>NW_026947506.1:61855604-62459818 GCF_034190915.1 Cavia porcellus | reverse complement strand
CCTAACCCTATCCCTAATCGCTAACCCTAACCATAACCATAACCCAAACACTAACACCAAAACCCTAACCCTAATCATAACACAAAACCTCACCGTAACCCTAACCCTAACCCTAGCTCTAATCCTAACCTTCTAACCCTAACCCTAACCCTAATCCTAAACCTAACACTAACACCTAACCCTAACCCTAACACCTAACCCTCACCCTAACCCTATCCCTAACCGTAAACCTATCAATAAACCGAACCCTAGCCCTAAAACTATCCCTATCCCTAATCCTAGAACTGAGCCTAAAATTAACTCTAACTGTAAACCTAACCCTAATCCATAACCCTAACCCTAACCCTAACCCTAAACTCAGTCTAACTCTATCCCTAATCCCTAACCCTAACACTAACCCTAACCCAAACACTAACCCCGAAACCCTAAACCTAAACATAATCCTAACATTAATCCTAACCTTCTAACCCTAACGCTAACCCTAGCCCTAACCCTAACGGTAAAAAGTACCCTAACCCGAAACCCTAACCGTAACCCTAAACCTAACACTAACACCTAACCCTAATCATAACCCTATCATTAAACCTAAACTTAATGCTAACCCTGTCCCTAACCCTGACCCAGACAATAAACCTAACCCTAAACCTAAAACTATCCCTAACCATAATCATAATACTGAGCCTAACACTAACCCTAAGCCTAACCCTAACCCTAATTTCTAACTCTAACCCTAACCAGAACAGTAACCCTAGTCCATAACCCTAACATTAAACTTTACAATAACCATAACCCTAACCGTAACACTAACCCCTAAGCCTGACCCTAACCTTATCCCTAATCCCTAAGCCTAGCTCTAACAATAACACTAACCCTAACCATAACCCTAAACATAACTGTAAACCTAACCCTAACAATAACCATATTCTTATCACCTAACCCATAACCCTAACCAAAACCCGAACCCTAAACCCAACCCTAAACCTAATAGTAACCCTGAACCTATCAGTCTTCCGAAGCCTAACCCTGACCCTATCCCTAACACCTAACCCCTAAACCTAACCCTAACCTGCCCCTAACCCTAACCTTAAACGTAACCGTAAACCTAACCCTAACCCTAACCCTAACCCTAACCCTAACCCTAACCATTACCCTAACACTAACACTAATCCTAAACTCTAACCCTAACACTTACCCTAACCCTAACCCTAAAGTGTAAAAACAAACCCTAACCATAACAAAAACCATAACCCAAAATCTTAAACCTAACCCTAACCTAAATCCTAACCCTAACCCTAACCCTAACCCATAACAATAACCCTAACCCTAACCGTAACCCTAACCCTAACACTAACTTCTAACCTTAACCATAACCCTAATCATAACCCTAAGACTAAATCTCACCCTAAACAATAACACTAACCCTAAACGTAACCCTAACCCTAAACCTAGAGCATATCATAACCCTAAACCTAACACTAAACCTAACCCAAAACCTAACCCTAAAACTAAACCTAATCCTAAAACCTAACCCTACCCCTAACACTAAGCCTTACTCTAAAACTAACCATAACCCTAACCTTAACCTTAACCCTAAACCCAACCCTATCCCTAAACCTGACCCTAAACCTAACCCTAATCTAACCCTAACCCTAACCATAACCCTAAACTTTACCTTTACCCTAAACTCTAACCCTAACGCTAACCCTAACCCTAATCTCTAACTCTAAACGCTAACAATAAACCTAACCCTAAACCGAAACATAATCCAAAACCTAACCTTAACCCTAACCATAACGCTAACCCTAACCATAACCCTGGTTTTAACCCTAAGCAGAATACTAACACTAATCCATAACCCTAACCTTAACCCTTACCATAACCCTAACACTAAATGTAAAACTAGCCCCTAACCCTAACACTAACCCTATCCGTAATCCCTAACCATAATCCTAACCCTAACACTAAAACTAGCCGTAACCCTAAATGTAACACCAACACTAAACGTAACCCTAAACATAAACTTAACCATATGCTTAACACCTAACCCCTAACCCTAACCCAAACCCTAAACCTAACCATAACCCTAACACTAACACTAATGCTAACCCTAAACCCTAACCACAACCCTCACCCTAACGCTAACCCAAAACCTACCTCTAATCCCTATCCTAAACCTAACCCTAACCCTAAACCTAACACTAAACCAAACAGTAACCGTAACCCTAAACATAACCTTAACCCTAACCCTCCCTACCTATAACCATAACCCTAAACCAAAGTCTAACACTAACCCTAACTTTAAAACTTAACCCTAAACCTTAAACCTAACCCTAACATCTAACACTAAACCTATCCCTAAACAAAGCCTAACCATAAACCTAACCCTAACACTCTAAAACTAAGCCATACCGAAACGCTAGCCCTATCAATAACACTAACCTAACCCTAGCCCTAACCCTAACTTCTAACTCTAAACCTAACCCTTAAATTATTCCTAACACTAAACCTAACCGTAACTGAAACCCTAACCCTAAAGCTAACCTCTAACCCTAACCCTAGCCCTTACCCTAACCCAAACCCCTACGCAAAACCTAACCCTAAGCCTAACCCTAAACCTCACACTAACCCTAAACCTAACCCTAACCCTAAACCTAACCTTAACCCTAACCCTCACCCTAACCGTAACCCTAACACTCACCCTAACCCTATCCCTAATCGCTAACCCTAACCATAACCATAACCCAAACACTAACACCAAAACCCTAACCCTAATCATAAAACAAAACCTCACCGTAACCCTAACCCTAACCCTAGCTCTAATCCTAACTTTCTAGCCCTGACCCTAACCCTAATCCTAACCCTAACCAAACACCTAACCCTAACCCTAACACCTAACCCTAACCCTCACCCTATCCCTAACCATAAATCTAATGCTAACCCTATCCCTAACCCTAAACCTATCAATAAACTAAAGCCTAGCCCTAAAACTATCCCTAAACCTAATCCTAGAACTGAGCCAACGCTAACTCTAACTGTAAACTTAACACTAATCCATAACCATAACCCTAACCCAAACCCTAAAACTCACTCTAACCCTATCCCTAATCCCTAACCCTAACCCTAACCCTAACACAAACTCAAACCCCGAAACCCTAACCCTAAAACTAACCCGAACCCTAATCCTAAACTTAACCCTAAACCTAACCCTAAACCTAACCATAAACCTAACCGTAACCCTAAGCCTAACCTTAACCCTAAAACTAACACGAACCCAAATTCATAACCCTAAGCCTAACTCTAAACCTAACCCTAATCTCTAATCCTAACGATAAGCATAAACCTAACCCTAAAGCCAAACCCTATCCCTAATCGCTAAACCTAACTATAACCATAACCCAAACACTAACTCCAAAACCCTAACCCTAATCGTAACACACCCCTAGCTCTACTCCTAACCTCCTAACTCTAAACCTAACCCTAATCCTAAAATGAAACCTAACACTAACACCTACGCCTAACCCTAACCCCTAACCCAAACCCTAACACTATCCCTAACCGTAAACATAATGCTAACCCTATCCCTAACCCTAAACCTATCAATACACCGAAACCTAGCCCTAAAATTATCCCTAACCGTAAACCTAATGCTAACCCTATCCCTAACCCTAAACCTATCAATAAACTGAACCCTAGCCCTAAAACTATCCCTAACCCTAATCCTAGAACTGACCCTAAAACTAACTCTAACTGTAAACCTAACCCTAATCCATAACCCTAACCCTAACCCTACCCCTAAACTCACTCTAACCCTATCCCTAATCCCTAACACTAACCCTAACCCTATCCTTAACCGTAAACCTAATGCTAACCCTAACCCTAACCCTAACCCTAACCATTACCCTAACACTAACACTAATCCTAAACTCTAACACTAACACTTACCCTAACCCTAACCCTAAACTGTAAAACCAAACCCTAACCCTAACACAAACCCTAACACAAAATCTAAACCTAACCCTAACCTAAATCCTAACCCTAATCCTAACCCTAACCCATAACAATAACCCTAACCCTAACCGTAACCCTAACCCTAACACTAACTTTTAACATTAACCCTAACCCTAATCATAACCCTAAGACTAAATCTCACCCTAAACTCTAACACTAACCCTAAACGTAACCCTAACCCTAAACCTAAACCATATCATAACCCTAAACCTAACACTAAACCTAACCCAAACCTAACCCTAACACTAAACCTAACCCTAAAATCTAATCCTAACCCTAACACTAACCCTAACCCTAAAACTAACCATAACCCTAACCTTAACCTTAACCCTAACCCCAACTCTATCCCTAAACTTGACACTAAACCTAACCCTAATCTAACCCTAACCCTAACCATAACCGTAACCCTTACCCTTACCCTAAACTCTAACCCTAACGCTAACCATAACCCTAATCTCTAACTCTAAACGCTAACAATAAACCTAAACCTAAACTGAACCCTAAATCTAAACCTAACCTTATACCTAACCATAACGGTAACCCTAACTGTAACTCTAGTTTTTACCCTAAGCCGAATACTAACACTAATCCATAACCCTAACCTTAACCTTTACCATAACCCTAACACTAAATGTAAAACTAGCCCCTAACCCTAACACTAACCCTATCCGTAATCCCTAACCCTAATCCTAACCCTAACACTAAAACTAGCCGTAACCCTAAATGTAACACCAACACTGAACGTAACCCTATACATAACCTTAACCATATCCTTAACAACTAACCCCTAACCCTAACCCAAACCCTAAACCTAACCATAACCCTAACACTTACACTAATGCTAACCCTAAACCCTAACCATAACCCTCACCCTAACGCTAACCCAAAACCTACCTCTAATCCCTATCCTAAACCTAACCCTAACCCTAAACCTAACCCTAAACCGAACACTAACCGTAACCCTAAACATAACCTTAACCCTAACCCTCCCTACCTATAACCATAACCCTAAACCAAAGTCTAACACTAACCCTAACTTTAACACTTAACCCTAAACCTTAAACCTAACCCTAACATCTAACACTAAACCTCTCCCTAAACAAAGCCTAACCATAACCCTAACCCTAACACTCTAAAACTAAGCCATACCGAAACGCTAACCCTAGCAATAACACTAACCCTAGCCCTAACCCTAACTTCTAACTCTAACCCTAACCCTTACACTATCCCTAACACTAAACCTAACCGTAACTGAAATCCTAACACTAAAGCTAACCTCTAAACCTAACCCTAGCCCTTACCCTAACCCAAACCCCAACGCAAAATCTAACCCTAACCCTAACCCTAAACCTCACACTAACCCTAAACCTAACCCTAACCCTAAACCTAAACTTAACCCTAACCCTAACCCTAACCATAACCCTAACACTCACCCTAACACTATCCCTAATCGCTAACCCTAACCATAACCATAACCCAAACACTAACACCAAAACCCTAATTCTAATCATAACACAAAACCTCATCGTAACCCTAACCCTAACCCTAGCTCTAATCCTAACCTTCTAACTCTAAACCTAACCCTAATCCTAACCCGAACCCTAACACTAACACCTACCCCTAACCCTAACCCTAACCCCTAACCCTAACCCTAACCCTATCCCTAACCGTAAACCTAATGCTAACCCTATCCCTAACCCTAAACCTATCAATAAACCGAACCCTAGCCCTAAAACTATCCCTAAACCTAATCCTAGATCTGAGCCTAAAACTAACTCTAACTGTAAACCTAACCCTAATCTATAACCCTAACCCTAACCCTACCCCTAAACTCACTCTAACCCTATCCCTAATCCCTAACCCAAACCCTAACCCTATCCCTAAGCGTAAACCTAATGCTAACCCTATCCCTAACCCTAACCCTATCAATAAACTAAACCCTAGTCCTAACTATCCCTAAACCTAATCCTAGAACTGAGCCTAACGCTAACTCTAACTGTAAACTTAACAATAATCCATAACCATAACCCTAACACAAACCCTAAAACTCATTCTAACCCTATCCCTAATCCCTAACCCTAACCCTAACCCTAACCCAAACACCAACTCCAAAACCCTAACCCTAAACCTCACCCGAACCCTAATCCTAAACTTAACCCTAAACCTAACCCTAAACCTAACCATAACCCTAAGCCTAACCTTAACCCTAAAACTAACACGAACCCAAATTCATAACCCTAAACCTAACTCTAAACCTAACCCTAATCCCTAACCCTAACGATAAGCATAAACCTAACCCTAAACCTAAACCCTATCCCTAATCGCTAACCCAAACTATAACCATAACCCAAACACTAACTCCAAAACCCTAACCCTAATCAAAACACAACCCTACCTCTAATCCTAACCTTCTAACTCTAACCTTAAACCTAATATTAAACCGAACACTAACACTAACACCTACTCCTAACCCTAACCCCTAACCCTAACCCTAACCCTATCCCTAACCGTAAACCTAATGCTAACCCTATCCCTAACCCTAAACCTATCAATAAACTGAACCCTAGCCCTAAAACTATCCCTAACCCTAATCCTAGAACTGAGCCTAAAATTAACTCTAACAGTCAACCTAACCCTAATCAATAACCCGAACCCTAACCCTACCCCTAAACTCACTCTAACCCTATCCCTAATCCCTAACCCTAACCCTAACCCTAACCCAAACACTAACCCCGAAACCCGAATGCTAAACCTAACCCTAACATTAATCCTAACCTACTAACCCTAACCCTAACCCTAGCCCTACACCTAACGCTAAAACTAACCCTAACCCGAAACGCTAACCCTAACCCTAAGACTAACACTAACACCTAACCCTAACCATAACCCTATCATTAAACCTAAAGCTAATGCTAACCCTGTCCCCAACCCTAACCGAGACAATAAACCTAACCCTAAACCTAAAACTATCCCTAACCCTAATCATAAAACTGAGCCTAACACTAACCCTAAGCCTAACCCTAACCCTAATTTCTAACTCTAAGCCTAACCAGAACAGTAACCCTAGTCCATAACCCTAACATTAACCTTTACAATATCCCTAACCTAACCATAACACTAAACCCTAAGCCTGACCCTAACCTTATCCCTAATCCCTAAGCCTAGCTCTAACAATAACACTAACCCTAACCATAACCCTAAACATAACTGTAAACCTAACCCTAACCATAACCATATTCTTATCACCTAACCCATAACCCTAACCAAAACCCGAACCCTAAACCTAACCCTAAGCCTAATAGTAACCCAGAACCTATCAGTCTTCCGAAGGCTAACCCTGACACTATCCCTAACACCTAACCCCTAAACCTAACCCTAACCTGCCCCTAACCCTAACCTTAAACGTAACCGTAAAACTAACCCTAACCCTAACCCTAACCTTTACCCTAACACTAACACTAATCCTAAACTCTAACACTAACACTTACCCTTACCCTAACCGTAAACTGTAAAACCAAACCCTAAACCTAACACAAACCCTAACCCAAAATCTAAACCTAACACTAACCTAAATCCTAAACCTAAACCTAACCCTAACCCATAAAAATAACCCTAACCCTAACCGTAACCCTAACCCTAATACTAACTTCTAAACTTAATCCTAACCCTAATCATAACCCTAAGACTAAATCTCACCCTAAACTCTAACACTAACCCTAAACGTAACCCTAACCCTAAACCTAAACCATATCATAACCCTAAACCTAACACTAAACCTAACCCAAACCCTAACACTAACACTAAACCTAATCCTAAAACATAACCCTAACCCTAATGTTGGGAGCCGCGTCTGTGATAGCTCGCCTTGCGCGGCGGACGTGCGGCCTGTGGTAAAGAGCAAAGCCTGAGGTAGATTACCCCTCCCATCGAATATGTTAGTTTCCTGCTTACCGCGTAAACAACCCGCTCAACAATATAGTCTGCCTGGCAACTGATGATGTTAGCCAATCAGCTTGCCTTGCTTACTTTAACATGATTGGACACTGTACCCGTATATATACCGGTGCCACCCCTGGGCGGAAGGAGAAGCCAGGTAGAAGCCCAGAAGTAAAAGCCCAAAAGGAGCCGCGGAGAGCGGACCGGTAGAGGCTTTGGGGCAGACTGAAGCACAAAAGGAGCCGCGGGGAGCGGACCAGAGGAGGCTTCGGCTGGGAGCGATCCCAGGGCAGGCTGTACGGAGAAGAAAAATAAAAAGAAAAGGTTGTCCACTACCAGACTTTGTCGTGTGTCCTTCCTGCCGGCCGGGAGCGGACATCGACATTTGGAGGCCCGCCCGGGGACTGATCACCCCCGAGACGTGGAAGTGGACAACGCTCCAGTACAGAGCTGCGAGACAGGTGAGTTGGGGATAAGCCTGGGCTCTGGGTGGCGCGCACCTACAGGGCTTTTAGACTCCCCTCAGGCTCACGCGTAAGTGGCGGATTCCTTGGGCCTCACGCGGTGAGTAACATATTAAAAGATGGGAAACATGTTAGGTAGCAACACTAAGAGCGAGGGTGGTTGTGGAGAAAGCTCTCAAGAGCTTACAAAAGTACGCAGGGTATCTGAGCAGGCCCAGTCAGGGAGCTCCCGAGAGGGGTCCGTCAAGGGGAACAAGGATGCTAAGGAGGAGGACGGGGCTCTAGCCTCGGAGTCGTCTGACTCTGAGGACGAGGGAAAGTTGAATGGCAAGGAGGCCAAAGAGACCAGCTGTCAGGAGCCCAAGTCGCTCGATAAGGAGTCGCAGGGTTCTTTACCTTGGGGGCCGTTTCCGGAGGCGATTCCTCGCCACGAGGCGGCCGCCTGGGAGCTCTCTCCCCTTTCGCCAGAACAGGAAGTGATGCACGGGCCCCCATTTTCCGCCCAATCACGGCCGCTGTCTTATGCTCCGCCGCCGGCGGGTCGGTATTTTTACAGGCGGCTTTGGCAGGGGGGACGCTTGTCTCATGAGGTACATCCACCTGGGATAGATAGTGGCCCCTACGGGATATTTCCTGTACAAGTAGCTATGGGCCAGGGACGCAATGTATGGGAGCCTTTTGAGATAAAGCAGATTAGAGAACTTAAAAATGCAGTTACAACCTTTGGGCCGACTGCGCCTTACACCATTGCCATGCTGGAGAATCTGTCTTCTGGGCCCCTCACCCCCGCGGACTGGATTCAGCTGGCAAAGGCGTGTCTGCCCTCGGGCAGTTACCTGGATTGGCGAGCCTGGTACGCAGAGTTCTCTGCAGAGCAGGCTGAGAGAAACGCCAATCGGGGAAACCGGGGGTGGAACAAAAAAATGCTTATGGGAGAAGGTCGGCCCGCTGATGACCAGACCCAGTTCCCCGGCGCTGTCTATGAACAAATCAATGCCATAGGGCTCCGCGCCTGGAAACAGGTAAGTGGTGCCGGAACAGCCTCCTTGTGTCTTTCAAAAATAATTCAGGGTACCACAGAGCCATTTGTTGACTTTGTGGCCCGAATGCAAGATGCTGCCGATAAGATATTTCCTGATCCGGGAGTGGCTCAACCGCTGGTAAGACAGCTGATTTTTGAGCAATGTACAAAGGAGTGCAAGGCAGCGATAGCTCCTCATAAGAACAAGGACCTCAACGCCTGGATTAGGATATGCAGAGAGATAGGGGGGCCGCTCTCCAACTCGGGAGTGGCTGCTCTCCTGGCCGCGGCTGTACAGCAGAGGGGACCTCGCGGGTTAGAAGGGGAATGTAAGGCTAAAGGGTGTTTTGCCTGCGGGGAGCCAGGACACATTAAACGTCATTGCCCAAACAATGCAGATGCTAGGCCTCGCCCTAGGAATGAAGAACCATATGTTTGTGGGCGATGCAAAAAGGGATCACACAAAGCTGAGGAGTGTAGGTCGGTCTTTGATGCTCAGGGCAACCGTATTTGTGGACAAGATGCTAGAGAGCCAAAAAACGGCCAGAGGGGGCCCCCTTCACAGGCGGGCCCCCGCCCCAGAGACAGGACAGCTCAGGGTGGCAGCCTTCAACAAGGGCCACCCCTGGGTCAGCAGGTGTGGACCTCAGTGTCGCCTCCAGACTTATACAGAAGGTCACCATTAGGATGGATGGCGTTAGGACCCTAAATGACATGCAAAAGCTATTGGGAGACATTAATTGGATTAGGCCATATTTACATATACCAAATTCAGATCTCAAACCCCTGTT
This sequence comes from Cavia porcellus, assembly GCF_034190915.1. Lineage (NCBI taxonomy): Eukaryota > Metazoa > Chordata > Mammalia > Rodentia > Caviidae > Cavia > Cavia porcellus. The sequence goes on along the minus strand of NW_026947506.1, from coordinate 62,449,598 downwards.
CGACCTTCTGAAGGGAGACCCAGATATAGCCTCCCACAGGAGGCTCACTCCTGAGGCAAGAGCTGCCTTACAGAGAGTGGAAAAAGCCTTAGGTGGGGCTACCTTACACAGAATTAAACCAGGGCGACCCTTTGATGTCTGTTTGCTACAGACTAGTCTACAGCCTACAGCGGTGATTTGACAGAAAGGACCACTACTGTGGATACACCCTAAGGTCTCACCTGCAAAAGTCATAGAACATTACCCAGAGACAGTCGCTTCATTGGCCCTTGAAGCGCATGATAGAGCTGTCCAACATTTTGGCTCAGGACCACAAGCCATCCGAGTACCCTATACCGCCAGCCAGATCAAGACCCTGGCTGCCTGCATAGATACCTGGGCCATTCTGAGATGTGTTTTCCATGGGGATATAAACAATCAATACCCTAAAGACCCTATCTTGTCATTTGTCACTCAGCACCCTATAATTTTTCCAAAGGTTACTGCCTCTGAGCCATTAGTCCTAGCAACTACAATATACACAGATGGCTCCAAGACGGGGACAGGCGCCTATGTGATCCTAGGCAAGCCCCCGGTTACCATACAATTTAAACCAGATCAGCCTCAGGTGGTAGAACTGCAGATCGTTAAAATGATTCTTGAACGGTTCTCAGAAGCCATTAACATTGTCTCCGATTCTAGGTATGTGGTCAATGCTATGCAAGTGCTTGAGACTGCCAGTTTAATTAGATCCACTTCCACAGTGGCTGGACTGTTCCTGTCTATCCAGACATTGCTTCAGAACAGACACCATAAGATCTTCACCACCCACATAAGAGCACATACATCCCTGCCGGGGCCCATGGCACAGGGGAATGCGGCTGCTGACACTGCCACTCGCCCGTTATGGATTTTTACCTTACTAACACCAATCGAGCGAGCCCGTGCCTTCCATGATAAATTTCATGTTAATGCCAGGACACTAGCAAACCATTTCCATGTTTCTAGAGCAGATGCACGAGATATCGTGCGACTATGTGACTCCTGTGCCACATACAAACCTGCCATACCAATGGGAGTAAACCCTCGAGGTTTGATCCCTGGTGATGTTTGACAGATGGACATCACACATATACAAGAGTTTGGGACTCTTAAATATGTTCATGTTTCCACAGACACCTGTTCTCACGTCATATTCGCAACAGCAGAAACAGGTGAAAAAGTGTCTAATGTGATCAATCATTGCCTGGCAGCTTGGGCCGCATGGGGCAAACCAAAAATATTAAAAACTGATAATGGACCAGCCTATATAGACAAAGCCTTCAATGAGTTCTGCAAAATGATGGAGGTTCAATTAAAACATGGTATCCCATACAATCCCCAAGGTCAAGGAATCATTGAGAGGGCTCATAGAAGCCTCAAAAAAATTTTACAAAAACAAAAAGGGGGAGTAAGCCAAGGCCTGCCTCCAAAGGCGCGGTTATCTATGGCATGACAATGGATGGGCCCGGATCCGGTAATCAGCTGGAACCGAGGCGCGGTTTGTGTTTTCCCACAGGAATCGGGACGAGAACCACTGTGGGTACCGGAGAGACTGACACGGGCAACAAAGCCCTCGACTGAAGATCAGACCTGCCCTACCGGAGATCCATCACAGACCAACCAATAAGATGAATAGAAATAGCGGTAGCCCGAAATGGACAAGAAGATCCTCAGGCATATGCATGGCTTGCTCAATTGGCCCACGACCGAGTCTAGATATGGCGGGCATCCCTCATTCTCCTCCATAAGGTGACAATACACAGCAGGGTAGGTGAGTCAATGACGGGTAAGAGCGTGCCTCCCCAGCACGACTCGACCTAAGCCAGGCCCTACCCCATCCTGCACGTAAGCCGCTGGACTGTTAGATGCTGCCCAGGTCTAAATTTCTCTCCGAGGGGATTTCTTTATGGAGAGGAAATGAGTGCAAGCTTGTGTGCATCCAGGTTCCGTCCAGTTTGTGCCTGGCCCTAGAAAAAGGACGAGGGCCTCAGGGCCTTGGCAGACCATGGCATGGCCAACCAGGGTCTAAGCCAAGGACCTACGGTGGACCTACACATAGGGCATAAGCCTCTGCACCCAGTCCAGAAAGGGCTACGATGCGCACATTCATAAAAAATAAAATAGGGGGAGATGTTGGGAGCCGCGTCTGTGATAGCTCGCCTTGCGCGGCGGACGTGCGGCCTGTGGTAAAGAGCAAAGCCTGAGGTAGATTACCCCTCCCATCGAATATGTTAGTTTCCTGCTTACCGCGTAAACAACCCGCTCAACAATATAGTCTGCCTGGCAACTGATGATGTTAGCCAATCAGCTTGCCTTGCTTACTTTAACATGATTGGACACTGTACCCGTATATATACCGGTGCCACCCCTGGGCGGAAGGAGAAGCCAGGTAGAAGCCCAGAAGTAAAAGCCCAAAAGGAGCCGCGGAGAGCGGACCGGTAGAGGCTTTGGGGCAGACTGAAGCACAAAAGGAGCCGCGGGGAGCGGACCAGAGGAGGCTTCGGCTGGGAGCGATCCCAGGGCAGGCTGTACGGAGAAGAAACATAAAAAGAAAAGGTTGTCCACTACCAGACTTTGTCGTGTGTCCTTCCTGCCGGCCGGGAGCGGACATCGACACCCTAACACTAAGCCTAACTCTAAAACTAACCATAACCCTAACCTTAAACTTAACCCTAACCCCAACCCTATCCCTAAACCTGACCCTAAACCTAACCCTAATCTAACCCTAACCCTAACCATAACCCTAAACTTTACCTTTACCCTAAACTATAACCCTAACGCTAACCCTAACCCTAATCTCTAACTCTAAACTCTAAAAATAAACCTAACCCTAAACCGAACCATAAACCTAAACCTAACCTTAACCCTAACCATAACGCTAACCCTAACCGTAACCCTGGTTTTAACCCTAAGCAGAATACTAACACTAATCCATAACCCTAACCTTAACCCTTACCATAACCCTAACACTAAATGTAAAACTAGCCCCTAACCCTAACACTAACCCTATCCGTAATCCCTAACCCTAATCCTAACCCTAACACTAAAACTAGCCGTAACCCTAAATGTAACACCAACACTAAACGTAACCCTAAACATAACCTTAACCATATCCTTAACACCTAACCCCTAAACCTAAACCAAACCCTAAACCTAACCATAACCCTAACACTAAAACTACTGCTAACCCTAAACCCTAACCATAACCCTCACCCTAACGCTAACCCAAAACCTACCTCTAATCCCTATCGTAAACCTAACCCTAACCCTAAACCTAACCCTAAACCGAACACTAACCGTAACCCTAAACATAACCTTAACCCTAACCCTCCCTACCTATAACCATAACCCTAAACCAAAGTCTAACACTAACCCTAACTTTAACACTTAACCCTAAACCTTAAACCTAACCCTAACATCTAACACTAAACCTATACCTAAACAAAGCCTAACCATAACCCTAACCCTAACACTCTAAAACTAAGCCATACCGAAACGCTAACCCTATCAATAACACTAAACCTAGCCTTAACCCTAACTTCTAACTCTAACCCTAACCCTTAAACTATCCCTAACACTAAACCTAACCGTAACTGACACCCTAACCCTAAAGCTAAACTCTAACCCTAAACCTAGCCCTGACCCTAAACCAAACCCCTACGCAAAACCTAACCCTAACCCTAACCCTAAACCTCACACTAACCCTAAACCTAACCCTAACCCTAAACCTAACCTTAGCCCTAACCCTAACCCTAACCGTAACCATAACACTCACCCTAACCCTATCCCTAATCGCTAACCCTAACCATAAACATAACCCAAACACTAACACCAAAACCCTAACCCTAATCATAACACAAAACCTCACCGTAACCCTAACCCTAACCCTAGCTCTAATCCTAACCTTCTAGCCCTGACCCTAACCCTAATAATAACACTAACCCTAACACCTAACCGTAACCCTAACACCTAACCCTAACCCTCACCCTATCCCTAACCGTAAATCTAATGCTAAACCTATCCCTAAACCTAACCCTATCAATAAACTAAAGCCTAGCCCTAAAACTATCCCTAAACCTAATCCTAGAACTGAGCCTAACGCTAACTCTAACTGTAAACTTAACACTAATCCATAACCATAACCCTAACCCAAACCCTAAAACTCACTCTAACCCTATCCCTAATCCCTAACCCTAACCCTAACCCTAACACAAACACTAACCCCGAAACCCTAGCCCTAAACCTAACCCGAACCCTAATCCTAAACTTAACCCTAAACCTAACCCTAACCTAACCCTAACCTAACCGTAACCCTAAGCCTAACGTTAACCCTAAAACTAACACGAACCCAAATTCATAACCCTAAACCTAACTCTAAACCTAACCCTAATCCCTAATCCTAATGATAAGCCTAAACCTAACCCTAAATTTAACCCTATCCCTAATCGCTAACCCTAACTATAACCATAACCCAAACACTAACTCCAAAACCCTAACCCTAATCGTAACACAACCCTAGCTCTACTCCTAACCTTCTAACTCTAACCCTAACCCTAATCCTAAACCGAAACCTAACACTAACACCTACCCCTAACCCTAACCCCTAACCCAAACCCTAACACTATCCCTAACCGTAAACCTAATGCTAACCCTATCCCTAACCCTAAACCTATCAATAAACCGAACCCTAGCCCTAAAACTATCCCTAACCCTAATCCTAGATCTGAGCCTAAAACTAACTCTAACTGTAAACCTAAACCTAATCTATAACCCTAACCCTAACCCTACACCTAAACTCACTCTAACCCTATCCCTAATCCCTAACCCTAACCCTAACCCTATCCCTAACCGTAAACCTAATGCTAACCCTATCCCTAACCCTAAGCCTATCAATAAACTAAACCCTAGTCCTAACTATCCCTAAACCTAATCCTAGAACTGAGCCTAACGCTAACTCTAACTGTAAACTTAACAGTAATCCATAACCATAACCCTAACACAAACCCTAAAACTCACTCTAACCCTATCCCTAATCCCTAACCCTAACCCTAACCCTAATCCAAACACTAACTCCGAAACCCTAACCCTAAACCTAACCTGAACATTAATCCTAAACTTAACCCTAAACCTAACCCTAAACCTAACCATAACCCTAACCGTAACCCTAAGCCTAACCTTAACCCTAAAACTAACACGAACCCAAATTCATAACCCTAAACCTAACTCTAAACCTAACCCTAATCCCTAACCCTAACGATAAGCATAAACCTAACCCTAAACCTAAACCCTATCCCTAATCGCTAACCCTAACTATAACCATAACCCAAACACTAACTCCAAAACCCTAACCCTAATCATAACACAACCCTAGCTCTAATGCTAACCTTCTAACTCTAACCCTAACCCTAATATTAAACCGAACCCTAACACTAACACCTACCCCTAACACTAACCCCTAACCCTAACCCTAACCTTATCCCTAACCGTAAATCTAATGCTAACCCTATCCCTAACCCTAAACGTATCAATAAACTGAACCCTAGACCTAAAACTATCCCTAACCCTAATCCTAGAACTGAGCCTAAAACTAACTCTAACTGTAAACCTAACACTAATCAATAACCCTAACCCTAACCCTACCCCTAAACTCACTCTAACCCTATCCCTAATCCCTAACCCTAACCCTAACCCTAACCCTAACCATTACCCTAACACTAACACTAATCCTAAACTCTAACACTAACACTTACCCTAACCCTAACCCTAAACTGTAAAACCAAACCCTAACCCTAACACAAACCCTAACCCAAAATCTAAACCTAACTCTAACCTAAATCCTAACCCTAACCCTAACCCTAACCCATAAAAATAACCCTAACCCTAACCGTAACCCTAACCCTAACACTAACTTCTAACCTTAACCCTAACCCTAATCATAACCCTAAGACTAAATCTCACCCTAAACTCTAACACTAACCCTAAACGTAACCCTAACCCTAAACCTAAACCATATCATAACCCTAAACCTAACACTAAACCTAACCCAAAACCTAACCCTAACACTAAACCTAATCCTAAAACCTAACCCTAACCCTAACACTAAGCCTAACTCTAAAACTAACCATAACCCTAAACTTAACCTTAACCCTAACCCCAACCCTATCCCTAAACCTGACACTAAACCTAACCCTAATCTAACCCAAACCCTAACCATAACTCTAAATTTTACCTTTACCCTAAACTCTAACCCTAACGCTAACACTAACCCTAATCTCTAACTCTAAATGCTAACAATAAACCTAACCCTAAACTGAACCATAAACCTAAACCTAACCTTAACCCTAACCATAACGCTAACCCAAACCGTAACCCTAGTTTTAACCCTAAGCAGAATACTAACACTAATCCATAACCCTAACCTTAACCCTTACCATAACCCTAAAATTAAATGTAAAACTAGCCCCTAACCCTAACACTAACCCTATCCGTAATCCCTAACACTAATCCTAACCCTAACACTAAAACTAGCCATAACCCTAAATGTAACACCAACACTAAACGTACCCCTAAACATAACCTTAACCATATCCTTAACAACTAACCCCTAACCCTAACCCAAACCCTAAACCTAACCATAACCCTAACACTAACACTAATGCTAAACCTAAACCCTAACCATAACCCTCACCCTAACGCTAACCCAAAACCTACCTCTAATCACTATCCTAAACCTAACCCTAACCCTAAACCTAACCCTAAACCGAACACTAACCGTAACCCTAAACATAAACTTAACCCAAACCCTCCCTACCTATAACCATAACCCTAAACCAAAGTCTAACACTAACGCTAACTTTAACACTTAACCCTAAACCTTAAACCTAACCCTAACATCTAACACTAAACCTATCCCTAAACAAAGCCTAACCATAACCCTAACCCTAACACTCTAAAACTAAGCAATACCGAAACGCTAACCCTATCAATAACACTAACCCTAGCCTTAACCCTAACTTCTAACTCTAACCCTAACCCTTACACTATCCCTAACACTAAACCTAACCGTAACTGAAACCCTAACCCTAAAGCTAACCTCTAACCCTAACCCTAGCCCTTACCCTAAACCAAAATCCCTACGCAAAACCTAACCCTAACCCTAACCCTAAACCTATCAATAAACCGAACCCTAGCCCTAAAACTATCCCTAATCCTAAGCCTAGAACTGAGCCTAAAACTAACTCTAACTGTAAACCTAACACTAATCCATAACCCTAAACCTAACCCTACACCTAAACTCACTCTAACCCTATCCCTAATCCCTAAACCTAACCCTAACCCTATCCCTAACCGTAAACCTAATGCTAACCCTAACGCTAACCCTAACCCTAACCCTAACCATTACCCTAACACTAACACTAATCCTAAACTCTAACACTAACACTTACCCTAACCCTAACCCTAAACTGTAAAACCAAACCCTAACCCTAATACAAACCCTAACCCAAAATCTAAATCTAACCCTAACCTAAATCCTAACCCTAACCCTAACCCTAACCCATAACAATAACCCTAACCCTAACCGTAACCCTAACCCTAACACTAACTTCTAACCTTAACCCTAACCCTAATCATAACCCTAAGACTAAATCTCACCCTAAACTCTAACACTAACCCTAAACGTAACCCTAAACCTAAACCTAAACGATATAATATCCCTAAACCTAACACTAAACCTAACCCAAAACCTAACCCTAACACTAAACCTAATACTAAATCCTAACCCTAACCCTAACACTAAGCCTAACTCTAAAACTGACCATAACCCTAAACTTAACCTTAACCCTAACCCCAACCCTATCCCTAAACCTGACCCTAAACCTAACCCTAATCTAACCCTAACCCTAACCATAACCCTAAAGTTTAGCTTTACCCTAAACTCTAACCCTAACGCTAACCCTAACGCTAATCTCTAACTCTAAACGCTAACAATAAACCTAACCCTAAACCGAACCATAAACCTAAACCTAACCTTAACCCTAACCATAACGCTAACCTTAAACGTAACCCTGATTTTAACCCTAAGCAGAATACTAACACTAATCCATAACCCTAACCATAACCCTTACCATAACCCTAACACTAAATGTAAAACTAGCCCCTAACCCTAACACTAACCATATCCGTAATCCCTAACCCTAATCCTAACCCTAACACTAAAACTAGCCGTAACCCTAAATGTAACACCAACACTAAACGTAACCCTAAACATAACCTTAACCATGTCCTTAACACCTAACCCCTAACCCTAACCCAAACCCTAAACCTAACCATAACCCTAACACTAACACTGATGATAACCCTAAACCCAAACCATAACCCTCACTCTAACGCTGACACAAAACCTACCTCTAATCCCTATCCTAAACTTAACCCTAACCCTAAACCTAACCCTAAACTGAACACTAACCATAACCCTAAACATAACCTTAAACCTAACCCTCCCTACCTATAAACATAACCCTAAACCAAAGTCTAACACTAACCCTAACTTTAACACTTAACCCTAAACCTTAAAGCTAACCCTAATATCTAACACTAAACCTATCCCTAAACAAAGCCTAACCATAACCCTAACCCTAACACTCAAAAACTAACCCATACCGAAACCCTAACCCTATCAATAACACTAAACCTAGACCTAACCCTAACTTCTAACTCTAACCCTTACCCTTACACTATCCCTAACACTGAACCTAACCCTAACTGAAACCCTAACACTAAAGCTAACGTCTAACCCTAACCCTAGAACTTACCCTAACCCAAAACCCTACGCAAAACCTAAGCCTAACCCTAACCCTAACCATAACCATTATCCTAACACTAACACTAATCCTAAACTCTAACCCTAACACTTACCCTAACCCTAACCCTAAACTGTAAAACCAAACCCTAACCCTAACACAAACCCTAACCCAAAATCTAAACCTAACTCGAAACCAAATCCTAACCCTAACCTAACCCTAACCCATAACAATAACCCTAACCCTAACTGTAACCCTAACCTTATCATTAACTTCTAACCTTAACCATAACCCTAATCATAACCCTAAGACTAAATCTCACCCTAAACTCTAACACTAACCCTAAACGTAACCCGAACCCTAAACCTAAACCATATCATAACACTAAACCTAACACTAAACCTAACCCTAACACTAAACCTAACCCTAAAACCTAACCCTAACCCAAACACTAAACCTAACCCTAAAACTAACCATAACCCTAACCTTAACCTTAACCCTATCCCCAACCCTATCCCTAAACCTGACCCTAAACCTAACCCTAATCTAACCCTAACCCTAAGCATAACCGTAACTCTTACCCTTACCCTAAACTCTAACCCTAACGCTAACCCTAACCCTAATCTCTAACTCTAAACACTAACAATAAACCTAACCCTAAACCGAACCCTAAACCTAAACCTAACCTTAACCCTAACCATAACGCTAACCCTAACTGTAACCATAGTTTTAACACTAAGCCGAATACTATCACTAATCCATAACCCTAACCTTAACCCTTACCATAACCCTAACACTAAATGTAAAACTATCCCCTAACCCTAACACTAACCCTATCCGAAATCCCAAACCCTAACCCTAACACTAACACTAAAACTAGCAATAACCCTAAATGTAACACCAACACTAAACGTAACCCTAAACATAACCTTAACCATATCCTTAACACCTAACCCCTAACCCTAACCCAAACCATAAACCTAACCATAACCCTAACACTAACACTAATGCTAACCCTAAACCCTAACCATAACCCTCAACCTAACGCTAACCCAAAACCTACCTCTAATCCCTATCCTAAACCTAACCCTAACCCTAAACTTAACCCGAAACCGAACCCTAACCGTAACCCTAAACATAACCTTAACCCTATCCCTCCCTACCTATAACCATATCCGTAAACCAAAGTCTAACACTAACCCTAACTTTAACACTTAACCCTAAACCTTAAACCTAACCCTAACATCTAACACTAAACCTATCCCTAAACAAAGCCTAACCATAACCCTAACCCTAACACTCTAAAACTAACCCATACCGAAACAATAACCCTATCAATAACACTAACCCTAGCCCTAACCCAAACTTCTAACTCTAACCCTAACCCTTACACTATCCCTAACACTAAACCTAACCCTAACTGAAACCCTAACCCTAAAGCTAACCTCTAAACCTAACCCTAGCCCTTACCCTAACCCAAACTCCTACGCAAAACCTAACCCTAACCCTAACCCTAAACCTCACACAAACCCTAAACCTAACCCTAACCCTAAACCTAACCTTAACCCTAACCCTAACCCTAACCATAACCCTAACACTCACCCTAACCCTATCCCTAATCGCTAACCCTAACCATAACCATAACCCAAACACTAACACCAAAACCCAAACCCTAATCATAACACAAAACCTCACCGTAACCCTAACCCTAACCCTAGCTCTAATCCTAACCTTCTAGCCCTGACCCTAACCCTAATCCTAACAGGAACCCTAACACCTAACCCTAACTCAAACACCTAACCCTAACCCTAACCCTATCCGTAACCGTAAACCTAATGTTAACCCTATCCCTAACCCTAACCCTATCAATAAACTAAACCCTAGCCCTAAAACTATCCCTAAACATAATCCTAGAACTGAGCCTAACCCTAACTCTACCTGTAAACTTAACGCTAATCTATAACCATAACCCTAACCCTAACTCTAAAACTCACTCTAACACTATATCTAATCCCTAACCTAATCCTAACCCCATCCCTAACCCAAACACTAACCCCGAAACCCTAACCCTAAACCTAACCCGAACCCTAATCCTAAACTTAACCCTAACCCTAACCCTAAACCTAACCATAAACCTAACCATAACCCTAAGCCTAACCCTAACCCTAATTTCTAACTCTAACCCTAACCAGAACAGTAGCGCTAGTCCATAACCCTAACATTAACCTTTACAATAACCCTAACCCTAACCGTAACACTAACCCCTAAGCATGACCCTAACCTTATCCCTAATCCCTAAGCCTAGCTCTAACAATAACAATAACACTAACAATAACCCTAAACATAACTGTAAACCTAACCCTAACCATAACCATATTCTTATCACCTAACCCATAACCCTAACCAAAACCCGAACCCTAAACCTAACCCTAAACCTAATAGTAACCCTGAACCTATCAGTCTTCCGAAGCCTAACCCTGACCCTATCCCTAACACCTAACCCCTAAACCTAACCCTAACCTGCCCCTAACCCTAACCTTAAACGTAACCATAAACCTAACGCTAACCCTAACCCCAACACTAACCATTACACTAACACTAACACTAATCCTAAACTCTAACCCTAACACCCTAACCCTAACCCTAAACTGTAAAACCAAACCCTAACCCTAACACAAACCCTAACCCAAAATCTAAACCTAACCCGAAACCAAATCTTAACCCTAACCCTAACCCATAACAATAACCCTAACCCTAACCGTAACCCTAACCCTAACACTAACTTCTAACCTTAACCCTAACCCTAATCATAACCCTAAGACTAAATCTCACCCTAAACTCTAACACTAACCGTAACGTAACCCTAACCCTAAACCTAGAGCATATCATAACCCTAAACCTAACACTAACCCTAACCCAAAACCTAACACTAACACTAAACCTAACATTAAAACCTAACCCTAACACTAACCCTAACCCTAACCCTAAAACTAAACATAACCCTAACCTAAACCTTAACCCTAACCGCAACCCTATCCCTAAACCTGACACTAAACCTAACCCTAATCTAACCCTAACCCTAACCATAACCGTAACCCTTACCCTTACCCTAAACTCTAACCCTAACGCTAACCCTAACCCTAGTCTCTAACTCTAAACGCTAACAATAAACCTAACCCTAAACCGAACCCTAAATCTAAACCTAACCTTAACCATAACCATAACGCTAACCTAAACCGTAACCCTAGTTTTAACCCTAAGCCGAATACTAATACTAATCCATAACCCTAATCTTAACCCTTACCATAACCCTAACACTAAATGTAAAAGTAGCCCCTACCCCTAACACTAACACTATCTGTAATCCCTAACCCTAATCCTAACCCTAACACTAAAACTAGCCATAACCCTAAATGTAACACCAACACTAAACGTAACCCTAAACATAACCTTCACCATATCCTTAACACCTAACCCCTAACCCTAACGCAAACCCTAAACCTCACTATAACATTAACACTAACATTCATGCTAACCCTAAACCCTAACCATAACCCTCACCCTAACGCTAACCCATAACCTACCTCTAATCCCTATCCTAAACCTAACCCTAAACCTAAACCTAACGCTAAACCGAACACTAACCGTAACACTAAACATAACCTTAACCCTAAACCTCCATACATATAACCATAACCCTAAACCAAAGTCTAACACTAACCCTAACTTTAACACTTAACCCTAAACCTTAAACCTAACCCTAACATCTAACACTAAACCTATCCCTAAACAAAGCCTAACCATAACCCTAATCCTAACACTCAAAAACTAAACCATACCAAAACCATAACCCTATCAATAACACTAACCCTAGCCCTAACGCTAACTTCTAACTCTAACCCAAACCCTTACACTATCCCTAACAATGAACCTAACCCTAACTGAAACCCTAACCATAAAGCTAACCTCTAACTCTAACCCTAGACTTACCCTAACCCAAAGCCCTACGCAAAACCTAACCCTAAATCTAACCCTAAACCTCACACTAACCCTAAACCTAAACCTAACCCTAAACCTAACATTAACCCTAACCCTATCCCTAACCCTAACACTCGCCCTAACCCTGTCCCTAATCGCTAACCTTAACCATAACCATAACCCAAACACTAACACCAAAACCCTAACCCTAATCATAACACAAAACCTCACCGTAACCCTAACCCTAACCCTAGCTCTTATCCTAACCTTCTAGCCCTGACCCTAACCCTAATCCTAACCCTAACACTAACACCTACCCCTAACCCTAACACCTAACCCTAACCCTAACCGTATCCCTAACCGTAAACATAATGCTAACCCTATCCCTAACCCTAAACCTATCAATAAACCGAACAATAGCCCTAAAACTATCCCTAACCCTAATCCTAGAAATGAGCCTAAAACTAACTCTAACTCTAAACCTAACCCTAATCCATAACCCCAACCCTAACCCTACCCCTAAACTCACTCTAACCCTATCCCTAATCCCTAACCCTAACCCAAACCCTAACCCAAACACTAACCCCGAAACCCTAACCCTAAACCTAACTCTAACATTAATCCTAACCTTCTAACCCTAACCCTAACCCTAGCCCTAACCCTAACGCTAAAACTAACCCTAACCCGAAACCCTAACCGTAATCCGAAGCCTAACACTAACACCTAACCCTAACCATAACCCTATCATTAAACCTAAACTTAATGCTAACCCTGTCCCTAACCCTACCACAGAAAATGAACCTAACCCTAAACCTAAAACTATCCCTAACCCTAATCATAATACTGAGCCTAACACTAACCCTAAGCCTAACCCTAACCCTGATTTCTAACTCTAACCCTAACCAGAACAGTAACCCTAGTCCATAACCCTAACATTAACCTTTACAATAACCCTAACCCTAACCGTAACACTAATCCCTAAGCCTGACACTAACCTTATCCCTAATCCCTAAGCCTAGCTCTAACAATAACACTAACCCTAACCATAACCCTAAACATAACTGTAAACCTAACCCTAACCATAACCATATTCTTATCACCTAACCCATAACCCTAACAAAAACCCGAACCCTAAACCTAACCCTAAACATAATAGTAAGCCTGAACCTATCAGTCTTCCGAAGCCTAACCCTGACACTATCCCTAACACCTAACCCCTAAACCTAACCCTAACCCGCCCCTAACCCTAACCTTAAACGTAACCGTAAACCTAACCCTAATCCTAACCCTAACCATTACCATAAAACTAACACTAATCCTAAACTCTACCCCTAACACTTACCCTAACCCTAAACCTAAAATGTAAAACCAAACCCTAACCCTAACACAAACCATAACCCAAAATCTAAACCTAACCCGAAACCAAATCCTAACCCTAACCCTAACCCTAACCCATACCAATAACCCTAACACTAACCGTAACCCTAACCCTAACACTAACTTCTAACCTTAACCCTAACCCTAATCATAACCCTAAGACTAAATCTCACCCTAAACTCTGATACTAACCCTAAACGTAACCCTAACCCTAAACCTAGAGCATATCATAACCCTAAACCTAACACTAAACCTAACCCAAAACCTAACCCTAACACTAAACCTAACATTAAAACCTAACCCTAACACTAACACTAAACCTAACCCTGAAACTAACCATAACCCTAACCTTAACCTTAACCCTAACCCCAACCCTATCCCTAAACCTGACCTTAAACCTAACCCTAATCTAACCCTAACTCTAACCATAACCCTAACCCTTACCCTTACCCTAAACTCTAACCCTAACGCTAACCCTAACCCTAATCTCTAACTCTAAATGCTAACAATAAACCTAACCCTAAACCGAACCCTAAACCTAAACCTAAGCTTAACCATAACCATAACGCTAACCCTAACTGTATCCCTTTTTAACCCTAAGCCGAATACTAACACTAATCCATAACCCTAACCTTAAACCTTACCATAACCCTAACACTAAATGTAAAACTAGCCCCTAACCCTAATCCTAACCCTAACACTAAAACTAGCCATAACCCTAACTGTAACACCAACACTAAACATAACCCTAAACATAACCTTAACCATATCCTTAACACATAAGCTCTAACCCTAACCCAAACCCTAAACCTCACCAAAACACTAACACTAACACTGATGATAACCCTAAACCCAAACCATAACCCTCACTCTAACGCTAACCCAAAACCTACCTCTAATCCCTATCCTCAACCTAACCCTAACCCTAAACCTAACCCTAAACCGAACAGTAACCGTAACCCTAAACATAACCTTAACCCTAAACCTCCCTACCTATAACCATAACCCTAAACCAAAGTCTAACACGAACCCTAACTTTAACACTTAAACCTAAACCTTAACCCTAACCCTAACATCTAACACTAAACGTATCCCTAAACAAAGCCTAACCATAACCCTAACCCTATCACTCAAAAACTAACCCATACCGAAACCCTAACCCTATCAATAACACTAACCCTAGCCCTAACCCTAACCCTAACTTCTAACTCTAACCCAAACCCTTACACTATCCCTAACACTGAAGCTAACTCTAACTGAAACCCTAACCCTAAAGCTAACCTATAACCCTAAGCCTAGCCCTTACCCTAACCCAAACCCCTACGCAAAACCTAACCATAACCCTAACCCGAAACCTCACACTAACCCAAAACCTAACCCTAACCCTAAACCTAACCTTAACCCTAACCCTAACCCTAACCCTAACACTCACCCTAACCCTATCCCTAATCGCTAACCCTAACCATAACCGTAACCCAAACACTAACACCAAAACCCTAACCCTAATCATAACACAAAACCTCACCGTAACCCTAACCCTAACCCTAGCTCTAATCCTAACCTTCTAACTCTAAACCTAACCATAATCCTTACCCGAACCCTAACACTAACACCTACCCATATCCCTAAACCTAACCCCTACACCTAACCCTAAGCCTAACCCCTAACCCTATCCCTAACCGTAACCCTAATGCTAACCCTATCCCTAACCCTAAACCTATCAATAAACCGAACCCTAGCCCTAAAACTATACCTAACCCTAATCCTAGAAATGAGCCTAAAACTAACTCAAACTGTAAACGTAACAGTAATCCATAACCCTAACCCTAACCCTACCCCTAAACTCACTCTAACACTGTCCCTAATTCCTAACTCTAACTCTAACCCTAACCCAAACAGTAACCCCGAAACCCTAACCCTAAACCTAACCCTAACATTAATCCTAACCTTCTAACCCTAAGCCTAACCCTAGCCCTAACCCTAACGCTAAAACTAACCCTAACCCGAAACCCTAACCGTAACCCGAAGCCTAACACTAACACCTAACCCTAACCATAACCCTATCATTAAACCTAAACTTAATGCTAACCCTGTCCCTAACCCTAACCCAGATAAAAACCTAACCCTAAACCTAAAACTATCCCTAACCCTAATCATAATACTGAGCTAACACTAACCCTGAGCCTAACCCTAACCCTAATTTCTAACTCTAACCCTAACCAGAACAGTAACCCTAGTCCATAACCCTAACATTAACCATTACAATAAGCCTAACCCTAACCGTAACACTAACCCCTAAGCCTGACCCTAACCTTATCCGTAATCCCTAAGCCTAGCTCTAACAATAACAATAACCCTAACAATAACCCTAAACATAACTGTAAACCTCACCCTAACCATAACCATTTTCTTATCACCTAACCCATAGCCCTAACCAAAACCCGAACCCTAAACCTAACCCTAAACCTAATAGTAACCATGAACCTATCAGACTTCTGAAGCCTAACCCTGACCCTATCCCTAACACCTAACCCCTAAACCTAACCCTAACCTGCCCCTAACCCTAACCTTAAACGTAACCGTAAACCTAATGCTAATCCTAACCCTAACCCTAACCCGAACCCGAACCATTACCCTAACACTAACACTAATCCTAAACTCTAACCCTAACACCCTAACCCAAACCGTAAACTGTAAAACCAAATCCTAACCCTAACACAAAACCTAACCCATAATCTAAACCTAACCCCAAACCAAATCCTAACCCTAACCCTAACCCTAACCCATAACAATAACCCTAACCCTAACCGTAACCCTAACCCTAACACTAACTTCTAACCTTAACCCTAACCCTAATCATAACCCTAAGACTAAATCTCACCCTAAACTCTAATACTAACCCTAAACCTAGAACATATCATAACCCTAAACCTAACACTAAACTTAACCCAAAACCTAACCCTAACACTAAACCTATCATTAAAACCTAACCCTAACACTAACACTAACCCTAACCCTGAAACTAACCATAACTCTAACCTTAACCTTAACCCTAACCCCAACCCTATCCCTAAACCTGACCCTAAACCTAACCCTAATCTAACCCTAACCCTAACCATAACCCTAACCCTTACCCTTACCCTAAACTCTAACCCTAACGCTAACCCTAACACTAATCTCTAACTCTAAATGCTAACAATAAACCTAAACCTAAACCGAACCCTAAACCTAAACCTAAGCTTAACCATAACCATAACGCTAACCCTAACCGTATCTCTTTTTAACCCTAAGCCGAATACTAACACTAATCCATAACCCTAACCTTAACCCTTACCATAACCCTAACACTAAATGTAAAACTAGCCCCTAACCCTAACCCTAACCCTATCCGTAATCCCTAACCCTAATCCTAACCCTAACACTAAAACAAGCCATAACCCTAAATGTAACACCAACACTAAACGTAACCCTAAACATAACCTTAAACATATCCTTAACACCTAACCTCTAACCCTAACCCAAACCCTAAACCTCACCATAACCCTAACACTAACACTCATGCTAACCCTAAAACCTAACCATAACCCTCACCCTAACGCTAACCCAAAACCTACCTCTAATCCCTATCCTCAACCTAACCCTAACCCTAAACCTAACCCCAAACCGAACAGTAACCGTAACCCTAAACATAACCTTAACCCTAAACCTCCCTACCTATAACCATAACCCTAAACCAAAGTCTAACATGAACCCTAACTTTAACACTTAAACCTAAACCTTAACCCTAACCCTAACATCTAACACTAAACATATCCATAAACAAAGCCTAACCATAAGCCTAACCCTATCACTCAAAAACTAACCGATACCGAAACCCTAACCCTATCAATAACACTAACCCTAGCCCTAACCCTAACTTCTAACTCTAACCCAAACCCTTACACTATCCCTAACACTGAAGCTAACCCTAACTGAAACCCTAACCCTAAATCTAACCTCTAACCCTAAGCCTAGCCCTTACCCTAACCCAAACCCCTACGCAAAACCTAACCATAACCCTAACCCGAAACCTCACACTAACCCTAAACCTAACCCTAACCCTAAACCTAACCTTAACCCTAACCCTAACCCTAACCCTAACACTCACCCTAACCCTATCCCTAATCGCTAACCCTAACCATAACCGTAACCCAAACACTAACACCAAAACCCTAACCCTAATCATAACACAAAACCTCACCGTAACCCTAACCCTAACCCTAGCTCTAATCCTAACCTTCTAACTCTAAACCTAACCCTAATCCTAACCCGAACCCTAACACTAACACCTACCCATATCCCTAACCCTAACCCCTACACCTAACAGTAAGCCTAACCCCTAACCCTATCCCTAACCGTAAACCTAATGCTAACCCTATCCCTAACCCTAAACCTATCAATAAACCGAACCCTAGCCCTAAAACTATACCTAACCCTAATCCTAGAAATGAGCCTAAAACTAACTCAAACTGTAAACGTAACAGTAATCCATAACCCTAACCCTAACCCTACCCCTAAACTCACTCTAACACTGTCCCTAATTCCTAACTCTAACTCTAACCCTAACCCAAACAGTAACCCCGAAACCCTAACCCTAAACCTAACCCTAACATTAATCCTAACCTTCTAACCCTAAGCCTAACCCTAGCCCTAACCCTAACGCTAAAACTAACCCTAACCCGAAACCCGAACCATAACCCGAAGCCTAACACTAACACCTAACCCTAACCATAACCCTATCATTAAACCTAAACTTAATGCTAACCCTGTCCCTAACCCTAACCCAGATAAAAACCTAACCCTAAACCTAAAACTGTCCCTAACCCTAATCATAATACTGAGACTAACACTAACCCTAACGCTAATTTCTAACTCTAACCCTAACCAGAACAGTAACCCTAGTCCATAACCCTAACATTAACCTTTACAATAAACCTAACCCTAACCGTAACACTAACCCCTAAGCCTGACCCTAACCTTATCCCTAATCCCTAAGCCTAGCTCTAACAATAACAATAACCCTAACAATAACCCTAAACATAACTGTAAACCTCACCCTAACCATAACCATTTTCTTATCACCTAACCCATAACCCTAACCAAAACCCGAACCCTAAACCTAACCCTAAACCTAATAGTAACCCTGAACCTATCAGTCTTCCGAAGCCTAACCCTGATCCTATCCCTAACACCTAACCCCTAAACCTAACCCTAACCTGCCCCTAACCCTAACCTTAAACGTAACTGTAAACCTAATGCTAACCCTAACCCTAACCCTAACCCTAACCCTAACCATTACACTAACACTAACACTAATCCTAAACTCTAACCCTAACACCCTAACCCAAACCGTAAACTGTAAAACCAAACCCTAACCCTAACACAAAACCTAACCCATAATCTAAACCTAACCCGAAACCAAATCCTAACCCTAACCCTAACCCTAACCCATAACAATAACCCTAACCCTAACCGTAACCCTAACCCTAACACTAACTTCTAACCTTAACCCTAACCCTAATCATAACCCTAAGACTAAATCTCACCCTAAACTCTAATACTAACGCTAAACGTATCCCTAATCCTAAACCTAGAACATATCATAACCCTAAACCTAACACTAAACTTAACCCAAAACCTAACCCTAACACTAAACCTATCATTAAAACCTAACCCTAACACTAACACTAACCCTAACCCTGAAACTAACCATAACCCTAACCTTAACCTTAACCCTAACCCCAACCCTATCCCTAAACCTGACCCTAAACCTAACCCTAATCTAACCCTAACCCTAACCATAACCCTAACCCTTACCCTTACCCTAAACTCTAACCCTAACGCTAACCCTAACCCTAATCTCTAACTCTAAATGCTAACAATAAACCTAAACCGAAACCGAAACCTAAACCTAAACCTAAGCTTAACCATAACCATAACGCTAACCCTAACCGTATCTCTTTTTAACCCTAAGCCGAATACTAACACTAATCCATAACCCTAATATTAACCCTTACCATAACCCTAACACTAAATGTAAAACTAGCCCCTAACCCTAACCCTAACCCTATCCGTAATCCCTAACCCTAATCCTAAACCTAACACTAAAACTAGCCATAACCCTAAATGTAACACCAACACTAAACGTAACCCTAAACATAGCCTTAACCATATCCTTAACACCTAACCTCTAACCCTAACCCAAACCCTAAACCTCACCATAACCCTAACACTAACACTCATGCTAACCCTAAACCCTAACCATAACCCTCACCCTAACGCTAACCCAAAACCTACCTCTAATCCCTATCCTAAACCTAACCCTAACCCTAAACCTAACCCTAAACCGAACAGTAACCGTAACCCTAAACCTCCCTACCTATAACCATAACCCTAAACCAAAGTCTAACACGAACCCTAACTTTAACACTTAAACCTAAACCTTAAGCCTAACCCTAACATCTAACACTAAACCTATCCCTAAACAAAGCCTAACCATAACCCTAACCCTAACACTCAAAAACTAACCAATACCGAAACCCTAACCCTATCAATAACACTAACCCTAGCCCTAACCCTAACTTCTAACTCTAACCCAAACCCTTACACTATCCCTAACACTGAACCTAACCCTAACTGAAACCCTAACCCTAAAGCTAACCTCTAACTCTAAACCTAGCCCTTACCCTAACCCAAACCCCTACGCAAAACCTAACCATAACCCTAACCCTAAACCTCACACTAACCCTAAACCTAACCCTAACCCTAAACCTAACATTAACCCTAACCCTAACACTAACACTAACCCTAACCCTAACACTCACCCTAACGCTATCCCTAATCGCTAACCCTAACCATAACCGTAACCCAAACACTAACACCAAATCCCTAACCCTAATCATAACACAAAACCTCACCGTAACCTAACCCTAACCCTAGCTCTAATCCTAACCTTCTATCCCTAACCCTAATCCTAATCCTAACCCTAACACCTAACCCTAACCCTAAAACCTAACCCTAACCCTAACCCTATCCCTAACCGTAAACCTAATGCTAACCCTATCTCTAACCCTAACCCTATCAATAAACTAAACCCTAGCCCTAAAACTATCCCTAAACCTAATCCTAGAGCTGAGCCTAACGCTAACTCTAACTGTAAACTTAACGCTAATCCAAAACCATAACCCTAACCCAAACCCTAAAACTCACTCTAACCCTATCGCTAATCTCAAACTCTAACCCTATCCCAAACACTAACCCCGAATCCCTAACCCTAAACCTAACTCGAACCCTAATCCTAAACTTAACCCTAACCCTAACCCTAAACCTAACCATAACCCTAACCGTAAACCTAAACCTAACCCTAACCCTAACACTAACACGAACACAAATTCATAACCCTAAACCTAACTCTAACACTAACCCTAATCCCAAACCCTTAAGATAAGCCTAACCCTAACCCAAAACCTAAACCCTATCCCTAATCGCTAACCGTAACCATAACCACAACCCAAACACTAACACCAAAACCCTAACCCTAATCATAACACAAAACCTCAACGTTACCCTAACCCTAACCCTAGCTCTAATCCTAACCTTCTAACTCTAAACCTAACACTAACCCTAACCCTAACCCTAACCCTAATACTCACCCTAACCCTATCCCTAATCGCTAACCCTAACCATAACCATAACCCAAACACTAACACAAAAACCCTAACCCTAATCATAACACAAAACCTCACCGTAACCCTAACAATAACCCTAGCTCTAATCCTAACTTTCTATCCCTGACCCTAAACCTAATCCTAACCCTAACCCTAACACCTAAACCTAACCCTAACACCTAAACCTAACCCTAACCCTATCCCTAACCATAACCCTATCAATAAACTAAACCCTAGCCCTAAAACTATCCCTAAATCTAATCCTAGAACTGAGCCTAACGCTAACTCTAACTGTAAACTTAACGGTAATCCATAACCTTAACCCTAACCCAAACCCTAAAACTCACTCTAACCCTATCCCTAATCCCTCACCCTAACCCTAACCCTAACCCAAACACTAACCTGGAAACCCTAACCCTAAACTTAACCCGAACCCTAATCCTAAACTTAACCCTAACATTAACCCGAAACCTAACCATAACCCTAACCGTAACCCTAAGCCTAACCCTAACCCTAACACTAACACAAACACAAATTCATAACCCTAAACCTAACTCGAACCCTAACCCTAATCCCTAACCATTACGATAAGCCTAACCCTAACCCAAAACCTAAACCCTATCCCTAATCGCTAACCGTAACCATAACCATAACCCAAACACTAACACCAAAACCCTAATTCTAATCATAACACAAAACATCAACGTAACACCAACCCGAACCCTAGCTCTAATCCTAACCTTCTAGCCCTGACCCTAAGCCTAATTCTAACCCTAACCCTAACACCTAACCTTAACCCTAACACCTAACCCTAACCCTAACCCTATCACTAACCGTAAACCTAATGCTAACCCTATCTGTAACCCTAACCCTATCAATAACCTAAACCCTAGCCCTAAAATTATCCCTAAACCTAATCCTAGAACTGAGCCTAACGCTAACACTAACTGTAAACTTAACGCTAATCCATAACCATAACCCTAACCCAAACCCTAAAACTCACACTAACTCTATCCCTAATCTCTAACCCTAACCCTAACGCTAACCCAAACACTAACCCCGAATCCCTAACCCTAAACCTAACCCGAACCCTAATCCTAAATTAACCCTAACCCTAACCCTAAACCTAACCATAACCCTAACCGTAACCCTAAGCCTAACCCTAACACTAACACTAACACGAACACAAATTCATAACCCTAAACCTAACTCTAACCCTAACCCTAATCCCTAACCCTTACGATAAGCCTAACCCTAACCCAAAACCTAAACCCTATCCCTAATCGCTAACCGTAAGCATAACCATAACCCAAACACTAACACCAAAACCCTAATTCTAATCATAACACAAAACCTCACCATAACCCTAACCCTAACCCTAGCTCTAATCCTAACCTTCTAACTCTAAACCTAACCCTAATCCTAACCCGAACCCTAACACTAACACCTACCCATAACCCTTACCCTAACCCCTACACCTAACCCTAACCCTAACCCTAACCCCTAACCCTATCCCTAACCGTAAACCTAATGCTAACCCTATCCCTAACACTAAACCTATCAATAAACCGAACACCAGCCCTAAAACTATACCTAACCCTAATCCTAGAAATGAGCCTAAAACTAACTCTAACTGTAATCGTAACAGTAATCCATAACCCTAACCATAACCCTACCCCTAAACTCACTCTAACACTGTCCCTAATTCCAAACTCTAACTCTTACCCTAACCCAAACAGTAATCCCGAAACCCTAACCCTAAACCTAACCCTAACATTAATCCTAACCTTCTAACCCTAAGACTAACCCTAGCCCTAACCCTAACGCTAAAACTAACCCTAACCCGAAACCCTAACCGTAATCCGAAGCCTAACACTAACACCTAACCCTAACCATAACCCTATCATTAAACCTAAACTTAATGCTAACCCTGTCCCTAACCCTACCACAGAAAATAAACCTAACCCTAAACCTAAAACTATCCCTAACCCTAATCATAATACTGAGCCTAACACTAACCCTAAGCCTAACCCTAACCCTGATTTCTAACTCTAACCCTAACCAGAACAGTAACCCTAGTCCATAACCCTAACATTAACCTTTACAATAACCCTAACCCTAACCGTAACACTAACCCCTAAGCCTGACACTAACCTTATCCCTAATCCCTAAGCCTAGCTCTAACAATAACACTAACCCTAACCATAACCCTAAACATAACTGTAAACCTAACCCTAACCATAACCATATTCTTATCACCTAACCCATAACCCTAACAAAAACCCGAACCCTAAACCTAACCCTAAACATAATAGTAAGCCTGAACCTATCAGTCTTCCGAAGCCTAACCCTGACACTATCCCTAACACCTAACCCCTAAACCTAACCCTAACCCGCCCCTAACCCTAACCTTAAACGTAACCGTAAACCTAACCCTAATCCTAACCCTAACCATTACCATAAAACTAACACTAATCCTAAACTCTACCCCTAACACTTACCCTAACCCTAACCCTAAACTGTAAAACCAAACCCTAACACTAACACAAACCATAACCCAAAATCTAAACCTAACCCGAAACCAAATCCTAACCCTAACCCTAACCCTAACCCATACCAATAACCCTAACACTAACCGTAACCCTAACCCTAACACTAACTTCTAACCTTAACCCTAACCCTAATCATAACCCTAAGACTAAATCTCACCCTAAACTCTGATACTAACCCTAAACGTAACCCTAACCCTAAACCTAGAGCATATCATAACCCTAAACCTAACACTAAACCTAACCCAAAACCTAACCCTAACACTAAACCTAACATTAAAACCTAACCCTAACACTAACACTAAACCTAACCCTGAAACTAACCATAACCCTAACCTTAACCTTAACCCTAACCCCAACCCTATCCCTAAACCTGACCCTAAACCTAACCCTAATCTAACCCTAACTCTAACCATAACCCTAACCCTTACCCTTACCCTAAACTCTAACCCTAACGCTAACCCTAACCCTAATCTCTAACTCTAAATGCTAACAATAAACCTAACCCTAAACCGAACCCTAAACCTAAACCTAAGCTTAACCATAACCATAACGCTAACCCTAACTGTATCCCTTTTTAACCCTAAGCCGAATACTAACACTAATCCATAACCCTAACCTTAAACCTTACCATAACCCTAACACTAAATGTAAAACTAGCCCCTAACCCTAATCCTAACCCTAACACTAAAACTAGCCATAACCCTAACTGTAACACCAACACTAAACATAACCCTAAACATAACCTTAACCATATCCTTAACACATAAGCTCTAACCCTAACCCAAACCCTAAACCTCACCAAAACACTAACACTAACACTGATGATAACCCTAAACCCAAACCATAACCCTCACTCTAACGCTAACCCAAAACCTACCTCTAATCCCTATCCTCAACCTAACCCTAACCCTAAACCTAACCCTAAACCGAACAGTAACCGTAACCCTAAACATAACCTTAACCCTAAACCTCCCTACCTATAACCATAACCCTAAACCAAAGTCTAACACGAACCCTAACTTTAACACTTAAACCTAAACCTTAACCCTAACCCTAACATCTAACACTAAACCTATCCCTAAACAAAGCCTAACCATAACCCTAACCCTATCACTCAAAAACTAACCCATACCGAAACCCTAACCCTATCAATAACACTAACCCTAGCCCTAACCCTAACCCTAACTTCTAACTCTAACCCAAACCCTTACACTATCCCTAACACTGAAGCTAACTCTAACTGAAACCCTAACCCTAAAGCTAACCTATAACCCTAAGCCTAGCCCTTACCCTAACCCAAACCCCTACGCAAAACCTAACCATAACCCTAACCCGAAACCTCACACTAACCCAAAACCTAACCCTAACCCTAAACCTAACCTTAACCCTAACCCTAACCCTAACCCTAACACTCACCCTAACCCTATCCCTAATCGCTAACCCTAACCATAACCGTAACCCAAACACTAACACCAAAACCCTAACCCTAATCATAACACAAAACCTCACCGTAACCCTAACCCTAACCCTAGCTCTAATCCTAACCTTCTAACTCTAAACCTAACCATAATCCTTACCCGAACCCTAACACTAACACCTACCCATATCCCTAAACCTAACCCCTACACCTAACCCTAAGCCTAACCCCTAACCCTATCCCTAACCGTAAACCTAATGCTAACCCTATCCCTAACCCTAAACCTATCAATAAACCGAACCCTAGCCCTAAAACTATACCTAACCCTAATCCTAGAAATGAGCCTAAAACTAACTCAAACTGTAAACGTAACAGTAATCCATAACCCTAACCCTAACCCTACCCCTAAACTCACTCTAACACTGTCCCTAATTCCTAACTCTAACTCTAACCCTAACCCAAACAGTAACCCCGAAACCCTAACCCTAAACCTAACCCTAACATTAATCCTAACCTTCTAACCCTAAGCCTAACCCTAGCCCTAACCCTAACGCTAAAACTAACCCTAACCCGAAACCCTAACCGTAACCCGAAGCCTAACACTAACACCTAACCCTAACCATAACCCTATCATTAAACCTAAACTTAATGCTAACCCTGTCCCTAACCCTAACCCAGATAAAAACCTAACCCTAAACCTAAAACTATCCCTAACCCTAATCATAATACTGAGCTAACACTAACCCTGAGCCTAACCCTAACCCTAATTTCTAACTCTAACCCTAACCAGAACAGTAACCCTAGTCCATAACCCTAACATTAACCATTACAATAAGCCTAACCCTAACCGTAACACTAACCCCTAAGCCTGACCCTAACCCTATCCGTAATCCCTAACCCTAATCCTAAACCTAACACTAAAACTAGCCATAACCCTAAATGTAACACCAACACTAAACGTAACCCTAAACATAGCCTTAACCATATCCTTAACACCTAACCTCTAAC
This sequence comes from Cavia porcellus, assembly GCF_034190915.1. Classification (NCBI taxonomy): domain Eukaryota; kingdom Metazoa; phylum Chordata; class Mammalia; order Rodentia; family Caviidae; genus Cavia; species Cavia porcellus. The sequence goes on along the minus strand of NW_026947506.1, from coordinate 62,422,738 downwards.
CCTAACCCAAACCCTAAACCTCACCATAACCCTAACACTAACACTCATGCTAACCCTAAACCCTAACCATAACCCTCACCCTAACGCTAACCCAAAACCTACCTCTAATCCCTATCCTAAACCTAACCCTAACCCTAAACCTAACCCTAAACCGAACAGTAACCGTAACCCTAAACCTCCCTACCTATAACCATAACCCTAAACCAAAGTCTAACATGAACCCTAACTTTAACACTTAAACCTAAACCTTAAGCCTAACCCTAACATCTAACACTAAACCTATCCCTAAACAAAGCCTAACCATAACCCTAACCCTAACACTCAAAAACTAACCAATACCGAAACCCTAACCCTATCAATAACACTAACCCTAGCCCTAACCCTAACTTCTAACTCTAACCCAAACCCTTACACTATCCCTAACACTGAACCTAACCCTAACTGAAACCCTAACCCTAAAGCTAACCTCTAACTCTAAACCTAGCCCTTACCCTAACCCAAACCCCTACGCAAAACCTAACCATAACCCTAACCCTAAACCTCACACTAACCCTAAACCTAACCCTAACCCTAAACCTAACATTAACCCTAACCCTAACACTAACACTAACCCTAACCCTAACACTCACCCTAACGCTATCCCTAATCGCTAACCCTAACCATAACCGTAACCCAAACACTAACACCAAATCCCTAACCCTAATCATAACACAAAACCTCACCGTAACCTAACCCTAACCCTAGCTCTAATCCTAACCTTCTATCCCTAACCCTAATCCTAATCCTAACCCTAACACCTAACCCTAACCCTAAAACCTAACCCTAACCCTAACCCTATCCCTAACCGTAAACCTAATGCTAACCCTATCTCTAACCCTAACCCTATCAATAAACTAAACCCTAGCCCTAAAACTATCCCTAAACCTAATCCTAGAGCTGAGCCTAACGCTAACTCTAACTGTAAACTTAACGCTAATCCAAAACCATAACCCTAACCCAAACCCTAAAACTCACTCTAACCCTATCGCTAATCTCAAACTCTAACCCTATCCCAAACACTAACCCCGAATCCCTAACCCTAAACCTAACTCGAACCCTAATCCTAAACTTAACCCTAACCCTAACCCTAAACCTAACCATAACCCTAACCGTAAACCTAAACCTAACCCTAACCCTAACACTAACACGAACACAAATTCATAACCCTAAACCTAACTCTAACACTAACCCTAATCCCAAACCCTTAAGATAAGCCTAACCCTAACCCAAAACCTAAACCCTATCCCTAATCGCTAACCGTAACCATAACCACAACCCAAACACTAACACCAAAACCCTAACCCTAATCATAACACAAAACCTCAACGTTACCCTAACCCTAACCCTAGCTCTAATCCTAACCTTCTAACTCTAAACCTAACCCTAACCCTAACCCTAACCCTAACCCTAATACTCACCCTAACCCTATCCCTAATCGCTAACCCTAACCATAACCATAACCCAAACACTAACACAAAAACCCTAACCCTAATCATAACACAAAACCTCACCGTAACCCTAACAATAACCCTAGCTCTAATCCTAACTTTCTATCCCTGACCCTAAACCTAATCCTAACCCTAACCCTAACACCTAAACCTAACCCTAACACCTAAACCTAACCCTAACCCTATCCCTAACCATAACCCTATCAATAAACTAAACCCTAGCCCTAAAACTATCCCTAAATCTAATCCTAGAACTGAGCCTAACGCTAACTCTAACTGTAAACTTAATGGTAATCCATAACCTTAACCCTAACCCAAACCCTAAAACTCACTCTAACCCTATCCCTAATCCCTCACCCTAACCCTAACCCTAACCCAAACACTAACCTGGAAACCCTAACCCTAAACTTAACCCGAACCCTAATCCTAAACTTAACCCTAACATTAACCCGAAACCTAACCATAACCCTAACCGTAACCCTAAGCCTAACCCTAACCCTAACACTAACACAAACACAAATTCATAACCCTAAACCTAACTCGAACCCTAACCCTAATCCCTAACCATTACGATAAGCCTAACCCTAACCCAAAACCTAAACCCTATCCCTAATCGCTAACCGTAACCATAACCATAACCCAAACACTAACACCAAAACCCTAATTCTAATCATAACACAAAACATCAACGTAACACCAACCCGAACCCTAGCTCTAATCCTAACCTTCTAGCCCTGACCCTAAGCCTAATTCTAACCCTAACCCTAACACCTAACCTTAACCCTAACACCTAACCCTAACCCTAACCCTATCACTAACCGTAAACCTAATGCTAACCCTATCTGTAACCCTAACCCTATCAATAACCTAAACCCTAGCCCTAAAATTATCCCTAAACCTAATCCTAGAACTGAGCCTAACGCTAACACTAACTGTAAACTTAACGCTAATCCATAACCATAACCCTAACCCAAACCCTAAAACTCACACTAACTCTATCCCTAATCTCTAACCCTAACCCTAACGCTAACCCAAACACTAACCCCGAATCCCTAACCCTAAACCTAACCCGAACCCTAATCCTAAATTAACCCTAACCCTAACCCTAAACCTAACCATAACCCTAACCGTAACCCTAAGCCTAACCCTAACACTAACACTAACACGAACACAAATTCATAACCCTAAACCTAACTCTAACCCTAACCCTAATCCCTAACCCTTACGATAAGCCTAACCCTAACCCAAAACCTAAACCCTATCCCTAATCGCTAACCGTAAGCATAACCATAACCCAAACACTAACACCAAAACCCTAATTCTAATCATAACACAAAACCTCACCGTAACCCTAACCCTAACCCTAGCTCTAATCCTAACCTTCTAACTCTAAACCTAACCCTAATCCTAACCCGAACCCTAACACTAACACCTACCCATAACCCTTACCCTAACCCCTACACCTAACCCTAACCCTAACCCTAACCCCTAACCCTATCCCTAACCGTAAACCTAATGCTAACCCTATCCCTAACACTAAACCTATCAATAAACCGAACGCCAGCCCTAAAACTATACCTAACCCTAATCCTAGAAATGAGCCTAAAACTAACTCTAACTGTAATCGTAACAGTAATCCATAACCCTAACCATAACCCTACCCCTAAACTCACTCTAACACTGTCCCTAATTCCAAACTCTAACTCTTACCCTAACCCAAACAGTAATCCCGAAACCCTAACCCTAAACCTAACCCTAACATTAATCCTAACCTTCTAACCCTAAGACTAACCCTAGCCCTAACCCTAACGCTAAAACTAACCCTAACCCGAAACCCTAACCGTAATCCGAAGCCTAACACTAACACCTAACCCTAACCATAACCCTATCATTAAACCTAAACTTAATGCTAACCCTGTCCCTAACCCTACCACAGAAAATAAACCTAACCCTAAACCTAAAACTATCCCTAACCCTAATCATAATACTGAGCCTAACACTAACCCTAAGCCTAACCCTAACCCTGATTTCTAACTCTAACCCTAACCAGAACAGTAACCCTAGTCCATAACCCTAACATTAACCTTTACAATAACCCTAACCCTAACCGTAACACTAACCCCTAAGCCTGACACTAACCTTATCCCTAATCCCTAAGCCTAGCTCTAACAATAACACTAACCCTAACCATAACCCTAAACATAACTGTAAACCTAACCCTAACCATAACCATATTCTTATCACCTAACCCATAACCCTAACAAAAACCCGAACCCTAAACCTAACCCTAAACATAATAGTAAGCCTGAACCTATCAGTCTTCCGAAGCCTAACCCTGACACTATCCCTAACACCTAACCCCTAAACCTAACCCTAACCCGCCCCTAACCCTAACCTTAAACGTAACCGTAAACCTAACCCTAATCCTAACCCTAACCATTACCATAAAACTAACACTAATCCTAAACTCTACCCCTAACACTTACCCTAACCCTAACCCTAAACTGTAAAACCAAACCCTAACCCTAACACAAACCATAACCCAAAATCTAAACCTAACCCGAAACCAAATCCTAACCCTAACCCTAACCCTAACCCATACCAATAACCCTAACACTAACCGTAACCCTAACCCTAACACTAACTTCTAACCTTAACCCTAACCCTAATCATAACCCTAAGACTAAATCTCACCCTAAACTCTGATACTAACCCTAAACGTAACCCTAACCCTAAACCTAGAGCATATCATAACCCTAAACCTAACACTAAACCTAACCCAAAACCTAACCCTAACACTAAACCTAACATTAAAACCTAACCCTAACACTAACACTAAACCTAACCCTGAAACTAACCATAACCCTAACCTTAACCTTAACCCTAACCCCAACCCTATCCCTAAACCTGACCCTAAACCTAACCCTAATCTAACCCTAACTCTAACCATAACCCTAACCCTTACCCTTACCCTAAACTCTAACCCTAACGCTAACCCTAACCCTAATCTCTAACTCTAAATGCTAACAATAAACCTAACCCTAAACCGAACCCTAAACCTAAACCTAAGCTTAACCATAACCATAACGCTAACCCTAACTGTATCCCTTTTTAACCCTAAGCCGAATACTAACACTAATCCATAACCCTAACCTTAAACCTTACCATAACTCTAACACTAAATGTAAAACTAGCCCCTAACCCTAATCCTAACCCTAACACTAAAACTAGCCATAACCCTAACTGTAACACCAACACTAAACATAACCCTAAACATAACCTTAACCATATCCTTAACACATAAGCTCTAACCCTAACCCAAACCCTAAACCTCACCAAAACACTAACACTAACACTGATGATAACCCTAAACCCAAACCATAACCCTCACTCTAACGCTAACCCAAAACCTACCTCTAATCCCTATCCTCAACCTAACCCTAACCCTAAACCTAACCCTAAACCGAACAGTAACCGTAACCCTAAACATAACCTTAACCCTAAACCTCCCTACCTATAACCATAACCCTAAACCAAAGTCTAACACGAACCCTAACTTTAACACTTAAACCTAAACCTTAACCCTAACCCTAACATCTAACACTAAACCTATCCCTAAACAAAGCCTAACCATAACCCTAACCCTATCACTCAAAAACTAACCCATACCGAAACCCTAACCCTATCAATAACACTAACCCTAGCCCTAACCCTAACCCTAACTTCTAACTCTAACCCAAACCCTTACACTATCCCTAACACTGAAGCTAACTCTAACTGAAACCCTAACCCTAAAGCTAACCTATAACCCTAAGCCTAGCCCTTACCCTAACCCAAACCCCTACGCAAAACCTAACCATAACCCTAACCCGAAACCTCACACTAACCCAAAACCTAACCCTAACCCTAAACCTAACCTTAACCCTAACCCTAACCCTAACCCTAACACTCACCCTAACCCTATCCCTAATCGCTAACCCTAACCATAACCGTAACCCAAACACTAACACCAAAACCCTAACCCTAATCATAACACAAAACCTCACCGTAACCCTAACCCTAACCCTAGCTCTAATCCTAACCTTCTAACTCTAAACCTAACCATAATCCTTACCCGAACCCTAACACTAACACCTACCCATATCCCTAAACCTAACCCCTACACCTAACCCTAAGCCTAACCCCTAACCCTATCCCTAACCGTAAACCTAATGCTAACCCTATCCCTAACCCTAAACCTATCAATAAACCGAACCCTAGCCCTAAAACTATACCTAACCCTAATCCTAGAAATGAGCCTAAAACTAACTCAAACTGTAAACGTAACAGTAATCCATAACCCTAACCCTAACCCTACCCCTAAACTCACTCTAACACTGTCCCTAATTCCTAACTCTAACTCTAACCCTAACCCAAACAGTAACCCCGAAACCCTAACCCTAAACCTAACCCTAACATTAATCCTAACCTTCTAACCCTAAGCCTAACCCTAGCCCTAACCCTAACGCTAAAACTAACCCTAACCCGAAACCCTAACCGTAACCCGAAGCCTAACACTAACACCTAACCCTAACCATAACCCTATCATTAAACCTAAACTTAATGCTAACCCTGTCCCTAACCCTAACCCAGATAAAAACCTAACCCTAAACCTAAAACTATCCCTAACCCTAATCATAATACTGAGCTAACACTAACCCTGAGCCTAACCCTAACCCTAATTTCGAACTCTAACCCTAACCAGAACAGTAACCCTAGTCCATAACCCTAACATTAACCATTACAATAAGCCTAACCCTAACCGTAACACTAACCCCTAAGCCTGACCCTAACCTTATCCGTAATCCCTAAGCCTAGCTCTAACAATAACAATAACCCTAACAATAACCCTAAACATAACTGTAAACCTCACCCTAACCATAACCATTTTCTTATCACCTAACCCATAGCCCTAACCAAAACCCGAACCCTAAACCTAACCCTAAACCTAATAGTAACCATGAACCTATCAGACTTCCGAAGCCTAACCCTGACCCTATCCCTAACACCTAACCCCTAAACCTAACCCTAACCTGCCCCTAACCCTAACCTTAAACGTAACCGTAAACCTAATGCTAACCCTAACCCTAGCCCTAACCCTAACCCGAACCATTACCCTAACACTAACACTAATCCTAAACTCTAACCCTAACACCCTAACCCAAACCGTAAACTGTAAAACCAAATCCTAACCCTAACACAAAACCTAACCCATAATCTAAACCTAACCCCAAACCAAATCCTAACCCTAACCCTAACCCTAACCCATAACAATAACCCTAACCCTAAACGTAACCCTAACCCTAACACTAACTTCTAACCTTAACCCTAACCCTAATCATAACCCTAAGACTAAATCTCACCCTAAACTCTAATACTAACCCTAAACCTAGAACATATCATAACCCTAAACCTAACACTAAACTTAACCCAAAACCTAACCCTAACACTAAACCTATCATTAAAACCTAACCCTAACACTAACACTAACCCTAACCCTGAAGCTAACCATAACTCTAACCTTAACCTTAACCCTAACCCCAACCCTATCCCTAAACCTGACCCTAAACCTAACCCTAATCTAACCCTAACCCTAACCATAACCCTAACCCTTACCCTTACCCTAAACTCTAACCCTAACGCTAACCCTAACACTAATCTCTAACTCTAAATGCTAACAATAAACCTAAACCTAAACCGAACCCTAAACCTAAACCTAAGCTTAACCATAACCATAACGCTAACCCTAACCGTATCTCTTTTTAACCCTAAGCCGAATACTAACACTAATCCATAACCCTAACCTTAACCCTTACCATAACCCTAACACTAAATGTAAAACTAGCCCCTAACCCTAACCCTAACCCTATCCGTAATCCCTAACCCTAATCCTAACCCTAACACTAAAACAAGCCATAACCCTAAATGTAACACCAACACTAAACGTAACCCTAAACATAACCTTAAACATATCCTTAACACCTAACCTCTAACCCTAACCCAAACCCTAAACCTCACCATAACCCTAACACTAACACTCATGCTAACCCTAAAACCTAACCATAACCCTCACCCTAACGCTAACCCAAAACCTACCTCTAATCCCTATCCTCAACCTAACCCTAACCCTAAACCTAACCCCAAACCGAACAGTAACCGTAACCCTAAACATAACCTTAACCCTAAACCTCCCTACCTATAACCATAACCCTAAACCAAAGTCTAACATGAACCCTAACTTTAACACTTAAACCTAAACCTTAACCCTAACCCTAACATCTAACACTAAACATATCCATAAACAAAGCCTAACCATAAGCCTAACCCTATCACTCAAAAACTAACCGATACCGAAACCCTAACCCTATCAATAACACTAACCCTAGCCCTAACCCTAACTTCTAACTCTAACCCAAACCCTTACACTATCCCTAACACTGAAGCTAACCCTAACTGAAACCCTAACCCTAAAGCTAACCTCTAACCCTAAGCCTGGCCCTTACCCTAACCCAAACCCCTACGCAAAACCTAACCATAACCCTAACCCAAAACCTCACACTAACCCTAAACCTAACCCTAACCCTAAACCTAACCTTAACCCTAACCCTAACCCTAACCCTAACACTCACCCTAACCCTATCCCTAATCGCTAACCCTAACCATAACCGTAACCCAAACACTAACACCAAAACCCTAACCCTAATCATAACACAAAACCTCACCGTACCCTAACCCTAACCCTAGCTCTAATCCTAACCTTCTAACTCTAAACCTAACCCTAATCCTAACCCGAACCCTAACACTAACACCTACCCATATCCCTAACCCTAACCCCTACACCTAACAGTAAGCCTAACCCCTAACCCTATCCCTAACCGTAAACCTAATGCTAACCCTATCCCTAACCCTAAACCTATCAATAAACCGAACCCTAGCCCTAAAACTATACCTAACCCTAATCCTAGAAATGAGCCTAAAACTAACTCAAACTGTAAACGTAACAGTAATCCATAACCCTAACCCTAACCCTACCCCTAAACTCACTCTAACACTGTCCCTAATTCCTAACTCTAACTCTAACCCTAACCCAAACAGTAACCCCGAAACCCTAACCCTAAACCTAACCCTAACATTAATCCTAACCTTCTAACCCTAAGCCTAACCCTAGCCCTAACCCTAACGCTAAAACTAACCCTAACCCGAAACCCGAACCATAACCCGAAGCCTAACACTAACACCTAACCCTAACCATAACCCTATCATTAAACCTAAACTTAATGCTAACCCTGTCCCTAACCCTAACCCAGATAAAAACCTAACCCTAAACCTAAAACTGTCCCTAACCCTAATCATAATACTGAGACTAACACTAACCCTAACGCTAATTTCTAACTCTAACCCTAACCAGAACAGTAACCCTAGTCCATAACCCTAACATTAACCTTTACAATAAACCTAACCCTAACCGTAACACTAACCCCTAAGCCTGACCCTAACCTTATCCCTAATCCCTAAGCCTAGCTCTAACAATAACAATAACCCTAACAATAACCCTAAACATAACTGTAAACCTCACCCTAACCATAACCATTTTCTTATCACCTAACCCATAACCCTAACCAAAACCCGAACCCTAAACCTAACCCTAAACCTAATAGTAACCCTGAACCTATCAGTCTTCCGAAGCCTAACCCTGATCCTATCCCTAACACCTAACCCCTAAACCTAACCCTAACCTGCCCCTAACCCTAACCTTAAACGTAACTGTAAACCTAATGCTAACCCTAACCCTAACCCTAACCCTAACCCTAACCATTACCCTAACACTAACACTAATCCTAAACTCTAACCCTAACACCCTAACCCAAACCGTAAACTGTAAAACCAAACCCTAACCCTAACACAAAACCTAACCCATAATCTAAACCTAACCCGAAACCAAATCCTAACCCTAACCCTAACCCTAACCCATAACAATAACCCTAACCCTAACCGTAACCCTAACCCTAACACTAACTTCTAACCTTAACCCTAACCCTAATCATAACCCTAAGACTAAATCTCACCCTAAACTCTAATACTAACGCTAAACGTATCCCTAATCCTAAACCTAGAACATATCATAACCCTAAACCTAACACTAAACTTAACCCAAAACCTAACCCTAACACTAACACTAACCCTAACCCTGAAACTAACCATAACCCTAACCTTAACCTTAACCCTAACCCCAACCCTATCCCTAAACCTGACCCTAAACCTAACCCTAATCTAACCCTAACCCTAACCATAACCCTAACCCTTACCCTTACCCTAAGCTCTAACCCTAACGCTAACCCTAACCCTAATCTCTAACTCTAAATGCTAACAATAAACCTAAACCGAAACCGAAACCTAAACCTAAACCTAAGCTTAACCATAACCATAACGCTAACCCTAACCGTATCTCTTTTTAACCCTAAGCCGAATACTAACACTAATCCATAACCCTAATATTAACCCTTACCATAACCCTAACACTAAATGTAAAACTAGCCCCTAACCCTAAACCTAACCCTATCCGTAATCCCTAACCCTAATCCTAACCCTAACACTAAAACTAGCCATAACCCTAAATGTAACACCAACACTAAACGTAACCCTAAACATAGCCTTAACCATATCCTTAACACCTAACCTCTAACCCTAACCCAAACCCTAAACCTCACCATAACCCTAACACTAACACTCATGCTAACCCTAAACCCTAACCATAACCCTCACCCTAACGCTAACCCAAAACCTACCTCTAATCCCTATCCTAAACCTAACCCTAACCCTAAACCTAACCCTAAACCGAACAGTAACCGTAACCCTAAACCTCCCTACCTATAACCGTAACCCTAAACCAAAGTCTAACACGAACCCTAACTTTAACACTTAAACCTAAACCTTAAGCCTAACCCTAACATCTAACACTAAACCTATCCCTAAACAAAGCCTAACCATAACCCTAACCCTAACACTCAAAAACTAACCCATACCGAAACCCTAACCCTATCAATAACACTAACCCTAGCCCTAACCCTAACTTCTAACTCTAACCCAAACCCTTACACTATCCCTAACACTGAACCTAACCCTAACTGAAACCCTAACCCTAAAGCTAACCTCTAACTCTAAACCTAGCCCTTACCCTAACCCAAACCCCTACGCAAAACCTAACCATAAACCTAACCCTAAACCTCACACTAACCCTAAACCTAACCCTAACCCTAAACCTAACATTAACCCTAACACTAACACTAACACTAACCCTAACCCTAACACTCACCCTAACGCTATCCCTAATCGCTAACCCTAACCATAACCGTAACCCAAACACTAACACCAAATCCCTAACCCTAATCATAACACAAAACCTCACCGTAACCTAACCCTAACCCTAGCTCTAATCCTAACCTTCTATCCCTAACCCTAATCCTAATCCTAACCCTAACACCTAACCCTAACCCTAAAACCTAACCCTAACCCTAACCCTATCCCTAACCGTAAACCTAATGCTAACCCTATCTCTAACCCTAACCCTATCAATAAACTAAACCCTAGCCCTAAAACTATCCCTAAACCTAATCCTAGAACTGAGCCTAACGCTAACTCTAACTGTAAACTTAACGCTAATCCAAAACCATAACCCTAACCCAAACCCTAAAACTCACTCTAACCCTATCGCTAATCTCAAACCCTAACCCTATCCCAAACACTAACCCCGAATCCCTAACCCTAAACCTAACTCGAACCCTAATCCTAAACTTAACCCTAACCCTAACCCTAAACCTAACCATAACCCTAACCGTAAACCTAAACCTAACCCTAACCCTAACACTAACACGAACACAAATTCATAACCCTAAACCTAACTCTAACACTAACCCTAATCCCAAACCCTTAAGATAAGCCTAACCCTAACCCAAAACCTAAACCCTATCCCTAATCGCTAACCGTAACCATAACCACAACCCAAACACTAACACCAAAACCCTAACCCTAATCATAACACAAAACCTCAACGTTACCCTAACCCTAACCCTAGCTCTAATCCTAACCTTCTAACTCTAAACCTAACCCTAACCCTAACCCTAACCCTAACCCTAATACTCACCCTAACCCTATCCCTAATTGCTAACCCTAACCATAACCATAACCCAAACACTAACACAAAAACCCTAACCCTAATCATAACACAAAACCTCACCGTAACCCTAACAATAACCCTAGCTCTAATCCTAACTTTCTATCCCTGACACTAAACCTAATCCTAACCCTAACCCTAACACCTAAACCTAACCCTAACACCTAAACCTAACCCTAACCCTATCCCTAACCATAACCCTATCAATAAACTAAACCCTAGCCCTAAAACTATCCCTAAATCTAATCCTAGAACTGAGCCTAACGCTAACTCTAACTGTAAACTTAACGGTAATCCATAACCTTACCCCTAACCCAAACCCTAAAACTCACTCTAACCCTATCCCTAATCCCTCACCCTAACCCTAACCCTAACCCAAACACTAACCTGGAAACCCTAACCCTAAACTTAACCCGAACCCTAATCCTAAACTTAACCCTAACATTAACCCGAAACCTAACCATAACCCTAACCGTAACCCTAAGCCTAACCCTAACCCTAACACTAACACAAACACAAATTCATAACCCTAAACCTAACTCGAACCCTAACCCTAATCCCTAACCATTACGATAAGCCTAACCCTAACCCAAAACCTAAACCCTATCCCTAATCGCTAACCGTAACCATAACCATAACCCAAACACTAACACCAAAACCCTAATTCTAATCATAACACAAAACATCAACGTAACACCAACCCGAACCCTAGCTCTAATCCTAACCTTCTAGCCCTGACCCTAAGCCTAATTCTAACCCTAACCCTAACACCTAACCTTAACCCTAACACCTAACCCTAACCCTAACCCTATCACTAACCGTAAACCTAATGCTAACCCTATCTGTAACCCTAACCCTATCAATAACCTAAACCCTAGCCCTAAAATTATCCCTAAACCTAATCCTAGAACTGAGCCTAACGCTAACACTAACTGTAAACTTAACGCTAATCCATAACCATAACCCTAACCCAAACCCTAAAACTCACACTAACTCTATCCCTAATCTCTAACCCTAACCCTAACGCTAACCCAAACACTAACCCCGAATCCCTAACCCTAAACCTAACCCGAACCCTAATCCTAAATTAACCCTAACCCTAACCCTAAACCTAACCATAACCCTAACCGTAACCCTAAGCCTAACCCTAACACTAACACTAACACGAACACAAATTCATAACCCTAAACCTAACTCTAACCCTAACCCTAATCCCTAACCCTTACGATAAGCCTAACCCTAACCCAAAACCTAAACCCTATCCCTAATCGCTAACCGTAAGCATAACCATAACCCAAACACTAACACCAAAACCCTAATTCTAATCATAACACAAAACCTCACCGTAACCTTAACCCTAACCCTAGCTCTAATCCTAACCTTCTAACTCTAAACCTAAACCTAATCCTAACCCGAACCCTAACACTAACACCTACCCATAACCCTTACCCTAACCCCTACACCTAACCCTAACCCTAACCCTAACCCCTAACCCTATCCCTAACCGTAAACCTAATGCTAACCCTATCCCTAACACTAAACCTATCAATAAACCGAACGCCAGCCCTAAAACTCTACCTAACCCTAATACTAGAAATGAGCCTAAAACTAACTCTAACTGTAATCGTAACAGTAATCCATAACCCTAACCATAACCCTACCCCTAAACTCACTCTAACACTGTCCCTAATTCCAAACTCTAACTCTTACCCTAACCCAAACAGTAATCCCGAAACCCTAACCCTAAACCTAACCCTAACATTAATCCTAACCTTCTAACCCTAAGACTAACCCTAGCGCTAACCCTAACGCTAAAACTAACCCTAACCCGAAACCCTAACCGTAATCCGAAGCCTAACACTAACACCTAACCCTAACCATAACCCTATCATTAAACCTAAACTTAATGCTAACCCTGTCCCTAACCCTAACCCAGACAAAAACCTAACCCTAAACCTAAAACTATCCCTAACTCTAATCATAATACTGAGCCTAACACTAACCCTAAGCCTAACCCTAACCCTAATTTCTAACTCTAACCCTAACCAGAACAGTAACCCTAGTCCATAACCCTAACATTAAACTTTACAATAACCCTAACCCTAACCGTAACACTAACCCCTAAGCCTGACCCTAACCTTATCCCTAATCCCTAAGCCTAGCTCTAACAATAACAATAACCCTAACAATAACCCTAAACATAACTGTAAAGCTAACCCTAACAATAACCATATTCTTATCACCTAACCCATAACCCTAACCAAAACCCGAACCCTAAACCTAACCCTAAACCTAATAGTAACCCTGAACCTATCAGTCTTCCAAAGCCTAACCCTGACCCTATCCCTAACACCTAACCCCTAAACCTAACCCTAACCTGCCCCTAACCCTAACTTTAAACGTAACCGTAAACCTAATGCTAACCCTAACCCTAACCCTAACCCTAACCCTAACCATTACCCTAACACTAACACTAATCCTAAACTCTAACCCTAACACCCTAACCCTAACCCTAAACTGTAAAACCAAACCCTAACCCTAAACAAAACCTAACCCAAAATCTAAACCTAACCCGAAACCAAATCCTAACCCTAACCCTAACCCTAACCCATAACAATGACCCTAACCCTAACCATAACCCTAACCCTAACACTAACTTCTAACCTTAACCCTAACCCTAATCATAACCCTAAGACTAAATCTCACCCTAAACTCTAATACTAACCCTAAACGTAACCCTAACCCTAAACCTAGGGCATATCATAACCATAAACCTAACACTAAACCTAACCCAAAACCTAACCCTAACACTAAACCTAACATTAAAACCTAACCCTAGCACTGACACTAACCCTAACCCTGAAACTAACCATAACCCTAAACTTAACCTTAACCCTAACCCCAACCCTATCCCTAAACCTGACACTAAACCTAACCCTAATCTAACCCGAACCCTAAACATAACCCTAACCCTTACCCTTACCATAAACTCTAACCCTAACGCTAACCCTAACCCTAATCTCTAACTCTAAATGCTAACAATAAACCTAACCCTAAACCGAAACCTAAACCTAAACCTAAGCTTAACCATAACAATAACGCTAACCCTAACCATATCCCTTTTTAACCCTAAGCCGAAAACTAACACTAATCCATAACCCTAACCTTAACCCTTACCATAACCCTAACACTAAATGTAAAACTAGCCCCTAACCCTAACCCTAACCCTATCCGTAATCCCTAACCCTAATCCTAACCCTAACACTAAAACTAGCCATAACCCTAAATGTAACACCAACACTAAACGTAACCCTAAACATAACCTTAACCATATCCTTAACACCTAACCTCTAACCCTAACCCAAACCCTAAACCTCACCATAACCCTAACACTAACACTCATGCTAACCCTAAACCCTAACCATAACCCTCACCCTAACGCTAACCCAAAACCTACCTCTAATCCCTATCCTAAACCTAACCCTAACCCTAAACCTAACCCTAAACCGAACAGTAACCGTAACCCTAAACATAACCTTAACCCTAAACCTCCCTACCTATAACCATAACCCTAAACCAAAGTCTAACACGAACCCTAACTTTAACACTTAAACCTAAACCTTAACCCTAACCCTAACATCTAACACTAAACATATCCCTAAACAAAGCCTAAACATAACCCTAACCCTATCACTCAAAAACTAACCCATACCGAAACCCTAACCCTATCAATAACACTAACCCTAGCCGTAACCCTAACTTCTAACTCTAACCCAAACCCTTACACTATCCCTAACACTGAACCTAACCCTAACTGAAACCCTAACCCTAAAGCTAACCTCTAACCCTAAACCTAGCCCTTACCCTAACCCAAACCCCTACGCAAAACCTAACCCTAACCCTAACCCTAAACCTCACACTAACCCTAAACCTAACCCTAACCCTAAACCTAACATTAACCATAACCCTAACCCTAACACTCACCCTAACCCTATCCCTAATCGCTAACCCTAACCATAACCATAACCCAAACACTAACACCAAAACCCTAACCCTAATCATAACACAAATCCTCACCGTAACCCTAACCCTAACCCTAGCTCTAATCCTAACCTTCTAGCCCTGACCCTAACCCTAATCCTAACCCTAACACTAACACTTACCCCTAACACTAACACTTAACCCTAACCCTAACCCTATCCCTAACCGTAATCATAATGCTAACCCTAACCCTAACCCTAACCCTATCCCTAATCGCTAACCCTAACCATAACCATAACCCAAACACTAACACCAAAACCCTAACCCTAATCATAACACATAACCTCACCGTAACCCTAACCCTAACCCTAGCTCTAATCCTAACCTTCTAACCCTAACCCTAATCCTAACCCTAACCCTAACACCTAACCCTAACCCTAAAACCTAACCCTAACCCTAACCCTATTCCTAACCGTAAACCTAATGCTAACCCTATTTCTAACCCTAACCCTATCAATAAACTAAACCCTAGCCCTAAAACTATCCCTAAACCTAATCCTAGAACTGAGCCTAACGCTAACTCTAACTGTAAACTTAACGCTAATCCATAACCATAACCCTAACCCAAACCCTAAAACTCACTCTAACCCTATCCCTAATCCCTCACCCTAACCCTAACCCTAACCCAAACACTAACCCCGAATCCCTAACCCTAAACCTAACCCGAACCCTAATCCTAAACTTAACACTAACCCTAACCCGAAACCTAACCATAACCCTAACCGTAACCGTAAGCCTAACCCTAACCCTAACACTAACACAAACACAAATTCATAACCCTAAACCTAACTCTAACACTAACCCTAATCCCTAACCCTTACGATAAGCCTAACCCTAACCCAAAACCTAAACCCTATCCCTAATCCCTAACCGTAACCATAACCACAACCCAAACACTAACAACAAAACCCTAACCCTAATCATAACACAAAACCTCAACGTAACCCTAACCCTAACCCTAGCTCTAATCCTAACCTTCTAACTCTAAACCTAACCCTAACCCTAACCCTAACACTCACCCTAACCCTATCCCTAATCGCTAACCCTAACCATAACCATAACCCAAACACTAACACCAAAATCCTAATTCTAATCATAACACAAAACCTCACCGTAACCCTAACCCGAACCCTATCTCTAATCCTAACCTTCTAGCGCTGACCCTAAGCCTAATCCTAACCCTAACCCTGAAAACCTAACACTAACCCTAACACCTAACCCTAACCCTAATCCCTAACCCTTACGATAAGCCTAACCCTAAGCCAAAACCTAAACCCTATCCCTAATCGCTAACTGTAACCATAACCATAACCCAAACACTAACACCAAAACCCTAATTCTAATCATAACACAAAACCTCACCGTAACCCTAACCCTAACCCTAGCTCTAATTCTAACCTTCTAACTCTAAACCTAACCCTAATACTAACCCGAACCCTAACACTAACACCTACCCATAACCCTAACCCTAAACCCTACAACTAACCCTAACCCTAACCCCTAACCCTATCCCTAACCGTAAACCTAATGCTAACCCTATCCCTAACCCTAAACCTATCAATAAACCGAACCCTAGCCCTAAAACTATACCTAACCCTAATCCTAGAAATGAGCCTAAAACTAACTCTAACTGTAAACGTAACAGTAGTCCATAACCCTAACCCTAACCATACCCCTAAACTCACTCTAACACTGTCCCTAATTCCTAACTCTAACTCTAACCCTAACCCAAACAGTAAACCCTAAACCCTAACCCTAAACCTAACCCTAACATTAATCCTAATCTTCTAACCCTAACCCTAACCCTAGCCCTTACCCTAATGCTAAAACTAACCCAAACCCGAAACCCTAACCCTAACCTGAAGCCTAACACTAACACCTAAACCTAACCATAACCCTATCATTAAATCTAAACTTAATGCTAACCCTGTCCCTAAACCTAACCCAGAAAATAAACCTAACCCTAAACCTAAAACTATCCCTAACCCTAATCATAATACTGAGCCTAACACTAACCCTAAGCCTAACACTAACCCTAAGTTCTAACTCTAACCCTAACCAGAACAGTAACCCTAGTCCATAACCCTAACATTAACCTTTACAATAACCCTAACCCTAACCGTAACACTAACCCCTAAGCCTGAGGCTAACCTTATCCCTAATCCCTAAGCCTAGCTCTAACCATAACACTAACCCTAACCATAACCCTAAACATAACTGTAAACCTAACCCTAACCATAACCATATTCTTATCACCTAAACCATAACCCTAACCAAAACCCGAACCCTAAACCTAACCCTACACCTAATAGTAACACTGAACCTATCAGTCTTCCGAAGCCTAACCCTGACCCTATCCCTAACACCTAACCCCTAAACCTAATCCTAACCTGCCCCTAACCCTAACATTAAACATAACCGTAAACCTAACCCTAACCCTAACACTAACCCTAACCATTATCCTAACACTAACACTAATCCTAAACTGTAACCCTAACACTTACCCTAACCCTAACCCCAAACTGTAAAACCAAACCCTAACCCTAACACAAACCCTAACCCAAAATCTAAACCTAACCCGAAACCAAATCCTAACTCTAACACTAACCCTAACCCATAACAATAACCCTAAACCTAACCATAACCCTAACCCTAACACTAACTTCTAACCTTAACCCTAACCCTAATCATAAACCTAAGACCAAATCTCACCCTAAACTCTAACACTAACCCTAAACGTAACCCTAACCCTAAACCTAAACCATATCATAACCCTAAACCTAACACTAAACCTAACCCAAAACCTAACCCTAACACTAAACCTAACCCTAAAACCTAACCCTAACCCTAACCTTAACCTTAACCCTAACCCCAACCCTATCCCTAAACCTGACCCTAAACCTAACCCTAATCTAACCCTAACCCTAACCATAACCCTAACCCTTTCCCTTACCCTAAACTCTAACCCTAACGCTAACCCTAACCCTAATCTCTAACTCTAAACGCTAACAATAAACCTAACCCTAAACCGAACCCTAAACCTAAACCTAACCTTAATCCTAACCATAACGCTAACCTTAACCGTAACCCTAGTTTTAACCCTAAGCCGTATACTAACACTAATCAATAACCCTAACCTTAACCCTTACCATAACCCTAACACTAAATGTAAAACTAGCCCCTAACGCTAACCCTAACCCTATCCATAATCCCTAACCCTAATCCTAACCCTAACACTAAAACTAGCCATAATCCTAAATGTAACACAAACACTAAACGTAACCCTAAACATAACCTTAACCATATCCTTAACACCTAACCCCTAACCCTAACCCAAACCCTAAACCTAACCATAACCCTAACACTAACACTAATGCTAACCCTAAACCCTAACCATAACCCTCACCCTAACGCTAACCCAAAACCTACCTCTAATCCCTATCCTAAACCTAACCATAACCCTAAACCTAACACTAAACCGAACACTAACCGTAACCCTAAACATAACCTTAACCCTAACCCTCCCTACCTATAACCATAACCCTAAACCAAAGTCTAACACTTACCCTAACTTTAACACTTAACCCTAAACCGTAACCCTAACCCTAACACCTAACACTAAACCTATCCCTAAACAAAGCCTAACCATAACCCTAACCCTAACACTAAAACTAACCCATAGCGAAACCCTAACCCTATCAATAACACTAACCCTAGCCCTTAACCTAACCCAAACCCCTACGTAAAACCTAACCCTAACCCTAAACCTCACACTAACCCTATAACTAACCCTAACCCTAACCCTAACCTTAACCATAACCCTAACCTTAACCCTAACCCTAACACTCACCCTAACCCTATATCTAATCGCTAACCATAACCATAACCCAAACACTAACACCAAAACCCTAACCCTAATCATAACACACAACCTCACCGTAACCCTAACCCTAACCCTAGCTCTAATCGTAACCTTCTAGCCCTGACCCTAACCATAATCCTAACCCTAACCCTAACACCTAACCCTAACCCTAACACTTAACCCTAACCCTAACCCTATCCCTAACCGTAAACCTAATGCTAACCCTATCCCTAACCCTAACCCTATCAATAAACTAAAGCCTAGCCCTAAAACTATCCCTAAACCTAATGTTAGAACTGAGCCTAACGCTAACTCTAACTGTAAACTTAACACTAATCCATAACCATAACCCTAACCCAAACCCTAAAACTCACTCTAACACTATCCCTAATCCCTAACCCTAACGCTAACCCTAACCCAAACACTCACCCCGAAACCCTAACCCTAAACCTAACCCGAACCCTAATCCTAAACTTAACCCTAAACCTAACCCTAAACCTAACCATAACACTAACCGTAACCCTAAGCCTAACCTTAACCCTAAAACTAACACGAACCCAAATTCATAACCTAAACCTAACTCTAAACCTAACCCTAATCCCTATCCCTAACGATAAGCCTAAACCTAACACTAAACCTAAACCCTATCCCTAATCGCTAACCCTAACTATAACCATAACCCAAACACTAACTCCAAAAACCTAACCCTAATCGTAACACAACCCTAGCTCAAATCCTAACCTTCTAACTCTAAACCTAACCCTAATCCTAACCTGAACCCTAACACTGACACCTACCCCTAACCCTAACCCTAACCCCTAACCCTAACACTAACCCTATCCCTAACCGTAAACCTAATGCTAACCCTATCCTTAACCCTAAACCTATCAATAAACCGAACCAAAGCCCTAAAACTATCCCTAAGCCTAATTCTAGAAATGAGCCCAAAACTAACTGTAACTGTAAACGTAACAGTAATCCATAACCCTAACCCTAACCCTAACCCTAAACTCACTCTAACACTGTCCCTAATTCCTAACTCTAACTCTAACCCTAACCCAAACACTAACCCCGAAACCCTAACCCTAAACCTAACCCTAACATTAATCCTAATCTTCTAACCCTAACCCTAACCCTAGCCCTTAACCTAACGCTAAAACTAACCCTAACCCGAAACCCTAACCCTAACACGAAGCCTAACACTAACACATAACCCTAACCATAACCCTATCATTAAACCTAAACTTAATGCTAACCCTGTCCCTAACCCTAACCCAGACAATAAACCTAACCCTAAACCTAAAACTATCCCGAAGCCTAATCATAATACTGAGCCTAACACTAACCCTAAGCCTAACCCTAACCCTAATTTCTAACTCTAACCCTAACCAGAACAGTAACCCTAGTCCATAACCCTAACATTAACCTTTACAATAAGCCAAATCCTAACCGTAACACTAACCCCTAAGCCTGACCCTAACCTTATCCCTAATCCCTAAGCCTAGCACTAACAATAACACTAACACTAACCATAACCCTAAACATAATTGTAAACCTAAGCCTAACCATAACCATATTCTTATCACCTAACCCATAACCCTAACCAAAACCCGAACCCTAAACCTAACGCTAAACCTAATAGTAACCTGAACCTATCAGTCTTCCGAAGCCTAACCCTGACCCTATCCCTAACACATAACCCCTAAACCTAACCCTAACCTGCCCCTAACCCTAACCTTAAACGTAACCATAAACCTAACCCTAACCCTAACCTAACCCTAACCCTAACCCTAACAATTACCCTAACACTAACACTAAACCTAAACTCTAACCCTAACACCCTTACCCTAACCCTAAACTGTAAAACCAAACACTAACCCTAACACAAACCCTAACCCAAAATCTACACCTAACCCGAAACCAAATCCTAACCCTAACCCTAACCCTAACCCATAACAATAACCCTAACCCTAACCGTAACCCTAACCCTAACACTAACTTCTCACCTTAACCCTAACCCTAATCATAACCCTAACACTAAATCTCACCCTAAACGCTAACACTAACCCTAAACGTAAACCTAAACCTAAACCTAAACTATATCATAACCCTAAACCTAACACTAAACCTAACCCAAAACCTAACCCTAACACTAAACCTAACATTAAAACCTAACCCTAACACTAACACTAACCCTAACCCTAAAACTAACCAAAACCCTAAACTTAACCTTAACCCTAACCCCAACCCTATCCAGAAACCTGACCCTAAACCTAACCCTAATCTAACCCTAACACTAACCATAACCCTAACACTTACCCTTACCCTAAACTCTAACCCTAATGCTAACCCTAACCCTAATCTCTAACTCTAAATGCTAACAATAAACCGAACCCTAAACCTAATCCTAACCTTAACCCTAACCATAACGCCAGCCCTAACCGTATCCCTAGTTTTAACCCTAAGCCAAATACTAACACTAATCCATAACCCTAACCTTAACCCTTACCATAACCCTAACACTAAATGTAAAACTAGCCCCTAACCCTAACCCTATCCGTAATCCCTAACCATAATCCTAACCCTAACACTAAAACTAGACATAACCCTAACTGTAACACCAACACTAAACGTAACCCTAAACATAACCTTAACCATATCCTTAACACCTAACCCCTAACCCTAACCCAAACCCTAAACCTCACCATAACCCTAACACTAACACTCATGCTAACCCTAAACCTAACCATAACCCTCACCCTAACGCTAACCCAAAATCTACCTCTAATCCCTATCCTAAACCTAACCCTAACCCTAAACCCAACACTAAACCGAACACCTACCGTAACCCTAAACATAACCTTAACCCTAAACCTCCCTACCTATAACCATAATCCTAAACGAAAGTCTAACACTAACCCTAACTTTAACACTTAACCCTAAACCTTAAACCTAACCCTAACATCTAACACTATACCTATCCCTAAACAAAGCCTAACCATAACCCTAACTCTAACACTCAAAAACTAACCCATACCGAAACCCTAACCCTATCAATAACACTAACCCTAGCCCTAACCCTAACTTCTAACTCTAACCCAAACCCTTACACTATCCCTAACACTGAAGCTAACCCTAACTGAAACCCTAACCCTAAAGCTAACCTCTAACCCTAACCCTAGCCCTTACCCTAACCCAAACCCCTACGCAAAACCTAACCCTAACCCTAACCCTAAACCTCACACTAACCCTAAACCTAACCCTAACCCATAACAATAACCCTAACCCTAACCGTAACCCTAACCCTAACACTAACTTCTAACCTTAACCCTAACCCTAATCATAACCCTAAGACTATATCTCACCCTAAACTCTAACACTAACCCTAACCGTAACCCTAACCCTAAACCTAAACCATATCATAACCCTAAACCTAACACTAAACCTAACCCAAAACCTAACACTAACAATAAACCTAACATTAAAACCTAACCCTAACACTAACACTAACCCTAACCCTAAAACTAACCATAACCCTAAACTTAACCTTAACCCTAACCCCAACCCTATCCATAAACCTGACCCTAAACCTAACCCTAATCTAACCCTAACCCTAACCATAACCCTAACACTTACCCTTACCCTAAACTCTAACCCTAATGCTAACCCTAACCCTAATCTCTAACTCTAAATGCTAACAATAAACCTAACCCTAAACCGAACCCTAACCTAAACCTAACCTTAACCCTAACCATAACGCCAGCCCTAACCGTATCCCTAGTTTTAACCCTAAGCCGAATACTAACACTAATCCATAACCCTAACCTTAACCCTTACCATAACCCTAACACTAAATGTAAAACTAGCCCCTAACACTAACCCTATCCGTAATCCCTAACCATAATCATAACCCTAACACTAAAACTAGCCATAACCCTAAATGTACCACCAACACTAAACGTAACCCTAAACATAACCTTAACCATATCCTTAACACCTAACCCCTAACCCTAACCCAAACCCTAAACCTTACCATAACCCTAACACTAACACTCATGCTAACCCTAAACCCTAACCATAACCCTCACCCTAACGCTAACCCAAAACCTACCTCTAATCCCTATCCTAAACCTAACCCTAACCCTAAACCTAACACTAAACCGAACACCTACCGTTACCCTAAACATAACCTTAACCCTAAACCTCCCTACCTATAAACATAATCCTAAACGAAAGTCTAACACTAACCCTAACTTTAACACTTAACCCTAAACCTTAAACCTAACCCTAACATCTAACACTATACCTATCCCTAAACAAAGCCTAACCATATCCCTAACTCTAACACTCAAAAACTAACCCATACCGAAACCGTAACCCTATCAATAACACTAACCCTAGCCCTAACCCTAACTTCTAACTCTAACCCAAACCCTTACACTATCCCTAACACTGAAGCTAACCCTAACTGAAACCCTAACCCTCAAGCTAACCTCTAACCCTAACCCTAGCTCTTACCCTAACCCAAACCCCTACGCAAAACCTAACCCTAACCCTAACCCTAAACCTCACACTAACCCTAAACCTAACCCTAACCCTAAACCTAACATTAACCCTAACCCTAACCCTAACCCTAACCCTAACACTCACCCTAACCCTATCCCTAATTGCTAACCCTAACCATAACCATAACCCAAACACTAACACCAAAACGCTAACCCTAATCATAACACAAAACCTCACGTAACCCTAACCCTAACCCTAGCTCTAATCCTAACCTTCTAGCCCTGACCCTAACCCTAATCCTAACCCTAACCCTAACACCTAACCCTAACACTAACCCTATCCCTAACCGTAAACCTAATGCTAACCCTATCCCTAACCCTAACCGTATCAATAAACTAAACCCTAGCCCTAAAACTATCCCTAAACCTAATCCTTGAACTGAGCCTAACGCTAACACTAACTGTAAACTTAACACTAATCCATAACCATAACCCTAACCCAAACCCTAAAATTCACACTAACCCTATCACTACTCCATAACCCTTACCGTAAACCTAACCCAAACACTAACCCCGAAACCCTAACCCTAAACAGAACCCGAACCCTAGTCCTAAACTTAACCCTAAACCTAACCCTAAACATAACCATAACCCTAACCATAACCCTAACCTTAACCCTAACCCTAAAACTAACACGAACCCAAATTCATAACCCTAAACTTAACTCTAATCCTAACCCTAATCCCTAACCCTAATGATAACCCTAAACCTAACCCTAAACCTAAACCCTATCGCTGATCGCTAACCTTAACCATAAACATAACCGAAACACTAACACCAAAACCCTAACCCTAATCGTAACACAAAACCTCACCGTAACCCTAACCCTAAACCTAGCTCTAATTCTAACCATCTAACTCTAACCCTAACCCTAATCCTAATCCTAACCCGAACACTAACAATAACACCTACCCCTAACCCTAACCCTAAGCCCTAACTCTAACCCTATCCCTAACCGTAAACCTAATGCTAACCCTATCCCTAACACTAAACCTATCAATAAACCGAACACTAGCCCTAAAACTATCACTAACCCTAATCCTAGAAATGAGCCAAAAACTAACTCTAACTGTAAATGTAACATTAATCCATAACCCTAACACTAAACCTACCCCTAAACTCACTCTAACCCTATCCCTAATCCCTAAACCAAACCCTAACCCTAACCCAAACACTAAGCCCGAAACCCTAACCCTAAAGCTAACCCTAACATTAATCCTAACCTTCTAACCCTAACCCTAACCCTCACCCTAACCCTAGACCTAACCCTAACGCTAAAACTAACCCTAA
The DNA here is from genome assembly GCF_034190915.1 of Cavia porcellus. NCBI lineage: Eukaryota > Metazoa > Chordata > Mammalia > Rodentia > Caviidae > Cavia > Cavia porcellus. The sequence continues at coordinate 62,397,283 of NW_026947506.1, read as the reverse complement.
CCCGAAATCGTAACCTTAACCCTAAGCCTAACACTAACACCTAACCCTAAACATAACCCTATCATTAAACCTAAAGCTAATGCTAACCCTGTCCCTAACCCTAACCCAGACAATAAACCTAACACTAAACCTAAAACTATCCCTAACCCTAATCATAATACTGAGCCTAACACTAACCCTAAGCCTAACCCTAACCCTAATTTCTAACTCTAACCCTAACCAGAACAGTAACCCTAGTCCATAAGCCTAACATTAACCTTTACAATAACCCTAACCCTAACCGTAACAATAACCTCTAAACCTGACCCTAACCTTATACCTAATCCCTAAGCCTAGCTCTAACAATAACACTAACCCTAACCATAACCCTAAACATAACTGTAAACCTAACCCTAACCATAACCATATTCTTATCACCTAAACCATAACCATAACCAAATACCGAACCCTAAACCTAACCCTAAACCTAATAGTAACGCTGAACCTATCAGTATCCAAAGCCTAACCCTGACCCTATCCCTAACACCTAACCCCTAAACCTAACCCTAACCTGAACCTAACCCTAACCTTAAACGTAACCGTAAACCTAATGCTAACCCTAACCCTAACGGTAACCGTAACCCTAACCATTACCCTAACACTAACACTAATCCTAAACTCTAATCCTAACACTTAACCTAACCCTAACCCTAAACTGTAAAACCAAACCCTAACCCTAACACAAACCCTAACCCAAAATCTAAACATAACCCTAACCCAAATCCTAACCCTAATCCTAACCCTAACCCATAACAATACCCCTAACCCTAACCGTAACCCTAAGCCTAACACTAACTTCTAACGTTAACCCTAACCCTAATCATAACCCTAAGACTAAATCTCACCCTAAACTCTAACACTAACCCTAACCGTAATCCTGACCCTAAACCTAAACCATATCATAACCCTAAACCTAACACTAAACCTAACCCTAAACCTAACCCTAAAACCTAACCCTAACCCTAACACTAACCCTAACCCTAAAACTAACCATAACCCTAACCTTAACCTTAACCCTAACCCCAACCCTATCCCTATACCTGACCCTAAACCTAACCCTAATTTAACCCTAACCCTAACTATAACCCTAACACTTACGCTTACCCTAAACTCAAACACTAACGCTAACCCTAACCCTAATCTCTAACTCTAAACGCTAACAATAAACCTAACCCTAAACCGAACCATAAACCTAAACCTAACCTTAACCCTAAACATAACGCTAACCCTAACCGTAACCTTAGTTTTAACCTTAAGCCGAATACTAACACTAATCCATAACCCTAATATTAACCCTTACCATAACCCTAACACTAAATATAAAACTAGCCCCTAACACTAACACTAACCCTATCCGTAATCCCTAACACTAATCCTAACCCTAACACTAAAACTAGCCATAACCCTAAATGTAACACCAACACTAAAAGTAACCCTAAACATAACCTTAACCATATCCTTAACACCTAACCCCTAACCCTAACCCAAACCCTAAACCTCAGCATAACCCTAACACTAACACTCATGCTAACCCTAAACCCTAACCATAACCCTCACCCTAACGCTAACCCAAAACCTACCTCTAATCCCTATCCTAAACCTAACCCTAACCCTAAACCTAACCCTCAACCGAACACTAACCGTAACCCTAAACATAACCTTAACCCTAACCCTCCCTACCTATAACCATAAACCTAAACCAAAGTCTAACACTAACCCTAACTATAACACTTAACCCTAAACCTTAAACCTAACCCAAACATCTAACACTAAACCTTTCCCTAAACAAAGCCTAACATTAACCCTAACCCTAACCCAAACCCTAACCCTAACACTCACCCTAACACTATCCCTAATTGCTGACCCTAACCATAACCATAACCCAAACACTAACAACAAAACCCTAACCCTAATCATAACACAAAACCTCACCGTAACCCTAACCCTAACCCTAGCTCTAATCCTAACCTTCTAACACTAACCCTAATCCTAACCCTAACCCTAACAACTTAGCCTAACCCTAACACCTAACCCTAACCCTAACCCTATCCCTAACAGTAAACCTAAAGCTAACCCTATCCCGAGCCCTAACCCTATCAAGAAACTAAACCCTAGCGCTAAAACTATCCCTAAACCTAATCCTAGAACTGAGCCTAACGCTAACTCTAACTGTAAACTTAACGGTAATCCATAACCTTAACCCTAACCCAAACCCTAAAACTCACTCTAACCCTATCCCTAATCCCTCACCCTAACCCTAACCCTAACCCAAACACTAACCCGGAAACCCTAACCCTAAACCTAACCCGAACCCTAATCCTAAACTTAACCCTAACCCTAACCCGAAACCTAACCATAACCCTAACCGTAACCGTAAGCCTAACCCTAACCCTAACACTAACACAAACACAAATTCATAACCCTAAACCTAACTCTAACACTAACCCTAATCCCTAACCCTTACGATAAGCCTAACCCTAACCCAAAACCTAAACCCTATCCCTAATCCCTAACCGTAACCATAACCACAACCCAAACACTAACACCAAAACCCTAACCCTAATCATAACACAAAACCTCAACGTAACCCTAACCCTAACCCTAGCTCTAATCCTAACCTTCTAACTCTAAACCTAACCCTAACCCTAACCCTAACACTCACCCTAACCCTATCCCTAATCGCTAACCCTAACCATAACAATAACCCAAACACTAACACCAAAATCCTAATTCTAATCATAACACAAAACCTCACCGTAACCCTAACCCGAACCCTATCTCTAATCCTAACCTTCTAGCGCTGACCCTAAGCCTAATCCTAACCCTAACCCTGAAAACCTAACACTAACCCTAACACCTAACCCTAACCCTAATCCCTAACCCTTACGATAAGCCTAACCCTAAGCCAAAACCTAAACCCTATCCCTAATCGCTAACTGTAACCATAACCATAACCCAAACACTAACACCAAAACCCTAATTCTAATCATAACACAAAACCTCACCATAACCCTAACCCTAACCCTAGCTCTAATTCTAACCTTCTAACTCTAAACCTAACCCTAATACTAACCCGAACCCTAACACTAACACCTACCCATAACCCTAACCCTAAACCCTACAACTAACCCTAACCCTAACCCCTAACCCTATCCCTAACCGTAAACCTAATGCTAACCCTATCCCTAACCCTAAACCTATCAATAAACCGAACCCTAGCCCTAAAACTATACCTAACCCTAATCCTAGAAATGAGCCTAAAACTAACTCTAACTGTAAACGTAACAGTAGTCCATAACCCTAACCCTAACCATACCCCTAAACTCACTCTAACACTGTCCCTAATTCCTAACTCTAACTCTAACCCTAACCCAAACAGTAAACCCTAAACCCAAACCCTAAACCTAACCCTAACATTAATCCTAATCTTCTAACCCTAACCCTAACCCTAGCCCTTACCCTAATGCTAAAACTAACCCAAACCCGAAACCCTAACCCTAACCTGAAGCCTAACACTAACACCTAAACCTAACCATAACCCTATCATTAAATCTAAACTTAATGCTAACCCTGTCCCTAAACCTAACCCAGAAAATAAACCTAACCCTAAACCTAAAACTATCCCTAACCCTAATCATAATACTGAGCCTAACACTAACCCTAAGCCTAACACTAACCCTAAGTTCTAACTCTAACCCTAACCAGAACAGTAACCCTAGTCCATAACCCTAACATTAACCTTTACAATAACCCTAACCCTAACCGTAACACTAACCCCTAAGCCTGAGGCTAACCTTATCCCTAATCCCTAAGCCTAGCTCTAACCATAACACTAACCCTAACCATAACCCTAAACATAACTGTAAACCTAACCCTAACCATAACCATATTCTTATCACCTAAACCATAACCCTAACCAAAACCCGAACCCTAAACCTAACCCTACACCTAATAGTAACACTGAACCTATCAGTCTTCCGAAGCCTAACCCTGACCCTATCCCTAACACCTAACCCCTAAACCTAATCCTAACCTGCCCCTAACCCTAACATTAAACGTAACCGTAAACCTAACCCTAACCCTAACACTAACCCTAACCATTATTCTAACACTAACACTAATCCTAAACTGTAACCCTAACACTTACCCTAACCCTAACCCCAAACTGTAAAACCAAACCCTAACCCTAACACAAACCCTAACCCAAAATCTAAACCTAACCCGAAACCAAATCCTAACTCTAACACTAACCCTAACCCATAACAATAACCCTAAACCTAACCATAACCCTAACCCTAACACTAACTTCTAACCTTAACCCTAACCCTAATCATAAACCTAAGACCAAATCTCACCCTAAACTCTAACACTAACCCTAAACGTAACCCTAACCCTAAACCTAAACCATATCATAACCCTAAACCTAACACTAAACCTAACCCAAAACCTAACCCTAACACTAAACCTAACCCTAAAACCTAACTCTAACCCTAACACTAACCCTAACCCTAAAACTAACCATAATCCTAACTTTAACCTTAACCCTAAGCACAACCCTATCTCTAAACCTGACCATAAACCTAACCCTAATCTAATCCTAACCCTAACCATAACCCTAACCCTTACCCTTACCCTAAACGCTAACCATAACGCTAACACTAACCCTAATCTCTAACTCTAAACGCTAACAATAAACCTAACCCTAAACCGAACCATAAAACTAAACCTAACCTTAACCCTAACCATAACGCTAACCCTAACCGTAACACTAGTTTTAACCCTAAGCCGAATACTAACACTAATCCATAACCCTAACCTTAACCCTTACCATAACCCTAACACTAAATGTAAAACTAGCCCCTAACCCTAACACTAACCCTATCCGTAATCCCTAACCCTAATCCTAACCATAACACTAAAACTAGCTGTAACACTAAATGTAACACCAACACTAAACGTAACCCTAAACATAACCTTAACCACATCCTTAACACCTATCCCCTAACCCTAACCCAAACCCTAAACCTAACCATAACCCTAACACTAACACTAATGCTAACCCTAAACCCTAACCATAACCCTCACCCTAACGCTAACCCAAAACCTACCTCTAATCCTTATCTTAAACCTAACCCTAACCCTAAACCTAACCCTAAAGCGAACAGTAACCGTAACTCTAAACATAACCTTAACCCTAACCCTCCCTACCTATAACCATAACCCTAAACCAAAGTCTAACACTAACCCTAACTTTAACACTTGACCCTAAACTTTAAACCTAACCCTAACATCTACCACTAAACCTATCCCTAAACAAAGCCTAACCATAACCCTAACTCTACACTCTAAAACTAACCCTAACCCGAAACCCTAACCCTAACCCTAAACCTAACATTGACACTTAACCCTAACCATAACCCTATCATTAAATCTAAACTTAATGCTAACCCTGTCCCTAACCCTAACCCAGACAATAAACCTAACCCTAAACCTTAAACTATCCCTAACCCTAATCATAATACTGAGCGTAAAACTAAACCTAAGCCTAACCCTAACCCTAATTTCTAACTCTAACCCTAACCAGAACAGTAACCCTAGTCCATAACCCTAACATTAACCTTTACAATAACCCTAACCCTAACCGTAACACTAAGTTCTAAGCCTGACCCTAACCTTATCCCTAATCCCTAAGCCTGTCTCTAACAATAACACTAACCATAACCATAGCCCTAAACATAACTGTAAACCTAGCCCTAACCATAACCATATTCTTATCACCTAACCCATAACCCTAACCAAAACCCAAACGCTAAAACTAACCCTAAACCTAATAGTAACCCTGAACCTATCAGTCTTCCGAAGCCTAACCCTGACCCTATCCCTAACACCTAACCCCTAAACCTAACCCTAACCTGCCCCTAACCCTAACCTTAAACGTAACCGTAAACCTAAACCTAACCCTAACCGTAACCCTAACCCTAACCATTACCCTAACACTAACACTAATCCTAAACTCTAACCCTAACACTTACCTTAACACTAACCCTAAACTGTAAAACCGAACCCTAACCCTAACACAAACCCTAACCCAAAATCTAAACCTAACCCTAACCTAAATCCTAACTCTAACCCTAACCCTAACCCAAACACTAACCCCGAATCCCTAACCCTAAACCTAACCCGAACCCTAACCCTAAACCTAACACGAACCCTAATCCTAAACTTAACCCTAAACCTAACCGTAACCCTAAGCCTAACCCTAACCCTAACACTAACACGAACACAAATTCATAACCCTAAACCTAACTCTAACCCTAACCCTAATCCCTAGCCCTTACGATAAGCCTAACCCTAACCCAAAACCTAAACCCTATCCCTAATCGCTAACCGTAGCCATAACCATAACCCAAACACTAACACAAAAAACCCTAATTCTAATCATAACACAAAACGTCACCGTAACCCTAATCCTAACCCTAGCTCTAATCCTAACCTTCTAACTCTAAACCTAACCCTAATCCTAACCCAAACCCTAACACTAACACCTACCCCTAACCCTAACCCTAACCCTTAACCCTAACCCTAACCCTATCCCTAACCGTAAACCTAATGCTAACCCTATCCCTAACCCTAAACCTATCAATAAACCGAACCCTAGCCCTAAAACTATCCCTATCCCTAATCCTAGAACTGACCCTAAAACTAACTCTAACTGTAAACCTAACCCTAATCCATAACCCTAACCCTAACCCTACCCCTAAACTCACTCTAACCCTATCCCTAATTCCTAACCCTAACCATAAACCTAACCCAAACACTAACCCCAAAACCCTAACCCTAAAACTAACCCTAACATTAATCCTAACCTTCTAACCCTAACCCTAACCCTAGCCCTAACCCTAACGCTAAAACTAACCCTAACCCGAAACCCTAACCCTAACCCTAAACCTAACACTAACACCTAACCCTAACCATAACCCTATCATTATACCTAAACTTAATGCTAACCCTGTCCCTAACTCTAACCCAAACAATAAACCTAACCCTAAACCTAAAACTATCCCTAAGCCTAATCATAATACTGAGCCTAACACTAACCCTAAGCCTAACCCTAACCCTAATTTCTAACTTTAACCCTAACCAGAACAGTAACCCTATTCCATAAACCTAACATTAACCTTTACAATAACCCTAACCCTAACAGTAACACTAACCCCTAAGCCAGACCCTAACCTTATCCCTAATCCCTAAGCCTAGCTCTAACAATAACACTAACCCTAACCATAACCCTAAACATAACTGTAAACCTAACCCTAACCATAACCATATTCTTTTCACCTAACCCATAGCCCAAACCAAAACCCGAACCATAAACCTAATAGTAACCCTGAACCTATCAGTCTTCCGAATCCTAATCCTGACCCTATCCCTAACACCTAAGCCCTAAACCTAGCCCTAACCTGCCCCTAACCCTAACCTTAAACGTAACCGTAAAGCTAACCCTTACCCTAACCCTAACCCTAACGCTAACCATTACCCAAACACTAACACTAATCCTAAACTCTAACCCTAACACTTACCCTAACCCTAACCCTAAACTGTAAAACCAAACCCTAACCCTAACACAAACACTAACCCAAAATCTAAACCTAACCCGAAACCAAATCCTAACCTTAACCCTAAACCTAACCCATAACAATAACCCTAACCCTAACCATAACCCTAACCCTAACACTAACTTATAACCTTAACCCTAACCCTAATCATAACCCTAAGACTAAATCTCACCCTAAACTCTAACACTAACCCTAAACGTAACCCTAACCCTAAACCTAAACCATATCATAACCTAAACCTAACACTAAACCTAACCCAAAACCTAACCCTAACACTAAACCTAACCCTAAAACTTAACACTAACCCTAACACTAACTTCTAACCTTAACCCTAACCCTAATCATAACCCTAAGACTAAATCTCACCCTAAACTCTAACACTAACCCTAAACGTAACCCTAACCCTAAACCTAAACCATATCATAAACCTAAACCTAAAACTAAACCTAACCCAAAACATAACCCTAACACTAAACATAACATTAAAACCTAACCCTAACCCTAAAACTAACCATAACCCTAACTTTAACCTTAACCCTAACCCCAACCCTATCCCTAAACCTGATCCTAAACCTAACCCTAATCTAACCCTAACCCTAACCATAACCCTAACACTTACCCTTACCCTAAACTCTAACCCTAACGATAACCCTAACCCTAATCTCTAACTATAAATGCTAACAATAAACCTAACCCTAAACCGAACCCTAAACCTAAACCTAACCTTAACCATAAACATAACGCTAACCCTAACCGTATCCCTAGTTTTAACCCGAAGCCGAATACTAAAACTAATCCATAAACCTAACCTTAACCCTTACCATAACCCTAACACTAAATGTAAAACTAGCCCCTAACCCTAACACTAACCCTATCCGTAATCCCTAACCCTAACCCTAACCCTAACACTAAAACTAGCCATAACCCTAAATGTAACACCAACACTAAACGTAACCCTAAACATAACCTTAACCATATCCTTAAAACCTAACCCCTAACCCTAACCCAAACCCTAAACCTCACCATAACCCTAACACTAACACTCATGCTAACCCTAAACCCTAACCATAACCCTCAGACTAACGATAACCCAAAACCTACCTCTAATCCCTATCCTAAACCTAACCCTCACCCTAACCCTAACCTAACCATAACCCTAACCCTAACACTAACTTCTAACCTTAACCCTAACCCTAATCATAAACCTAAGACCAAATCTCACCCTAAACTCTAACACTAACCCTAAACGTAACCCTAACCCTAAACCTAAACCATATCATAACCCTAAACCTAACACTAAACCTAACCCAAAACCTAACCCTAACACTAAACCTAACCCTAAAACCTAACCCTAACCCTAACACTAACCCTAACCCTAAAACTAACCATAATCCTAAACTTAACCTTAACCCTAACCCCAACCCTATCTATAAACCTGACCCTAAACCTAACCCTAATCTAATCCTAACACTAACCATAACCCTAACCCTTACCCTTACCCTAAACGCTAACCATAACGCTAACACTAACCCTAATCTCTAACTCTAAACGATAACAATAAACCTAACCCTAAACCGAACCATAAAACTAAACCTAATCTTAACCCTAACCATAACGCTAACCCTAACCGTAACACTAGTTTTAACCCTAAGCCGAATACTAACACTAATCCATAACCCTAACCTTAACCCTTACCATAACCCTAACACTAAATGTAAAACTAGCCCCTAACCCTAACACTAACCCTATCTGTAATCCCTAAACCTAATCCTAACCCTAACACTAAAACTAGCCGTAACCCTAAATGTAACACCAACACTAAACGTAACCCTAAACATAACCTTGACCATATCCTTAACACCTATCCCCTAACCCTAACCCAAACCCTAAACCTTACCATAACCCTAACACTAACACTAATGCTAACCCTAAACCCTAACCTTAACCCTCACCCTAACGCTAACCCAAAACCTACCTCTAATCCCTATCCTAAACCTAACCCTAACCCTAACCCTAACCTAACCATAACCCTAACCATAACACTAACTTCTAACCTTAACCCTAACCCTCCCTACCTATAACCATAACCCTAAACCAAAGTCTAACACTAACCCTAACTTTAACACTTAACCCTAAACCTTAAACCTAACCCTAACATCTAACACTAAACCTATCCCTAAACAAAGCCTTACCATAACCCTAACCCTAACACTCTAAAACTAAGCCATACCGAAACGCTAACCCTATCAATAACACTAACCCTAGCCTTAACCCTAACTTCTAACTCTAACCCTAACCCTTACACTAACCCTAACACTAAACCTAACCGTAACTGAAACCCTAACCCTAAAGCTAACCTCTAACCCTAACCCTAGCCCTTACCCTAAACCAAACCCCTACGCAAAACCTAACCCTAACCCTAACCCTAAACCTATCAATAAACCGAACCCTAGCCCTAAAACTATCCCTAACCCTAAGCCTAGAACTGAGCCTAAAACTAACTCTAACTGTAAACCTAACCCTAATCCATAACCCTAAACCTAACCCTACACCTAAACTCACTCTAACCCTATCCCTAATCCCTAACCCTAACCCTAACCCTATCCCTAACCGTAAACCTAATGCTAACCCTAACCCTAACCCTAACCCTAACACTAACCCTAACCATTACACTAACACTAACACTAATCCTAAACTCTAACACTAACACTTACCCTAACCCTAACCCTAAACTGTAAAACCAAACCCTAACCCTAATACAAACCCTAACCCAAAATCTAAACCTAACCCTAACCTAAATCCTAACCCTAACCCTAACCCTAACCCATAACAATAACCCTAACCCTAACCGTAACCCTAACCCTAACACTAACTTCTAACCTTAACCCTAACCCTAATCATAACCCTAAGACTAAATCTCACCCTAAACTCTAACACTAACCCTAAACGTAACCCTAACCCTAAACCTAAACGATATCATAACTCTAAACCTAACACTAAACCTAACCCAAAACCTAACCCTAACACTAAACCTAATCCTAAATCCTAACCCTAACCCTAACACTAAGCCTAACTCTAAAACTAACCATAACCCTAAACTTAACCTTAACCCTAACACCAACCCTATCCCTAAACCTGACCCTAAACCTAACCCTAACCTAACCCTAACCCTAACCCTATCCGTAACCGTAAACCTAATGTAAACCCTATCCCTAACCCTAACCCTATCAATAAACTAAACCCTAGCCCTAAAACTATCCCTAAACCTAATCCTAGAACTGAGCCTAACGCTAACTCTACCTGTAAACTTAACGCTAATCCATAACCATAACCCTAACCCTAACTCTAAAACTCACTCTAACACTATATCTAATCCCTAATCTAACCCTAACAATATCCCTAACCCAAACACTAACCCCGAAACCCTAACCCTAAACCTAACCCGAACCCTAATCCTAAACTTAACCCTAACCCTAACCCTAAACCTAACCATACACCTAACCGTAACCCTAAGCCTAACTCTAACCCTAATTTCTAACTCTAACCCTAACCACAACAGTAACGCTAGTCCATAACCCTAACATTAACCTTTACAATAACCCTAACCCTAACCGTAACACTAACCCCTAAGCCTGACCCTAACCTTATCCCTAATCCCTAAGCCTAGCTCTAACAATAACAATAACACTAACAATAACCCTAAACATAACTGTAAACCTAACCCTAACCATAACCATATTCTTATCACCTAACCCATAACCCTAACCAAAACCCGAACCATAAACCTAACCCTAAACCTAATAGTAACCCTGAACCTATCAGTCTTCCGAAGCCTAACCCTGACCCTATCCCTAACACCTAACCCCTAAACCTAACCCTAACCTGCCCCTAACCCTAACCTTAAACGTAACCATAAACCTAACGCTAACCCTAACCCTAACCCTAACCCCAACCCTAACCATTACCCTAACACTAACACTAATCCAAAACTCTAACCCTAAAACCCTAACCCTAACCCTAAACTGTAAAACCAAACCCTAACCCTAACACAAACCCTAACCCAAAATCTAAACCTAACCCGAAACCAAATCTTAACCCTAACCGTAACCCTAACCGTAACACTAACTTCTAACCTTAACCCTAACACTAATCATAACCCTAAGACTAAATCTCACCCTAAACTCTAACACTAACCGTAAACGTAACCATAACCCTAAACCTAGAGCATATCATAACCCTAAACCTAACGCTAAACCTAACCCAAAACCTAACCCTAACACTAAACCTAACATTAAAACCTAACCCTAACACTAACCCTAACCCTAACCCTAAAACTAACCATAACCCTAACCTTAACCTTAACCCTAACCCCAACCCTATCCCTAAACCTGACACTAAACCTAACCCTAATCTAATCCTAACCCTAACCATAACCGTAACCCTTACCCTTACCCTAAACTCTAACCCTAACGCTAACCCTAACCCTAGTCTCTAACTCTAAACGCTAACAATAAACCTAACCCTAAACCGAACCCTAAATCTAAACCTAACCTTAACCATAACCATGACGCTAACCTAAACCGTAACCCTAGTTTTAACCCTAAGCCGAATACTAATACTAATCCATAACCCTAATCTTAACCCTTACCATAACCCTAACACTAAATGTAAAACTAGCCCCTACCCCTTACACTAACACTATCCGTAATCCCTAACCCTAATCCTAACCCTAACACTAAAACTAGCCATAACCCTAAATGTAACACCAACACTAAACGTAACCCTAAGCATAACCTTCACCATATCCTTAACACCTAACCCCTAACCCTAACGCGAACCCTAAATCTCACCATAACATTAAAACTAACATTCATGCTAACCCTAAACCCTAACCATAACCCTCACACTAACGCTAACCCATAACCTACCTCTAATCCCTATCCTAAACCTAACCCTAAACCTAAACCTAACGCTAAACCGAACACTAACCGTAACACTAAACATAACCTTAACCCTAAACCTCCATACCTATAACCATAACCCTAAACCAAAGTCTAACACTAACCCTAACTTTAACACTTAACCCTAAACCTTAAACCAAAACCTAAGATCTAACACTAAACCTATCCCTAAACAAAGCCTAACCATAACCCTAATCCTAACATTCAAAAACTAAACCATACCGAAACCCTAACCCTATCAGTAACACTAACCCTAGCCCTAACGCTAACTTCTAACTCTAACCCAAACCCTTACACTATCCCTAACACTGAACCTAAACCTAACTGAAACCCTAACCATAAAGCTTACCTCTAACTCTAACCCTAGACTTACCCTAACCCAAAGCCCTACGCAAAACCTAACCCTAAACCTAACCCTAAAAATCACACTAACCCTAAACCTAAACCTAACCCTAAACCTAACATTAACCCTAACCCTAACCCTAACACTCACCCTAACCCTATCCCTAATCGCTAACCTTAACCATAACCATAACCCAAACACTAACACCAAAACCCTAACCCTAATCATAACACAAAACCTCACCGTAACCCTAACCCTAACCCTAGCTCTAATCCTAACCTTCTAGCCCTGAACCTAACCCTAATCCTAACCCTAACACTAACACCTATCCCTAACCCTAACACGTAACCCTAACCCTAACCCTATCCCTAACCGTAAACATAATGCTAACCCTATCCCTAACACTAAACCTATCAATAAACCGAACAATAGCCCTAAAACTATCCCTAACCCTAATCCTAGAAATGAGCCTAAAACTAACTCTAACTCTAAACCTAACCCTAATCCATAACCCCAACCCTAACGCTACCCCTAAACTCACTCTAACCCTATCCCTAATCCCTAACCCTAACCCAAACCCTAACCCAAACACTAACCCCGAAACCCTAACCCTAAACCTAACCCTAACATTAATCCTAACCTTCTAACCCTAACCCTAACCCTAGCCCTAACCCTAAAGCTAAAACTAACCCTAACCCGAAACCCTAACACTAACCCGAAGCCTAACACTAACACCTAACCCTAACAATAACCCTATCATTAAACCTAAAGCTAATGCTAACCCTGTCCCTAACCCTACCCCAGAAAATAAACCTAACCCTAAACCTAAAACTATCCCTAACCCTAATCATAATACTGAGCCTAACACTAACCCTAAGACTAACCCTAACCCTAATTTCTAACTCTAACACTAACCAGAACAGTAACCCTAGTCCATAACCCTAACATTAACCTTTACAATAACCCTAACCCTAACCGTAAAACTAACCCCTAAGCCTGACACTAACCTTATCCCTAATCCCTAAGCCTAGCTCTAACAATAACACTAACCCTAACCATAACCCTAAACATAACTGTAAACCTAACCCTAACCATAACCATATTCTTATCACCTAACCCATAACCCTAACAAAAACGCGAACCCTAAACCTAACCCTAAACCTAATAGTAAACCTGAACCTATCAGTCTTCCAAAGCCTAACCCTGACACTATCCCTAACACCTAACCCCTAAACCTAACCCTAACCCGCCCCTAACCCTAACCTTAAACGTAACCGTAAACCTAACCCTAATCCTAACCCTAACCATTACCCTAACACTAACACTAATCCTAAACTCTAACCCTAACACTTACCCTAACCCTAACCCTAAACTGTAAAACCAAACCCTAACCCTAACACAAACCCTAACCCAAAATCTAAACCTAACCCTAACTTAAACCTAACCCTAACCCTAACCCTAACCCTAACCCATAACAATAACCCTAACCATAACCGTAACCCTAACCCTAACACTAACTTCTAACCTTAACCCTAACCCTAATCATAACCCTAAGACTAAATCTCACCCTAAACTCTGATACTAACCCTAAACGTAACCCTAACCCTAAACCTAGAGCATATCATAACCCTAAACCTAACACTAAACCTAACCCAAAACCTAACCCTAACACTAAACCTAACATTAAAACCTAACCCTAACACTAACACTAACCCTAACCCTGAAACTAACCATAACCCTAACCTTAACCTTAACCCTAACCCCAACCCTATCTCTAAACCTGACCCTAAACCTAACCCTAATCTAACCCTAACCCTAACCATAACCCTAACCCTTACCCTTACCCTAAACTCTAACCCTAACGCTAACCCTAACCCTAATCTCTAACTCTAAATGCAAACAATAAACCTAACCCTAAACCGAACCCTAAACCTAAACCTAAGCTTAACCATAACCATAACGCTAACACTAACCGTATCCCTTTTTAACCCTAAGCCGAATACTAACACTAATCCATAACCCTAATCTTAACCCTTACCATAACCCTAACACTAAATGTAAAACTAGCCCCTAACCCTAACACTAACCCTATCCGTAATCCCTAACCCTAATCCTAACCCTAACACTAAAACTAGCCGTAACACTAAATGTAACACCAACACTAAACGTAACCCTAAACATAACCTTAACCACATCCTTAACACCTAACCTCTAACCCTAACCCAAACCCTAAACCTCACCATAACCCTAACACTAACAATCATGCTAACCCTAAAACCTAACCATAACCCTCACCCTAACGCTAACCCAAAACCTACCTCTAATCCCTATCCTCAACCTAACCCTAACCCTAAACCTAACCCTAAACCGAACAGTAACCGTAACCCTAAACATAACCTTAACCCTAAACCTCCCTACCTATAACCATAACCCTAAACCAAAGTCTAACACGAACCCTAACTTTAACACTTAAACCTAAACCTTAACCCTAACCCTAACATCTAACACTAAACCTATCCCTAAACAAAGCCTAACCATAACCCTAACCCTATCACTCAAAAAATAACCCATACCGATACCCTAACCCTATCAATAACACTAACCCTAGCCGTAACCCTAACTTCTAACCCTAACTCAAACCCTTACACTATCCCTAACACTGAACCTAACCCTAACTGAAACCATAACCCTAAAGCTAACCTCTAACCCTAACCCTAGCCCTTACCCTAACACAAACCCTTACGCACAACCTAACCCTAACCCTAACCCTAAACCTCACACTAACCCTAAACCTAACCCTAACCCTAAACCTAACATCAACCCTAACCCTAATCCTAACCCTAACCCTCACCCTAACCCTATCCCTAATCGCTAACCCTAACCATAACCATAACCCAAACACTAACACCAAAACCCTAACCTTAATCATAACACAAAACCTCACCGTAACCCTAACAATAACCCTAGCTCTAAACCTAACCTTCTAGCCCTGACCCTAACCCTAATCCTAGCACTAACACTAACACCTACCCCTAACACTAACACCTAACCCTAACCCTAAAACCTAACCCTAACCCTAACCCTATCCCTAACCGTAAACCTAATGCTAACCCTATCTCTAACCCTAACCCTATCAATAAACTAAACCCTAGCCCTAAAACTATCCCTAAATCTAATCCTAGAACTGAGCCTAACGCTAACTCTAACTGTAAACTTAACGCTAATCCATAACCATAACCCTAACCCAAACCCTAAAACTCACTCTAACCCTATCCCTAATCTCTAACCCTAACATTAACCCAAACACTAACCCCGAATCCCTAACCCTAAACCTAATCCGAACCCTAATCCTAAACTTAACACTAACCCTAACCCTAAACCTAACCATAACCCTAACCGTAAACCTAAGCCTAACCCTAACCCTAACACTAACACGAACACAAATTCATAACCCTAAACCTAACTCTAACCCTAACCCTAATCCCTAACCATTACGATAAGCCTAACCTTAACCGAAAAACTAAACCCTATCCCTAATCGCTAACCGTAACCATAACCATAACCCAAACACTAACACCAAAACCCTAATTCTAATCATAACACAAAACCTCACCGTAACCCTAACCCTAACCCTAGCTCTAATCCTAACCTTCTAACTCTAAACCTAACCCTAATACTAACCCGAACCCTAACACTAACACCTACACATAACCCTAACCCTAAACCCTACACCTAACCCTAACCCTAACCCCTAACCCTATCCCTAACGGTAAAACTAATGATAACCCTATCCCTAACCCTATACCTAGCAATAACCCGAACCCTAGCCCTAAAACTATACCTAACCCTAATCCTAGAAATGAGCCTAAAACTAACTCTAACTGTAAACGTAACAGTAATCCATAACCCTAACCCTAACCCTACCCCTAAACTCACTCTAACACTGTCCCTAATTCCTAACTCTAACTCGAACCCTAACGCAAACAGTAACCCCGAAACCCTAACCCTAAACCTAACCCTAAAATTAATCCTAATCTTCTAACCCTAACCCTAACCCTAGTCCTTACCCTAACGCTAAAACTAATCCTAAGCCGAAACCCTAACCCTAACCAGAAGCCTAACACTAACACCTAACCCTAACCATAACCCTATCATTAAATCTAAACTTAATGCTAACCCTGTCCCTAACCCTAACCCAGACAATAAACCTAACCCTAAACCTAAAACTATCCCTAACCATAATCATAATACTGAGCCTAACACTAACCCTAAGCCTAACCCTAACCCTAAGTTCTAACTCTAACCCTAACCAGAACAGTAACCCTAGTCCATAACCCTAACATTAACCTATACAATAACCCTAACCCTAACCGTAACACTAACCACTAAGCCTGACCCTAACCTTATCCCTAATCCCTAAGCCTAGCTCTAACAATAACACTAACCCTAACCATAACCCTAAACATAACTGTAAACCTAACCCTAACCATAACCATATTCTTATCACCGAACCCATAACACTAACCAAAACCCGAACCCTAAACCTAACCCTAAACATAATAGTAACCCTGAACCTATCAGTCTTCCGAAGCCTAACCCTGACCCTATGCCTAATCCTAACACTAACCCTAACACCTAACCCTAACCCTAACACCTAACCCTAACCCTAACCCAATCCCTATCCGTAAACCTAATGCTAACCCTATCCCTAACCCTAACCCTATCAATAAACTAAACCCTAGCCCTAAAACTATCCCTAAATCTAATCCTAGAACTGAGCCTAACGCTAACTCTAACTGTAAACTTAACGCTAATCCATAACCTTAACCCTAACCCAAACACTAAAACTCACTCTAACACTATCCCTAATCCCTCACCCTAACCCTAACCCTATCCCAAACACTAACCCGGAAACTCTAACCCTAAACCTAACCCGAACCTTAATCCTAAACTTAACCCTGACCCTAACCCTAACCCTAAGCCTAACCCTAACCCTAACACTAACACGAACACAAATTCATAACCCTAAACCTAACTCTAACCCTAACCCTAATCCCTAACCCTTACGATAAGCCTAACCCTAACCCAAAACCTAAACCCTATCCCTAATCGCTAACCGTAACCATAACCATAACCCAACCACTAACATCAAAACCCTAATTCTAATCATAACACAAAACCTCACCGTAGCCCTAACCCTAACACTAGCTCTAATCCTAAACTTCTAACTCTAAACCTAACCCTAATCCTAACCCGAACCCTAACACTAACACCTACCCCTAACCCTAACCCTAACCCTATCCCTAACCGTAAACCTAATGCTTACCCTATCCCTAACCCTAAACCTATCAATAAACCGAACCCTAGCCCTAAAACTATCCCTATCACTAATCCTAGAACTGAGCCTAAAACTAACTCTAACTGTAAACCTAACCCTAATCCATAACCCTAACCCTAACACTACCCCTAAACTCACTCTAACCCTATCCCTAATCCCTAACCCTAACCCTAACCCCAATCCAAACACTAACCCTGAAACCCTAACCCTAAATCTAATCCTAACATTAATCCTAACCTTCTAACCCTAATCCTAACCCTACACCTATCCCTAACGCTAAAACTAACCCTAACCCGAAACCCTAACCCTAACCCTAAACCTAACACTAACACCTAACCCTAACCATAACCCTATCATTAAATCTAAACTTAATGCTAACACTGTCCCTAACCCTAACCCAGAAAATAAACCTAACCCTAAACCTAAAACTATCCCTAACACTAATCATAATACTGAGCCTAACACTAACCCTAAGCCTAACCCTAAGCCTAATTTCTAACTCTAACCCTAACCAGAACAGTAACCCTAGTCCATAACCCTAACATTAACCTTTACAATAACCCTAACCCTAACTGTAACACTAACCCCTAAGCCTGACCCTAACCTTATCCCTAATCCCTAAGCCTAGCTCTGACAATAACACTAACCCTAACCATAACCCTAAACATAACTGTAAACCTAACCCTAACCATAATCATATTCTTATCACCTAACCCATAACCCTAACCAAAACCCGAACCCTAAACCTAACCCTAAACATAATAGTAACCCTGAACCTATCAGTCTTCCGAAGCCTAACCCTGACCCTATCCCTAACACCTAACCCCTAAAACTAAACCTAACCTGCCACTAACCCTAAACTTAAACGTAACCGTAAACCTAACCCTAACCCTAACCCTAACCCTAACCCTAACCATTACCCTAACACTAACACTAATCCTAAACTCTAACCCTAACACTTACCCTAACCCTAACCCCAAACTGTAAAACCAATCCCTAACCCTAACACAAACCCTAACCCAAAATCTAAACCTAACCCGAAACCAAATCCTAACCCTAACCCTAACCCTAACCCATAACAATAACCCTAAACCTAACCGTAACCCTAACCCTAACACTAACTTCTAACCTTAAACCTAACCCTAATCATAACCCTAAGATTAATCTCACCCTAAACTCTAATACTAACCCTAAACGTAAGCCTAACCCTAAACCTAAAACATATCATAACCCTAAACCTAACACTACACCTAACCCAAAACCTAAGCCTAACACTAAACCTAACATTAAAAACTAACCCTAACACTAACACTAAACCTAACCCTAAAACTAACAATAACCCTAACCTTAACCTTAACCCTAACCCCAACCCTATCCCTAAACCTGACCCTAAACCTAACCCTAATCTAACCCTAACCCTAACCATAACCCTAACCCTTACCCTTCCACTAAACTCTAACCCTAACGCTAACCCTAACCCTAATCTCTAACTCTAAATGCTAACAATAAACCTAACCCTAAACCGAACCCTAAACCTAAACCTAAGCTTAACCATAACCATAACGCTAACCCTAACCGTATCCCTAGTTTTAACCCTAAGCTGAATACTAACACTAATCCATAACCCTAACCTTAACCCTTACCATAACCCTAACACTAAATGTAAAACTAGCCCCTAACCCTAACCCTAACCCTATCCGTAATCCCTAACCCTAATCCTAACCCTACCACTAAAACTAGACATAACACTAAATGTAACACCAACACTAAACGTAACCCTAAACATAACCTTAACCATATCCTTAACACCTAACCTCTAACCTAACCCAAACCCTAAACCTCACCATAACCCTACCACTAACATTCATGCTAACCCTAACCCTAACCATAACCCTCACCCTAACGCTAACCCAAAACCTACCTCTAATCCCTATCCTCAACCTAACACTAACCCTAAACCTAACCCTAAACCGAACAGTAACTGTAACAATAAACATAACCTTAACCCTAAACCTCCCTACCTATAACCATAACCAAAAACCAAAGTCTAACACTAACCCTAAATTTAACACTTAACCCTAAACCTTAAACCTAACCCTAACATCTAACACTAAACATATCCCTAAACAAAGCCTAACCATAACCCTAACCCTATCACTCAAAAACTAACCCATACCGAAACCCTAACCCTATCAATAACACTAATCCTAGCCCTAACCCTAACTTCTAACTCTATCCCTAACCCTTACACTATCCCTAACACTGAACCTAACCCTAACTGAAACCCTAAGCCTAAAGCTAACCTCTAACCCTAACCCTAGCCCTTACCCTAACCCAAACCCCTACGCAAAACCTAACCCTAACCCTAACCCTAAACCTCACACTAACCCTAAACCCAACCCTAACACTAAACCTAACATTAGCCCTAACCCTAACCCTAACCCTAACCCTAACCCTAACCCTAACCCTAACCCTAACACTCACCCTAACCCTATCCCTAATCGCTAACCCTAACCATAACCATAACCCAAACACTAACACCAAAACGCTAACCCTAATCATAACACAAAACCTCACCGTAACCCTAACCCTAACCCTAGCTCTAATCCTAACCTTCTAGCCCTGACCCTAACCCTAATCCTAACACTAACCCTAACACCTAACCCTAACCCTAACCCTAACCCTAGCCCTAAAACTATCCCTAAACCTAATCCTAGAACTGAGCCTAACGCTAACTCTAACTGTAAACTTAACGATAATCCATAACCATAACCCTAACCCAAACCTTAAAACTCACTCTAACCCTATCCCTAATCCCTCACCCTAACCATAACACTATCGCAAACACTAACCTGGAAACTCTAACCCTAAACCTAACCCGAACCTTAATCCTAAACTTAACCCTAACCCTAACTCTAAACCTAACCATAACCCTAACCGTAACCCTAAGCCTAACCCTAACCCTAACACTAACACGAACACAAATTCATAACACTAAACCTAACTCTAACCCTAAGCCTAATCCCTAACCCTAACGATTGGCCTAACCGTAACCCAAAACCTAAACCTTATCCCTAATCGCTAACCGTAACCATAACCCTAACCCAAACACTAACAACAAAACCCTGATTCTAATCATAACACAAAACCTCACCGTAAACCTAACCCTAACACTAGCTCTAATCCTAACCTTCTAACTCTAAACCTAACCCTAATCCTAACTCAAACCCTAATACTAACACCTACCCCTAACCCTAACCCTAACCCCTAACCCTAACCCTAACCCTATCCCTAACCGTAAACCTAATGCTAACCCTATCCCTAACCCTAAACCTATCAATAAACCGAATCCTAACCCTAAAACTATCCCTATCACTAATCCTAGAACTGAGCCTAAAACTAACTCTAACTGTAAACCTAACCCTAATCCATACCCCTAACCCTAACCCTACCCCTAAACTCACTCTAACCCTATCCCTAATCCCTAACCCTAACCCTAACCCCAACCCAAACACTAATCCCGAAACCCTAACCATAAACCTAATCCTAACATTAATCCTAACCTTGTAACCCTAACACTAACCCTAGACCTAACCCTAACGCTAAAACTAACCCTAACCCGAAACCCTAACCCTAACCCTAAACCTAACACTAACACCTAATCCTAACCATAAACCTATCATTAAATCTAAACTTAATGCTAACACTGTCCCTAACCCTAACCCAGAAAATAAACCTAACCCTAAACCTAAAACTATCCCTAACCCTAATCATAATACTGAGCCTAACACTAACCCTAAGCCTAACCCTAAGCCTAATTTCTAACTCTAACCCTAACCAGAACAGTAACCCTAGTCCATAAACTAACATTAACCTTTACAATAACCCTAACCCTAACCGTAACACTAACCCCTAAGCCTGACACTAACCTTATCCCTAATCCCTAAGCCTAGCTCTAACAATAACACTAACATTAACCATAACCCTAAACATAACTGTAAACCTAACCCTAACCATAACCATATTCTTATCACCTAATGCATAACCCTAACCAAAACACGAACCCTAAAACTAACCCTAAACCTAATAGTAACCCTGAACCTATCAGTCTTCCGAAGCCTAACCCTGACCCTATCCCTAACACCTAACCCCTAAACCTAACCCTAACCTGCCCCTAACCCTAACCTTAAACGTAACCGTAAACCTAACCCTAACCCTAAGCCTAACCCTAACCCTAACCCTAACCATTACCCTAACACTAACACTAATCCTAAACTCTAACCCTAACACTTACCCTAACCCTAACCCTAAACTATAAAACCAAACCCTAACCCTAACACTAACCCTAACCCATAGCAATAACCCTAACCCTAACCATAACCCTAACCCTAAGACTAACTTCTAACCTTAACCCTAACCCTAATCATAACCCTAAGACTAAATCTCACCCTAAACTCTAACACTAACCCTAAACGTAACGCTAATCCTAAACCTAAACCATATCATAACCCTAAACCTAACACTAAACCTAACACAAAACCTAACCCTAACACTAAACCTAACCCTACAACCTAACCCTAACCCTAACACTAACCCTAACCCTAAAACTAACCCTAACCCTAACCTTAACCTTAACCCTAACCCCAACCCTATCCCTAAACCTGACCCTAAACCTAACCCTAATCTACCCCTAACCCTAACCGTAACCCTAAAACTTACCCTTACCCTAAACTCTAACCCTAACGCTAACCCTAACCCTAATCTCTAACTCTAAACGCTAACAATAAACCTAACCCTAAACCGAACCCTAAACCTAAACCTAACCTTAATCCTAACCATAACGCTAACCCTAACCGTAACCCTAGTTTTAACCCTAAGCCGTATACTAACACTAATCCATAACCCTAACCTTAACCCTTACCATAACCCTAACACTAAATGTAAAACTCGCCCCTAACCCTAACACTAACCCTATCCATAATCCCTAACCCTAATCCTAACCCTAACACTAAAACTAGCCATAACCCTAAATGTAACACAAACACTAAAGGTAACCCTAAACATAACCTTAACCATATCCTTAACACCTAACCCCTAACCCTAACCCAAACCCTAAACCTAACCATAACCCTAACACTAACACTAATGCTAAACCTAAACCCTAACCATAACCCTCACCCTAAAGCTAACCCAAAACCTACCTCTAATCCCTATCCTAAACCTAACCATAACCCTAAACCTAACACTAAACCGAACACTAACGGTAACCCTAAACATAACCTTAACCCTAACCCTCCCTACCTATAACCATAACCCTAAACCAAAGTCTAACACTTACCCTAACTTTAACACTTAACCCTAAACCGTAACCCTAACCCTAACACCTAACACTAAACCTATCCCTAAACAAAGCCTAACCATAACCCTAACCCTAACACTAAAACTAACCCATACCGAAACCATAGCCCTATCAATAACACTAACCCTAGCCCTTAACCTAACCCAAACCCCTACGCAAAACCTAACTCTAACCCTAAACCTCACACTAACCCTATACCTAACCCTAACCCTAACCCTAACCTTAACCATAACACTAACCTTAACCCTAACCCTAACACTCACCCTAACCCTATCCCTAATCGCTAACCATAACCATAACCCAAACACTAACACCAAAACCCTAACCCTAATCATAACACACAACCTCACCGTAACCCTAACCCTAACCCTAGCTCTAATCGTAACCTTCTAGCCCTGACCCTAACCCTAATCCTAACCCTAACCCTAACACCTAACCCTAACCCTAACACTTAACCCTAAACCTAACCCTATCCCTAACCGTAAACCTAATGCTAACCCTATCCCTAACCCTAACCCTATCAATAAACTAAACCCTAGCCCTAAAACTATCCCTAAACCTAAAGTTAGAACAGAGCCTAACGCTAACTCTAACTGTAAACTTAACACTAATCCATAACCATAACCCTAACCCAAATCCTAAAACTCACTCTAACACTATCCCTAATCCCTAACCCTAACCCTAACCCTAACCCAAACACTCACCCCGAAACCCTAACCCTAAACCTAACCCGAACCCTAATCCTAAACTTAACCCTAAACCTAACCCTAAACCTAACCATAACACTAACCGTAACCCTAAGCCTAACCTTAACCCTAAAACTAACACGAACCCAAATTCATAACCTAAACCTAACTCTAAACCTAACCCTAATCCCTATCCCTAACGATAAGCCTAAACCTAACACTAAACCTAAACCCTATCCCTAATCGCTAACCCTAACTATAACCATAACCCAAACACTAACTCCAAAACCCTAACCCTAATCGTAACACAACCCTAGCTCAAATCCTAACCTTCTAACTCTAAACCTAACCCTAATCCTAACCCGAACCCTAACACTGACAGCTACCCCTAACCCTAACCCTAAACCCTAACCCTAACACTAACCCTATCCCTAACCGTAAACCTAATGCTAACCCTATCCCTAACCCTAAACCTATCAATAAACCGAACCCTAGCCCTAAAACTATCCCTAAGCCTAATTCTAGAAATGAGCCCAAAACTAACTATAACTGTAAACGTAACAGTAATCCATAACCCTAACCCTAACCCTACCCCTAAACTCACTCTAACACTGTCCCTAATTCCTAACTCTAACTCTAACCCTAACCCAAACACTAACCCCGAAACCCTAACCCTAAACCTAACCCTAACATTAATCCTAATCTTCTAACCCTAACCCTAACCCTAGCCCTTAACCTAACGCTAAAACTAACACTAACCCGAAACCCTAACCCTAACCCGAAGCCTAACACTAACACCTAACCCTAACCATAACCCTATCATTAAACCTAAACTTAATGCTAACCCTGTCCCTAACCCTAACCCAGACAATAAACCTAAACCTAAACCTAAAAATATCCCGAACCCTAATCATAATACTGAGCCTAACACTAACCCTAAGCCTAACCCTAACCCTAATTTCTAACTCTAACCCTAACCAGAACAGTAACCCTAGACCATAACCCTAACATTAACCTTTACAATAAGCCAAATCCTAACTGTAACAATAACCCCTAAGCCTGATCCTAACCTTATCCCTAATCCCTAAACCTAGCTCTAACAATAACACTAACACTAACCATAACCCTAACCATAATTGTAAACCTAACCCGAACCATAACCATATTCTTATCACCTAACCCATAACCCTAACCAAAACCCGAACCCTAAACCTAACGCTAAACCTAATAGTAACCTGAACCTATCAGTCTTCCGAAGCCTAACCCTGACCCTATCCCTAACACCTAACCCCTAAACCTAACCCTAACCTGCCCCTAACCCTAACCTTAAACGTAACCGTAAACCTAACCCTAACCCTAACCTAACCCTAACCCTAACCCTAACCATTACCCTAACACTAACACTAATCCTAAACTCTAACCCTAACACCCTAACCCTAACCCTAAACTGTAAAACCAAACACTAACCGTAACACAAACCCTAACCCAAAATCTACACCTAACCCGAAACCAAATCCTAACCCTAACACTAACCCTAACCCATAACAATAACCCTAACCCTAACCGTAACCCTAACCCTAACACTAACTTCTAACCTTAACCCTAACCCTAATCATAACCCTAAGACTAAATCTCACCCTAAACTCTAACACTAACCCTAAACGTAAACCTAACCCTAAACCTAAACCATATCATAACCCTAAACCGAACACTAAACCTAACCCAAAACCTAACCCTAACACTAAACCTAACATTAAAACCTAACCCTAACACTAACACTAACCCTAACCCTAAAACTAACCATAACCCTAACCTTAACCCTAACCCTAAAACTAACACGAACCCAAATTCATAACCCTAAACTTAACTCTAATCCTAACCCTAATCCCTAACCCTAACGATAACCCTAAACCTAACCCTAAACCTAAACCCTATCGCTAATCGCTAACCTTAACCATAACCATAACCCAAACACTAACACCAAAACCCTAACCCTAATCGTAACACAAAACCTCACCGTAACCCTAACCCTAACCCTAGCTCTAATCCTAACCATCTAACTCTAACCCTAACCCTAATCCTAACCTGAACACTAACAATAACACCTACCGCTAACCCTAACCTTAAGCCCTAACTCTAACCCTATCCCTAACCGTAAACCTAATGCTAACCCTATCCCTAACACTAAACCTATCAATAAACCGAACCCTAGCCCTAAAACTATCACTAACCCTAATCCTAGAAATGAGCCAAAAACTAACTCTAACTGTAAACGTAA
Source organism: Cavia porcellus (assembly GCF_034190915.1). Lineage (NCBI taxonomy): Eukaryota > Metazoa > Chordata > Mammalia > Rodentia > Caviidae > Cavia > Cavia porcellus. The sequence goes on along the minus strand of NW_026947506.1, from coordinate 62,370,663 downwards.
CATTAATCCATAACCCTAACCCTAACCCTACCCCTAAACTCACTCTAACCCTATCCCTAATCCCTAACCCTAACCCTAACCCTAACCCAAACACTAACCCCGAAACCCTAACCCTAAACCTAACCCTAACATTAATCCTAACCTTCTAACCCTAACCCTAACCCTAGACCTAACCCTAACGTTAAAACTAACCCTAACCCGAAATCGTAACCCTAACCCTAAGCCTAACACTAACACCTAACCCTAAACATAACCCTATCATTAAACCTAAAGCTAATGCTAACCCTGTCCCTAACCCTAACCCAGACAATAAACCTAACCCTAAACCTAAAACTATCCCTAACCCTAATCATAATACTGAGCCTAACACTAACCCTAAGCCTAACCCTAACCCTAATTTCTAACTCTAACCCTAACCAGAACAGTAACCCTAGTCCATAACCCTAACATTAACCTTTACAATAACCCTAAACCTAACCGTAACAATAACCCCTAAGCCTGACCCTAACCTTATCCCTAATCCCTAAGTCTAGCTCTGACAATAACACTAACCCTAACCATAACCCTAAACATAACTGTAAACCTAACCCTAACCATAACCATATTCTTATCACCTAACCCATAACCCTAACCAAAACCCGAACCCTAAACCTAATAGTAACCCTGAACCTATCAGTCTTCCGAAGCCTAACCCTGACCCTATCCCTAACACCTAACCCCTAAACCTAACCCTAACCTGCCCCTAACCCTAACCTTAAACGTAACCGTAAACCTAACCCTAACCCTAACCTAACCCTAACCCTAACCCTAACCATTACCCTAACACTAACACTAATCCTAAACTCTAACCCTAACACCCTAACCCTAACCCTAAACTGTAAAACCAAACACTAACCCTAACACAAACCCTAACCCAAAATCTACACCTAACCCGAAGCCAAATCCTAACCCTAACACTAACCCTAACCCATAACAATAACCCTAACCTTAACCGTAACCCTAACCCTAACACTAACTTCTAACTTTAACCCTAACCCTAATCATAACCCTAAGACTAAATCTCACCCTAAACTCTAACACTAACCCTAAACGTAAACCTAACCCTAAACCTAAACCATATCATAACCCTAAACCGAACACGAAACCTAACCCAAAACCTAACCATAACACTAAACCTAACATTAAAACCTAGCCCTAACACTAACACTAACCCTAACCCTAAAACTAACCATAACCCTAACCTTAACCCTAACCCTAAAACTAACACGAACCCAAATTCATAACCCTAAACTTATCTCTAATCCTAACCCTAATCCCTAACCCTAACGATAACCCTAAACCTAACCCTAAACCTAAACCCTATCCCTAATCGCTAACCTTAACCATAACCATAACCCAAACACTAACACCAAAACCCTAACCCTAATCGTAACACAAAACCTCACCGTAACCCTAACCCTAACCCTAGCTCTAATCCTAACCATCTAACTCTAACCCTAACCCTAATCCTAACCTGAACACTAACAATAACACCTACCCCTAACCCTAACCCTAAGCCCTAACTCTAACCCTATCCCTAACCGTAAACCTAATGCTAACCCTATCCCTAACACTAAACCTATCAATAAACCGAACCCTAGCCCTAAAACTATCACTAACCCTAATCCTAGAAATGAGCCAAAAACTAACTCTAACTGTAAACGTAACATTAATCCATAACCCTAACCCTAACCCTACCCCTAAACTCACTCTAACCCTATCCCTAATCCCTAACCCTAACCCTAACCCTAACCCAAACACTAACCCCGAAACCCTAACCCTAAACCTAACCCTAACATTAATCCTAACCTTCTAACCCTAACCCTAACCCTAGACCTAACCCTAACGTTAAAACTAACCCTAACCCGAAATCGTAACCCTAACCCTAAGCCTAACACTAACACCTAACCCTAAACATAACCCTATCATTAAACCTAAAGCTAATGCTAACCCTGTCCCTAACCCTAACCCAGACAATAAACCTAACCCTAAACCTAAAACTATCCCTAACCCTAATCATAATACTGAGCCTAACACTAACCCTAAGCCTAACCCTAACCCTAATTTCTAACTCTAACCCTAACCAGAACAGTAACCCTAGTCCATAACCCTAACATTAACCTTTACAATAACCCTAACCCTAACCGTAACAATAACCCCTAAGCCTGACCCTAACCTTATCCCTAATCCCTAAGTCTAGCTCTGACAATAACACTAACCCTAACCAAAACCCTAAACATAACTGTAAACCTAACCCTAACCATAACCATATTCTTATCACCTAACACATAACCCTAACCAAAACCCGAACCCTAAACCTAACCCTAAACCTAATAGTAACGCTGAACCTATCAGTATCCAAAGCCTAACCCTGACCCTATCCCTAACACCTAACCCCTAAACCTAACGCTAACCTGCCCCTAACCCTAACCTTAAATGTAACCGTAAACCTAATGCTAACCCTAACCCTAACCGTAACCGTAACCCTAACCATTACCATAACACTAACACTAATCCTAAACTCTAACCCTAACACTTACCCTAACCCTAACCCTAAACTGTAAAACCAAACCCTAACCCTAACACAAACCCTAACCCAAAATCCAAACATAACCCTAACCCAAATCCTAACCCTAATCCTACCCCTAACCCATAACAATAACCCTAACCCTAACCGTAACCCTAAGCCTAACACTAACTTCTAACCTTAACCCTAACCCTAATCATAACCCTAAGACTAAATCTCACCCTAAACTCTAACACTAACCCTAACCGTAACCCTAACCCTAAACCTAAACCATATCATAACCCTAAACCTAACACTAAACCTAACCCTAAACCTAACCCTAAAACCTAACCCTAACCCTAACACTAACCCTAACCCTAAAACTAACCATAACCCTAACCTTAACCTTAACCCTAACCCCAACCCTATCCCTATACCTGACCCTAAACCTAACCCTAATTTAACCCTAACCCTAACCATAACCCTAACACTTACGCTTACCCTAAACTCAAACACTAACGCTAACCCTAACCCTAATCTCTAACGCTAAACGCTAACAATAAACCTAACCCTAAAGCGAACCATAAACCTAAACCTAACCTTAACCCTAACCATAACGCTAACCCTAACCGTAACCCTAGTTTTAACCTTAAGCCGAATACTAACACTAATCCATAACCCTAATATTAACCCTTACCATAACCCTAACACTAAATATAAAACTAGCCCCTAACCCTAACACTAACCCTATCCGTAATCCCTAACCCTAATCCTAACCCTAACACTAAAACTAGCCATAACCCTAAATGTAACACCAACACTAAAAGTAACCCTAAACATAACCTTAACCATATCCTTAACACCTAACCCCTAACCCTAACCCAAAACCTAAACCTCAGCATAACCCTAACACTAACACTCATGCTAACCCTAAACCCTAAGCATAACCCTCACCCTAACGCTAACCCAAAACCTACCTCTAATCCCTATCCTAAACCTAACCCTAACCCTAAAACTAACCCTAAACCGAACAGTAACCGTAACCCTAAACATAACCTTAACCCTAAACCTCCCTACCTATAACCATAACCCTAAACCAAAGTCTAACACGAACCCTAACTTTAACACTTAACCCTAAACCTTAACCCTAACGCTAACCCTAACCCTAACATCTAACACTAAACCTATCCCTAAACAAAGCCTAATCATAACCATAACCCTAACACTCTAAAACTAAACCATACCGAAACCCTAACCCTATCAATAACACTAACCCTAGCCCTAACCCTAACTTCTAACTCTAACCCTAACCCTTACACTATCCCTAACACTAAACCTAACCCTAACTGAAACCCTAACCCTAAGGCTAACCTCTAACCCTAACCCTAGCCCTTTCCCTAACCCAAACCCCTACGCAAAACCTAACCCTAACCTTAACCCTAAACCTCACACTAACCCTAAACCTAACCCTAACCCTAAACCTAACACTAAACCTAACCCAAAACCTAACCCTAAAACTAAACCTAATCCTAAAACCTAACCCTAACCCTAACACTAAGCCTAACCCTAAAACTAATCATAACCCTAACCCCAACCCTATCCCTAAACCTGACCCTAAACCTAACCCTAATCTAACCCTAACCATAACCATAACCCTAACCCTTACCCTTACCCTAAACTCTAACCCTAACGCTAACCCTAACCCTAATCTCTAACTCTAAACGCTAACAATAAACCTAACCCTAAACCGAACCATAAACCTAAAACTAACCTTAACCCTAACCATAACGCTAACCCTAACCGTAACCCTGGTTTTAACCCTAAGCAGAATACTAACACTAATCCATCACCCTAACCTTAACCCTTACCATAACCCTAACACTAAATGTAAAACTAGCCTCTAACCCTAACACTAACCCTATCCGTAATCCCTAACCCTAACCCTAACCCTAACCCTAACCCTAACACTCACCCTAACCCTATCCCTAATCGCTAACCCTAACCATAACCATAACCCAAACACTAACACCAAAACGCTAACCCTAATCATAACACAAAACCTCACCGTAACCCTAACCCTAACCCTAGCTCTAATCCTAACCTTCTAGCCCTGACCCTAACCCTAATCCTAACACTAACCCTAACACCTAACCCTAACCCTAACACCTAACCCTAACCCTAACCCTATCCCTAACCGTAAACCTAATGCTAACCCTATCTCTAACACTAACCCTATCAATAAACTAAACCCTAGCCCTAAAACTATCCCTAAACCTAATCCTAGAACTGAGCCTAACACTAACTCTAACTGTAAACTTAACGATAATCCATAACCATAACCCTAACCCAAACCTTAAAACTCACTCTAACCCTATCCCTAATCCCTCACCCTAACCATAACTCTATCGCAAACACTAACCTGGAAACTCTAACCCTAAACCTAACCCGAACCTTAATCCTAAACTTAACCCTAACCCTAACTCTAAACCTAACCATAACCCTAACCGTAACCCTAAGCCTAACCCTAACCCTAACACTAACACGAACACAAATTCGTAACACTAAACCTAACTCTAACCCTAACCCTAATCCCTAACACTAACGATTGGCCTAACCGTAACCCAAAACCTAAACCCTATCCCTAATCGCTAACCGTAACCATAACCCTAACCCAAACACTAACAGCAAAACCCTGATTCTAATCATAACACAAAACCTCACCGTAAACCTAACCCTAACACTAGCTCTAATCCTAACCTTCTAACTCTAAACCTAACCCTAATCCTAACCCAAACCCTAACACTAACACCTACCCCTAACCCTAACCCTAACCCCTAACCCTAACCCTAACCCTATCCCTAACCGTAAACCTAATGCTAACCCTATCCCTAACCCTAAACCTATCAATAAACCGAATCCTAACCCTAAAACTATCCCTATCACTAATCCTAGAACTGAGCCTAAAACTAACTCTAACTGTAAACCTAACCCTAATCCATACCTCTAACCCTAACCCTACCACTAAACTCACTCTAACCCTATCCCTAATCCCTAACCCTAACCCTAAGCCCAACCCAAACACTAATCCCGAAACCCTAACCATAAACCTAATCCTAACATTAATCCTAACCTTCTAACCCTAACACTAACCCTAGACCTAACCCTAACGCTAAAACTAACCCTAACCCGAAACCCTAACCCTAACCCTAAACCTAACACTAACACCTAATCCTAACCATAAACTTATCATTAAATCTAAACTTAATGCTAACCCTGTCCCTAACACTAACCCAGAAAATAAACCTAACCCTAAGCCTAAAACTATCCCTAACCCTAATCATAATACTGAGCCTAACACTAACCCTAAGCCTAACCCTAACCCTAATTTCTAACTCTAACCCTAACCAGAACAGTAACCCTAGTCCATAACCTAACATTAACCTTTACAATAACCCTAACCCTAACCGTAACACTAACCCCTAAGCCTGACACTAACCTTATCCCTAATCCCTAAGCCTAGCTCTAACAATAACACTAACATTAACCATAACCCTAAATATAACTGTAAACCTAACCCTAACCATAACCATATTCTTATCACCTAATGCATAACCCTAACCAAAACCCGAACCCTAAAACTAACCCTAAACCTAATAGTAACCCTGAACCTATCAGTCTTCCGAAGCCTAACCCTGACCCTATCCCTAACACCTAACCCCTAAACCTAACCCTAACCTGCCCCTAACCCTAACCTTAAACTTAACGGTAAACCTAACCCTAACCCTAACCCTAACCCTAACCCTAACCCTAACCATTACCCTAACACTAACACTAATCCTAAACTCTAACTCTAACACTTACCCTAACCCTAACCCTAAACTATAAAACCAAACCCTAACCCTAACACTAAACCTAACCCATAGCAATAACCCTAACCCTAACCATAACCCTAACACTAAGACTAACTTCTAACCTTAACCCTAACCCTAATCATAACCCTAAGACTAAATCTCACCCTAAACTCTAACACTAACCCTAAACGTAACGCTAATCCTAAACCTAAACCATATCATAACCCTAAACCTAACACTAAACCTAACACAAAACCTAACCCTAACACTAAACCTAACCCTAAAACCTAACCCTAACCCTAACACTAACCCTAACCCTAAAACTAACCCTAACCCTACCCTTAACCTTAACCCTAACCCCAACCCTATCCCTAAACCTGACCCTAAACCTAACCCTAATCTAACCCTAACCCTAACCATAACCCTAAAACTTACCCTTACCCTAAACTCTAACCCTAACGCTAACCCTAATCCTAATCTCTAACTCTAAACGCTAACAATAAACCTAACCCTAAACCGAACCCTAAACCTAAACCTAACCTTAATCCTAACCATAACGCTAACCCTAACCGTAACCCTAGTTTTAACCCTAAGCCGTATACTAACACTAATCCATAACCCTAACCTTAACCCTTACCATAACCCTAACACTAAATGTAAAACTAGCCCCTAACCCTAACACTAACCCTATCCATAATCCCTAAGCCTAATCCTAACCCTAACACTAAAACTAGCCATAACCCTAAATGTAACACAAACACTAAACGTAACCCTAAACATAACCTTAACCATATCCTTAACACCTAACCCCTAACGCTAACCCAAACCCTAAACCTAACCATAACCCTAACACTAACACTAATGCTAAACCTAAACCCTAACCATAACCCTCACCCTAACGCTAACCCAAAACCTACCTCTAATCCCTATCCTAAACCTAACCCTAACCCTAAACCTAACACTAAACCGAACACTAACCGTAACCCTAAACATAACCTTAACCCTAACCCTCCCTACCTATAACCATAACCCTAAACCAAAGTCTAACACTTACCCTAACTTTAACACTTAACCCTAAACCGTAACCCTAACCCTAACACCTAATACTAAACCTATCCCTAAACAAAGCCTAACCATAACCCTAACCCTAACACTAAAACTAACCCATACCGAAACCCTAACCCTATCAATAACACTAACCCTAGCCCTTAACCTAACCCAAACCCCTACGCAAAACCTAACTCTAACCCTAAACCTCACACTAACCCTATACCTAACCCTAACCCTAACCCTAACCTTAACCATAACCCTAACCTTAACCCTAACCCTAACACTCACCCTAACCCTATCCCTAATCGCTAACCATAACCATAACCCAAACACTAACACCAAAACCCTAACCCTAATCATAACACACAACCTCACCGTAACCCTAACCCTAACCCTAGCTCTAATCGTAACCTTCTAGCCCTGACCCTAACCCTAATCCTAACCCTAACCCTAACACCTAACCCTAACCCTAACACTTAACCCTAACCCTAACCCTATCCCTAACCGTAAACCTAATGCTAACCCTATCCCTAACCCTAACCCTATCAATAAACTACACCCTAGCCCTAAAACTATCCCTAAACCTAAAGTTAGAACTGAGCCTAACGCTAACTCTAACTGTAAACTTAACACTAATCCATAACCATAACCCTAACCCAAACCCTAAAACTCACTCTAACACAATCCCTAATCGCTAACCCTAACCCTAACCCTAACACAAACACTCACCCCGAAACCCTAACCCTAAACCTAACCCGAACCCTAATCCTAAACTTAACCCTAAACCTAACCCTAAACCTAACCATAACACTAACCGTAACCCTAAGCCTAACCTTAACCCTAAAACTAACACGAACCCAAATTCATAACCTAAACCTAACTCTAAACCTAACCCTAATCCCTATCCCTAACGATAAGCCTAAACCTAACACTAAACCTAAACCCTATCCCTAATCGCTAACCCTAACTATAACCATAACCCAAACACTAACTCCAAAACCCTAACCCTAATCGTAACACAACCCTAGCTCAAATCCTTACCTTCTAACTCTAAACCTAACCCTAATCCTAACCCGAACCCTAACACTGACACCTACCCCTAACCCTAACCCTAACCCCTAACCCTAACACTAACCCTATCCCTAACCGTAAACCTAATGCTAACCCTATCCCTAACCCTAAACCTATCAATAAACCGAACCCTAGCCCTAAAACTATCCCTAAGCCTAATTCTAGAAATGAGCCCAAAACTAACTGTAACTGTAAACGTAACAGTAATCCATAACCCTAACCCTAACCCTACCCCTAAACTCACTCTAACACTGTCCCTAATTCCTAACTCTAACTCTAACCCTAACCCAAACACTAACCCCGAAACCCTAACCCTAAACCTAACCCTAACATTAATCCTAATCTTCTAACCCTAACCCTAACCCTAGCCCTTAACCTAACGCTAAAACTAACCCTAACCCGAAACCCTAACCCTAACCCGAAGCCTAACACTAACACCTAACCCTAACCATAACCCTATCATTAAACCTAAACTTAATGCTAACCCTGTCCCTAACTCTAACCCAGACAATAAACCTAACCCTAAACCTAAAACTATCCCGAACCCTAATCATAATACTGAGCCTAACACTAACCCTAAGCCTAACCCTAACCCTAATTTCTAACTCTAACCCTAACCAGAACAGTAACCCTAGTCCATAACCCTAACATTAACCTTTACAATAAGCCAAATCCTAACCGTAACACTAACCCCTAAGCCTGACCCTAACCTTATCCCTAATCCCTAAGCCTAGCTCTAACAATAACACTAACACTAACCATAACCCTAAACATAATTGTAAACCTAACCCTTACCATAACCATATTCTTATCACCTAACCCATAACCCTAACCAAAACCCGAACCCTAAACCTAACGCTAAACCTAATAGTAACCTGAACCTATCAGTCTTGCGAAGCCTAACCCTGACCCTATCCCTAACACCTAACCCCTAAACCTAACCCTAACCTGCCACTAACCCTAACCTTAAACATAACCGTAAACCTAACCCTAACCCTAACCTAACCCTAACCCTAACCCTAACCATTACCCTAACACTAACACTAATCCTAAACTCTAACCCTAACACCCTAACCCTAACCCTAAACTGTAAAACCAAACACTAACCCTAACACAAACCCTAACCCAAAATCTACACCTAACCCGAAACCAAATCCTAACCCTAACACTAACCCTAACCCATAACACTAACCCTAACCGTAAACGTAACCCTAACCCTAACACTAACTTCTAACCTTAACCCTAACCCTAATCATAACCCTAAGACTAAATCTCACCCTAAACTCTAACACTAACCCTAAACGTAAACCTAACCCTAAACCTAAACCATATCATAACCCTAAACCTAACACTAAACCTAACCCAAAACCTAACCCTAACACTAAACCTAACATTAAAACCTAACCCTAACACTAACACTAACCCTAACCCTAAAACTAACCATAACCCTAACCTTAACCCTAACCCTAAAACTAACACGAACCCAAATTCATAACCCTAAACTTATCTCTAATCCTAACCCTAATCCCTAAACCTAACGATAACCCTAAACCTAACCCTAAACCTAAACCCTATCCCTAATCGCTAACCTTAACCATAACCATAACCCAAACACTAACACCAAAACCCTAACCCTAATCGTAACACAAAACCTCACCGTAACCCTAACCCTAACCCTAGCTCTAATCCTAACCATCTAACTCTAACCCTAACCCTAATCCTAACCTGAACACTAACAATAACACCTACCCCTAACCCTAACCCTAAGCCCTAACTCTAACCCTATCCCTAACCGTAAACCTAATGCTAACCCTATCCCTAACACTAAACCTATCAATAAACCGAACCCTAGCCCTAAAACTATCACTAACCCTAATCCTAGAAATGAGCCAAAAACTAACTCTAACTGTAAACGTAACATTAATCCATAACCCTAACCCTAACCCTACCCCTAAACTCACTCTAACCCTATCCCTAATCCCTAACCCTAACCCTAACCCTAACCCAAACACTAACCCTAACCCTAAAACTAACCCTAACCCTACCCTTAACCTTAACCCTAACCCCAACCCTATCCCTAAACCTGACCCTAAACCTAACCCTAATCTAACCCTAACCCTAACCATAACCCTAAAACTTACCCTTACCCTAAACTCTAACCCTAACGCTAACCCTAATCCTAATCTCTAACTCTAAACGCTAACAATAAACCTAACCCTAAACCGAACCCTAAACCTAAACCTAACCTTAATCCTAACCATAACGCTAACCCTAACCGTAACCCTAGTTTTAACCCTAAGCCGTATACTAACACTAATCCATAACCCTAACCTTAACCCTTACCATAACCCTAACACTAAATGTAAAACTAGCCCCTAACCCTAACACTAACCCTATCCATAATCCCTAAGCCTAATCCTAACCCTAACACTAAAACTAGCCATAACCCTAAATGTAACACAAACACTAAACGTAACCCTAAACATAACCTTAACCATATCCTTAACACCTAACCCCTAACGCTAACCCAAACCCTAAACCTAACCATAACCCTAACACTAACACTAATGCTAAACCTAAACCCTAACCATAACCCTCACCCTAACGCTAACCCAAAACCTACCTCTAATCCCTATCCTAAACCTAACCCTAACCCTAAACCTAACACTAAACCGAACACTAACCGTAACCCTAAACATAACCTTAACCCTAACCCTCCCTACCTATAACCATAACCCTAAACCAAAGTCTAACACTTACCCTAACTTTAACACTTAACCCTAAACCGTAACCCTAACCCTAACACCTAACACTAAACCTATCCCTAAACAAAGCCTAACCATAACCCTAACCCTAACACTAAAACTAACCCATACCGAAACCCTAACCCTATCAATAACACTAACCCTAGCCCTTAACCTAACCCAAACCCCTACGCAAAACCTAACTCTAACCCTAAACCTCACACTAACCCTATACCTAACCCTAACCCTAACCCTAACCTTAACCATAACCCTAACCTTAACCCTAACCCTAACACTCACCCTAACCCTATCCCTAATCGCTAACCATAACCATAACCCAAACACTAACACCAAAACCCTAACCCTAATCATAACACACAACCTCACCGTAACCCTAACCCTAACCCTAGCTCTAATCGTAACCTTCTAGCCCTGACCCTAACCCTAATCCTAACCCTAACCCTAACACCTAACCCTAACCCTAACACTTAACCCTAACCCTAACCCTATCCCTAACCGTAAACCTAATGCTAACCCTATCCCTAACCCTAACCCTATCAATAAACTACACCCTAGCCCTAAAACTATCCCTAAACCTAAAGTTAGAACTGAGCCTAACGCTAACTCTAACTGTAAACTTAACACTAATCCATAACCATAACCCTAACCCAAACCCTAAAACTCACTCTAACACAATCCCTAATCGCTAACCCTAACCCTAACCCTAACACAAACACTCACCCCGAAACCCTAACCCTAAACCTAACCCGAACCCTAATCCTAAACTTAACCCTAAACCTAACCCTAAACCTAACCATAACACTAACCGTAACCCTAAGCCTAACCTTAACCCTAAAACTAACACGAACCCAAATTCATAACCTAAACCTAACTCTAAACCTAACCCTAATCCCTATCCCTAACGATAAGCCTAAACCTAACACTAAACCTAAACCCTATCCCTAATCGCTAACCCTAACTATAACCATAACCCAAACACTAACTCCAAAACCCTAACCCTAATCGTAACACAACCCTAGCTCAAATCCTTACCTTCTAACTCTAAACCTAACCCTAATCCTAACCCGAACCCTAACACTGACACCTACCCCTAACCCTAACCCTAACCCCTAACCCTAACACTAACCCTATCCCTAACCGTAAACCTAATGCTAACCCTATCCCTAACCCTAAACCTATCAATAAACCGAACCCTAGCCCTAAAACTATCCCTAAGCCTAATTCTAGAAATGAGCCCAAAACTAACTGTAACTGTAAACGTAACAGTAATCCATAACCCTAACCCTAACCCTACCCCTAAACTCACTCTAACACTGTCCCTAATTCCTAACTCTAACTCTAACCCTAACCCAAACACTAACCCCGAAACCCTAACCCTAAACCTAACCCTAACATTAATCCTAATCTTCTAACCCTAACCCTAACCCTAGCCCTTAACCTAACGCTAAAACTAACCCTAACCCGAAACCCTAACCCTAACCCGAAGCCTAACACTAACACCTAACCCTAACCATAACCCTATCATTAAACCTAAACTTAATGCTAACCCTGTCCCTAACTCTAACCCAGACAATAAACCTAACCCTAAACCTAAAACTATCCCGAACCCTAATCATAATACTGAGCCTAACACTAACCCTAAGCCTAACCCTAACCCTAATTTCTAACTCTAACCCTAACCAGAACAGTAACCCTAGTCCATAACCCTAACATTAACCTTTACAATAAGCCAAATCCTAACCGTAACACTAACCCCTAAGCCTGACCCTAACCTTATCCCTAATCCCTAAGCCTAGCTCTAACAATAACACTAACACTAACCATAACCCTAAACATAATTGTAAACCTAACCCTTACCATAACCATATTCTTATCACCTAACCCATAACCCTAACCAAAACCCGAACCCTAAACCTAACGCTAAACCTAATAGTAACCTGAACCTATCAGTCTTGCGAAGCCTAACCCTGACCCTATCCCTAACACCTAACCCCTAAACCTAACCCTAACCTGCCACTAACCCTAACCTTAAACATAACCGTAAACCTAACCCTAACCCTAACCTAACCCTAACCCTAACCCTAACCATTACCCTAACACTAACACTAATCCTAAACTCTAACCCTAACACCCTAACCCTAACCCTAAACTGTAAAACCAAACACTAACCCTAACACAAACCCTAACCCAAAATCTACACCTAACCCGAAACCAAATCCTAACCCTAACACTAACCCTAACCCATAACACTAACCCTAACCGTAAACGTAACCCTAACCCTAACACTAACTTCTAACCTTAACCCTAACCCTAATCATAACCCTAAGACTAAATCTCACCCTAAACTCTAACACTAACCCTAAACGTAAACCTAACCCTAAACCTAAACCATATCATAACCCTAAACCTAACACTAAACCTAACCCAAAACCTAACCCTAACACTAAACCTAACATTAAAACCTAACCCTAACACTAACACTAACCCTAACCCTAAAACTAACCATAACCCTAACCTTAACCCTAACCCTAAAACTAACACGAACCCAAATTCATAACCCTAAACTTATCTCTAATCCTAACCCTAATCCCTAAACCTAACGATAACCCTAAACCTAACCCTAAACCTAAACCCTATCCCTAATCGCTAACCTTAACCATAACCATAACCCAAACACTAACACCAAAACCCTAACCCTAATCGTAACACAAAACCTCACCGTAACCCTAACCCTAACCCTAGCTCTAATCCTAACCATCTAACTCTAACCCTAACCCTAATCCTAACCTGAACACTAACAATAACACCTACCCCTAACCCTAACCCTAAGCCCTAACTCTAACCCTATCCCTAACCGTAAACCTAATGCTAACCCTATCCCTAACACTAAACCTATCAATAAACCGAACCCTAGCCCTAAAACTATCACTAACCCTAATCCTAGAAATGAGCCAAAAACTAACTCTAACTGTAAACGTAACATTAATCCATAACCCTAACCCTAACCCTACCCCTAAACTCACTCTAACCCTATCCCTAATCCCTAACCCTAACCCTAACCCTAACCCAAACACTAACCCCGAAACCCTAACCCTAAACCTAACCCTAACATTAATCCTAACCTTCTAACCCTAACCCTAACCCTAGACCTAACCCTAACGCTAAAACTAACCCTAACCCGAAATCGTAACCCTAACCCTAAGCCTAACATAAACACCTAACCCTAAACATAACCCTATCATTAAACCTAAAGCTAATGCTAACCCTGTCCCTAACCCTAACCCAGACAATAAACCTAACCCTAAACCTAAAACTATCCCTAACCCTAATCATAATACTGAGCCTAACACTAACCCTAAGCCTAACCCTAACCCTAATTTCTAACTCTAACCCTAACCAGAACAGTAACCCTAGTCCATAACCCTAACATTAACCTTTACAATAACCCTAACCCTAACCGTAACAATAACCCCTAAGCCTGACCCTAACCTTATCCCTAATACCTAAGCCTAGCTCTGACAATAACACTAACCCTAACCATAACCCTAAACATAACTGTAAACCTAACCCTAACCATAACCATATTCTTATCACCTAACCCATAACCCTAACCAAAACCCGAACCCTAAACCTAACCCTAAACATAATAGTAACGCTGAAGCTATCAGTATCCAAAGCCTAACCCTGACCCTATTCCTAACCCCTAACCCCTAAACCTAACCCTAAACTGCCCCTAACCCTAACCTTAAACGTAACCGTAAACCTAATGCTAACCCTAAACCTAACCGTAACCGTAACCCTAACCATTACCCTAACACTAACACTAATCCTAAACTCTAACTCTAACACTTACCCTAACCCTAACCCTAAACTGTAAAACCAAACGCTAATCCTAACACAAACCCTAACCCAAAATCTAAACATAACCCTAACCCAAATCCTAACCCTAATCCTAACCCTAACCCATAACAATAACCCTAACCCTAACCGTAACCCTAAGCCTAACACTAACTTCTAACCTTAACCCTAACCCTCATCATAACCCTAAGACTAAATCTCACCCTAAACTCTAACACTAACCCTAACCGTAACCCTAACCCTAAACCTAAACCATATCATAACCCTAAACCTAACACTAAACCTAACCCAAAACCTAACCCTAACACTAACCTAATCCTAAAACCTAACCCTAACCCTAACACTAAGCCTAACCCTAAATCTAACCATAAGCCTAACCTTAACCTGAACCCTAACCCCAACCCTATCCCTAAACCTGACCCTAAACCTAACCCTAATCTAACCCTAACTCTAACCATAACCCTAACATTTACCCTTACCCTAAACTTTAACCCTAACGCTAACCCTAACCCTAATCTCTAACTCTAAACGCTAACAATAAACTTAACCCTAAACCGAACCATAAACCTAAAACTAACCTTAACCCTAACCATAACGCTAACCCTAACCGTAACCCTAGTTTTAACCCTAAGCCAAATACTAACACTAATCCATAACATTAACCTTAACCCTTACCATAGCCTAACACTAAATGTAAAACTAGCCCCTAACCCTAACACTAACCCTATCCGTAATACCTAACCCTAATCCTAACCCAACACTAAAACTAGCCGTAACCCTAAATGTACCACCAACACTAAACGTAACCCTAAACATAACCTTAACCATATTCTTAACACCTAACCCTTAACCCTAACCCAAACCCTAACCCTAACCCTAACCCTAAACCCTAACCATAACCCTCACCCTAACGCTAACCCAAAACCTACCTCTAATCCCTATCCTAAACCTAACCCTAACCCTAAACCTAACCCTAAACCGAACACTAACCGTAACCCTAAACACAACCTTAACCCTAACCCTCCCTACCTATAACCATAAGCCTAAACCAAAGTCTAACACTAACCCTAACTTTAACACTTAACCCTAAACCTTAACCCTAACGCTAACCCTAACCCTAACATCTAACACTAAACCTATCCCTAAACAAAGCCTAATCATAACCATAACCCTAACACTCTAAAACTAAACCATACTGAAACCCTAACCCTATCAATAACACTAACCCTAGCCCTAACCCTAACTTCTAACTCTAACCCTAACCCTTACACTATCCCTAACACTAAACCTAACCCTAACTGAAACCCTAACCCTAAAGCTAACCTCTAACCCTAACCCTAGCCCTTACCCTAACCCAAACCCCTATGAAAAACCTAACCCTAACCCTAACCCTAAACTTCACACTAGCCCTAAACCTAACACTAACCCTAAACCTAACCTTAACCCTACCCTAACCCTAACCCTAACCCTAACACTAACACTCACCCTAACACTATCCCTAATTGCTGACCTTAACCATAACCATAACTCAAACACTAACACCAAAACCCTAACCCTAATCATAACACAAAACCTCACCGTAACCCTAACCCTAACCCTAGCTCTAATCCTAACCTTCTAACACTAACCCTAATCCTAACCCTAACCCTAACACCTTAGCCTAACCCTAACACCTAACCCTAACCCTAATCCTATCCCTAACCGTAAACCTAAAGCTAACCCTATCCCTAACCCTAACCCTGTCAATAAACTAAACCCTAGCCCTAAAACTATCCCTAAACCTAATCCTAGAACTGAGCCTAACGCTAACACTAACTGTAAACTTAACACTAATCCATAACCATAACCCTAACCCAAACCCCAAAATTCACTCTAACCCTGTCCCTACTCCCGAACCCTAACCCTAAACCTCACCCAAACACTAAACCTGAAACCCTAACCCTAAACCGAACCCGAACCCTAATCCTAAACTTAACCCTAAACCTAACCCTAAAACTAACCATAACCCTAACCGTAACCCTAAGCTTAACCCCAACCCTAAAACTAACACGAACCCAAATTCATAACCCTAAACCTAATTAGAAACCTAACCCTAATCCCTAACCCTAACGATAAGCCTAAACCTAACCCTGAACCTAAACCCTATCGCTAATCGCTAACCCTAACCATAACCATAACCCAAACACTAACACCAAAACCCTAACCCTAATCGTAACACAAAACCTCACCGTAACCCTAACCCTAACCCTAGCTCTAATCCTAACAATATAACTCTAACCCTAACCCTAATTCTAACCCGAACCCGAACACTAACACCAACGCCTAACCCTAACCCTAAGCCCTAACCCTAACTCTAACACTATCCCTAACCGTAAACCTAATGCTCACCCTATACCTAACTCTAAACCTATCAATAAACCGAACCCTAGCCCTAAAACTATCCCTAACCCTAATCCTGGAAATGAGCCTAAAATTAACTCTAACTGTAAACGTAACAATAATCCATAACCCTAACCCTAACCCTAACCCTAAACTCACTCTAACCCTATCCCTAATTCCTAACTCTAACTCTAACCCTAACCCAAACACTAACCCCGAAACCCTAAACCTAAACCTAACCGTAACATTAATCCTAACCTTCTAACCCTAACACTAACCCTAGCCCTAACCCTAACGCTAAAACTAACCCTAACCCGAAACCCTAACCCTAACCCTAAGCCTAACACTAACAGCTAACCCTAACCATAACCCTATCATCAAAGCCAAAGCTAACGCTAACCCTGTCCCTAACCCTAACCCAGACAATAAACCTAACACTAAACCTAAATCTATCCCTACCCTAATCATAATACTCACCCTAACCCTAACCCTAAGCCTAACCCTAACCCTAATTTCTAACTCTAACCCAAACCAGAACAGTAACCCTTGTCCATAACCCTAACATTAACCTTTACAATAACCCTAACCCTAACCGTAACATTAAGCCCTAAGCCTGACCCTAACCTTATCCCTAATCCCTAAGCCTAGCTCTAACAATAACACTAACCCTAACCATAACCCTAAACAAAACTGTAAACCTAACCCTAACCATAACCATATTCTTATCACCTAACCCATAACCCTAAACAAAACCTGAACCCTAAACCTAACCCTAAACCTAATAGTAACCCTGAACCTATCAGTATTCCGAAGCCTAACCCTGACCCTATCCCTAACAACTAACCCCTAAACCTAACCCTAACCTGCCCCTAACCCTAACCTTAAACGTAACCGTAAACCTAACCCTAATCTAACCCTAAACCTAACCATAAAGCTAACCCTTACCCTTACCCTAAACTCTAACCCTAACGCTAACCCTAACCCTAATCTCTAACTCTAAACGCTAACAATAAACCTAACCCTAAACCGAACCATAAATCTAAACCTAACCTTAACCATAACCATAACGCTAACCTAAACCGTAACCCTAGTTTTAATCCTAAGCCAAATACTAACACTAATCCATAACCCTAACCTTAACCCTTACCATAACCCTAACACTAAATGTAAAACTAGCCCCTAACCCTAACATTAACCCTATCCGTAATCCCTAACCCTAATCCTAACCCTAACACTAAAACTAGCTGTAACACTAAATGTAACACCAACACTAAACGTAACCCTAAACATAACCTTGACCATATCCTTAACACTTATCCCCTAACTCTAACCAAAACCCTAAACCTAACCATAACCCTAACACTAACACTAATGCTAACCCTAAACCCTAACCATAACCCTCACCCTAACGATAACCCAAAACCTACCTCTAATCCCTATCCTAAACCTAACCCTAACCCTAAACCTAACCCTAAACCGAACAGTAACCGTAACTCTAAACATAACCTTAATCCTAACCCTCCCTACCTATAACCATAACCCTAAACCAAAGTCTAACACTAACCCTAACTTTAACACTTAACCCTAAACTTTAAACCTAACCCAAATATCTACCACTAAACCTATCCCTAAACAAAGCCTAACCATAACCCTAACCCTACACTCTAAAACTAACCCTAACCCGAAACCCTAACCCTAACCCTAACTCTAACACTAACCCCGAATCCCTAACCCTAAACCTAACCCGAACCCTAACCCTAAACCTAACACGAACCCTAATCCTAAACTTAACCCTAACCCTAACCGTAACCCTAAGCCTAACCCTAACCCTAACACTAACACGAACACAAATTCATAACCCTAATCCTAACTCTAACCCTAACCCTAATCCCTAACCCTTACGATAAGCCTAACCCTAACCCAAAACCTAAACCCTATCCCTAATCGTTAACCGTAACCATAACCATAACCCAAACACTAACACCAAAACCCTAATTCTAATCATAACACAAAACCTCACCGTAACCCTAACCCTAACCCTAGCTCTAATCCTAACCTTCTAACTCTAAACCTAACCCTAATCCTAACCCAAACCCTAACACTAACACCTACTCCTAACCCTAACCCTAACCCCTAACCCTAACCCTAACCCTATCCCTAACCGTAAACATAATGCTAACCCTATCCCTAACCCTAAACCTATCAATAAACCGAACCCTAGCCCTAAAACTATCCCTATCCCTAATCCTAGAACTGAGCCTAAAACTAACTCTAACTGTAAACCTAACCCTAATCCATAACCCTAACCCTAACCCTACCCCTAAACTCACTCTAACCCTATCCCTAATCCCTAACCCTAACCATAAACCTAAGCCAAACACTAACCACAAAACCCTAACCCTAAACCTAACCCTAACATTAATCCTAACCTTCTAACCCTAACCCTAACCCTAGCCCTAACCCTAACGCTAAAACTAACCCTCACCCGAAACCCTAACCCTAACCCTAAACCTAACACTAACACCTAACCCTAACCATAACCCTATCATTATAACTAAACTTAATGTTAACCCTGTCCCTAACTCTAACCCAAACAATAAACCTAACCCTAAACCTAAAACTATCCCTAACCCTAATCATAATACTGAGCCTAACACTAACCCTAAGCCTAACCCTAACCCTAATTTCTAACTTTAACCCTAACCAGAACAGTAACCCTAGTCCATAAACCTAACATTAACCTTTACAATAACCCTAACCCTAACAGTAACACTAAGCCCTAAGCCTGACCCTAACCTTATCCCTAATCCCTAAGCCTAGCTCTAACAATAACAGTAACCCTAAGCATAACCCTAAACATAACTGTAAACCTAACCCTAACCATAACCATATTCTTATCACCTAACCCATAACCCTAACCAAAACCCGAACCCTAAACCTAATAGTAACCCTGAACCTATCAGTCTTCCGAAGCCTAACACTGACCCTATCCCTAACACCTAACCCCTAAACCTAGCCCTAACCTGCCCCTAACCCTAACCTTAAACCTAACCGTAAAGCTAACCCTTACCCTAACCCTAACCCTAACGCTAACCATTACCCAAACACTAACACTAATCCTAAACTCTAACCCTAACACTTACCCTAACCCTAACCCTAAACTGTAAAACCAAACCCTAACCCTAACACAAACCCTAACCCAATATCTAAACCTAACCCGAAACCAAATCCTAACCTTAACCCTAACCCTAACCCATAACAATAACCCTAACCCTAACCATAACCCTAACCCTAACACTAACTTCTAACCTTAACCCTAACCCTAATCATAACCCTAAGACTAAATCTCACCCTAAACTCTAACACTAACCCTAAACGTAACCCTAACCCTAAACCTAAACCATATCATAACCCTAAACCTAACACTAAACCTAACCCAAAACCTAACCCTAACACTAAACCTAACCCTAAAACCTAACCCTAACCCTAACACTAACTTCTAACCTTAAACCTAACCCTAATCATAACCCTAAGACTAAATCTCACCCTAAACTCTAACACTAACCCTAAACGTAACCCTAACCCTAAACCTAAACCATATCATAAACCTAAACCTAACACTAAACCTAACCCAAAACCTAACCCTAACACTAAACCTAACATTAAAACCTAACCCTAACACTAACACTAACACTAACCCTAAAACTAATCATAACCCTAACTTTAACCTTAACACTAACCCCAACCCTATCCCAAAACCTGACCCTAAACCTAACCCTAATCTAACCCTAACCCTAACCATAACCCTAACCGTTACCCTTACCCTAAACTCTAACCCTAACGATAACCCTAACCCTAATCTCTAACTTTAAATGCTAACAATAAACCTAACCCTAAACCGAACCCTAAACCTAAACCTAACCTTAACCATAACCATAACGCTAACCACAACCATATCCCTAGTTTTAAACCGAAGCCGAATACTAACACTAATCCATAACCCTAACCTTAACCCTTACCATAACCCTAACACTAAATGTAAAACTAGCCCCTAACCCTAACCCTAACCCTATCCGTAATCCCTAACCCTAATCCTAACCCTAACACTAAAACTAGCCATAACCCTAAATGTAACACCAACACTAAACGTAACCCTAAACATAACCTTAACCATATTCTTAACACCTAACCCCTAACCCTAACCCAAACCCTAAACCTCACCATAACCCTAACACTAACACTCATGCTAACCCTAAACCCTAACCATAACCCTTACCCTAACGCTAACCCAAAACCTACCTCTAATCCCTATCCTAAACCAAACCCTAACCCTAAACCTAACACTAAACCGAACAGTAACCGTAACCCTAAACATAACCTTAACCCTAAACCTCCCTACGTATAACCATAACCCTAAACCAAAATCTAACACTAACCCTAACTTTAACACTTTTTTTTTTTTTTGTCTTTTTCCTTTTTATCGGTACCGGGGATAGAACTCACGACTGCCTGCTTGCAAGGCAGGCGCTTATGCCACTGAGCTAAATCCCCAGCCCCCCTAACATTAACAATTAACCCTAAACCTTAAACCTAACCCTAACATCTAACACTAAACCTCTCCCTAAACAAAGCCTAACCATAACCCTAACCTTAACACTCAAAAACTAACCCATACCGAAACCCTAACCCTATCAATAACACTAACCCTAGCCCTAACCCTAACTTCTAACTCTAACCCAAACCCTTACACTATCCCTAACACTGAACCTAACCCTAACTGAAACCCTAACACTAAAGCTAACCTCTAACCCTAACCCTAGCCCTTACCCTAACCCAAACCCCTACCCAAAACCTAACCCTAACCCTAAACCTCACACTAACTCTAAACCTAAACCTAACCCTAAACCTAACATTAACCCTAACCCTACCCCTAACCCTAATCCTAACACTCACGCTAACCCTATCCCTAAACGCTAACCCTAACCATAACCATAACCCAAACACTAACACCAAAACCCTAACCCTAATCAAAACACAAAACCTCACCGTAACCCTAACCCTAACCCTAGCTGTAATCCTAACCTTCTAGCCCTGACCCTAACCCTAATCCTAACCCTAACCCTAACACCTAACCCTAACCCTAACAACTAACCCTAACCCTAATCCTATCCCTAACCGTAAACCTAATGCTAACCCTATCCCTAACCCTAACCCAGACAATAAACCTAACCCTAAACCTAAAACTATCCCTAACCCTAATCATAATACTGAGCGTAACACTAACCCTAAGCCTAACACTAACCCTAATTTCTAACTCTAACCCTAACCAGAACAGTAACCCTAGTCCATAACCCTAACATTAACCTTTACAATAACCCTAACCCTAACCGTAACACTAATCCCTAAGCCTGACCCTAACTTTATCCCTAATCCCTAAGCCTAGCTCTAACAATAACACTAGCCCTAACCATAACCCTAAACATAACTGTAACCCTAACCCTAACCATAACCATATTCTTATCACCTAACCCATAACCCTAACCAAATCCCGAACCCTAAACCTAACCCTAAACCTAATAGTAAACCTGAACCTATCAGTCTTCCGAAGACTAACCGTGACCCTATCCCTAACACCTAACCCCTAAACCTAACCCTAACCTGCCCCTAACCCTAACCTTAAACGTAACCGTAAACCTAACCCTAACCCTAACACTAACCCTAACCATTACCCTAACACTAACACTAATCTTAAACCCTAACCCTAACACTTACCCTAACCCTAACCCTAAACTGTAAAACCAAACACTAACCCTAACACAAACCCTAACCCAAAATCTAAACCTAACCCGAAACCAAATCCTAACCCTAACCCTAACCCTAACACATAAGAATAACCCTAAACCTAACCGTAACCCTAACCCTAACACTAACTTCTAACCTTAACCCTAACCCTAATCATAAACCTAAGACCAAATCTCACCCTAAACTCTAACACTAACCATAAACGTAACCCTAACCCTAAACCTAAACCATATCATAACCCTAAACCTAACACTAAACCTAACCCAAAACCTAACCCTAACACTAAACCTAACCCTAAAACCTAACCCTAACCCTAACACTAACCTTAACCCTAAAACTAACCATAATCCTAAACTTAACCTTAACCCTAACCCCAACCCTATCCCTAAACCTGACCCTAAACCTAACCCTAATCTAATCCTAACCCTAACCATAACCCTAACCCTTACCCTTACCCTAAACGCTAACCATAACGCTAACACTAACCCTAATCTCTAACTCTAAACAATAACAATAAACCTAACCCTAAAACGCACCATAAAACTAAACCTAACCTTAACCCTAACCATAACACTAACCCTAACCGTAACCCTAGTTTTAACCCTAAGCCGAATACTAACACTAATCCATAACCCTAACCTTAACCCTTACCGTAACCCTAACACTAAATGTAAAACTAGCCCCTAACCCTAACACTAACCCTATCCGTAATCCCTAACCCTAATCTTAACCCTAACACTAAAACTAGCTGTAACCCTAAATGTAACACCAACACTAAACGTAACCCTAAACATAACCTTGACCATATCCTTAACACCTATCCCCTAACCCTAACCCAAACCCTAAACCTAACCATAACCCTAACACTAACACTCATGCTAACCCTAAACCCTAACCATAACCGTCACCCTAACGCTAACCCAAAACCTACCTCTAATCCCTATCCTAAACCTAACCCTAACCCTAAACCTAACCCTCAACCGAACAGTAACCGTAACCCTAAACATAACCTTAACCCTAACCCTCCCTACCTATAATCATAACCCTAAACCAAAGTCTAACACTAACCCTAACTTTAACACTTAACCCTAAACTTTAAACCTAACCCTAACATCTACCACTAAACATATCCCTAAACAAAGCCTAACCATAACCCTAACCCTACACTCTAAAACTAACCCTAACCCGAAACCCTAACCCTAACCCTAAACCTAACATTAACACCTAACCCTAACCATAACCCTATCATTAAATCTAAACTTAATGCTAACCCTGTCCCTAACCCTAACCCAGACAATAAACCTAACCCTAAACCTAAAACTATCCCTAACCCTAATCATAATACTGAGCCTAACATTAAACCTAAGCCTAACCCTAACCCTAATTTCTAACTCTAACCCTAACCAGAACAGTAACCCTAGTCCATAACCCTAACATTAACCTTTACAATAACCCTAACCCTAACTGTAACACTAAGCTCTAAGCCTGACCCTAACCTTATCCCTAATCCCTAAGCCTAGCTCAAACAATAACACTAACCCTAACCATAGCCCTAAACATAACTGTAAAGCTTACCCTAAGAATAACCATATTCTTATCACCTAACCCATAACCCTAACCAAACCCAAACCCTAAAACTAACCCTAAACCTAATAGTAACCCTGAACCTATCAGTCTTCCGAAGCCTAACCCTGACCCTATCCCTAACACCTAACCCCTAAACCTAACCCAAACCTGCCCCTAACCCTAACCTTAAACGTAACTGTAAACCTAACCCTAACCCTAACCCTAACCCTAACCCTAACCATTAACCTAACACTAACACTAATCCTAAACTCTAACACTAACACTTACCCTAACCCTAACCCTAAACTGTAAAACCGAACCCTAACCCTAACACAAACCCTAACCCAAAATCTAAACCTAACCCTAACCTAAATCCTAACCCTAACCCTAACCCTAACACAAACACAAACCCCGAATCCCTAACCGTAAAACTAACCCGAACCCTAACACTAAACCTAACACGAACCCTAATCCGAAACTTAACCCTAACCCTAACCGTAACCCTAAGCCTAACCCTAACCCTAACACTAACACGAACACAAATTCATAACCCTAAACCTAACTCTAACACTAACCCTAATCCCTAACCCTTACGATAAGCCTAACCCTAACCCAAAACCTAAACCCTATCCCTAATCGCTAACCGTAACCATAACCATAACCCAAACACTAACACCAAAACCCTAATTCTAATCATAACACAAAACCTCACCGTAACCCTAACCCTAACCCTAGCTCTAATCCTAACCTTCTAACACTAAACCTAACCCTAATCCTAACCCAAACCCTAACACTAACAACTACCCCTAACCCTAACGCTAACCCTAACCCCTAACACTAACCGTAACCCTATCCCTAACCGTAAACCTAATGCTAACCCGATCCCTAACCCTAAACCTATCAATAAACCGAACCCTAGCCCTAAAACTATCCCTATCCCTAATCCTAGAACTGAGCCTAAAACTAACTCTAACTGTAAACCTAACCCTAATCCATAACCCTAACCCTAACCCTACCCCTAAACTCACTCTAACCCTATCCCTAATCCCTAACCCTAACCATAAACCTAACCCAAACACTAACCCCAAAACCCTAACCCTAAACCTAACCCTAACATTAATTCTAACCTTCTAACCCTAACCCTAACCCTAGCCCTAACCCTAACACTAAAACTAACCCTCACCCGAAACCCTAACCCTAACACTAAACCTAACACTAACACCTAACCCTAACCATAACCCTATCATTATACCTAAACTTAATGCTAACCCTGTCCCTAACTCTAACCCAAACAATAAACCTAACCCTAAACCTAAAACTATCCCTAACCCTAATCATAATACTGAGCCTAACACTAACCCTAAGCCTAACCCTAACCCTAATTTCTAACTTTAACCCTAACCAGAACAGTAACCCTAGTCCATAAACCTAACATTAACCTTTACAATAACCCTAACCCTAACAGTAACACTAACCCCAAAGCCAGACCCTAACCTTATCCCTAATCCCTAAGCCTAGCTCTAACAATAACACTAACCCTAACCATAACCCTAAACATAACTGTAAACCTAACCCTAACCATAACCATATTCTTATCACCTAACCCATAACGCTAACCAAAACCCGAAACCTAAACCTAATAGTAACCCTGAACCTATCAGTCTTCCGAAGCCTAACACTGACCCTATCCCTAACGCCTAACCCCTAAACCTAGCCCTAAACTGCCCCTAACCCTAACCTTAAACGTAACCGTAAAGCTAACCCTTACCCTAACCCTAAACACAACGCTAACCATTACCCAAACACTAACACTAATCCTAAACTCTAACCCTAACACTTACCCTAACCCTAACCCTAAACTGTAAAACGAAACCCTAACCCTAACACAAACCCTAACCCAAAATCTAAACCTAACCCGAAACCAAATCCTAACCTTAACCCTAACCCTAACCCATAACAATAACCCTAACCATAACCCTAACACTAACACTAACTTCTAACCTTAACCCTAACCCTAATCATAACCCTAGGACTAAATCTCACCCTAAACTCTAAGACTAACCCTAAATGTAACCCTAACCCTAAACCTAAACCATATCATAACCCTAAACCTAACACTAAACCTAACCCAAAACCTAACCCTAACACTAAACCTAACCCTAAAACCTAACCCTTACCCTAACACTAACCCTAACCCTAAAACTAACCATAATCCTAACCTTAACCTTAACCCTAACCCCAACCCTATCCCTAAACCTGACCCTAAACCTAACCCTAATCTAACCCTAACCCTAACCATAACCATAACCCTTACGCTTACCCTAAACTCTAACCCTAACGCTAACCCTAACCCTAATCTCTAACTCTAAACGCTAACAATAAACCTAACCCTAAACCGAACCCTAAACCTAAACCTAAACTTAACCCTAACCATAACGCTAACCCTAACTGTAACCCTAGTTTTAACCTTAAGCCGAATACTAACACTAATCCATAACCCTAACCTTAACCCTTACCATAACCCTAACACTAAATGTAAAACTAGCCCCTAACCCTAACACTAACCCTATCCGTAATCCCTAACCCTAATCCTAAACCTAACACTAAAACTAGCCATAACCCTAAATGTAACACCAACACTAAACGTAACCCTAAACATAACCTTAACCATATCCTTAACACCTAACCTCTAACCCTAACCCAAACCCTAAACCTCTCCATAACCCTAACACTAACACTCATGCTAACCCTAAACCCTAACCATAACCCTCACCCTAACGCTAACCCAAAACCTACCTCTAATCCCTATCCTAAACCTAACCCTAACCCTAAACCTAACCCTAAACCGAACAGTAACCGTAACCCTAAACATAACCTTAACCCTAAACCTCCCTACCTATAACCATAACCGTAAACCAAAGTCTAACACGAACCCTAACTTTAACACTTAAACCTAAACCTTAACCCTAACCCTAACATCTAACACTAATCATATCCCTAAACAAAGCCTAACCATAACCCTAACCCTATCACTCAAAAACTAAGCCATACCAAAACCCTAACCCTATCAATAACATTAACCCTAGCCCTAACACTAACTTCTAACTCTAACCCAAACCCTTACACTATCCCTAACACTGAACCTAACCCTAACTGAAACCCTAACCCTAAAGCTAACCTCTAACCCTAGCCCTAGCCCTTACCCTAACCCAAACCCCTACCCAAAACCTAACCCTAACCCTAACCCTAAACCTCACACTAACCCTAAACCTAACCCTAACCCTAAACCTAACCTTAACCCTAACCCTAACCCTAACCCTAACCCTAACACTCACCCTAACCCTATCCCTAATCACTAACCCTAACCATAACCATAACCCAAACACTAACACCAAAACTCTAACCCTAATCATAACACAAAACCTCACCGTAACCCTAATCTAACCCTAGCTCTAATCCTAACCTTCTAACCCTAACCCTAATCCTAACCTTAACCCTAACACCTAACCCTAACCCTAAAACCTAACCCTAACCCTAACCCTATCCCTAACTGTAAACCTAATGCTAACCCTATCTCTAACCCTAACCCTATCAATAAACTAAACCCTAGCCCTAAAACTATCCCTAAACCTAATCCTAGAACTGAGCCTAACGCTAACTCTAACTGCAAGCTTAACGCTAATCCATAACCATAACCCTAACCCAAACCCTAAAACTCACTCTAACCCTATCCCTAATCTCTAACCCTAACCCTAACCCTAAACCTAACCATAACCCTAACCATAACCCTAAGCCTAACCCTAACCCTAACACTAACACGAACACAAATTCATAACCCTAAACCTAACTCTAACACTAACCCTAATCCCTAACCCTTACGATAAGCCTAACCCTAACCCAAAACCTAAACCCTATCCCTAATCGCTAACCGTAACCATAACCATAACCCAAACACTAACACCAAAACCCTAATTCTAATCATAACACAAAACCTCACCGTAACCCTAACCCTAACCCTAGCTCTAATCCTAACCTTCTAACTCTAAACCTAACCCTAATCCTAACCCAAACCCTAACACTAACACCTACCCCTAACCCTAACCCTAACCCCTAACCATAACCCTAACCCTATCCCTAACCGTAAACATAATGCTAACCCTATCCCTAACCCTAAACCTATCAATAAACCGAACCATAGCCCTAAAACTATCCCTATCCCTAATCCTAGAACTGAGCCTAAAACTAACTCTAACTGTAAACCTAACCCTAATCCATAACCCTAACCCTAACCCTACCCCTAAACTCACTCTAACCCTATCCCTAATCCCTAACCCTAACCATAAACCTAACCCAAACACTAACCCCAAAACCCTAACCCTAAACCTAACCCTAACATTAATTCTAACCTTCTAACCCTAACCCTAACCCTAGCCCTAACCCTAACACTAAAACTAACCCTCACCCGAAACACTAACCCTAACACTAAACCTAACACTAACACCTAACCCTAACCATAACCCTATCATTATACCTAAACTTAATGCTAACCCTGTCCCTAACTCTAACCCAAACAATAAACCTAACCCTAAACCTAAAACTATCCCTAACCCTAATCATAATACTGAGCCTAACACTAACCCTAAGCCTAACCCTAACCCTAATTTCTAACTTTAACCCTAACCAGAACAGTAACCCTAGTCCATAAACCTAACATTAACCTTTACAATAACCCTAACCCTAACAGTAACACTAACCCCAAAGCCAGACCCTAACCTTATCCCTAATCCCTAAGCCTAGCTCTAACAATAACACTAACCCTAACCATAACCCTAAACATAACTGTAAACCTAACCCTAACCATAACCATATTCTTATCACCTAACCCATAACGCTAACAAAAACCCGAAACCTAAACCTAATAGTAACCCTGAACCTATCAGTCTTCCGAAGCCTAACACTGACCCTATCCCTAACGCCTAACCCCTAAACCTAGCCCTAAACTGCCCCTAACCCTAACCTTAATCCTAACCGTAAAGCTAACCCTTACCCTAACCCTAACCCTAACAATAACCATTACCCAAACACTAACACTAATCCTAAAATCTAACCCTAACACTTACCCTAACCCTAACCCTAAACTGTAAAACCAAACCCTAACCCTAACACAAACCCTAACCCAAAATCTAAACCTAACCCGAAACCAAATCCTAACCTTAACCCTAACCCTAACCCATAACAATAACCCTAACCCTAACCATAACCCTAACCCTAACACTAACTTCTAACCTTAACCCTAACCCTAATCATAACCCTAAGACTAAATCTCACCCTAAACTCTAACACTAACCCTAAACGTAACCCTAACCCTAAACCTAAACCATATCATAACCCTAAACCTAACACTAAACCTAACCCAAAACCTAACCCTAACACTAAACCTAACCCTAAAACCTAACCCTAACCCTAACACTAACGTCTAACCTTAAACCTAACCCTAATCATAACCCTAAGACTAAATCTCACCCTAAACTCTAACACTAACCCTAAACGTAACCCTAACCCTAAACCTAAACCATATCATAACCCTAAACCTAACACTAAACCTAACCCAAAACCTAACCCTAACACTAAACCTAACATTAAAACCTAACCCTAACACTAACACTAACCCTAACCCTAAAACTAACCATAACCCTAACTTTAACCTTAACCCTAACCCCAAACCTATCCCTAAACCTGACCCTAAACCTAACCCTAATCTAACCCTAACCCTAACCATAACCCTAACACTTACCCTTACCCTAAACTCTAACCCTGACGATAACCCTAACCCTAATCTCTAACTTTAAATGCTAACAATAAACCTAACCCTAAACCGAACCCTAAACCTAAACCTAACCTTAACCATAACCATAACGCTAACCCTAACCGTATCCCTAGTTTTAACCCTAAGCCGAATACTAACACTAATCCATAACCCTAACCTTAACCCTTACCATAACCCTAACACTAAATGTAAAACTAGCCCCTAACCCTAACCCTAACCCTATCCGTAATCCCTAACCCTAATCCTAACCCTAACACTAAAACTAGCCATAACCCTAAATGTAACACCAACACTAAACGTAACCCTAAACATAACCTTAACCATATTCTTAACACCTAACCCCTAACCCTAACCCAAACCCTAAACCTCACCATAAACCTAACACTAACACTCATGCTAACCCTAAACCCTAACCATAACCCTTACCCTAACGCTAACCCAAAACCTACCTCTAATCCCTATCCTAAACCTAACCCTAACCCTAAAGCTAACACTAAACCGAACAGTAACCGTAACCCTAAACATAACCTTAACCCTAAACCTCCCTACGTATAACCATAACCCTAAACCAAAATCTAACACTAACCCTAACTTTAACACTTTTTTTTTTTTTGGCTTTTTCCTTTTTATCGGTACCGGGGATCGAACTCACGACTGCCTGCTTGCAAGGCAGGTGCTTATGCCACTGAGCTAAATCCCCAGCCCCCCTAACATTAACACTTAACCCTAAACCTTAAACCTAACCCTAACATCTAACCCTAAACCTCTCCCTAAACAAAGCCTAACCATAACCCTAACCCTATCACTCAAAAACTAACCCATACCGAAACCCTAACCCTATCAATAACACTAACCCTAGCCCTAACCCTAACTTCTAACTCTAACCCAAACCCTTACACTATCCCTAACACTGAACCTAACCCTAACTGAAACCCTAACACTAAAGCTAACCTCTAACCCTAACCCTAGCCCTTAGCCTAACCCAAACCCCTACCCAAAACCTAACCCTAACCCTCAACCTCACACTAACCCTAAAACTAACCCTAACCCTAACCCTAACATTAACCCTAACCCTAACCCTAACCCTAACCCTAACACTCACGCTAACCCTATCCCTAATCGCTAACCATAACCATAACCATAACCCAAACACTAACACCAAAACCCTAACCCTAATCATAACACAAAACCTCACCGTAACCCTAACCCTAACCCTAGCTGTAATCCTAACCTTCTAGCCCTGACCCTAACCCTAATCCTAACCCTAACCCTAACACCTAACCCTAACCCTAACAACTAACCCTAACCCTAATCCTATCCCTAACCGTAAACCTAATGCTAACCCTATCCCTAACCCTAACCCAGACAATAAACCTAACCCTAAACCTAAAACTATCCCTAACCCTAATCATAATACTGAGGGTAACACTAACCCTAAGCCTAACCCTAACCCTAATTTCTAACTCAAACCCTAACCAGAACAGTAACCCTAGTCCATAACCCTAACATTAACCTTTACAATAACCCTAACCCTAACCGTAACACTAATCCCTAAGCCTGACCCTAACCTTATCCCTAATCCCTAAGCCTAGCTCTAACAATAACACTAACCCTAACCATAACCCTAAACATAACTGTAAACCTAACCCTAACCATAACCATATTCTTATCACCTAACCCATAACCCTAACCAAAACCCGAACCCTGAACCTAACCCTAAACCTAATAGTAAACCTGAACCTATCAGTCTTCCGAAGCCTAACCCTGACACTATCCCTAACACCTAACCCCTAAACCTAATCCTAACCTGCCCCTAACCCTAACCTTAAACGTAACCGTAAACCTAACCCTAACCCTAACACTAACCCTAACCATTACCCTAACACTAACACTAATCCTAAACTCTAACCCTAACACTTACCCTAACCCTAACCCTAAACTGTAAAACCAAACCCTAACCCTAACACAAACCCTAACCCAAAATCTAAACCTAACCCGAAACCAAATCCTAACCCTAACCCTAACCCTAACACATAACAATAACCCTAAACCTAACCGTAACCCTAACCCTAACACTAACTTCTAACCTTAACCCTAACCCTAATCATAAACCTAAGACCAAATCTCACCCTAAACTCTAACACTAACCATAAACGTAACCCTAACCCCAAACCTAAACCATATCATAAACCTAAACCTAACACTAAACCTAACCCAAAACCTAACCCTAACACTAAACCTAACCCTAAAACCTAACCCTTACCCTAACACTAACCCTAACCCTAAAACTAACCATAATCCTAACCTTAACCTTAACCCTAACCCCAACCCTATCCCTAAACCTGACCCTAAACCTAACCCTAATCTAACCCTAACCCTAACCATAACCATAACCCTTACGCTTACCCTAAACTCTAACCCTAACGCTAACCCTAACCCTAATCTCTAACTCTAAACGCTAACAATAAACCTAACCCTAAACCGAACCCTAAACCTAAACCTAAACTTAACCCTAACCATAACGCTAACCCTAACTGTAACCCTAGTTTTAACCTTAAGCCGAATACTAACACTAATCCATAACCCTAACCTTAACCCTTACCATAACCCTAACACTAAATGTAAAACTAGCCCCTAACCCTAACACTAACCCTATCCGTAATCCCTAACCCTAATCCTAAACCTAACACTAAAACTAGCCATAACCCTAAATGTAACACCAACACTAAACGTAACCCTAAACATAACCTTAACCATATCCTTAACACCTAACCTCTAACCCTAACCCAAACCCTAAACCTCTCCATAACCCTAACACTAACACTCATGCTAACCCTAAACCCTAACCATAACCCTCACCCTAACGCTAACCCAAAACCTACCTCTAATCCCTATCCTAAACCTAACACTAACCCTAAACCTAACCCTAAACCGAACAGTAACCGTAACCCTAAACATAACCTTAACCCTAAACCTCCATACCTATAACCATAACCGTAAACCAAAGTCTAACACGAACCCTAACTTTAACACTTAAACCTAAACCTTAACCCTAACCCTAACATCTAACACTAATCATATCCCTAAACAAAGCCTAACCATAACCCTAACCCTATCACTCAAAAACTAAGCCATACCAAAACCCTAACCCTATCAATAACATTAACCCTAGCCCTAACACTAACTTCTAACTCTAACCCAAACCCTTACACTATCCCTAACACTGAACCTAACCCTAACTGAAACCCTAACCCTAAAGCTAACCTCTAACCCTAGCCCTAGCCCTTACCCTAACCCAAACCCCTACCCAAAACCTAACCCTAACCCTAACCCTAAACCTCACACTAACCCTAAACCTAACCCTAACCCTAAACCTAACCTTAACCCTAACCCTAACCCTAACCCTAACCCTAACACTCACCCTAACCCTATCCCTAATCGCTAACCCTAACCATAACCATAACCCAAACACTAACACCAAAACTCTAACCCTAATCATAACACAAAACCTCACCGTAACCCTAATCTAACCCTAGCTCTAATCCTAACCTTCTAACCCTAACCCTAATCCTAACCTTAACCCTAACACCTAACCCTAACCCTAAAACCTAACCCTAACCCTAACCCTATCCCTAACTGTAAACCTAATGCTAACCCTATCTCTAACCCTAACCCTATCAATAAACTAAACCCTAGCCCTAAAACTATCCCTAAACCTAATCCTAGAACTGAGCCTAACGCTAACTCTAACTGCAAACTTAACGCTAATCCATAACCATAACCCTAACCCAAACCCTAAAACTCACTCTAACCCTATCCCTAATCTCTAACCCTAACCCTAACCCTAAACCTAACCATAACCCTAACCGTAACCCTAAGCCTAACCCTAACCCTAACACTAACACGAACACAAATTCATAACCCTAAACCTAACTCTAACCCTAACCCTAATCCCTAACCCTTACGATAAGCCTAACCCTAACCCAAAACCTAAACCCTATCCCTAATCGCTAACCGTAACCATAACCATAACCCAAACACTAACACCAAAACCCTAATTCTAATCATAACACAAAACCTCACCGTAACCCTAACCCTAACCCTAGCTCTAATCCTAACCTTCTAACTCTAAACCTAACCCTAATCCTAACCCAAACCCTAACACTAACACCTACCCCTAACCCTAACCCTAACCCCTAACCATAACCCTAACCCTATCCCTAACCGTAAACATAATGCTAACCCTATCCCTAACCCTAAACCTATCAATAAACCGAACCATAGCCCTAAAACTATCCCTATCCCTAATCCTAGAACTGAGCCTAAAACTAACTCTAACTGTAAACCTAACCCTAATCCATAACCCTAACCCTAACCCTACCCCTAAACTCACTCTAACCCTATCCCTAATCCCTAACCCTAACCATAAACCTAACCCAAACACTAACCCCAAAACCCTAACCCTAAACCTAACCCTAACATTCATCCTAACCTTCTAACCCTAACCCTAACCCTAGCCCTAACCCTAACGCTAAAACTAACCCTCACCTGAAACCCTAACCCTAACCCTAAACCTAACACTAACACCTAACCCTAACCATAACCCTATCATTATACCTAAACTTAATGCTAACCCTGTCCCTAACTCTAACCCAAACAATAAACCTAACCCTAAACCTAAAACTATCCCTAACCCTAATCATAATACTGAGCCTAACACTAACCCTAAGCCTAACCCTAACCCTAATTTCTAACTTTAACCCTAACCAGAACAGTAACCCTAGTCCATAAACCTAACATTAACCTTTACAATAACCCTAACCCTAACAGTAACACTAACCCCTAAGCCTGACCCTAACCTTATCCCTAATCCCTAAGCCTAGCTCTAACAATAACAGTAACCCTAAGCATAACCCTAAACATAACTGTAAACCTAACCCTAACCATAACCATATTCTTATCACCTAACCCATAACCCTAACCAAAACCCGAACCCTAAACCTAATAGTAACCCTGAACCTATCAGTCTTCCGAAGCCTAACCCTGACCCTATCCCTAACACCTAACCCCTAAACCTAGCCCTAACCTGCCCCTAACCCTAACCTTAATCCTAACCGTAAAGCTAACCCTTACCCTAACCCTAACCCTAACAATAACCATTACCCAAACACTAACACTAATCCT
The DNA here is from genome assembly GCF_034190915.1 of Cavia porcellus. Classification (NCBI taxonomy): domain Eukaryota; kingdom Metazoa; phylum Chordata; class Mammalia; order Rodentia; family Caviidae; genus Cavia; species Cavia porcellus. The sequence continues at coordinate 62,334,765 of NW_026947506.1, read as the reverse complement.
AAAATCTAACCCTAACACTTACCCTAACCCTAACCCTAAACTGTAAAACCAAACCCTAACCCTAACACAAACCCTAACCCAAAATCTAAACCTAACCCGAAACCAAATCCTAACCTTAACCCTAACCCTAACCCATAACAATAACCCTAACCCTAACCATAACCCTAACCCTAACACTAACTTCTAACCTTAACCCTAACCCTAATCATAACCCTAAGACTAAATCTCACCCTAAACTCTAACACTAACCCTAAACGTAACCCTAACCCTAAACCTAAACCATATCATAACCCTAAACCTAACACTAAACCTAACCCAAAACCTAACCCTAACACTAAACCTAACCCTAAAACCTAACCCTAACCCTAACACTAACGTCTAACCTTAAACCTAACCCTAATCATAACCCTAAGACTAAATCTCACCCTAAACTCTAACACTAACCCTAAACGTAACCCTAACCCTAAACCTAAACCATATCATAACCCTAAACCTAACACTAAACCTAACCCAAAACCTAACCCTAACACTAAACCTAACATTAAAACCTAACCCTAACACTAACACTAACCCTAACCCTAAAACTAACCATAACCCTAACTTTAACCTTAACCCTAACCCCAACCCTATCCCTAAACCTGACCCTAAACCTAACCCTAATCTAACCCTAACCCTAACCATAACCCTAACACTTACCCTTACCCTAAACTCTAACCCTGACGATAACCCTAACCCTAATCTCTAACTTTAAATGCTAACAATAAACCTAACCCTAAACCGAACCCTAAACCTAAACCTAACCTTAACCATAACCATAACGCTAACCCTAACCGTATCCCTAGTTTTAACCCTAAGCCGAATACTAACACTAATCCATAACCCTAACCTTAACCCTTACCATAACCCTAACACTAAATGTAAAACTAGCCCCTAACCCTAACCCTAACCCTATCCGTAATCCCTAACCCTAATCCTAACCCTAACACTAAAACTAGCCATAACCCTAAATGTAACACCAACACTAAACGTAACCCTAAACATAACCTTAACCATATTCTTAACACCTAACCCCTAACCCTAACCCAAACCCTAAACCTCACCATAACCCTAACACTAACACTCATGCTAACCCTAAACCCTAACCATAACCCTTACCCTAACGCTAACCCAAAACCTACCTCTAATCCCTATCCTAAACCTAACCCTAACCCTAAAGCTAACACTAAACCGAACAGTAACCGTAACCCTAAACATAACCTTAACCCTAAACCTCCCTACGTATAACCATAACCCTAAACCAAAATCTAACACTAACCCTAACTTTAACACTTTTTTTTTTTTTTGGCTTTTTCCTTTTTATCGGTACCGGGGATCGAACTCACGACTGCCTGCTTGCAAGGCAGGTGCTTATGCCACTGAGCTAAATCCCCAGCCCCCCTAACATTAACACTTAACCCTAAACCTTAAACCTAACCCTAACATCTAACCCTAAACCTCTCCCTAAACAAAGCCTAACCATAACCCTAACCCTAACACTCAAAAACTAACCCATACCGAAACCCTAACCCTATCAATAACACTAACCCTAGCCCTAACCCTAACTTCTAACTCTAACCCAAACCCTTACACTATCCCTAACACTGAACCTAACCCTAACTGAAACCCTAACACTAAAGCTAACCTCTAACCCTAACCCTAGCCCTTAGCCTAACCCAAACCCCTACCCAAAACCTAACCCTAACCCTCAACCTCACACTAACCCTAAAACTAACCCTAACCCTAACCCTAACATTAACCCTAACCCTAACCCTAACCCTAACCCTAACACTCACGCTAACCCTATCCCTAATCGCTAACCATAACCATAACCATAACCCAAACACTAACACCAAAACCCTAACCCTAATCATAACACAAAACCTCACCGTAACCCTAACCCTAACCCTAGCTGTAATCCTAACCTTCTAGCCCTGACCCTAACCCTAATCCTAACCCTAACCCTAACACCTAACCCTAACCCTAACAACTAACCCTAACCCTAATCCTATCCCTAACCGTAAACCTAATGCTAACCCTATCCCTAACCCTAACCCAGACAATAAACCTAACCCTAAACCTAAAACTATCCCTAACCCTAATCATAATACTGAGGGTAACACTAACCCTAAGCCTAACCCTAACCCTAATTTCTAACTCAAACCCTAACCAGAACAGTAACCCTAGTCCATAACCCTAACATTAACCTTTACAATAACCCTAACCCTAACCGTAACACTAATCCCTAAGCCTGACCCTAACCTTATCCCTAATCCCTAAGCCTAGCTCTAACAATAACACTAACCCTAACCATAACCCTAAACATAACTGTAAACCTAACCCTAACCATAACCATATTCTTATCACCTAACCCATAACCCTAACCAAAACCCGAACCCTGAACCTAACCCTAAACCTAATAGTAAACCTGAACCTATCAGTCTTCCGAAGCCTAACCCTGACACTATCCCTAAACCTAATTCTAACCTGCCCCTAACCCTAACCTTAAACGTAACCGTAAACCTAACCCTAACCCTAACACTAACCCTAACCATTACCCTAACACTAACACTAATCCTAAACTCTAACCCTAACACTTACCCTAACCCTAACCCTAAACTGTAAAACCAAACCCTAACCCTAACACAAACCCTAACCCAAAATCTAAACCTAACCCGAAACCAAATCCTAACCCTAACCCTAACCCTAACACATAACAATAACCCTAAACCTAACCGTAACCCTAACCCTAACACTAACTTCTAACCTTAACCCTAACCCTAATCATAAACCTAAGACCAAATCTCACCCTAAACTCTAACACTAACCATAAACGTAACCCTAACCCCAAACCTAAACCATATCATAAACCTAAACCTAACACTAAACCTAACCCAAAACCTAACCCTAACACTAAACCTAACCCTAAAACCTAACCCTAACCCTAACACTAACCTTAACCCTAAAACTAACCATAATCCTAACCTTAACCTTAACCCTAACCCCAACCCTATCCCTAAACCTGACCCTAAACCTAACCCTTATCTAATCCTAACCCTAACCATAACCCTAACCCTTACCCTTACCCTGAACTCTAACCATAAAGCTAGCACTACCCCTAATCTCTAACTCTAAACGATAACAATAAACCTAACCCTAAACCGAACCATAAAACTAAACCTAACCTTAACCCTAACCATAACACTAACCCTAACCGTAACCCTAGTTTTAACCCTAAGCCGAATACTAACACTAATCCATAACCCTAACCTTAACCCTTACCGTAACCCTAACACTAAATGTAAAACTAGCCCCTTACCCTAACACTAACCCTATCCGTAATCCCTAACCCTAATCCTAACCCTAACACTAAAACTAGCTGTAACCCTAAATGTAACACCAACACTAAACGTAACCCTAAACATAACCTTGACCATATCCTTAACACCTATCCCCTAACCCTAACCCAAACCCTAAACCTAACCATAACCCTAACACTAACACTAATGATAACCCTAAACCCTAACCATAACCCTCACCCTAACGCTAACCCAAAACCTACCTCTAATCCCTATCCTAAACCTAACCCTAACCCTAAACCTAACCCTAAACCGAACAGTAACCGTAACCCTAAACATAACCTTAACCCTAACCCTCCCTACCTATAATCATAACCCTAAACCAAAGTCTAACACTAACCCTAACTTTAACACTTAACCCTAAACTTTAAACCTAACCCTAACATCTAACACTAAACATATCCCTAAACAAAGCCTAACCATAACCCTAACCCTACACTCTAAAACTAACCCTAATCCGAAACCCTAACCCTAACCCTAAACCTAACATTAACACCTAACCCTAACCATAACCCTATCATTAAATCTAAACTTAATGCTAACCCTGTCCCTAACCCTAACCCAGACAATAAACCTAACCCTAAACCTAAAACTATCCCTAACCCTAATCATAATACTGAGCCTAACATTAAACCTAAGCCTAACCCTAACCCTAATTTCTAACTCTAACCCTAACCAGAACAGTAACCCTAGTCCATAACCCTAACATTAACCTTTACAATAACCCTAACCCTAACCGTAACACTAAGCTCTAAGCCTGACCTTAACCTGATCCCTAATCCCTAAGCCTAGCTCAAACAATAACACTAACCCTAACCATAGCCCTAAACATAACTGTAAACCTTACCCTAAGAATAACCATATTCTTATCACCTAACCCATAACCCTAACCAAAACCCAAACCCTAAAACTAACCCTAAACCTAATAGTAACCCTGAACCTATCAGTCTTCCGAAGCCTAACCCTGACCCTATCCCTAACACCTAACCCCTAAACCTAACCCTAACCTGCCCCTAACCCTAACCTTAAACGTAACTGTAAACCTAACCCTAACCCTAACCCTAACCCTAACCATTAACCTAACACTAACACTAATCCTAAACTCTAACACTAACACTTACCCTAACCCTAACCCTAAACTGTAAAACCGAACCCTAACCCTAACACAAACCCTAACCCAAAATCTAAACCTAACCCTAACCTAAATCCTAACCCTAACCCTAACCCTAACCCAAACACTAACCCCAAATCCCTAACCCTAAACCTAACCCGAACACTAACCCTAAACCTAACACGAACCCTAATCCGAAACTTAACCCTAACCCTAACCGTAACCCTAAGCCTAACCCTAACCCTAACACTAACACGAACACAAATTCATAACCCTAAACCTAACTCTAACACTAACCCTAACCCCTAACCCTTACGATAAGCCTAACCCTAACCCAAAACCTAAACCCTATCCCTAATCGCTAACCGTAACCATAACCATAACCCAAACACTAACACCAAAACCCTAATTCTAATCATAACACAAAACCTCACCGTAACCCTAACCCTAACCCTAGCTCTAATCCTAACCTTCTAACTCTAAAGCTAACCCTAATCCTAACCCAAACCCTAACACTAACAACTACCCCTAACCCTAACCCTAACACTAACCCCTAACCATAACCCTAACCCTATCCCTAACCGTAAACATAATGCTAACCCTATCCCTAACCCTAAACCTATCAATAAACCGAACCATAGCCCTAAAACTATCCCTATCCCTAATCCTAGAACTGAGCCTAAAACTAACTCTAACTGTAAACCTAACCCTAATCCATAACCCTAACCCTAACCCTACCCCTAAACTCACTCTAACCCTATCCCTAATCCCTAACCCTAACCATAAACCTAACCCAAACACTAACCCCAAAACCCTAACCCTAAACCTAACCCTAACATTAATTCTAACCTTCTAACCCTAACCCTAACCCTAGCCCTAACCCTAACGCTAAAACTAACCCTCACCCGAAACCCTAACCCTAACCCTAAACCTAACACTAACACCTAACCCTAACGATAACCCTATCATTATACCTAAACTTAATGCTAACCCTGTCCCTAACTCTAACCCAAACAATAAACCTAACCCTAAACCTAAAACTATCCCTAACCCTAATCATAATACTGAGCCTAACACTAACCCTAAGCCTAACCCTAACCCTAATTTCTAACTTTAACCCTAACCAGAACAGTAACCCTAGTCCATAAACCTAACATTAACCTTTACACTAACCCTAACCCTAACCGTAACACTAACCCCTAAGCCTGACCCTAACCTTATCCCTAATCCCTAAGCCTAGCTCTAACAATAACACTAACCCTAACCATAACCCTAAACATAACTGTAAACCTAACCCTAACCATAACCATATTCTTTTTTTTTTTTTTTTTTTTTTTTTTAAGAGGAAAAAGAGAAAAACACAAAACAAGACAAAGCAGTGTAAGGTTACACATAATACAGAACTACAAAAAAAAAAATAAACATAACAGTAAGAAATCACCTGTTAATAGATTACATAATATCATCTTGGAAATAGTTGCTCAAATCACAGTATCAAAGAATACAAAGTAGACATTCAAACGGAGAGACTGCAAACAGCTGTGTTCAATGATCCAAAAACATTAATATAGTCAGCTATTTAACATCCCTAAACACACTTGTTGTTATATCCGTTAGAGCTCTTTTTTTTTTCCCTCCCTCTCTTTTTTATAACAAAATTTACACATTTTGGATTTTATTACTCCTCAGTTCTCATTACTCTCTTGGGGGGGAGATAATAAAGTCAAATATGGCAAAACAAAGCTGTAAGTCCAAACCAAGGATAGACATAGCACATGATGTAGAACAGAGTACAAGGTCATCAACAATGGTTATCAACATTGTCTCTTGTTTCCTTAAAAGGAATTGTCTATCTCATTAGATATTATAAAGTTGGACAAAACAGTGGAGAACAAGACCAATAAAACTTAGGCATTGTGAACATTGCAGGACTTCCAAAGGAGACAATAGTCAAACCAGAATGGGCATCTTTGTGAATCTTATTGCCTTCAAATTAGTTGCCTATACCTTCAAACTTGCTACTGTCGCACAGAATGGAACAGAGTCTAATCAGTCAAAACAAGATCTTGGGAGTATTACAGGACTTCAAAACAAGTTAATAGGAGATCAAAAAGAGTTACTACTATATATCCTAATTTTTTAAGTTTTTCCCTTAATTAAAATAAACATAAGAAATAGCTAAATAATTTTTTTTAAAGAATAGTAGTTACCATAGTGTCTGTCTTTTTCCTTAAAATATTTGGATAAAACTTCATATACTATAGCTTCAAATATTTCCATATCAAAAAGCCCAGAGTAAAGCCTTTCTAATTAATAAGTGAAAATTTTATAAGGCTTCAAGGCCACATAATGGGGAATCATGATTATCACATATTTTTATATATTTGAATCATTACTTACATTAGGGAAACTATTCGGTATTCATACATGCGAGATTGATTTATTTCACTTATGAGTATGGTCTCAAGCTGCGCCCATTTATTGATAAATATCTCAATGCAATCCTTCTTTATAGCTGAATAATACTCCATTGTATAGAAATACCACAACTTTTTTATCCATTCCTCAGTTGATGGACACTTGGGTTGTTTCCAAGATCTGGCGATTACAAATTGTGCTGCTATAAACATAGGTGCACATATATCCCTGTGGTATGATGCTTTCAGTTCTTCTGGGAATATGCCTAGAAGTGGAATAGCTGGAATAAATGGGATTTCCAATCCCAACTTTTTGAGAAACCTCCAGACAGATCTCCACAAAGGCTGTACCAGTCTACACTCCCACCAACAGTGCAGGAGAGTTCCTTTTTCCCCACAGCCTCTCCAGCATTTGTTGTTGTTGGTTTTCTTGATCCTGGCCATTCTTTCAGGAGTGAGATGGTATCTCAGTGTGGTTTTAATTTGCATTTCTCTAATGGCCAATGATGATGAGCATTTTTTCATGTATTTATTTGCCATTTGCATTTCTTCATCTGAGAATTGCGTATTCATCTCAGATGCCCATTTTTGGATTGGATCTTTGAATTTTGAAGGTCTGAGTTTTTTTAATTCTTTATATGTTTTAGACAAGAGGCCCTTGTCTGAGAGAGAGTTCACTAAAATCTTTTCCCAGTTTGTGGGTTTTCTTTTCACTATGCTGGAGATTTCTTTTGACATGCAAAAACTTTTTAATAAGAAGAGGTCCCAGTTATTGATTCTGGGAAGTATTTCCCGTGCAGTTTGAGTCCTATTCATGAATTCTCTACCTACTCCTATGCCTCCAAGGTTTCTACCCAATTTGTCTTCCAATAGATTTAGCGTTTCTGTTTTAATATTCAGATCTTTGAACCATTTAGATTTTAATTTAGTACATGGTGATAGACATGGGTCTAGCTTTAGTTTTCGGCAAATGGAGAGCCAGTTTTTCCAGCACCATTTATTAAAGAGACTGTCGTTCTTCCAGTGAACCTGCTTGGCTCCTTTATCGAAGATAAGGTGGTTGAGTGTGTTTGTAGTTGTGGTTGTATCTTCTAATCTATTCCATTGATCTTCAGCTCTGTTTTGATTCCAATACCATGTTGATTTTACTACTGTTGCTTTGTAGTATAATTTCAAGTCAGGGATTGTGATGCCTCCTGCTTTGTCTTTGCTGCTTAGAATTGCTTTTGCGATTCTAGCTCTCTTCTGGTTCCAGATGAAATTTAGGAGTGATTTCTCTATAAGGTATGTTGATGGTATTTCTATTGGGATTGCATTGAATCTGTATAAGAGTTTTGGGAGAATGGCCATCTTCACAATGTTTGTTCTTCCTATCCATGAGCAAGGGATGTCTTTCTATTTTCTGAGATCATCTTCAATTTCCTTTTTCAGTGTAATATAGTTTTCACTGTATAAGTCTTTCACTTCTTTTGTAAGAGTAATTCCTAAATATTTCATTTTTTTGCTTGCTAATGTGAATAGACCAGTTTCCCTTATTTCCCTCTCTGTGGTTTTGTTGTTTGTGTATAGGAATGCTATTGATTTCTGAGTATTGATTTTGTATCCAGCCACATTACTGAATTTATTTATTGTATCTAAGAGTCTTTCAATGGAGCTTAGGGGGTCTTCTATGTAGAGTATCATGTCATCTGCAAACAATGACAACTTAACTTCTTCTTTTCCTATCTTTACCCCTTTTATTTCTCTTTCTTGCCTAATTGCTCTGGCTAGTACTTCCAGTACTATATTAAATAGGAGTGGTGATAAAGGACATCCTTGTCTTGTGCCTGATTTTAAAGTAAAGGCTTTCAATTTTTGGCCATTTAGTATGATGCTGGCTGTTGGTTTGTCATAAATGGCCTTTATTATATTGAGGTAAAGACCATCTATTCCAATTTTCTGTAGAGTTTTTATCATGAATAAATGTTGGACCTTATCGAAGGCTTTTTCTGCATCTATAGAAATGATCATGTGATTCTTATTTTTGGCTTTATTGATATGGTGAATTACATTTATTGATTTGCGTATGTTGAACCATCCTTGCATTCCTGGGATGAATCCCACTTGGTCATGGTGTATAATCTTCTTGATGATTTGCTGGATCCTATTTGCCAATATTTTATTGAGGATTTTTGCATCTGTGTTCATTAGGGAGATCGGTCTATAGTTCTCTTTTTTAGTTGGGTCTTTCTCAGGTTTTGGTACTAGAGTGATATTTGCTTCCAGGAATGACTTAGGCAGGATTGCTTCCCTTTCAATTTCATTGAATAGTTTGAGGAGTGTCGGCATTAGGTCTTCTTTGTATTTCTTGTAGAATTCTGCAGTGAATCCATCTGGGCCTGGGCTCTTCTTGGTGGGTAAGGACTTAATTACATTTTCAATTTCAGTAACCGAGATTGGGTTATTCAACAGTTTTACATCCTCTTGATCTAGCTTTGGCACTTCATATGCTTCTAAGAAACTGTCTATTTCTTCTGTGTTATCAAACTTTTGAGAGTAGAGGTTTTCAAAATAGGTGTTGATGATCTTCTGTATTTCTATTGGGTCTGTAGTGACTTCTCCTTTTTCATTTCTTATTGCATGAATTTGAGCTTTTTCTTCCCTTTTTTTAATAAGGTTGGCTAGGGGCTTATCGATTTTATTTATTCTTTCAAAGAACCAACTCTTTGATTTGTTGATCCTTTGGATTGTTTTCTTAGTCTCTATTGCATTGATTTCTGCTCTGATTTTTATAATTTCCTCTCTTCTTTTGGCTTTGGGCTTGACTTGCTCTTCCTTTTCTAGCTGTTTGAGGTGTAGCATCAAGTTATTTATTTGTATTCGTTCTGTTTTCCTGATGTGGGAACTCAGTGCAATAAATTTTCCTCTCAGAACGGCTTTCATTGTATCCCACAGATTCCGGTAAGTTGTATCTGCATTTTCATTTTCTTTTAGGTATTGTTTGATTTCTTCTTTAATTTCTTCTGTGACCCACTGATTACTCAAGAGTGTGTTATTCAGTTTCCATGTGTTTGTGGGATTTTTGCGGTATCTTTTATCATTAATTTCTAATTTCAGAGCGCTGTGATCCGATAACATGCAAGGGATGATTTCAGCTCTTTTGCACTTGTTTAAATATGTTTTATGAGCTAATATATGGTCTATTTTAGAAAATGATCCATGTACTGCTGAGAAGAATGTGTATTCTGATGTTGTTGGGTGGAACATTCTGTATATGTCTATCAAACCCATTTGTTCACAGGTATGATTCAGTTCTGTTATTTCTTTACTCATTTTCTGTCTGGTCGATCTGTCCCTTGGTGTCAATGGCGTATTAAGGTCTCCCGTTACAATTGTGTTACTGATAATTTGAGTTTTCATTTCTGTTAATAATTGTTTTATATAACTGGGCGCTCTGGAGTTTGGTGCGTATATATTTAAGATAGTTATCTCTTCCTCTTGGAGTTTTCCCCTTACGAGTATGTAGTGACCTTCTTTGTCCTTTATGGTCATTGTTGGTTTAAAGTTCACGTTGTCTGCAAACAGAATGGCTACTCCTGCCTTTTTTTGGATTCCTGCTGCATGAAGAATTGTTTTCCATCCTTTGACTTTCAGTCTGTGAGTATCCTTCTGGGTTAGATGGGTTTCCTGTAAACAGCATATGGTTGGATTTTGTTTCTTGATCCATTCTGCTAGTCTGTTTCTTTTGATTGGTGCATTGAGACCATTTACATTAATGGTTATTACTGTTAAATGTTGTTTAATTGTAGGATTCTTATCTCTCTGCTGTTGCATCTTTATCTTTCTGTTCTGTTTAATTATTTGCTTTGCTTAGTGGTTTTTTCCTTTGTGTATCTAAACTGTCTTTCAATATTTTTTGCAGGGTTGGTTTGGTGTTCATGAAGTTCTTCACCTGTTCTTTGTCATGGAAGTTTCGTATTTCACCATCTATTTTAAATGATAGTGTTGCAGGATATATCAGTCTAGGTTGGAAATCATTTTGCTTTAGGATCTGGAATACTTCACTCCATGCTCTTCTTGACTTTATTGTTTGTGCTGAGAAGTCTGCTGTGATTCTGATAGGTTTTCCTTTATAAGTGATCTGTCTTTTCTCTCTGACAGCTTTTAATAATCTATTCTTGTGTTGGATTTCTGGGATGGTGATTATTATATGTCTGGGTGTAGTTTTATTTTGGTTATGACTATTTGGAGTTCTATATGCTTCACTGATCCTGATGTCAGTTTCTGATCTCATGCTTGGGAAGTTTTCAGCTATTGCTTCTCTAAATATCCTCTTGATATCCTTTATGTTGTCTCCTTCTTTTTCATTAATCCCTATCATTCTTATGTTATTCTTCTTTGCATCATCTTGCAGTTGTTGAATTGTTATTTCCTGATTCCTTGTTATTTTTAAAAGATCTTTCCTTTCCTGTTCACTTGCTGCAATCCTGTCTTCAAGGTCTGAAATTCTGTCTTCACTTTCATTAAGGCGGTTTTTACAACTTTCAGTGGAGTTTTTTATTTCCTGTATATCTCTGTGCATCTGCATTATGTATTCTGTTTGTTTCTTATATTGCTCGTCTAGGGATTCTATCTTTTTGTTTAATTCCTCCAATTTTTTATCTGTGTTTTCTTTAGATATATTTAGAATCTCTTTCATTTCTTTTATCATTTCTTCTTTTATCTGAGAAATTATTTCGAGTTTGAATTTCTTTAAAGCTTCCTGGAGTTGCTTGTCAACTTCAGTAGCTATTGTGTCTAATATATGAGGAGGATGGGATATATTTTCTTCTAAATACACTTCTCCTAGGGTTTCCTGAGTTGGGCTGGAGGTTTGAGGTTGTAATTTGGTCTTTCGTTTTGTCATTTTCCTATATTTCTGTGTTTCAAGTGTTATTTGAAAGCCTCCTCAGGATCTGTTGAAAATCCCCTTCTATGTTTGCAGCTACTGAGACTCTGGCACCCCTCTACCCCAGGCCATTGGGCCTGCAGAACCAATGGCCCTTCTCTGCTTGATCAGAACTCCGCGGTTCCAGACAAGCTGGGCCTCAGGGACACTGTGCACCCACCTGCCCCTTGGTAGATCCACAGCTCTTGGATCGCAGCCGGGTTAGGGTACTCACCACAGACCGCAGTGCCTCAGGAGCCTGTGATCCCTCCCTGCTGGCAGAGATATCCACAAACCTCCAGACAAAGGAAGGGCCTCCTGCGGGCACTCCGGATCTACCCCGCTCCTCCTCTGCACGCAGATGGCTATGCGCGGCTGGGCTCAGGCCGAGGTGCCTCAGGAACCCGGGACCCCTCCTCCTCCAGACAAAGGAAGGGGCCTCTGCAGGCGGCTCCGGGTCCGCGCAGCTCCTCCTCCGCACACCGACGGCCAGGCGCGGCTGGGTACGGGCCGAGGTGCCCCAGGAACCCGGGACCCCTCCTCCTCCAGACAAAGGACGGGGCCTCTGCAGGCGGCTCCGGGTCCGCGCAGCTCCTCCTCCGCACACCGACGGCCAGGCGCTGCTGGGTACGGGCCGAGGTGCCCCAGGAACCCGGGACCCCTCCTCCTCCAGGCAAAGGACGGGGCCTCTGCAGGCGGCTCCGGGTCCGCGCAGCTCCTCCTCCGCTCACCGAAGGCCAGGCGCGGCTGGGTACGGGCCGAGGTGCCCCAGGAACCCGGGACCCCTCCTCCTCCAGACAAAGGACGGGGTCTCTGCAGGCGGCTCCGGGTCCGCGCAGCTCCTCCTCCGCACACCGACGGCCAGGCGCTGCTGGGTACGGGCCGAGGTGCCCCAGGAACCCGGGACCCCTCCTCCTCCAGACAAAGGACGGGGCCTCTGCAGGCGGCTCCGGGTCCGCGCAGCTCCTCCTCCGCACACCGATGGCCAGGCGCTGCTGGGTACGGGCCGAGGTGCCCCAGGAACCCGGGACCCCTCCATAACCATATTCTTATCACCTAACCCATAACCCTAACCAAAACCCGAACCCTAAACCTAATAGTAACCCTGAACCTATCAGTCTTCCGAAGCCTAACCCTGACCCTATCCCTAACGCCTAACCCCTAAACCTAGCCCTAACCTGCCCCTAACCCTAACCTTAAACGTAACCGTAAAGCTAACCCTTACCCTAACCCTAAACATAATGCTAACCATTACCCAAACACTAACACTAATCCTAAACTCTAACCCTAACACTTACCCTAACCCTAACCCTAAACTGTAAAACGAAACCCTAACCCTAACACAAACCCTAACCCAAAATCTAAACATAACACTAACCCAAATCCTAACCTTAACCCTAACCCTAACCCATAACAATAACCCTAACCATAACCCTAACCCTAACTCTAACTTCTAACCTTAACCCTAACCCTAATCATAACCCTAAGACTAAACCTCACCCTAAATTCTAAGACTAACCCTAAACGTAACCCTAACCGTAAACCTAAACCATATCATAACCCTAAACCTAACACTAAACCTAACCCAAAACCTAACCCTAACACTAAACCTAACCCTTAAACCTAACCCTTACCCTAACACTAACCCTAACCCTAAAACTAACCATAATCCTAACCTTAACCTTAACCCTAACCCCAACCCTATCCCTAAACCTGACCCTAAACCTAACCCTAATCTAACCCTAACCCTAACCATAACCATAACCCTTACGCTTACCCTAAACTCTAACCCTGACGCTAACCCTAACCCTAATCTCTAACTCTAAACGCTAACAATAAACCTAACCCTAAACCGAACCCGAAACCTAAACCTAACCTTAACCCTAACCATAACGCTAACCCTAACTGTAACCCTAGTTTTAACCTTAAGCCGAATACTAACACTAATCCATAACCCTAACCTTAACCCTTACCATAACCCTAACACTAAATGTAAAACTAGCCCCTAACCCTAACACTAACCCTATCCGTAATCCCTAACCCTAATCCTAACCCTAACACTAAAACTAGCCATAACCCTACATGTAACACCAACACTAAACGTAACCCTAAACATAACCTTAACCATATCCTTAACACCTAACCTCTAACCCTAACCCAAACCCTAAACCTCACCATAACCCTAACACTAACACTCATGCTAACCCTAAACCCTAACCATAACCCTCACCCTAACGCTAACCCAAAACCTACCTCTAATCCCTATCCTAAACCTAACCCTAACCCTAAACCTAACCCTAAACCGAACAGTAACCGTAACCCTAAACATAACCTTAACCCTAAACCTCCATACCTATAACCATAACCGTAAACCAAAGTCTAACACGAATCCTAACTTTAACACTTAAACCTAAACCTTAACCCTAAGCCTAACATCTAACACTAAACATATCCCTAAACAAAGCCTAACCATAACCCTAACCCTATCACTCAAAAACTAAGCCATACCGAAACCCTAACTCTATCAATAACACTAACCCTAGCCCTAACACTAACTTCTAACTCTAACCCAAACCCTTACACTATCCCTAACACTGAACCTAACCCTAACTGAAACCCTAACCCTAAAGCTAACCTCTAACCCTAGCCCTAGCCCTTACCCTAACCCAAACCCCTACGCAAAACCTAACCATAACCCTAACCCTAAACCTCACACTAACCCTAAACCTAACCCTAACCCTAAAACTAACCTTAACCCTAACCCTAACCCTAACCCTAACACTCACCCTAACCCTATCCCTAATCGCTAACCCTAACCATAACCATAACCCAAACACTAAAACCAAAACACTAACCCTAATCATAACACAAAACCTCACCGTAACCCTAACCCTAACCCTAGCTCTAATCCTAACTTTCTAACCCTAACCCTAATCCTAACCCTAACCCTAACCCCTAACCCTAACCCTAAAACCTAACCCTAACCCTAACCCTATCCCTAACTGTAAACCTAATGCTAACCCTATCTCTAAACCTAACCCTATCAATAAACTAAACCCTAGCCCTAAAACTATGCCTAAACCTAATCCTAGAACTGAGCCTAACGCTAAATCTAACTGCAAACTTAACGCTAATCCATAACCATAACCCTAACCCAAACCCTAAAACTCACTTTAACCCTATCCCTAATCTCTAACCCTAACCCTAAGCCAAACACTAACCCCGAATCCCTAACCCTAAACCTAACCCGAACCCTAATCCTAAACTTAACCCTAACCCTAACCCTAAACCTAACCATAACCCTAACCGTAACCCTAAGCCTAACCCTAACCCTAACACTAACACGAACACAAATTCATAACCCTAAACCTAACTCTAACCCTAACCCTAATCCCTAACCCTTACGATAAGCCTAACCCTAACCCAAAACCTAAACCCTATCCCTAATCGCTAACCGTAACCATAACCATAACCCAAACACTAACACCAAAACCCTAATTCTAATCATAACACAAAACCTCACCGTAACCCTAACCCTAACCCTAGCTGTAATCCTAACCTTCTAGCCATGACCCTAACCCTAATCCTAACCCTAACCCTAACACCTAACCCTAACCCTAACACCTAACCCTAACCCTAATCCTATCCCTAACCGTAAACCTAATGCTAACCCTATCCCTAACCCTAACCCAGACAATAAACCTAACCCTAAACCTAAAACTATCCCTAACCCTAATCATAATACTGAGCGTAACACTAACCCTAAGCCTAACACTAACCCTAATTTCTAACTCTAACCCTAACCAGAACAGTAACCCTAGTCCATAACCCTAACATTAACCTTTACAATAACCCTAACCCTAACCGTAACACTAATCCCTAAGCCTGACCCTAACCTTATTCCTAATCCCTAAGCCTAGCTCTAACAATAACACTAACCCTAACCATAACCCTAAACATAACTGTAAACCTAACCCTAACCATAACCATATTCTTATCACCTAACCCATAACCCTAACCAAAACCCGAACCCTAAACCTAACCCTAAACCTAATAGTAAACCTGAACCTATCAGTCTTCCGAAGCCTAATCGGACCCTATCCCTAACGCCTAACCCCTAAACCTAATCCTAACCTGCCCCTAACCCTAACCTTAAACGTAACCGTAAACCTAACCCTAACCCTAACACTAACCCTAACCATTACCCTAACAATAACACTAATCCTAAACTCTAACCCTAACACTTACCCTAACCCTAACCCTAAACTGTAAAACCAAACCCTAACCCTAACACAAACCCTAACCCAAAATCTAAACCTAACCCGAAAACAAATCCTAACCCTAACCCTAACCCTAACACATAACAATAACCCTAAACCTAACCGTAACCCTAACCCTAACACTAACTTCTAACCTTAACCCTAACCCTAATCATAAACCTAAGACCAAATCTCACCCTAAACTCTAACACTAACCCTAAACGTAACCCTAACCCTAAACCTAAACCATATCATAACCCTAAACCTAACACTAAACATAACCCAAAACATAACCCTAACACTAAACCTAACCCTAAAACCTAACCCTAACCCTAACACTAACCTTAACCCTAAAACTAACCATAATCCTAACCTTAACCTTAACCCTAACCCCAACCCTATCCCTAAACCTGACCCTAAACCTAACCCTAATCTAATCCTAACCCTAACCATAACCCTAACCCTTACCCTTACCCTAAACGCTAACCATAACGTTAACACTAACCCTAATCTCTAACTCTAAACGATAACAATAAACCTAACCCTAAACCGAACCATAAAACTAAACCTAACCTTAACCCTAACCATAACACTAACCCTAACCGTAACCCTAGTTTTAACCCTAAGCCGAATACTAACACTAATCCATAACCCTAACCTTAACCCTTACCGTAACCCTAACACTAAATGTAAAACTAGCCCCTAACCCTAACACTAACCCTATCCGTAATCCCTAACCCTAATCCTAACCCTAACACTAAAACTAGCTGTAACCCTAAATGTAACACCAACACTAAACGTAACCCTAAACATAACCTTGACCATATCCTTAACACCTATCCCCTAACCCTAACCCAAACCCTAAACCTAACCATAACCCTAACACTAACACTAATGCTAACCCTAAACCCTAACCATAACCCTCACCCTAACGCTAACCCAAAACCTACCTCTAATCCCTATCCTAAACTTAACCCTAACCCTAAACCTAACCCTAAACCGAACAGTAACCGTAACCCTAAACATAACCTTAACCCTAACCCTCCCTACCTATAATCATAACCCTAAACCAAACTCTAACACTAACCCTAACTTTAACACTTAACCCTAAACTTTAAACCTAACCCTAACATCTACCACTAAACATATCCCTAAACAAAGCCTAACCAAAACCCTAACCCTACACTCTAAAACTAACCCTAACCCGAAACCCTAACCCTAACCCTAAACCTAACATTAACACCTAACCCTAACCATAACCCTATCATTAAATCTAAACTTAATGCTAACCCTGTCCCTAACCCTAACCCAGACAATAAACCTAACCCTAAACCTAAAACTATCCCTAACCCTAATCATAATACTGAGCCTAACATTAAACCTAAGCCTAACCCTAACCCTAATTTCTAACTCTAACCCTAACCAGAACAGTAACCCTAGTCCATAACCCTAACATTAACCTTTACAATAACCCTAACCCTAACCGTAACACTAAGCTCTAAGCCTGACCCTAACCTTATCCCTAATCCCTAAGCCTAGCTCAAACAATAACACTAACCCTAACCATAGCCCTAAACATAACTGTAAACCTTACCCTAAGAATAACCATATTCTTATCACCTAACCCATAACACTAACCAAACCCAAACCCTAAAACTAACCCTAAACCTAATAGTAACCCTGAACCTATCAGTCTTCCGAAGCCTAACCCTGACCCTATCCCTAACACCTAACCCCTAAACCTAACCCTAACCTGCCCCTAACCCTAACCTTAAACGTAACTGTAAACCTAACCCTAACAGTAACCCTAACCCTAACCCTAACCATTAACCTAACACTAACACTAATCCTAAACTCTAACACTAACACTTACCCTAACCCTAACCCTAAACTGTAAAACCGAACCCTAACCCTAACACAAACCCTAACCCAAAATCTAAACCTAACCCTAACCTAAATCCTAACCCTAACCCTAACCCTAACCCAAACACTAACCCCAAATCCCTAAACCTAAACCTAACCCGAACCCTAACCCTAAACCTAACATGAACCCTAATCCGAAACTTAACCCTAACCCTAACCGTAACCCTAAGCCTAACCCTAACCCTAACACTAACACGAACACAAATTCATAACCCTAAACCTAACTCTAACACTAACCCTAATCCCTAACCCTTACGATAAGCCTAACCCTAACCCAAAACCTAAACCCTATCCCTAATCGCTAACCGTAACCATAACCATAACCCAAACACTAACACCAAAACCCTAATTCTAATCATAACACAAAACCTCACCGTAACCCTAACCCTAACCCTAGCTCTAATCCTAACCTTCTAACTCTAAACCTAACCCTAATCCTAACCCAAACCCTAACACTAACAACTACCCCTAACCCTAACCCTAACCCTAACCCCTAACCCTAACCGTAACCCTATCCCTAACCGTAAACCTAATGCTAACCCGATCCCTAACCCTAAACCTATCAATAAACCGAACCATAGCCCTAAAACTATCCCTATCCCTAATCCTAGAACTGAGCCTAAAACTAACTCTAACTGTAAACCTAACCCTAATCCATAACCCTAACCCTAACCCTACCCCTAAACTCACTCTAACCCTATCCCTAATCCCTAACCCTAACCATAAACCTAACCCAAACACTAACCCCAAAACCCGAACCCTAAACCTAACCCTAACATTAATTCTAACCTTCTAACCCTAACCCTAACCCTAGCCCTAACCCTAACGCTAAAACTAACCCTCACCCGAAACCCTAACCCTAACCCTAAATCTAACACTAACACCTAACCCTAACGATAACCCTATCATTATACCTAAACTTAATGCTAACCCTGTCCCTAACTCTAACCCAAACAATAAACCTAACCCTAAACCTAAAACTATCCCTAACCCTAATCATAATACTGAGCCTAACACTAACCCTAAGCCTAACCCTAACCCTAATTTCTAACTTTAACCCTAACCAGAACAGTAACCCTAGTCCATAAACCTAACATTAACCTTTACAATAACCCTAACCCTAACAGTAACACTAACCCCTAAGCCTGACCCTAACCTTATCCCTAATCCCTAAGCCTAGCTCTAACAATAACACTAACCCTAACCATAACCCTAAACATAACTGTAAACCTAACCCTAACCATAACCATATTCTTATCACCTAACCCATAAGCCTAACCAAAACCCGAACACTAAACCTAATAGTAACCCTGAACCTATCAGTCTTCCGAAGCCTAACCCTGACCCTATCCCTAACGCCTAACCCCTAAACCTAGCCCTAACCTGCCACTAACCCTAACCTTAAACGTAACCGTAAAGCTAACCCTTACCCTAACCCTAAACATAACGCTAACCATTACCCAAACACTAACACTAATCCTAAACTCTAACCCTAACACTTACCCTAACCCTAACCCTAAACTGTACAACGAAACCCTAACCCTAACACAAACCCTAACCCAAAATCTAAACCTAACCCGAAACCAAATCCTAAACTTAACCCTAACCCTAACCCATAACAATAACCCTAACCATAACCCTAACCCTAACACTAACTTCTAACCTTAACCCTAACCCTAATCATAACCCTAAGACTAAATCTCACCCTAAACAATAATACTAACCCTAAACGTAACCCTAACCGTAAACCTAAACCATATCATAACCCTAAACCTAACACTAAACCTAACCCAAAACCTAACCCTAACACTAAAACTAACATTAAAACCTAACCCTAACACTAACACTAAACCTAACCCTAAAACTAACCATAACCCTAAACTTAACCTTAACCCTAACCACAACCCTATCCCTAAACCTGACCCTAAACCTAACCCTAATCTAACCCTAACCCTAACCATAACCATAACCCTTACGCTTACCCTAAACTCTAACCCTAACGCTAACCCTAACCCTAATCTCTAACTCTAAACGCTAACAATAAACCTAACCCTAAAACGAACCCTAAACCTAAACCTAACCTTAACCCTAACCATAACGCTAACCCTAACTGTAACCCTAGTTTTAACCTTAAGCCGAATACTAACACTAATCCATAACCCTAACCTTAACCCTTACCATAACCCTAACACTAAATGTAAAACTAGCCCCTAACCCTAACACTAACCCTAACACTAACCCTATCCGTAATCCCTAACCCTAATCCTAACCCTAACACTAAAACTAGCCATAACCCTAAATGTAACACCAACACTAAACGTAACTCTAAACATAACTTTAACCATATCCTTAACACCTAACCTCTAACCCTAACCCAAACCCTAAACCTCACCATAACCCTAACACTAACACTCATGCTAACCCTAAACCCTAACCATAACCCTCACCCTAACGCTAACCCAAAACCTACCTCTAATCCCTATCCTAAACCTAACCTTAACCCTAAACCTAACCCTACACCGAACAGTAACCGTAACCCTAAACTTAACCTTAACCCTAAACCTCCCTACCTATAACCATAACCGTAAACCAAAGTCTAACACGAACCCTAACTTTAACACTTAAACCTAAACCTTAACCCTAACCCTAACATCTAACACTAAACATATCCTTAAACAAAGCCTAACCATAACCCTAACACTATCACTCAAAAACTAAGCCATACCGAAACCCTAACTCTATCAATAACACTAACCCTAGCCCTAACACTAACTTCTAACTCTAACCCAAACTCTTACACTATCCCTAACACTGAACCTAACCCTAACTGAAACCCTAACCCTAAAGCTAACCTCTAACCCTAGCCCTAGCCCTTACCCTAACCCAAATCCCTACGCAAAACCTAACCATAACCCTAACCCTAAACCTCACACTAACCCTAAACCTAACCCTAACCCTAAACCTAACCTTAACCCTAACCCTAACCCTAACCCTAACCCTAACCCTAACACTCACCCTAACCCTATCCCTAATCGCTAACCCTAACCATAACCATAACCCAAACACTAACACCAAAACTCTAACCCTAATCATAACACAAAACCTCACCGTAACCCTAATCTAACCCTAGCTCTAATCCTAACCTTCTAACCCTAACCCTAATCCTAACCTTAACCCTAACACCTAACCCTAACCCTAAAACCTAACCCTAACCCTAACCCTATCCCTAACTGTAAACCTAATGCTAACCCTATCTCTAACCCTAACCCTATCAATAAACTAAACCCTAGCCCTAAAACTATCCCTAAACCTAATCCTAGAACTGAGCCTAACGCTAACTTTAACTGCAAACTTAACGCTAATCCATAACCATAACCCTAACCCAAACCCTAAAACTCACTCTAACCCTATCCCTAATCTCTAACCCTAACCCTAACCCAAACACTAACCCCGAATCCCTAACCCTAAACCTAACCCGAACCCTAATCCTAAACTTAACCCTAACCCTAACCCTAAAGCTAACCATAACCCTAACCGTAACCCTAAGCCTAACCCTAATCCTAACACTAACACGAACACAAATTCATAACCCTAAACCTAACTCTAACCCTAACCCTAATCCCTAACCCTTACGATAAGCCTAACCCTAACCCAAAACCTAAACCCTATCCCTAATCGCTAACCGTAACCATAAGCACAATCAAAACACTAACACCAAAACCCTAATTCTAATCATAACACAAAACCTCACCGTAACCCTAACCCTAACCCTAGCGCTAATCCTAACCTTCTAACTCTAAACCTAACCCTAATCCTAACCCGAAACCTAACAGTAACACCTACACATAACACTAACCCTAACCCCTACACCTAACCTTAACCCTAACCCCTAACCCTATCCCTAACCGTTAACCTAATGCTAACACTATCCCTAACCATAAACCTATTAATAAACCGAACCCTAACCCTAAAACTATCCCTATCACTAATCCTAGAACTGAGCCTAAAACTACCTCTAACTGTAAACCTAACCCTAATCCATAACCCTAACCCTAACCCTACCCTTAAACTCACTCTAACCCTATCCCTAATCCCTAACCCTAACCCTAACCCCAACCCAAACACTAACCCCGAAACCCTAACCCTAAACCTAATCCTAACATTAATCCTAACCTTCTAACCCTAACCCTAATCCTAGACCTAACCCTAACGCTAAAAGTAACCCTAACCCAAAACCCTAACCCTAACCATAAACCTAACACTAACACCTAACCCTAACCATAACCCTATCATTAAATCTAAACTTAATGCTAACCCTGTCCCTAACTCTAACCCAGAAAATAAACCTAACCCTAAACCTAAAACTATCCCTAACCCTAATCATAATACTGAGCCTAACACTAACCCTAAGCCTAACCCTAACCCTAATTTCTAACTCTAACCCAAAACAGAACAGTAACCCTAGTCCATAACCCTAACATTAACCTTTACAATAACCCTAACCCTAACCGTAACACTAACCCCTAAGCCTGACACTAACCTTATCCCTAATCCCTAAGCCTAGCTCTAACAATAACACTAACCCGAACCATAGCCCTAAACATAACTGTAAACCTAACCCTAACCATAACCATATTCTTATCACCTAACCCATAACCCTAACCAAAACCCAAACCCTAAAACTAACCCTAAACCTAATAGTAACCCTGAACCTATCAGTCTTCCGAAGCCTAACCCTGACCCTATCCCTAACACCTAACCCCTAAACCTAACCCTAACCTGCCCCTAACCCTAACCTTAAACGTAACCGTAAACCTAACCCTAACCCTAACCCTAACCCTAACCATTACCCTAACACTAACACTAATCCTAAACTCTAACCCTAACACTTACCGTAACCCTAACCCTAAACGATAAAACCGAACCCTAAACCTAACACAAACCCTAAGCCAAAATCTAAACCTAACCCTAACCTAAATCCTAACCCTAACCCTAACCCTAACACAAACACTAACCCCGAATCCCTAACCCTAAACCTAACCCGAACCCTAACCCTAAACCTAACACGAACCCTAATCCTAAACTTAACCCTAACCCTAACCGTAACCCTAAGCCTAACCCTAACCCTAACACTAACACGAACACAAATTCATAACCCTAAACCTAACTCTAACCCTAACCCTAATCCCTAACCCTTACGATAAGCCTAACCCTAACCCAAAACTTAAACCCTATCCCTAATCGCTAACCATAACCATAACCATAACCCAAACACTAACACCAAAACCCTAATTCTAATCATAACACAAAACCTCACCGTAACCCTAACCCTAACCCTAGCTCTAATCCTAACCTTCTAACTCTAAACCTAACCCTAATCCTAACCCAAACCCTAACACTAACACCTACCCCTAACCCTAACCCTAACCCTAACCCCTAACCCTAACCGTAACCCTATCCCTAACCGTAAACCTAATGCTAACCCGATCCCTAACCCTAAACCTATCAATAAACCGAACCCTAGCCCTAAAACTATCCCTAACCCTAATCCTAGATCTGAGCCTAAAACTATCTCTAACTGTAAACCTAACCCTAATCTATAACCCTAACCCTAACCCTACCACTAAACTCACTCTAACCCTATCCCTAATCCCTAACCCTAACCCTAACCCTATCCCTAACCGTAAACCTAATGCTAACCCTATCCCTAACCCTAACCCTATCAATAAACTAAACCCTAGTCCTAACTATCCCTAAACCTAATCCTAGAACTGAGCCTAACGCTAACTCTAACTGTAAACTTAACTCTAATCCATAACCATAACCATAACACAAACCCTAAAACTCACTCTAACACTTTCCCTAATCCGTAACCCTAACCCTAACCCTAACCCAAACACTAACTCCAAAACCCTAACCCTAAACCTAACCCGAACCCTAATCCTAAACTTAACCCTAAACCTAAACCTAAACCTAACCATAACCCTCACCGTAACCCTAAGCCTCACCTTAACCCTAAAACTAACACGAACCCAAATTTATAACCCTAAACCTAACTCTAAACCTAACCCTAATCCCTAACCCTAACGATAAGCTTGAACCTAACCCTAAACCTAAACCCTATCCCTAATCGCTAACCCTAACTATAACCATAACCCAAACACTAACTCCAAAACCCTAACCCTAATCATAACACAACCCTACCTCTAATCCTAACCTATTAACTCTATCCCTAACCCTAATTTTAAACCGAACCCTAACACTAACACCTACCCCTAACCCTAACCCTAACCCTATCCCTAACCGTAAACCTAATGCTAACCCTATCCCTAACCCTAAACCTATCAATAAACTGAACCCTAGCCCTAAAACTATCCCTAACCCTAATCCTAGAACTGAGCCTAAAACTAACTCTAACTGTAAACCTAACCCTAATCAATAACCCTAACCCTAACCCTACCAATAAACTCACTCTAACCCTATCCCTAATCCCTAACCCTAACCCTAACCCTAACCCAAACACTAACCCCGAAACCCTAACGCTAAACCTAACCCTAACATTAATCCTAACCTACTAACCCTAACCCTAACCCTAGCCCTACACCCAACGCTAAAACTAACCCTAACCCGAAACCCTAACCCTAACCCTAAACCTAACACTAACACCTAACCCTAACCATAACCCTATCATTAAACCTAAAGCTAATGCTAACCCTGTCCCTAACACTAACCCAGACAATAAACCTAACCCTAAACCTAAAACTATCCCTAACCCTAATCATAATACTGAGCCTAACACTAACCCTAAGCCTAACCCTAACCCTAATTTCTAACTCTAACCCTAACCAGAACAGTAACCCTAGTCCATAACCCTAACATTAACCTTTACAATATCCCTAACCTAACCGTAACACTAACCCCTAAGCCTGACCCTAACCTTATCCCTAATCCCTAAGCCTAGCTCTAACAATAACACTAACCCTAACCATAACCCAAAACATAACTGTAAACCTAACCCTAACCATAACCATATTCTTATCACCTAACCCATAACCCTAACCAAAACCCGAACCCTAAACCTAACCCTAAACCTAATAGTAACCCTGAACCTCAGTCTTCCGAAGCCTAACCCTGACACTATCCCTAACACCTAACCCCTAAACCTAACGCTAACCTGCCCCTAACCCTAACCTTAAATGAAACCGTAAACCTAACCCTAACCCTAAACCTAACCCTAACCATAACCCTAACCATTACACTAACACTAACACTAATCCTAAA
Source organism: Cavia porcellus (assembly GCF_034190915.1). Lineage (NCBI taxonomy): Eukaryota > Metazoa > Chordata > Mammalia > Rodentia > Caviidae > Cavia > Cavia porcellus. The sequence continues at coordinate 62,309,473 of NW_026947506.1, read as the reverse complement.
CTCTAACACTAACACTTACCCTAACCCTAACCCTAAACTGTAAAATCAAACCCTAACCCTAACACAAACCCTAACCCAAAATCTAAACCTAACCCTAACCTAAATCCTAACCCTAACCCTAACACTAACCCATAAAAATAACCTTAACCCTAACCGTAACCCTAACCCTAACACTAACTTCTAAACTTAACCCTAACCCTAATCATAACCCTAAGACTAAATCTCACCCTAAACTCTAACCATAACCCTTAACGTAACCCTAACCCTAAACCTAAATCATATCATAACCCTAAACCTAACACTAAACCTAACCCAAAACCTAACCCTAACACTAAACCTAATCCTAAAACCTAACCCTAACCCCAACACTAAGCCTAACTCTAAAACTAACCATAACCCTAACCTTAACCTTAACCCTAACCGCAACCCTATCCCTAAACCTTACCCTAAACCTAATCCTAATCTAACCGTAACCCTAACCATAACCCTAAACTTTACCTTTACCCTAAACTCTAACCCTAACGCTAACCCTAACCCTAATCTCTAACTCTAAACTCTAACAATAAACCTAACCCTAAACCGAACCATAAACCTAAACCTAACCTAAAACATAACCATAACGCTAACCCTAACCGTAACCCTAGTTTTAACCCTAAGCAGAATACTAACACTAATCCATAACCCTAACCTTAACCCTTACCATAACCCTAACACTAAATGTAAAACTAGCCCCTAACCCTAACACTAACCCTATCCGTAATCCCTAACCGTAATCCTAACCCTAACACTAAAACTAGCCGTAACCCTAAATGTAACACCAACACTAAACGTAACCCTAAACATAACCTTAACCATATCTTTAACACCTAACACCTAACCCTAACCCAAACCCTAAACCTAACCATAACAATAACACTAACACTAATGCTAACCCTAAACCCTAACCATAACCCTCACCCTAACGCTAACCCAAAACCTACCTCTAATCCCTATCCTAAACCTAACCCTAACCCTAAACCTAACCCTAAACCGAACACTAACCGTAAACCTAAACATAACCTTAACCCTAACCCTCCCTACCTATAACCATAACCCTAAACCAAAGTCTAACACGAACCCTAACTTTAACACTTAACCCTAAACCTTAAACCTAACCCTAACATCTAACACTAAACCTATCCCTAAACAAAGCCTAACCATAACCCTAACCCTAACACTCTAAAACTAAGCGATACCGAAATGCTAACACTATCAATAACACTAACCCTAGGTTAACCCTAACTTCTAACTCTAACCCTAACCCTTACACTATCCCTAACACTAAACCTAACCGTAACTGAAACCCTAACCCTAAAGCTAACCTCTAACCCTAAACCTAGCCCTGACCCTAAACCAAACCCCTACGCAAAACCTAACCCTAACCCTAACCCTAAACCTCACACTAACCCTAAACCTAACCCTAACCCTAAACCTAACCTTAACCCTAACCCTAACCCTAACCGTAACCCTAACACTCACCCTAACCCTATCCCTAATCGCTAACCCTAACCATAACCATAACCCAAACACTAACACCAAAACCCTAACCCTAATCTTAACACAAAACCTCACCGTAACCCTAACCCTAACCCTAGCTCTAATCCTAACCTTCTAGCCCTGACTCTAACCCTAATCCTAACCCTAACCCTAACACCTAACCCTAACCCTAACACCTAACCCTAACCCTCACCCTATCCCTAACCCTAAATCTAATGCTAACCCTATCCCTAAACCTAACCCTATCAATAAACTAAAGCCTAGCCCTAAAACTATCCCTAAACCTAATCCTAGAACTGAGCCTAATGCTAACTCTAACTGTAAACTTGACACTAATCCATAACCATAACCCTAACCCAAACCCTAAAACTCACTCTAACCCTATCCCTAATCCCTAACCCTAACCCTAACCCTAACACAAACACTAACCCCGAAACCCTCACCCTAAACCTAACCCGAACCCTAATCCTGAACTTAACCCTAAAACTAACCCTAAACCTAACCATAAACCTAACCGTAACCCTAAGCCTAACGTTAACCCTAAAACTAACACGAACCCAAATTCATAACCCTAAACCTAACTCTAAACCTAACCCTAAACCCTAATCCTAATGATAAGCCTAAACCTAACCCTAAACCTAAACCCTATCCCTAATCGCTAACCCTAACTATAACCATAACCCAAACACTAACTCCAAAACCCTAACCCTAATCGTAACACAACCCTAGTTCTACTCCTAACCTCCTAACTCTAAACCTAAACCTAATCCTAAAACGAAACCTAACACTAACACCTACCCCTAACCCTAACCCCTAACCCAAACCCTAACACTATCCCTAACCATAAACCTAATGCTAACCCTATCCCTAACCCGAAACCTATCAATAAACCGAACCCTAGCCCTAAAACTATCCCTAACCGTAAACCTAATGCTAACCCTATCCCTAACCCTAAATCTATCAATAAACCAAACCCTAGCCCTAAAACTATCCCTAACCCTAATCCTAGAACTGAACCTAAAACTAACTCTAACTGTAAACCTAACCCTAATCCATAACCCTAACCCTAACCCTACCCCTAAACTCACGCTAACCCTATCCCTAATCCCTAACCCTAACACTAACCCTATCCCTAACCGTAAACCGAATGCTAACCCTAACCCTAAACCTAACCCTAACCCTAACCCTAACCATTACCCTAACACTAACACTAATCCTAAACTCTAACACTAACACTTACCCTAACCCTAACCCTAAACTGTAAAACCAAACCCTAACCCTAACACAAACCCTAACCCAAAATCTAAACCTAACCCTAACCTAAATCCTAACCCTAACCCTAACCCTAACCCATAACAATAACCCTAACCCTAACCGTAACCCTAACCCTAACACTAACTTTTAACCTTAACCCTAACCCTAATCATAACCCTAAGACTAAATCTCACGCTAAACTCTAAGACTAACCCTAAACGTAACCCTAACCCTAAACCTAAACCATATCATAACCCTAAACCTAACACTAAACCTAACCCAAAACCTAACCCTAACACTAAACCTAACCCTAAAACCTAACCCTAACCCTAACACTAACCCTAACCCTAAAACTAACCATAACCCTAACCTTAACCTTAACCCTAACCCCAACCCTATCCCTAAACCTGACCCTAAACCTAACCCTAATCTAACCCTAACCCTAACCATAACCGTAACCCTTACCCTTACCCTAAACTCTAACCCTAACGCTAACCATAACCCTAATCTCTAACTCTAAACGCTAACAATAAACCTAACCCTAAACCGAACCCTAAATCTAAACCTAACCTTATCCCTAACCATAACGCTAACCCTAACTGTAACCCTAGTTTTAACCCTAAGCCGAATACTAACACTAATCCATAACCCTAACCTTAACCCTTACCATAACCCTAACACTAAATGTAAAACTAGCCCCTAACCCTAACACTAACCCTATCCGTAATCCCTAACCCTAATCCTAACCCTAACACTAAAACTAGCTGTAACCCTAAATGTAACACCAACACTAAACGTAACCCTAAACATAACCTTAACCATATCCTTAACACCTAACCCCTAACCCTAACCCAAACCCTAAACCTAAACATAACCCTAACACTAACACTAATGCTAACCCTAAACCCTAACCATAACCCTCACCCTAACACTAACCCAAAACCTACCTCTAATCCCTATCCTAAACCTAACCCTAACACTAAACCTAACCCTAAACCGAACACTAACCGTAACCCTAAACATAACCTTAACCCTAACCATCCCTACCTATAACCATAACCCTAAACCAAAGTCTAACACTAACCCTAACTTTAACACTTAACCCTAAACCTTAAACCTAACCCTAACATCTAACACTAAACCTCTCCCTAAACAAAGCCTAACCATAACCCTAACCCTAACACTCTAAAACTAAGCCATACCGAAACGCTAACCCTATCAATAACACTAACCCTAGCCCTAACCCTAACTTCTAACTCTAACCCTAACCCTTACACTATCCCTAACACTAAACCTAACCGTAACTGAAACCCTAACACTAAAGCTAACCTCTAAACCTAACCCTAGCCCTTAACCTAACCCAAACCCCTACGCAAAATCTAACCCTAACCCTAACCCTAAACCTCACACTAACACTAAACCTACCCCTAACCCTAAACCTAACCTTAACCCTAACCCTAACCCTACCGTAACCCTAACACTCACCCTAACCCTATCCCTAATCGCTAACCCTAACCATAACCATAACCCAAACACTAACACCAAAACCCTAACCCTAATCATAACACAAAACCTCACCGTAACCCTAACCCTAACCCTAGCTCTAATCCTAACCTTCTTGCCCTGACCCTAACCCTAATCCTAACACTAACCCTAACACCTAACTCTAACCCTAACACCTAACCCTAACCCTAACCCTATCCCTAACCGTAAACCTAATGCTAACCCTATCCCTAACCCTAAACCTATCAATAAACCGAAACCTAGCCCTACAACTATCCCTAAACCTAATCCTAGATCTGAGCCTAAAACTAACTCTAACTGTAAACCTAACCCTAATCTATAACCCTAACACTAACCCTACCCCTAAACTCACTCTAACCCTATCCCTAATCCCTAACCCTAACCCTAACCCTATCCCTAACCGTAAACATAATGCTAACCCTATCCCTAACCCTAACCCTATCAATAAACTAAACCCTAGTCCTAACTATCCCTAAACCTAATCCTAGAACTGAGCCTAACGCTAACTCTAACTGTAAACTTAACTCTAATCCATAACCATAACCCTAACACAAACCCTAAAACTCACTCTAACCCTATCCCTAATCCCTAACCCTAACCCTAACCCAAACACTAACTCCAAAACCCTAACCCTAAACCTAACCCGTACCCTAATCCTAAACTTAACCCTAAACCTAAACCTAAACCTAAGCAAAACCCTAACCGTAACCCTAAGCCTAACCTTAACCCTACAACTAACACGAACCCAAATTCATAACCCTAAACCTAATTCTAAACCTAACGCTAATCCCTAACCCTAACGATAAGCTTAAACCTAACCCTAAACCTAAACCCTATCCCTAATCGCTAACCCTAACTATAACCATAACCCAAACACTAACTCCAAAACCGTAACCCTAATCATAACACAACCCTACCTCTAATCCTAACATTCTAACTCTAACCCTAACACTAATATTAAACCGAACCCTAACACTAACACCTACCCCTAACCCTAACCCCTAACCCTAACCCTAGCCCTATCCCTAACCGTAAACCTAATGCTAACCCTATCCCTAACCCTAAACCTATCAATAAACTGAACCCTAGCCCTAAAACTATCCCTAACCCTAATCCTAGAACTGAGCCTAAAACTAACTCTAACTGTAAACCTAACCCTAATCAATAACCCTAACCCTAACCCTACCCCTAAACTCACTCTAACCCTATCCCTAATGCCTTACCCTAACCCTAACCCTCACCCAAACACTAACCCCGAAACCCTAACGCTAAACCTAACCCTAACATTAATCCTAACCTACTAACCCTAACCTTAACCGTAGCCCTACACCTAATGCTAAAACTAACCCTAACCCGAAACCCTAACCCTAACCCTAAGACTAACACTAACACCTAACCCTAACCATAACCCTATCATTAAACCTAAAGCTAATGCTAACCCTGTCCCCAACCCTAACCCAGACAATAAACCTAACCCTAAACCTAAAACTATCCCTAACCCTAATCATAATACTGAGTCTAACAATAAAGCTAAGCCTAACCCTAACCCTAATTTCTAACTCTAACCCCAACCAGAACAGTAACCCTAGTCCATAACCCTAACATTAACCTTTACAATATCCCTAACCTAACCGTAACACTAACCCCTAAGCCTGACCCTAACCTTATCCCTAATCCCTAAGCCTAGCTCTAACAATAACATTAACCCTAACCATAACCCAAAACATAACTGTAAACCTAACCCTAACCATAACCATATTCTTATCACCTAACCCATAACCCTAACCAAAACCCGAACCCTAAACCTAACCCTAAACCTAATAGTAACCCTGAACCTCAGTCTTCCCGAAGCCTAACCCTGACACTATCCCTAACACCTAACCCCTAAACCTAACGCTAACCTGCCCCTAACCCTAACCTTAAACGTAACCGTAAACCTAACCCTAAACCTAACCCTAACCCTAACCCTAACCATTACCCTAACACTAACACTAATCCTAAACTCTAACACTAACGCTTACCCTAACCCTAACCCTAAACTGTAAAACCAAACCCTAACCCTAACACAAACCCTAACCCAAAATCTAAACCTAACCCTAACCTAAATCCTAACCCTAACACTAACCCTAACCCATAAAAATAACCCTAATCCTAACCGTAACCCTAACCCTAACACTAACTTCTAACCTTAACCCTAACCCTAATCATAACCCTAAGACTAAATCTCACCCTAAACTCTAACACTAACCCTAAACGTAACATTAACCCTAAACCTAAACCATATCATAACCCTAAACCTAACACTAAACCTAACCCAAAACCTAACCCTAACACTAAACCTAATCCTAAAACCTAACCCTAACCCTAACACTAAGCCTAACTCTAAAACTAACCATAACCCTAACCTTAACCTTAACCTTAACCCTAACCCCAACCTTATCCCTAAACCTGACCCTAAACCTAACCCTAATCTAACCCTAACCCTAACCATAACCCTAAACTTTACCTTTACCCTAAACTATAACCCTAACGCTAACCCTAACCCTAATCTCTAACTCTAAACTCTAACAATAAACCTAACCCTAAACCGAACCATAAACCTAAACCTAACCTTAACCCTAACCATAATGCTAACCCTATCCGTAACCCTGGTTTTAACCCTAAGCAGAATACTAACACTAATCCATAACCCTAACCTTAACCCTTACCATAACCCTAACACTAAATGTAAAACTAGCCCCTAACCCTAACCCTAACCCTAACCATAACACAAACCCTAATCCAAAATCTAAAGCTAACCCTAACCCAAATCCTAACGCTAACCCTAACCCTAACCCATAACAATAACCCTAACCCTAACCGTAACCCTAACCCTAACACTAACATCTAACCTTAACCCTAACCCTAATCATAACCCTAAGACTAAATCTCACCCTAAACTCTAACACTAACCCTAAACGTAACCCCACCCCTAAACCTACACCATATCATAACCCTAAATCTAACACTAAGTCTAACCCAAAACCTAACCCTAACACTAAACCTAACCCTAAAACCTAACCCTAACCCTAAAACTAAGCCTAACCTTAAAACTTATCATAACCCTAACATTAACCTTAACCCTAACCCCAACCCTATCCCTAAACCTGACCCTAAACCTAACCCTAATCTAACCCTAACGCTAACCATAACCCTAACTCTTATCCTTACCCTAAACTCTAACCCTAACGCTAACCCTAACCCTAATCTCTAACTCTAAACGCTAACAATAAAACTAACCCTAAACCGAACCATAAACCTAAACCTAAACTTAACCCTAACCATAATGCTAACCCTAACCGTAACCCTAGTTTTAACCCTAAGCCGAATATTAACACTAATCCATAACCCTAACCTTAACCCTTACCATAACCCTAACACTAAATGTAAAACTAGCCCCTAACCCTAACACTAACCCTATCCATAATCCGTAACCCTAATCCTAACCCTAACACTAAAACTAGTCATAAGCCTAAATGTAACACCAACACTAAACGTACCCCTAAACATAACCTTAACCATAACCTTAACACCTAACCCCTAACCCTAACCCAAACCCTAAACCTAACCATAACCCTAACACTAACACTAATGCTAACCCTAAACCCTAACCATAACCCTCACCCTAACGCTAACCCAAAACCTACCTCTAATCCCTATCCTAAACCTAACCCTAACCCTAAACCTAACCCTAAACCGAACACTAACCGTAACCCTAAACATAACCTTAACCCTAAACCTCCCTACCTATAAACATAACCCTAAACCAAAGTCTAACGCTAACCCTAATTTTAACACTTAACCCTAAACCTTAACCCTAACGGTAAACCTAACCCTAACATCTAACACTAAACCTATCCCTAAACAAAGCCTAACCATAACTCTAACCCTAACACTCAAAAACTAACCCATACCGAAACCCTAACCCTATTAATAACTCTAACCCTAGCCCTAACCCTAACTTTTAACTCTAACCCTAACCATTACACTATCCCTAACACTAAACCTAACCCTAACTGAAACCCTAACCCTAAAGCTAAGCTCTAACCCTAACCTTAGCCCTTACCCTAACACAAACCCCTACGCAAAACCTAACCCTAACCCTAACCCTAAACCTCACACTAACCCTTAAACCTAACCCTAACCCTAAACCTAACATTAACCCTAACCCTAACCCTAACCCTAACCCTAATCCTAACACTCACCCTAACCCTATCCCTATCGCTAACCCTAACCATAACCATAACCCAAACACTAACACCAAAACCCTAACCCTAATCATAACACAAACCTCACCGTAACCCTAAACCTAACCCTAGCTCTAATCCTAACCTTCAAGCCCTGACCCTAATCCTAATCCTAACCCTAACCCTAACATCTTAGCCTAACCCTAACACCTAACCCTAACCCTAACCCTAACCCTATCCCTAACCGTAAACCTAATGCTAACCCTATCCCTAACCCTAACACTATCAATAAACTAAACCCTAGCCCTAAAACTATCCATAAACCTAATCCTAGAACTGAGCCTAATGCTAACTCTAACTGTAAACTTAACGCTAATCCATAACCATAACCCTAACCCAAACCCTAAAACTCACTCTCACCCTATTCCTAATCCATAACCCTAACCCTAACCCTAACCCTAAACCTAACCATAACCCTAACCGTAACCCTAAGCCTAACCCTAACCCTAACACTAACTCGAACACAAATTCATAACCCTAAACCTAACTCTAACCCTTACGATAAGCCTAACCCTAACCCAAAACCTAAACCCTATCCCTAATCGCTAACCGTAACCATAACCATAACCCAAACACTAACACCAAAACCCTAATTCTAATCATAACACAAAACCTCACCGTAACCCTAACCCTAACCCTAGCTCTAATCCTAACCTTCTAACTCTAAACCTAACCCTAATCCTAACCCGAACCCTAACACTAACACCTACCCATAACCCTAACCCTAACCCCTAACCCTATCCCTAACCGTAAACCTAATGCTAACCCTATCCCTAACCCTAAACCTATCAATAAACCGAACCCTAGCCCTAAAACTATCCCTAACCCTAATCCTAGAAATGAGCCAAAAACTAACTCTAACTGTAAATGTAACAGTAATCCATAACCCTAACACTAACCCTACCCCTAAACTCACTCTAACCCTGTCCCTAATTCCTAACTCTAACTCTAACCCTAACCCAAACAGTAACCCCCAAACCCTAACCCTAAACCCAACCCTAACATTAATCCTAACTTTCTAACCCTAACCCTAACCCTAGCCCTAACCCTAACGCTAAAACTAACCCTAACCCGAAACCCTAACCCTAACACGCAGCCTACCACTAACACCTAACCCTAACCATAACCCTATCATTAAACCTAAACTTAATGCTAAACCTGTCCCTAACCCTAACCCAGACAAAAACCTAACCCTAAACCTAAAACTATCCCTAACCCTAATCATAATACTGAGCCTAACACTAACCCTAAGCCTAACCCTAACCCTAACCCTTACGATAAGCCAAAACCTAACCCAAAACCTAAACTCTATCAGTAAACACTAACCGTAACCATAACCATAACCCAAACACTAACACCAAAATCCTAATTCTAATCATAACTAACCCTAACCCTAACCCTAACCCTAGCCCTAAACCGAACCCTAACACGAAACATAAACCTAACTCTAACCCTAACCCTAACACTAACCCTAACCCTAACCCTAATCCTCTAACCCTAATGCTAATGCTAACCCTATTCCTAACACTAACCCTAAACCCTAACCCTAACCCTAAACCTAACCTAACCCTAACCATAACACTAACACTAAACATAACCTAACACTAACACTAACACTAACACAAATCCTAAACCTAACGCTAAGCCTAACCCTAAGATTAACCCTTACCCTGACCTAATCCTTAACCCTAACCCTGAACCTAACACTAACCCTAACCGTAACCCTAAACCAAACCCTAACCCTAACCCTAACACTAACACTAACGCTAACCGTAACACTAACCCTAACGCTAAAACTAACACTAACCATAAACCTAACCCGAAAATCGAACCCTAACCCTCATCGTAAAACTAACCCTAACCTGTAACTCTAACCCTAACCCTACCCTAACCCTAAGCCTAACCCTTTCCCTAACCCTAACCCTCTAACCCTAACACTAACCCGAGCACTCACCCTAAACCTAAGCCTAACCCTTTCCCTAACACTAACCCTCTAACCCTAACACTAACCCTAATCCTAACCCTAACCCTAACCTTAACCCATACCTCTAACTCTAACCATAAATCTAAACCTAACACACACCCTTACTGTAACCCTACACTAACCCTAAACTCTAAGCCCATTCGTAAACCTAATCCTAACCCTAACACAAATGCTAACCTTGTCTAACCCTAAACCTAACCCTAACCCTACTCCTAACCCCTAACGGCAAACCCTAATCCAAACCCTAACCTCAAACACTAACGCTAACCCTAAAGCTAACCATAACCCTGTCTAAACCTAACCCTATCCATAACACTAAACCTAATCCTAATCTCTAACCCTAACTTTAAGGCTAACCATAACCCTAAACTTAACCCTTACACTAAACCTAACCCTGTCTACCCCTAACCCTAACCCGAACCTTAACGTGAACCATGAAACTAACCCTAACCCTAGCACTAACACTAAGCCTTACCCTAAACCTAACGTCTAACACTAACACTTACACTAACCTTAACCCTAAACCTAAACCTAAGCCTAACCTTAACACTAAACACTAACCCTAAACCTAAACCTAACGCTAACCCTAACCCCAACCATAACCCTAAGCCTCACCCTAAACTCTAACGGTAAACCTAAACGTACAACTAAACCTAACCATAACCTTAAACCTACACCTAACCCTAACCCTAAACTCTAACCCTAAATCTACCCTTAACGCTAATCTGAACACTAACGTAACCCAAACCCTAAAATCGAACCCTAACCCTAATCCTAACCCTAACACTAACACTAACATATAAATCTAACCCTAACCCTGACACTAATCCTAACCCTAACCCTAATCCTCTAACCCTAAACCTAATGCTAACCCTAACATAAACCCTAAGCCTAACACTTTCCCTAACCCTAACCCTATCCCTAACACTAAAACTAAACCCTAACCCTAACACTAACACTAACCTAACCCTAACCCTAAACCTAACACTAACCCTAACACTAAACCAAATCCTAAACCTAACCCTAACCCTAAACCTAAGACTAACCGTTACCCTGAACCCGAATCCCTAACCCTAACCCTAAACGTAACACTAACCCTAACCCTAACACCTAACCCTAACCCTAAACTGTAACCCTAAATCTACCCTTAACGCTAATCTGAACACTAACGTAACCCTAACCCTAAAATTGAACCCTAACCCTAACATTAACCTCTAAATCTAACCCTAACCCTAACACTAACCCTGACCCTAACCCTAACCCTAATCCTCTAACCCTAAACCTAATACTAACCCTAACATAAACCCTAAGCCTAACCCTTTCCCTAACCCTAACCCTAACCCTATCCCTAACACTAAACCTAAACCCTAACCCTAACCCTAACACTAACCTAACCATAACCATAACACTAACACTAACCCTAACACTAACACTAAACCAAATCCTAAACCTAACCCAAACCCTAAACCTAAGACTAACCCTGACCCTGACCCTAATCCCTAACCCTAACCCTCACCCTAACCCTAAACCTAACACTAACCCTAACCATAACCCTAACCCTAACCCTAACGCTGACCATAACATTAACCCTAACGCTAAAACTAACACTAACCGTAACCCTAACCCTAAAATCGAAACCTAACCCTCATCATAAAACTAACCCTAACCTCTAACTCTAACCCTAACCCTACCCTAACCCTAAGCCTAACCCTTTCCCTAACCCTAACCCTCTAACCCTAACACTAACCCGAACACTCACCCTAAACCTAAGCCTAACCCTTTCCCTAACACTAACCCTCTAACCCCAACACTAACCCTAATCCTAACCCTAAACCAGCCCTAACCCTAACTTAACCCATACCTCTAACTCTAACCATAAACCTAAACCTAACACAAATCCTTACCCTAACCCTACACTAACCCTAGACTCTAACCCTAACCCTAAACCTCACCCCTAACCCTAACCGTAAACCTAAGCCCTAACCCTAAACTTAACACTAACCCTAACCCTAACTTCTAACACTAACCCTACTGCTAACCCTAAACCTAACCCTAAACCCTAACATTAACACTAACCCTACTGCTAACCCTAACCCTAACCCTAAACCCTAACATTAACACTACCCTAAAACTAACCATCACCATAAAACTAACCCTAACCCTAACCATAACCCTAACCCTAAGTCAAACCCTAAACCTAACACTAACACTAAAACTAACCCTAAACCTAATGCTAACCCTCACCCTAACCCTAAACCTAATCATAACCCTAACATTAACCGTAACCCGAAGCCTAACACTAACCCTATCCCTAACACCTAACCCCTAAACCTAACACTAACCCTAACTCTAACCCTAACCATAACCCTAACTTTAACCCTAAGCCTAAACCAAACACTAATTCTAAACCCGAACACTAACCATAAAACCCTAACCCTAACACAAACCCTAATCCTAAACCTAAAACTAACCTCTAACCCCAAACTCTAACCCTAAACCTAACCCTAAAGATAAATCTAACCCTAACCCTAACGCCAATCCTAACCTTGTCTTACCCTAACCCTAACCCTTACCTGATCCCGAACCCTAACCCTAACCCTAACCCTGTCTAACCCTAAACCTAACAGTAACCCTTACACTAACACAAACACTAACCCTAACACTAACCTTATCCGTAACCCTAAACGTAACCCTAACCTTAACCCTAAACCTAACACTAACCCTAACACAAACCCTAACCCTAACCTTAACCCGTAACCCCAAACCATACCCTTAATCCTAACCCTAACCCTAAACCCAATCGTAAACCTAACCCTAACAGTAACCTGAAGCCTAACAATAAAACTATCCCTAACACCTCACCCATAAACCTAACGCTATCCTAAGCATAACTCTAACCCTAACCATAACCCTAAACCTAACCTTAACCCGAAGGCTAACCCTAACCCTATGCCTAACATCTAAGCCCTAAACCTAACCCTAACCCAACTCTAACCCTAACCTAACCGTAACACTAACCCAAAACAAAACCCTAAACATAAACCCTAACCCTAACCCTAATTCTAACCCTAAACCCAAACCTAACCCTAACCCTAACCTTAACCCTCACTACCCCTAGCCCTAAACCGAACCCTAACACGAACCATAAACCTAACCCTAAGCCGAACCCTAACACTACCCCTAACCCTAACCCTAATCCTCTAACTCTAACGCTAATGCTAACCCTATTCCTAACACTAACCCTAAACCCTAACCCTAACTCTAACCTAATCCTAATCATAACACTAACAATAACCCTAAACCTAACCCTAACACTAACACTAACACAAATCCTAAACCTAACGTTAACCCTAACCCTAAGATTAACCCTTGCCCTAACCTAATCCTTAACCCTAACCCTCACCCTAACCCTAAACCTAACACTAACCCTAACCGTAACCCTAAACCAAACCCTAACCCTAACACTAACACTAACGTTAACCATAACACTAACCCTAACGCTAAAACTAACACTAACCATAAACCTAACCCGAAAACCAACCCCTAACCCTCATTGTAAAACTAACCCTAACTTCTAACTCTAACCCCAACCCTACCCTAACCATAAGACTAACACTTTCCCTAACCCTAACCCTAACCCTAACCCTAACACTAACCCTAACACTCACCCTAAAACTAAGCCTAACCCTTTCCCTAACACTCACCCTCTAACCCTAACATTAACCCGAATCCTAACCCTAACCCTAACCTTAACCCATACCTCTAACTCTAACCATAAACCTAAACCTAAAACACACCCTTACCATAACCCTACACTAACCCTAAACTCTAAGCCCATCCGTAAACCTAATCCTAACCCAAACCCAAATGCTAACCTTGTCTAACCCTAAACCTAAACTTAACCCTACTCCTAACCCCTAATGGCAAACCCTAATCCAAACCCTAAAACCAACTCTAACCTCAAACCCTAACGCTAACCCTAACCCTAACCCTAAACCAAACCCTCACACTAACCCAAATCTCTAACCCTAACTTTAAGCCTAACCATAACCCTAAACCTAACCCTAACACTAAACCTAACCCTGTCTACCCCTAACCCTAACCCGAACCCTAATGCGAACCATGAACCTAACCCTAACCCTAACACTAACACTAAGCCTTACCCTAAAACTAATGTCTAACCTAACCCTTACACTAACCTTAACCCTAAACCTAAACCTAACCCTAACCCTAACACTAAACACTAACCGTAAACTTAAACCTAACGCTAACCCTAACCATAACCATAACCCTAAGCCTATCCCTAAACTGTAATGGTAAACCTAAACGTAACACTAAACCTAACCGTAACCCTAAACCTACACCTAACCTTACCCTAAACTCTAACCCTAAATCTACCCTTAACGCTAATCTGAACACTAATGTAACCCTAACCCTAAAATTGAACCATAACCCTCATCCTAACCCTAACCCTAACAATAACCTCTAACTCTAACCCTAACCCTAACATTAACCCCAACCCTAACCCTAATCCTTTAACCCTAAACCTAATGCTAACCCTAACATAAACCCTAAGCCTAACCCTTTCCCTAACCCTAACCCTAACCCTATCCCTAGCACTATACCTAAACACTAACTATAACCCTAACCTAACCCTAACCATAACACTAACATTAACCCTAACCCTAACACTAACCCTAACACTAAACCAAATCCTAAACCTAAACCTAACCCTAAACCTAAGACTAACCCTTACCCTGACTCTAATCCCTAACCCTAACCCTCACCCTAACCCTAAAACTAACACTAACCCTAACCGTAATCCTAACCCTAACCCTAACGCTCACCATAACACTAACCCTAATGCTAAAACTAACACTAACCATAACCCTAACCCTAAAATCGAACCCTTACCCTCATCGAAAAACTAACCCTAACCTCTAACTCTAACCCTAACCATACCCTAGCCCTAAGCCTAACCCTTTCGCTAACCCTAACCCTCTAACCCTAACACTGACCCGAACACTCACCCTAAACCTAAGCCTAACCCATTCCCTAACACTAACTCTCTAACCCTAACACTAACCCTAATCCTAACCCTAACCCTGGCCCTAACCCTAACCTTAACCCATACCTCTAACTCTAACCATAAACCTAAACCTAACACAAACCCTTACCCTAACCCTACACTGACCCTAAACTCTAACCCTAACTGTAAACCTAATCCTAACCCTAACCCAAATGCTAACCTTGTCTAACCCTAAACCTAACCCTAACCCTACTCCTAACCCCTAACGGCAAATCCTAATCCAAACCCTAACGGTAACCCTAACCCTAACACTAACACTAACCTCAAACCCTAATGCTAACCCTAACCCTAACACTAACCCTAACCCTAACCCTAACCTTGTCTAAACCTAACCCTATCCATAACCCTAAACCTAATCTCTAACCCTAACTTTAAGCCTAACCCTAACCCTAAACCTAACCCTAACCCTAAACCTAACCCTGTCTACCCGTAACCCTAACCCAAACCCTAAAGCGAACCATGAACCTAAAACTAACTGTAACCATAACGCTAACCCTAACACTAACCCTAACACTAAACTCTAAATGTAATACTAACCCTGACCCTAACCCTAATCCTAACCTCTAACCCTAAACCTAACCCAAACCCTAACACTAAGCCTTAGCCTAAACCTAATGTCTAGCCCTAACCCTTACACTAACCCTAACCCTAAACCTAAACCTAAGCCTAACCATAACCCTAACCCTAACCCTAAACACTAACCCTAACCCTAACACTAAGCCTAAGCCTAACCCCAACCCTTATACTAAACCTAACCCTAACACTAACACTAACGCTAACCTATAACCCTAACACTAACCCTATCCATAACGCCTTACATCTAAACCTAACCCTAACTCTAACCCTAACCCCAAACCTAACTCTAAACCTAACACTAAACTCTAAACCTAACCCTAACACTAAACTCTAACCCTAAATCTAACCCTAACACTAATCTTAACTCTAACCATAACCCTAACCCTAAAATCAAACTGTAACCCTCATCCTAAATGTAACCCTAACACTAACCAATAACTCTAACCCTAACCCTAACACTAACCCTAACCCTAACCCTAATCCTCTAACACTAACCCTACTGCTAACCCTAATGTGAACCCTAAGCCTAACCCTTTCCCTAACCCTAACCCTAACCCTATCCCTAACACTAACCCTAAACCCTAACCCTAACACTAACACTAACCCATATCATAAACCTAACCATAACCCTAACCCTAAGACTAACACTTACCCTGACCCTAATCCCTCACCCTAACCCTAAACCTAACACTAACCATAACCATAACCCTAACCCTAAAACTAACCCTAACGCTAACCATAACACTAACCCTAACGCTAAAACTAACACTAACCATAACCCTAACCCTAAAATCGAAAGCTAACCCTCATCGTAAAACTAACCCTAACCCTAACACTAACCCTAACCCTAACCCTAACCCTGTCTAAAACTTACCCTATCCATAACCCTAACCCTAATCTCTAACCCTAACTTTAAGCCTAACCATAACCCTAAACCTAACCCTAACCCTAAACCTAACCCTGTCTACCCGTAACCCTAACCCGAACCCTAACGCGAACCATGAACCTAAAACTAACCGTAACCATAACCCTAACCCTAACACTAAACTCTAAATGTAATGCTAACTCTGACCCTAACCCTAATCCTAACCTCTAACCCTAAACCTAACCCAAACCCTAACACTAAGCCTTACCCTAAACCTAATGTCTAACCCTAACCCTTACACTAACCCTAACCCTAAACCTAAACCTAAGCCTAAGCATAACCCTAACCCTAACCCTAAACACTAACCCTAACCCTAACACTAAACCTAAGCCTAACCCCAACCCTTACACCAAACCTCACCGTAACCCTAAAGTAACCCTAACCCTAAACCTAAAGCTAACCTCTAACCCTAACCCTAAACCTAACACCAAACCTAAGAAAACACTAACCCTCAAACCCTAACACATAACCCGAATCATAACCCAAAAGCTAACCTCTAACCATAACCCTAACCCTAACCCTAACCCTAACCCTAAACTCTAACCCTAAACCTAACCCTAACGCTAACACTAAAACTAACCTTAACACTAACCCTAAACTCTCACCCTAACCCTCATTCTAACACTAAAACTAACACTAACCTCTAACTCTAACCCTAACCCTAACACTAACACTAAGCCTAACCCTAACCTCTAAACGTAACCTTAACCCTAACCCTAAACCTAAGCCTAACACTATCCATAACCCTAACCCTCTAAAACTAACCCTAATGCTAACCTAAGCCTAACACTAACACTAACCATAAACCTAACCCATAACTCTAAAGCTAACCTAAACCTAAACCTAACCCCAAACCTAACACAAACCCTTACCCTAACTCTAACACTAACCCTAAACTCTAATCTAACCATAACTCTAAGCCTAACACTTTCCCTAACCCTAACCCTCTAACCCTAACTCTAATCCTAACCCTAACCCTAACCTTAACCATACACCCTAACCGTAAACCTAACCCTAAACTTAACCCATACCTCTAACTCTAATGCTAAAACTAAACCTAACCCTAAACCTAACACAAACCCTTACCCTAACCCTAACACTAAACCTAAACTCTAATTCTATCCCAAAACATAACCCAATCACTAACCTTGTCTAACCTTAAACCTAACCCTAACCCTAACACTAACACTAACACTAACACTAACTCTATCCCTAATCCTAACCCTAATCCTAACCCCTAATGCCAAACCCTAATCCTAACACTAACCTTATCCATAACCCTAAACGTAAAGCTAAACATACCCGTAACCCTAACCCTAACCCTAACGCTATCCCTAACACCTAACCCCTAACCCTAACCCTAACCCTAACCTCTAACCCTAACCCTAACCTTAACCCTCTAACTCTAAACCTAACCCTAACCCTAACCCTAAACCGAAACCTAACCCTAACCCTAACCTCTAACCCTAACCCTAACCCTAACTCTAACCCTTACCCTAACCCTAACACTAAATCTAACTTCTAAACCTAACCCTAACCCTAACACTAACCCTCTAACTCTACCCCTAACCCTAAACCTATCCCTAATCCTAACCCTACACTATCCCTAACCTTCACCTTAACCCGAACCTAAAACCCTAATCCTAACCCTAACCCTAACACTAATCCTAATTCAAACCCAAACCCTAAACCTAACCCTAACCCGAACCCTAACCCTAACACTAACCTTAACCTAACCCTAACTTACACCCTAAACCTATCCCTAACCCTAACCCTAACCCTAACCCTAACCTCTAACCCTAACCCTAAACCTAAACCTAACCCTAACGCTAACCTCTAACCCTAACCCAAACCCTAACCCAAACCCTAAACCTAAACCTAACCCTAACATTAACACTAAATATAAACTCTAACTGTAACCCTACCCCTGACCCTAACCCTAATCCTAACCTCTAAACTGAACCATAACTCTAACACTAACCCTAACCCTAAACCTAATGTTTAACCCTAACCATTACCCTAACCCTAACCCTAAACCTAAACCTAGCCCTAACCCTAACTCTAACCCTAACCCTAACACTAACACTAACCTCTAACTCTATCCCTAACCCAAACCCTAACCCTAAGCCTAACCCTTTCCCTAACCCTAACCCTCTAACCCTTACCCTAACCCTAATCTTGTCTAACACTAAACCTATCCTTAACCCTAAACCTAATCCTAACCTTAACCCTAACCATAGCCCTAACCCCTAATCGTAAATGGAAACCTGGCCCTAAACCTAACCCTACTCACCAACACTAACTCTAACCCTAACCCAAACCATATCCATAACCCTAAACATAAACCTAACCCTAACCCTAACCCTAACATTATCCCTAACCCCTAACCCCTGACTCTAACCCTAACGCTAACCCTAAGCTCTAACTCTAACCCTAACCCTAACCCTCTAAACCGAAACCTAACCCTAACCCTAACCTTAACCCTAAACCGAACACTAACTCTAACCTCTAACCCTAACCCTAAACCTGACTCTAACCCTAACCCTAACACTAACACTAACACTAAATCTAACTTCTAACCCTAACCGTAATCCTAACCCTAGCCCTAAACCTCAACCTAACACTAAACCTAACCATAAGCCTAACCATAACAAAAACCCTAACGCTAAAACCTAACCCTAACCCTAACCCTAACCGTAACAATAACTCAAACCCTAACCCTAAACTTAAACCTAACAATAACCGTAGCCCTAACCCAATGCCTAACCCTATCCCTATCACCTTATCCCTTACCCTAACACTAACACTAACCCTAACCCTAAACCCCAACCCTAAACCTAACCCTAACCCTAACCCTCTAACCCTAAACCTAAACATTAACCCTAACCATAACCCTAACCCTAACCGTAACACTAACTCAAACCCTAACCCTAAACTTAAACCTAACAATAACCCTAGCCCTAAGGCAACCCCAAACCCTATACCTATCACCTTATCCCTTACCCTAAACCTAACACTAACCCTAACCCTAAACCTAACCCTAACCCAAACCCTAAACCTAACCCTAACCCTAACCCTCTAACCCTAAACCTAACCCTAAACCTAAACATTAACCCTAACCATAACCCTAACCCTAACCATAAACCTAACCCTAACACTAAACTCTAACCTTAACCCTAACCCTAAACCCTAAAACCTAACCATAAACCCTAATCCTAAGCCTAAGCCTACCCTAACACTAACACTAACACTAACACTAACCCTAACACTAATGCTAACCTCTAAGCTAACCCTAACCCAAACCCTAACCTCAACACTAACCCTAACTTCTAACCCTAACCCTAAGCATAACCCTAACTCTAACCCTAATGCTAACCTCTAACCCTAACCCTAAACCTAAGAATAACACTAACCCGTGGCCATAGGTCTGCAGAGGAGGAGCTGGGCAGATCTGGGGTGCCCTCACCGGCCTCTCTGCGTGTCTGGAGGACTCTGGATATCTCTGCCCAGACTGCTGGAGTTCCCCCAGGCTTCCAGGTGCAGTGAAGGAGAGAGGTGGGTTTGAGGCTTCCATATCAGCCTCCCCATTCCGGTTTCACTTCGAGACCTGCTGAGCTGCGGACAGATGGGTGGGCCCACACTATCAGCCTAGCCCAGCCTTTTTAGCTGCCGCGCCTGGCCATAGGTCTGCAGAGGAGGAGGTGGGCAGATCTGGGGGGGCCCTCACCGGCCTCTCTGCGTGTCTGGAGGACTCTGGATATCTCCGCCCAGACTGCTGGAGTTCCCCCAGGCTTCCAGGTGCAGTGAAGGAGAGAGGTGGGTTTGAGGCTTCCATATCAGCCTCCCCATTCCGGCTTCACTTGGAGACCTGCTGAGCTGCGGACGGATGGGTGGGCCCACACTATCAGCCTAGCCCAGCCTGTTTAGGTGCCGCGCCTGGCCATAGGTCTGCAGAGGAGGAGCTGGGCAGATCTGGGGTGCCCTCACCGGCCTCTCTGCGTGTCTGGAGGATTCTGGATATCTGCGCCCAGACTGCTGGAGTTCCCCCAGGCTTCCAGGTGCAATGAAGGAGAGAGGTGGGTTTGAGGCTTCCACATCAGCCTCCCCATTCCGGCTTCACTTGGAGACCTGCTGAGCTGCGGACGGATGGGCGGGCCCACACTATCAGCCTAGCCCAGCCTGTTTAGGTGCCGCGCCTGGCCATAGGTCTGCAGAGGAGGAGCTGGGCAGATCTGGGGTGCCCTCACCGGCCTCTCTGCGTGTCTGGAGGACTCTGGATATCTCCGCCCAGACTGCTGGAGTTCCCCCAGGCTTCCAGGTGCAGTGAAGGAGAGAGGTGGGTTTGAGGCTTCCATATCAGCCTCCCCATTCCGGCTTCACTTGGAGACCTGCTGAGCTCCCGATAGGTGGGCTGTCCCACACTACCAGCCTAGCCCAGCCTGTTTAGCTGCCGCGCCTGGCCATAGGTCTGCAGAGGAGGAGCTGGGCAGATCTGGGGTGCCCTCACCAGCCTCTCTGCGTGTCTGGAGGACTCCGGATATCTCTGCAACCAGGGAGGGTCCACAGGTTCCTGAACCACTGCGGCCTGTGGTGAGTACCCTAACCCGGCTGCGATTGAAGAACTGTGGAGCTTCCAAGGGGCAGGTGGGCGCACAGTGTCCCTGAGGCCCAGCTTGTCTGGAACTGTGAAGTTCTGAGCAGGCAGAGGAGGGCCACTGGTTCTGTAGGCCCAATGGCTTGGGGTAGCGCAGTGCCAGAGTCTCAGTAGCTCCAAACATAGAAGGGGATTTTCAACAGATCCTGAGGAAGCTTTCAAATAACACTTGAAACACAGAAATATAGGAAAATGACAAAACGAAAGACCAAATTACAACCTCAAACCTCCAGCCCATCTCAAGAAACCCTAGGACTGATGTATATAGAAGAAAATATATCCCATCCACCTCATATATCGGACACAATAGCCACTGAAATTGACAAGCAACTCCAGGAAGCTTTAAAGAAATTCAAACTCGAAATAATCTCCCAGATAAAAAAAGAAATGAAAGAGATTCTAAATATATCTAAAGAAAACACAGATAAAAAATTGGAGGAACTAAACAAAAAGATAGAATCCCTAGACGAGCAATATAAGAAACAAACAGAATACATAATGCAGATGCACAGAGATATACAGGAAATAAAAAACTCCATTGAAAGTTGTAAAAACCGCCTTAATGAAAGTGAAGATAGAATTTCAGACCTTGAAGACAGGATTGCAGCTAGTGAACAGGAAAGGAAAGATCTTTCGAAAATAACAAGGAATCAGGAAACAACAATTCAACAACTGCAAGACGATGCAAAGAAGAATAACATAAGAATGATAGGGATTAATGAAAGAGAGGGAGACAACATGAAGGATGTCAGGAGGATATTTAGAGAAGTAATAGCTGAAAATTTCCCAAGCATGAGATCAGAAACTGACATCAGGATCAGTGAAGCATATAGAACTCCAAACAGTCATAACCAAAATAAAACTACACCCAGACATATAATAATCACCATCCCAGAAATCCAACACAAGAATAGATTATTAAAAACTGTCAGAGAGAAAAGACAGATCACTTATAAAGGAAAACCTATCAGAATCACAGCAGACTTCTCAGCACAAACGATAAAGTCAAGAAGAGCATGGAGTGAAGTATTCCAGATCCGAAAGCAAAATGATTTCCAACCGAGACTGATATATCCTGAAAAAGTATCATTCAAAATAGATGGTGCAATACGATACTTCCATGACAAAGAACAGCTGAAGAACTTCATGAACACCAAACCAACCCTGCAAAAAATATTGAAAGACAGTTTAGATACACAAAGGAAAAAAGCACTAAGCAAAGCAAATAATTAAACAGAACAGAAAGATAAAGATGCAACAGCAGAGAGATAACATTCCTACAATTAACCGGCATTTAACAGTAATAACCATTAATGTAAATGGTCTCAATGCACCAATCAAAAGAAACAGACTAGCAGAATGGATCAAGAAACAAAATCCAACCATATGCTGTTTACAGGAAACCCATCTAACCCAGAAGGATACTCACAGACTGAAAGGCAAAGGATGGAAAACAATTCTCCATGCAGCAGGAATCCAAAAAAAGGCAGGAGTAGCCATTCTGTTTGCAGACAACGTGAACTTTAAACCAACAATGACCATAAAGGACAAAGAAGGTCACTACATACTCGTAAGGGGAAAACTCCAAGAGGAAGAGATAACTATCTTAAATATATATGCACCAAACTCCAGAGCACCCAGTTATATAAAACAATTATTAACAGAAATGAAAACTCAAATTATCAGTAACACAATTGTAACAGGAGACCTTAATACACCACTGACACCAAGGGACAGATCAACCAGACAGAAAATGAGCAAAGAAATAACAGAACTGAATTACACCTGTGAACGAAAGGGTTTGATAGACATATACAGAATGTTCCACCCAACAACATCAGAATACACATTCTTCTCAGCAGTACATGGATCATTTTCTAAAATAGACCATATATTAGCTCACAGAACATATTTAAGCAAATGCAAAACAGTTGAAATCATCCCTTGCATATTATCGGATCATAGCGCTCTGAAATTAGAAATTAATGACAAAAGATACTGCAAAAATTCCACAAACACATGGAAACTAAATAACACACTCTTGAGTAATCAGTGGGTCACAGAAGAAATTAAAGAAGAAATTAAACAATACATAAAAGAAAATGAAAATGCAGATACAACTTACCGGAATCTGTGGGATGCAATGAAAGCCGTTCTGAGAGGAAAATTTATTGCACTGAGTTCCCACATCAGGAAAACAGAACAAATACAAATAAATAACTTGATGCTACACTTCAAACAGCTAGAAAAAGAAGAGCAAGTCAAGCCCAAAGCCAAAAGAAGAGAGGAAATTATAAAACTCAGAGCAGAAATCAATGCAATAGAGACTAAGAAAACAATCCAGGGCTGGGGATTTAGCTCAGCAGCATAAGCGCCTGCCTTGCAAGCAGGCAGTCGTGAGTTCGATCCCCGGTACCGATAAAAATGAAAAAGACCAAAAAAAAAAAAAAAAAGAAAACAATCCAAAGAATCAACGAATCAAAGAGTTGGTTCTTTGAAAGAATAAATAAAATCGATAAGCCCCTAGCCAACCTTATTTTAAAAAGGGAAGAAACAGCTCAAATTCATGCAATAAGAAATGAAAAAGGAGAAATCACTACAGACCCAATAGAAATACAGAGGATCATCAACACCTATTTCGAAAACCTCTACTCTCAAAAGTTTGATAACACAGAAGAAATAGACAGATTCTTAGAAGCATATGAAGTGCCAAAGCTAGATCAAGAGGATATAAAACTGTTGAATAACCCAATCTCTGCTAATGAACTTGAAAATGTAATTAAGGCCTTACCCACCAAGAAGAGCCCAGGCCCAGATGGATTCACTGCAGAATTCTACAAGAAATATAAAGAAGACCTAATGCCGACACTCCTCAAACTATTCAATGAAATTGAAAGGGAAGCAATCCTTCCTAAGTCATTCCTGGAAGCAAATATTACTCTAGTACCAAAACCTGAGAAAGACCCAACTATAAAAGAGAACTATAGACCGATCTCCCTAATGAACACAGATGCAAAAATCCTCAATAAAATATTGGCAAATAGGATCCAGCAAATCATCAAGAAGATTATACACCATGACCAAGTGGGATTCATCCAGGAATGCAAGGATGGTTCAACATACGTAAATCAATATATGTAATCCACCATATCAATAAAGCCAAAAATAAGAATCAAATGATCATCTCTATAGATGCAGAAAAAGCCTTCGATAAGGTCCAACACTTATTCATGATAAGAACTTTACAGAAAATTGGAATAAATGGTCTTTACCTCAATATAATAAAGGCCATTTATGACAAACCAACAGCCAGCATCATACTAAATGGCCAAAAATTGAAAGCCTTTACTTTAAAATCGGGCACAAGACAAGGATGTCCTTTATCGCCACTCCTATTTAATATAGTACTGGAAGTACTAGCCAGAGCAATTAGGCAAGAAAGAGAAATAAAAGGGGTAAAGATAGGAAAAGAAGAAGTTAAATTATCATTGTTTGCAGATGACATGATACTCTACATAGAAGACCCCCTAAACTCCATTGAAATACACTTAGATACAATAAATAAATTCAGTAATGTGGCTGGATACAAAATCAATACTCAGAAATCAATAGCATTCCTATACACGAACAACAAAATTACAGAGAGGGAAATAAGAGAAACTGGACTATTCACATTAGCAAGCAAAAAAATGAAATATTTAGGAATTACTCTTACGAAAGAAGTGAAAGACTTATACAGTGAAAATTATGATACACTGAAAAAGGAAATTGAAGATGATCTCAGAAAATGGAAAGACATCCCTTGCTCATGGATAGGAAGAACAAACATTGTGAAAATGGCCATTCTCCCAAAACTGTTATACAGATTCAATGCAATCCCAATAGAAATTCCATCAACATACCTTATAGATCTAGAGAAATCACTCCTAAATTTCATCTGGAACCAGAAGAGACCTAGAATCGCAAAGGCAATTCTAAGCAGCAAACACAAAGCAGGAGGCATCACAATCCCTGACTTGAAGTTATACTACAAAGCAACAGTAGTAAAATCAACATGGTATTGGAATCAAAACAGAGCCGAAGATCAGTGGAATAGATTAGAAGATACAACCACAACTACGAACACACTCAACCACCTTATCTTTGATAAAGAGCCAAGCAGGTTCACTGGAAGAACGACAGTCTCTTTAATAAATGGTGCTGGAAAAACTGGCTCTCCATTTGCCAAAAACTAAAGCTAGACCCATGTCTATCACCATGTACTAAACTAAAATCTAAATGGGTCAAAGATCTGAATATTAAAACAGAAACACTAAATCTATTGGAAGACAAATTAGGTAGAAACCTTGGAGATATAGGAGTAGGTAAAGAATTCATGAACAGGACTCAAACCGCACGGGAAATACTTCCCAGAATCAATAACTGGGACCACTTCTTATTAAAAAGTTTCTGCATGTCAAAAGAAATCTCCAGCATAGTGAAAAGAAAACCCACAAACTGGGAAAAGATTTTAGTGAACTCTCTCTCAGACAAGGGCCTCTTGTCTAAAACATATAAAGAATTAAAGAAACTCAGACCTCCAAAATTCAAAGATCCAATCCAAAAATGGGCATCTGAGATGAATACGCAATTCTCAGATGAAGAAATGCAAATGGAAAATAAATACATGAAAAAATGCTCATCATCATTGGTCATTAGAGAAATGCAAATTAAAACCACACTGAGATACCATCTCACTCCTGAAAGAATGGCCAGGATCAAGAAAACCGACAACAAATGCTGGAGAGGCTGTGGGGAAAAAGGAACTCTCCTGCACTGCTGGTGGGAGTGTAGACTGGTACAGCCTTTGTGGAGATCTGTCTGGAGATTTCTCAAAAAGTTGGGACTGGAAATCCCATTTATTCCAGCTATTCCACTTCTAGGCATATTCCCAGAAGAACTGAAAGCATCATACCACAGTTAATATGTGCACCCATGTTTATAGCAGCACAATTTGTAATCGCCAGATCTTGGAAACAACCCAAGTGTCCATCAACTGAGGAATGGATAAAAAAGTTGTGGTATTTCTATACAATGGAGTATTATTCAGCTATAAAGAAGGATCACATTGAGATATTTATCAATAAATGGGCGCAGCTTGAGACCATACTCATAAGTGAAATAAATCAATCTCGCATGTGTGAATACCGAATAGTTTCCCTAATGTAAGTAATGATTCAAATATATAAAAATATGTGGTAATCATGATTCCCCATTAGGTGGCCTTGGAGCCTTATAAAGTTTTCACTCATTAATTAGAAAGGCTTTATTCTGGGCTTCTTGATTTGAAAATATTTGAAGCTAGAGTATATGAAGTTTTATCCAAATATATCAAGGAAAAAGACACTATGGTAACTACTATTAAGTCAGGTTATATGGTGGTGAAGTACTAGGTTGTTGAAACAGTCATGCTGTGACCTCTATTGTTATATTGTTATGTCCTGCTTTATCTCAATCTCCCCCTTATTGTTTTAAAAAAATTATTTAGTCATTTCTTATGTTTGTCTTAATTAAAGAAAAAATTCAAAAAATTAGGATATATAAATAGTAACTCTTTTTGATTTCCTATTAACTTGTTTTGAAGTCCTGTAGTACTCCCACGATCTTGTTTTGACTGATTAGACTCTGTTCCATTCTATATGGTAGTATCAAGTTTGAAGACATAGGCAACTACTTTGAAGACAATAAGATTCACTAAGATACCCATTCTGGTTTGACTATTGTCTTCTTTGGAAGTCCTGTAATGTTTACAATGCCTAAGTTTTATTGGTCTTGTTCTCTACTGTTTTGTCCAACTTTATAATATCTAATGAGATAGACAATTCTTTTTAAGGAATCAGGGGACAACGTTGATAACCATTGTTGATAAACTTGTACTCTGTTCTACATCATGTGCTATGTCTATCCTTGGTATTGACTGACAGCTTTGTTTTGCCATATTTGACTGTATTCTTCCCCCCCCCCCAAAAAAGTAATAAGCACTAAGGAGTAATGAAATCCAAAGTGCGTGAATCTTGTTGTAAAAAAGAGAGGGAAAAAAAAAGAAAAAGAGCTCTAACGGATATAACAGCAAGTGTGTTTAGGGGTGTTAAATAGCTGGCTGTATCAATGTTTTTGGATCATTGCACACAGCTGTTTGCAGTCTACCTGTTTGAATGTCCACCTTGTATTCTTTGATACTGTGATTTGAGGAACTATTTTCAAGATGATAATATGTAATATACTAACAGGTGATTTCTTACTGTTATGTTTTTTTGTTTGTTTGTTTTGGTTTTTTGTTTTGTTTTGTTTTTTTGTAGTTCTGTATTACGTGTACCCTTACACCGCTTTGGTTTGTTTTGTGTTTTTCTCTTTTTCCTCTTAAATAAAAAAAAAGAATAACACTAACCCTCAAACCCTAACCCTAACCATAAACCTAACCTAACGCTAACCTCTAACCCTAACCCTAACACTAACCCTAAACCTAACCCTAACCTAACCCTAACACTAACACTAATTCTAAACTTTACACGATCCCTAACCCTAACCATAACCCTAATCATAACCCTAATACTAAACTGTAACCCTTACCCTAACCCTAACCTTAAACCTAAACCTAACCCTAAACCTAAACCTAAACCTAACCCTAACCCTAAACTCTAACCCTAAACCTAACCCTAATGTTAACACTAAAACTAACTGTAACACTAACCCTAAACTCTAACCCTAACCCTCATCCTAACCCTAAACCTAGCACTAACCTCTAACTCTAACCCTAACCCTAACCCTAACCCTAAGCCTAACCCTTACCTCTAAACCTAAACTTAACCCTAACCCTAAGCCTAACCCTAACTGTAACTGTAACCCTCTAACCCTAACCCTAACCATAACACTAACACTAACCATAAACCTAACCCATAACTCTAAACCTAACCTAAACCTAAACCTAACACCAAACCTAACACAAACCCTTACACTAACTCTAACACTAACCCCAAACTCTAACCCTATACCTAAACCTAAGCCTAAACCTAACCCAAACCCTAACCTTGTCTAACACTAAACATAACCCTAACCCTAACCCTAATCCTAAGCTTAACCCTAACCATAAAACTAAGCCTAACCCTAACACTAACCCCTAATCATAACCCGAAACTTAACCCTAAACCTAACCCTAATCCTTAAATATAACTCTAAACCTAACCCTAACCCTAACTCTATCCATAACGCTAACCCCAACCTTAACCCTAACCTTATCCATAACCCTAAACGTAAACCTAACCATAACCGTAGCCGTAACCCTAACCATATCCCTAACCTCTAACCCCTAACCCTAACCCTAACACTAACTCTAACCCTAAACCTAAACTCTAACCCTAACCCTAACACTAACACTAACCCTAACCTTTTAAAAATAAACCTAAACCTAACCTAAACCCCAAACCTAAACATAAACTTAACACTAACCCAGACCCTAACCCTAACACTAACCGTAACCCAAACCCTAACCTTGTCTAACCCTCACCCTAACCCTAACCATAAACCTAAACATTACCCTAAACCTAGCACTATCCCTAAACTCTAACCCTAACCGTAACCCTAACCCTAAGCCTAACCCTAAACCTAACCACAAGCCGAAACTCTAACCCTAACCCTAACCCAAACCTGAACCCTAAACATAACCCTAACGCCTACCCTAACCCTACCCCTAACCCTAATCGTAATCCTAACCCTAACCTAACCCTAACCCTAACACTAATCCTAATCACTAAGGCCAAACCCTAATCCTAACCCTAACACTAACCTTAAACCTAACCCGAATCACAACTGTAACCCTAACCCTAACACTAACACTAACCTCTAACCCTAACCCTAACCCTAACTCATACCTCTAACTCTAACCCTAAAACTAAACCTAACTCCAAGACCTACCCCTAACCCTAACCCTAACCCTAACTCTAACCCTAACACTAACCATACACCTAAGCCTAATCCTAACGCTAATCCCTAACCCCAACCCTATACCTAACCCTAACCCTAATCGAAACCCGAAACCTAACCCTAATCTCTAACCCTAACTGTAACCCTAACCCTAACACTAACCTTATCCGTAACCCTAAACCTAACCATAACCCTAACCGTAACCCTAACCCTATCCCTACCACCTAACCACTAACCCTAACCCTAACCTCTAACCCTAACCCTAACCCTAACCCTCTAATCCGAAACCTAACCCTAACCCTAACCATAACCCTAAACCAAACCCTAACTCTAACCTCTAAACCTAACCTTAACCCTGACTCTAACCCTAACCCTAACACTAACACTAAATCTAACTTCTAACCTTAACTGTAATCCTAACCCTAGCCCTAAACCTCAACCTAACCCTAAACCAAACCATAAGCCTAACCATAACGCAAACCCTAATGCTAACCCGACCCATTACACTATCTCAAACCCTAACACTAAACATAAACCTAACAATAACCCTAAACCTAACCCTAACCCTAACACTCTAACCCTAAACACTAACCAAAACCATAACGCTAACACTAACACTATTCCTATCGTAACCCTATTCCTATCACCTAACCCCTTACCCTAACCTTAACACTAACACTAACACTAACCCTAACCCGAACCCTAAACCCCAACCCTAAACCTAACCCTAACCCTAACACTCTAACCCTAAACCTAACCCTAAAACTAAACACTAACCAAAACCATAACCCTAACACTAACACTATTTCTATTGTAACCCTATTCCTATCACCTAACCCCTTACCCTAACCCTAACACTAATGCTAACCCTAACCCTAACCCTAAACCCCAACCCTAAACCTAACCCTAACCCTAACACTCTAACCCTAAACCTAACACTAAACCTAAACACTAACCAAAACCATAACCCTAACCCTAACCATAAACCTAATGCTAACACTAAACCCTAACCTTAATCCTAACCTTAAACCCTAACACCTAACCCCAAACCCTAATCCTAATCCTAAGCCTAACCCTAACTCTAACCCTAACCATAACCCTAAGCCTAAGCCTAACCCTAACCTGTAAACCTAACCTTAACCCTAACCCTAAACCTAAGACTAACCCCAACCGTAACCCTAACCCTATAACCCTAAACCTAACCCTAACCCTAACACTAACCATAAAGCTAACCCATAACTCTAAACCTAACCTAAACCTAAATCTAACCCCAAACCTAACACAAAACCTAACCCTAACTGTAACACTAAACCTAAACTCTAACCATATCCCTAAACCTAAGCCTAACCCTAACCCAAACCCTAACCTAGTATACAACTAAACCTAACACTAACCCTAATCCTAATCCTAACCCTAACCCTAACCATAAACCTAACCTTAACCCTAACCCTAACCCCTAATCGTAAACCGAAACCTAAACCTAAACCTAACCCTAATCCAACCCTAACCCTATCCACAACCCTAAACATAAACCTAACCATAACTGTAACCATAACCCTAACCCTATCCCTAACTCCTAACCCCTAACCCTAACACTAACACTAACACTAACACTAACCCTAACCCTAACCTCTAACCCTAACCCTAACACTAACCCTGAGCCTCTAAATCTAAACCTAAACCTAACCCTAACCCTAAACGGAAACGGAACCTTAACCCTAACCCTATCCCTAAACCTAAGACTAACCCTAACCCTAACCGTAACCTTGTCTAACCCTAACCTTGTCTAACCCTAACCCTAATGCTAACCCTAAACCTAAACCTTACCCTAAAACTAACACTATCCCTAAACTCTAACCCTAACCATAAACGTAACCCTAACCGTAACAATAAGCCGAACCTCTAACCCTAACCCTAACACAAAACCGAACTCTAACATAACCCTAATGCTAACTCTAACCCGACCCATAACCCCAACCCTAACCCTAACCCTAACCCTAACTCTCTAACCCTAACCCTAACCCTAACCTTAACCCTAATCTAACCCTAACCCTAACCATAACCCTAACCATAACCATAACACTAACCCTAAACCTACCCCAACCCCAACCGTAACCCTAACCCTAACCCTAACCCTGTCTAACCCTAACCCTAACACTAACACAAACCCTAACACTAACCTCGAACCCTAACGCTAACCCTAACCCTAACCTATAACACTAACTCTAACCCTAAAACTAAAACTAACCCTAAACCTACCCCTAACCCTAACCCTAACTCTAACCCTAACCCTAACCATAATCCTAAGCCAAATCCTAACCCTAATCCCTAACCCCAAACCTATTCCTAACACTAACAATAAAGCCTAATCAAAACCCAAAACCTAACCCTAAACCTAACCCTGATCTCTAAACCTAACTGTAACTCTAACCCTAACGCTAACCCTATCCGTCACACTAAACGTAACCCTAGCCCTAACCGTAACCCTAACCCTATCCCTAAGCCTAACCCTAACCCTAAGCCTAACCCTAACCCTAACCCTCTAATCCTAAACCTACACCTAACCCTAAACATAAACATAAACCAAACCCTAACTCTAACTTCTAACCCTAGCCCTAACCCTAACCCTAACCCTTACCCTAACCCTAACTTCTAACCCTTACCCTAACCCTAACCCTAACCCTAAGCCTAAACCTCATACTAACCCTAAACCTAACCATAATCCTAACCCTAACCCAAACCCTAACTCTAAACCCCAACCCTAACCCTATCACTTACACTAACTCAAACCCTAACCCTAAACCTAAACCTAACAATAACCCCAACCCTAATCCTACTCCTAACCCTATCCCTAACACCTAACACCTTACCCTAACCCTAACACTAACCCGAACCCTAACCACCAATGCGAAACCTAACACTAACCCTAAACCTAACCCAAACTCTAAATCTAATACTAACCCTAACATTAACCCTAATCCTAACCCTAACACTATACCCTAACACAAACCCTAACCCTAACCCTAACCCAAACAGTAACCTAACCCTAACCCTAACCCCAACCCTAACCCTACCCTAACCCTAACCCTGTCTAACAATAACCCTAACCCTAACACTAACCCTAACCCTAACCCTAAACGTATCCCTAACCCTAACCATAACCCTAACGCTAATCCTAAACATAACCTAACTGTAACCTTCACCCTAACCCTGACCCTAGCGATAACCCTAACCCTAACCCTAACCTGTATCACTAACCTTAACCCTAATCCTATCCCTAACCCTAACACTAACCCATACCTCTAACACTAACCCTAACCCTAACCCTAAACGTATCCCTAACCCTAACCATAACCCTAACGCTAATCCTAAACATAACCTAACTGTAACCTTCACCCTAACCCTGACCCTAGCGATAACCCTAACCCTAACCCTAACCTGTATCACTAACCTTAACCCTAATCCTATCCCTAACCCTAACACTAACCCATACCTCTAACACTAACCCTAAACCTAACCCTAAACCTAACACATACCCTAACCCATACCTCAAACACTAAACCAAACCCTAAACTTAACACTAACCCTAACCCTTACCCTAACCCTAATCATAACCATAACCCTCTAACCCTACCCCTAAACCTAACCCTATTCCTAATCCTAACCCTAACACTAACCCTAACACTCACCCTAACCCTAACCAAAAACCCTAATCCTAACCCTAACACTAACCCTAACCCTAACCTCTAACCCTATGCCTAACCCTAACCCTAACGCTAACCCTAACACTAACACTAACCTTAACCCTAATGCTATCCCTAACCCTAACCCTAACCCTACCTGTAACCCATACCACTAACACTAACCCTAAACCTAACTCTAAACCTAACCCAAACCCTAACCCATACCTCTAAAACTAACCCTAACCCTGAACTTAACACTAACCCTAACCTTTACCCTAACCCTAACCCTAACCCTCTAACCCTACCCCTAAACCTAACCATATCCCTAACCCTAACCCTAACACTAACCCTAACTCTTACCGTAATCCTAACCAAAAAACCTAATCCTAAACCTAACACTAACCCAAACCCTAACCTCTAATCCTAACACTAACCCTAACCCTAACGCTAACCTCTAACCCTAACCCTAACTCTAAACCTAACCCTGTCTAACCCTAACCCTAACAGTAACCCTAACCTTAACACTAACCTCTAACCCTAACCATAACCATAACCCATACCTCTAACTCTAACCCTAAAACTAAACCTAACCCAAAAACTACCACTAACCCTAACCCTAACCCTAACTGTAATCCTAACCCTAACCATAAACCTAAGCCTAATCCTAACGCTAATCCCTAACCCAAACCCTATCCCTAACCCTAACCTTAACCCCTAATTGAAACCCGAAAGCTAACCCTAAAACTAACCCTAATCTCTAACCTTAACGCTAAGCCTATCCGTAACCCTAAACCTAAACCTAACCCCAACCGTAACCCTAATGCTAACGCTAACCCTATCCCTACGACCTAACCACTAACCCTAACCCTAACCTCTAACCCTAACCCTAACACTCTAATCCTAAACCTAACACTAACCCTAACCATAACCCTAAACCGAATCCTAACTCTAAACTCTAACCCTAACCCTAATCGTAACTCTAACTCTAACCCTAACCCTAACACTAAATCTAACTTCTACCCCTAACCATAACTCTAACCCTAACCCTAAACTTCAACCTAACGCTAAACCTAACAATAAGCCTAACCCTAACCCAAACCCTAATGCTAAACCCTAACCCTGACCCTAACCCTTACACTAACACAAACCCTAACCCTAAACTTAAACGTAACAATAACCCTAACCCTAACCCAACCCCTAACCCTATCCCTAACACCTAACCTCTTACCCTAACCCTAACACTAACCCTAACCCTAACCCTAAACCAAAACCCTAAACCTAACCCTAACCCTAACCCTCTAACCCTAAACCTAACCTTAAACCTAAACACTAACCCTAACCATAATCCTAACCCTAACCATAAACCTAACCCTAGCACTACACCCTAACCTGAACCATAACCCTAAACCCTAACACCTAACCCCAAACCCTAATCCTAATCCTAAGCCTAACCCTAACACTAACGCTAACCTCTAACCCTAACCCTAACCCTAACCCTAACCTCAACACTAACCCTAACCTCTAACCCTAATGCTAACCTCTCACCCTAACCCAAACCCTCAAACCCTAACCCTAACCCTAAACCTAAACCTAAAGCTAACCTCTAACCATAATTCTAACCCTAACCCTAAACCTAACCCTTAACCTAACCCTAACAATAACCCTAACCCTAATCCTAAACTTTGCACTATCGCTAACCCTAAACATAACCCTAATCATAACGCTAACGCTAAACTCTAACCCTAACCCTAACCTTAACACTAAATCTAACCCTAAACCTAAACCTAACCCTAAACCTAAACTCTAACCCTAAACCTAACCCTAACGCTAACACTAAAACTAACCGTAACACTAACCCTAAACTCTAACCATAACCCTCATCCTAACACTAACCCTAACACTAACCTCTAACTCTAATCCTAACCTTAACCCTAAGCCTAAGCCTAAACCTAACCTCTAAATCTAACCTTAACCCTAACCCTAAACCTAAGCCTAACCTTATCCGTAACCATAACCCGCTAACCCTAACCCTAACCCTAGCCCTAAGCCTAACCCTAACACTAACCATAAAACTAACCCATAACTCTAAACCTAATCTAAACCTAAACCTAACTGCAAACCTAACACAAACCCTTACCCTAACTCTAACACTAACCCTAAACTCTAACCATTTCCCTAAACCTAAGCCGAACCCTAACCCAACGCCTAATCTAGTCTAACACTAAACCAAACCATAACACTACCCCTAATCCTAACCCTAACCCTAACCATAAACCTAACCCTAACCCTAACCCTAACCCAATATCGTAACCCGAAACCTAACCCTAAACCTAACCCTAATCCCTAACACTAACTCTAACCCTAACTCTATCCATAACCCTAAACGTAAACCTAACCATAACCGTAACCGTAAACCTAACCCTATCCCTAACTCCTAACCTCTAACCCTAACACTAACACTAACACTAACCCTAACCCTAACTTCTAACCCTAACCCTAACACTAACCCTAACCCTCTAAACTTAAACCTAACCCTAACCCTAGCCCTAAACGAAAACGTAAATTTAAACTGAAACCTGACCCTAACCCTAACACTAACCCTAACCCTAACCCTAACCTTGTCTAACCCTAACCATAACGTTAACCCTAAACCTAAACGTTACCCTAAAACTAACACTATCCCTAAACTCTAACCCTAACCCTAAACCTAACTCTAAACATAACCATAAGCCGAACCTCTAACCCTAACCCAAACCCGAACCCGAACCCTAATATAACCCTAACGGTAACCCTAACCTTACCCCTAACCCTAATCCTAATCCTAACCCTAACCCTAACCCTAACCCTCTAACCCTAACCCTAACCCTAATCCTAATCCTAAACCTAACACTAACCCAACCCCTAACCCTAACTCTAATCCTAACCACAAACGCCAACCTCTACTCCTAACGCTAACCGTAACACTAACCCTAAACCTAACCCCAACCCCAACCGTAACTCTAACCCTAACCCTGTCTAACTCTAACCCTAACACTAACCCTAACCCTAACACTAACCTCGAACCCTAACCCATACCTCTAACTCTAAACCTAAAACTAAACCTAACACTAAACGTAACCCTAACCCTAACCGTAACCCTAACTCTAACCCTAACCCTAACCATAAACCTAAACCAAATCCTAACCCTAATCCCTAACCCCAACGCTATCCCTAACCCTAACAATAACCCCTAATTGAAACCCGAAACCTAACCCTAAACCTAATGCTAATCTCTAAACCTAACTGTAACCCTAACCCTAACGCTAACCCTATCCGTAACCCTAAACGTAACCCTAACCCTAACCGTAAACCTAACCCTACCCCTAACCCTATCCCTAACACCTAAACCCTAACCCTCACCCTAACTTCTAACCCTAACCCTAACCATAACCTTCTAATCCTAAACCTAACCCTAACCCTAAACGTAACCCTAAACCGAACACTAACTCCAACCTCTAAACCTAACCCTAACTCTAACCCTAAAACTAAATCTAACATCTAACCCTAACCCTAACCCTAACTCTAAACCTCAACCTAACCCTAAACCTAACCATAATCCTAACCCTAACCCAAACCCTAACCCTAAACCCTAACCCTAACCCTAAATCTAACACTTACACTAACTCAAACCCTAACCCTAAACCTAAACCTAACAATAATCCCAAACCTAACCCTACCTCTAACTCTATCCCTAACACTTAACACCTTACCCTAACCCTAACACTAACCCTAACCCTAAACCCCAACGCTAAACCTAAACCTAACCCTAAACCTAACCATAACACTAAACCTAATATTAACCCTTACACTAACCCTAAACCTAACCCTAACACTATACCCTAACCCTAACCCTAACCCTAAACCCTAGCCCTAACCTAAACCCAACCATAACACTATCCCTACCCTAACCCTAACCCTGTCTAACACTAACCCTAACACTAACACTAACACTAACAATAACAATAACAATAACAATAACAATAACAATAACACTAAACGTAACCCTAACCCTAACCTCAACACTAACCCTACCCTAACCCTAACCCTGTCTAACACTAACCCTAACCCTACCCCTAAACATAAACCTATCCCTAAACCTAACCGTAACCCTAACCCAAATCTTAACCCTAACCTAACGGTAACCTTCACCCTAACCCTGACCCTAACCATAACCCTAACCCTAACCTGTATCACTAACCTTAACCCTAATCCTATCCCTAACCCTAACACTAACCCATACCTCTAGCACTAACCCTAAACCTAACACAAACCCTAACCCAAACCCTATCCCTAATCCTACCCCTAACACTAACCCTAACCCTCACCCTAACACTAACCAAAAACCATAATCCTAACGCTAACATTAAACCTAACCCTAACCTCTAACACTAACCATAACCCTAATCCTAACACAAACACTAATCTTAACCCTATTCCTATCCCTAACCATAACCCTAAACCATAACCCATACCTCTAACACTAACCCTAAACCTAAACCAAACCCGAACCCAAACCCTAACCCATACCTCTAACAGTAAACCTAACCCTAAACCTAGCACTAACCCTAACTTAACCATAACCCTAACCCTCTAACCCTAACCCTAACAGTAACCCTAAACCTAATGCTAACCTGTAAGCAGAACCCTAAACCTAACCCTAACTATAAGCCTAACCCTAATCCTAACCCTAAATATAAACTCTCACTGTAACCCTACCCCAGAGCATAACCCTAATACTAACCTCTAAACCTAACCCTAACCCTAACACTAACACTAACCCTGACACTAAACCTAACATCTAACGCTAACCCTTACCCTTACCATAACCCTAAACCTAAACTTAGCCCTAAGCCTAACCCTAACACTAATCTTAACCCTAACGCCAACCCTAACCATAACCATAACCCTAACACTAACACGAACCCTAACCCTAACCGTAACTGTTAACCTAACCCTAACCCTAAATATAAACTCTCACTGTAACCCTACCCCTGATCATAACCCTAATCATAACCTCTCAACCTAACCCTAACCCTAACACTAACACTAACCCTGACCCTAAACCTAACGTCTAATGATAACCCTTACCCTAACCCTAACCCTAAACCTAAACCTAGCCCAACACTAAGCCTAACCCTAACCCTAACACTAGCCCTAACACTACCCTCACACTCTATCCCTAACCCTAACACTAACCATAACCTCTAACCCTAACCCTAAACCTAACTGTAACCATAACCCTAACCCTAACACTAACACTAAACTCTAACCCTTAAAATGAACCTAACACTAACACTAACACTAACATTAACACTAACACTACCTCTAACCCTCACCCTAACTCTAATCCTAAACCTAAACCTAACCTTAACCCTAACACTACCCCTAAACCTAACCTCTAACCCTAACCCTAACTCTAAACATAAACCTAACCCTAACCACTACCATAACCATAAACATAACCCTAACCCTAACCCTAAACCTAATGCTAACCAGAACCCTAAACCTATCCCTAACCCTCTCCCTAACCTTGTCTAACCCTAAACCTAACCCTAAGCTTAAACCTAACCCCAACGCTAACCCTAAACCTAAGGCTAACCCTAAACCTAACCCTAACCCAAATATTAAACCTAACCGTAACCCATAACCCTAACCCTAACCATAACACTAACCCTAACCCCTAAACCTATAAAAAACCCTAACACTAACGCTAACCCTAACCCTAACCCTAACCCTAATCCCTAACCCTAATCGTAACCATAACCCTAAACATAACACTAACCCTAACCCTAACCCTCTAACCCTACCCCTAAACCTAACCCTATCCCTAATCCTAACCCTAACCCTAACCCTAATCCTAACCCTAACCCTAACCCTAACCTCTTACCCTAACCCTAACACTAGCCCTAACCCTAACCCTTACCCTAAACCCCAATCCTAAACCTAACCCTAACCCTAACCATAAACCTAACCCTAAACCTAAACCTAACAATATCCCTAACCCTAACCCTACCCCTAACCCTATCCCTAACACCTAACCCCTTACACTAACCCTAACACAATACTCTAACCCTAACCCAAACCCTAAACCCTAACCCTAACCCAAACCCAACTCTAACCCTAAATCTACCCTAACCCTAACCCTGTCTAACACTAACACTAACCCTAACACTAAACCTAACCCTAACGCCAACCTTAACCCTACCCTAACCCTATCCCTGTCTAACACTAACCCTAACCCTACCCCTAACCATAACCCTAACCCTAATCCTAACACTAACCCAGCCCTAACCCTAACCCTAACACCAAACCCGAATCCTAACCCTAACACTAACCCTGACCCCTTACCCTAACCCTACCACTAACCCTAACCCTAACCCTAACCCTAAAACCCAATGCTAAACCTAACCCTAACCCTAACCCTAAACCTAAACCTACACCTAACAATATCCCTAACCCTACCCCTAACTCTATCCCTAACAACTAACCCCTTACCCTAACCCTAACACTAGCCCTAACCCTAACCCTAACCCTAAACCCCAATGCTAAACCTAATCCTAACCCTAACCCTAAACCTAAACCTAATACTAACCCTAACCCTAACCCTAACCCTAACCCTAACCCTAAAACCATACCCTAACCCTAACACTAAAACCATACACTAACCCTAACCCAAACCCAACCCTAACCCTAAACCTACACTAACCCTAACCCTAAACCTAACCCTAACCCTAAGCCCAACCCTAACCCTACCCTAACCCTATCCCTGTCTATCCCTAACCCTAACCCTAACCCTAACCCTAAAACTATCCCTAACACTAACTGTAACCCTAAACCTAACTCTAACCCTAACCTAACGGTAACCTTCACCCTAACCCTGACCCTAAACCTAACCCTAACCCTAACCTGTATCACTAACCTTAGCCCTAATCCTATCCCTAACCCTAACCCTAACCCAAATCCTAACCCATACCTCTAAATCTAACCCTAAGCCTAAACCAAACCCTAAACCAAACCCTAACCCATACCTCTAACACTAACCCTAACCCTAAACCTAACACTAACCCTAACCCTTACCCTAACCCTAACCCCTTACCCGAACCTTAACCCTACCCCTATACCTAACCCTATCCCTAATCCTAACCCTATCACTAACCCTAACCCTCACCCTAACCCTAACCAAATACCCTAATCCTAACCCTAACTGTAACCCTAACCCTAAACTCTAACCCTAACCCTAACCCTATCCCTAACGCTAACCCTAACCCTAACGCTAACCTCTAACCCTAACCCTAACACTAACACTAACCCTAACACGAACCATAACCCTAACCCTCTAACCCTAACCCTAACTGTAACTCTAAGCCTAACGCTAACCTCTAACCAAAACCCTAACCCTAACCGTGAACGTAACGCTAACCCTAAACCTAAGTATAAACTCTAACTGTAACCCTACCTATGATCATAACCCTAATCCTAACCTCTAAACCTAACCCTAACCCTAACACTAACATTAACACTGACCCTAAACCTAACGTCTAATGCTAATCCTTAACCTTACCCTATCCCTAAACCTAAACCTAGCCCTAACCCTAACCCTAACACTAACACTAAATTTAACCCTAACCCCAAACCTAACCATAACCATAACCATAACCCTAACACTAACACTAACTCTAACACTACCCTCTAACTCTATCCCTAACCCTAAACCTAAACCTAACACGTACCCTAGCCTCTAACCCTAAACCTAAACCTAAACCTAACCTAAACCTAAACGTAACCCTAACCCTAACCCTAACCCTATCCCTAACACTAAACTCTAACCCTTAAAATTATCCTAACCCTAACCCTAACACTAACACTAACACTAACCCTAAAACTAACCTCTAACCCTAACCCTAACTCTAACCCTAAACCTAAACCTAACCTTAACCACTAACCTTAACCCTAACACTACCCATAAACCTAATCTCTAACCCTAACCCTAACTCTAAACATAACCCTAACCCTAACCCTAACCGTAACCCCAACCCTAACCCTAATGCTAACCCCAACCCTAACCCTATCCCTAACCCTCACCCTAACCTTGTCTAACCCTAACCCTAACCCTAACCCTGTCTAACGCTAACTCTAAACCTAACCCTAACCCAAACACTAAACCTAACGCTAACCCTAGCCCTAAACCTAACCATAACCCTACCACTAACCCTAACACTAACCCTAATTTCTAATCCTAAGCCTAAACCTAACCCTAACCCTAACCCTAACCCTAGCCATAACCCCTAACCCTAACCATAACACTAACCCTAACCCCTAAACCTAACCCTAAACCTATAACTAACCCTAACATTAGCGCTAACCCTAATCCTAATCCTAACCCTCACCCTAATCCCTAACCCTAATTGTAACCCTAACCCTAAACATAACCCTAACCTTAACCCTAACCCTAATCCCTACCGTAACACTAACCCTAACGCTAACCCTAACCCTAAGCGTAACCCTCACTGTAACCTTAACTGTAACCCTAACCCTAACCATAACACTAACCCTAACCCTTAACCCCTAACCCTAAACCTAACGCTGACCCTAACCCTAACCACTAACCCTAACCCTATCCCTAATGCTAAACCTAATCCTAACCCTAAGCCTAACCCCCTAAAACTAACCCATACCCTAACACTAACCCTATCCCTAACCCTAACAATATCCCTAACCCTAACCCTAACCTCTAACCCTAATCCTAACCCTTACCCTATCCCTAACTCTAACCCTAACCCTAACCATAACCCTAACCCTTATCCTAACCATAACACTAACACCTAACCCTAACACTAAACCTAACCCTAACCCCTAACCCTAAACCTAACCCTAACCTTAACCCTAAACCTATAACTAACCCTAACCATAACCCTAACCCTGATCCTAACCCTAACCCTAACCCTAACCATAAACTCTAACTGTAACCTTAACCCTAACACTAAACCTAACCCTAAAAAAAAAAAAACCTAACCCTAAAACTAACCCTAACCTCTAACCCTAAACCTAACTCTAACCCTAAACCTAAACCTAACCCTAACACTAACTGTAACACTAAACCCTAACCCTAACCCTAACCCTAACCCGAAACCTAACCCTAACCCTAACCCGAAACCTAACCCTAACCCTATCCCTAACACCTAATCCCTAAACCTAACCCTAAACCTAACACTCACCCTGAGCCTAATCCTAAACCTAACGGTAACCCTAACCCTAACACTAAACCTAATCCTAACCCTAACCCTAACCATAACCCAAAGCCAAACCTTAACCCTATCCCTAACACCTAAGCCCTAACCCTAAACCTACCCCTAACCCTAACCCTAACCCCTAAACCCAAACCGTAACCCTAACCATAACCCTATCCATAACACTAACCCTAACCCTAACCCCAACCCTAACCTTGTCTAACCCTAACCCTAACCCGAACCCGAACTGTAACCC
Organism: Cavia porcellus; assembly: GCF_034190915.1. Classification (NCBI taxonomy): domain Eukaryota; kingdom Metazoa; phylum Chordata; class Mammalia; order Rodentia; family Caviidae; genus Cavia; species Cavia porcellus. The sequence continues at coordinate 62,266,481 of NW_026947506.1, read as the reverse complement.
TAAACCTAACCCTAACTCTAACCCTGAACCTAAACCTAAACCTATCCCTAACCCTAACCCTAACTTCTCAACCTAAAACTAACCCTAACTCTAAACCTAACCCTAACCCTAACAGTAACACTAACCCTAAACCCTAACCCTAACACTAACCTTAATGCTAACCCCAACCCTAACCATATCCCTATCTATGCTTTCTCTATTTTCTCCATTAAACAATTCTCCCCTCCTTTTCTGTTCTTCCATTCCACCATCTGTTTTTTCTTGGGTGGTGCTTAGCATTTCTCCAACTATTCTGCCTATGTCTAGCTTCATGTCATTAATAACTTCATTCCTGAACTTGTCTATGAGGCTCTGGAGATAGCGCTTTATATCTATTGGTGCTGTGTCTGCTATTGCCTCTTTCTCAGGATTGGGGGCCAAAGAGCCTCTTCCCATATTCTTTGTTCCTTATATATGCAAGCATATATGGGAGGCCCAGCTTCCTTCCCTGTAGGCCACAGTCTGATTGAATTGCACCGGCTAGGTGTTCCCGCCCACAGCAGCACACCAGGAAGTTGCTGACCAGGCAGCCTATGTAGGGCCTGCCCCTCCAGATCACCTTCAGGCACTGGGATCTGGGTTGTGCTAGCCTACTGGGTCTCAGCCAGCAGCATCACGTAGGCTAGGCAGTGCTCACCAATCCTGCTTGAGAGGGGGATACGTGACTGAAGTCACTGCAGCGCCCTGTTCCCCGCAAGTCTGCCCAGTCCCAGAATGTCCTCTGTTGGAGTCTCCTAGACCATGGAAGAGTCCCAGTTTCTCTCACTCACCGCAGGTCAATGCACAGCTCCCTGCCCATCCTGCGTTCAACTCCATTCACCGATTCCCGTTCGCAGAGCTTTCACGCGTCTCTCTCCCTGCTGAGCCAATGTAGACACAGCAGTGGCGGCAGGAAACCCAAATCACGGCTTCCAATGGCGCAGGCTCCAGCTTCCACACTGAGGCTTTTCTGTTCCTGTTATAGCACCAGGATTGCATTCCCAGTTGGTTTCTCTCAGTCCAGTTCATTCTTGGGTCAGCAGGGCATATCTCCTCTTGCTTATGATCCTTACTCCGCACCATTCCTGAATTCTAAGCTGGGTCTTTCAGAGAGCCTCCGTAGCTGCTGCTATCTGTCCACCATGTTCTCCGAAGTCCTAGAATAAATTATTTTGACTAATGTATCTACTATCATTTCCTTCTATGTGCTGCCATACTTAGATGTAACCTTAAAACACATCATCAGGTTGCAATTTAACATTATACAGGTAAAGTTACATTTTAATAAATCAAGAAATGTAAGTTTAAATAATATTATTTTCTTCTTTAACATATGTTTCCCATCTTCTTTTCAGAAATTAAAAATATATAAATAACTTTTTATATTTCATATTTAGACTAACCATCATATATAAGCCATGTATAAAAAGGTGATATTGTTGATGACTGCAATTGTCAAAATACATTTTGTACTGTTTTCCCAGAAGGAGAAATCAGAAAGGTGATACATCAAGGAGAGCAAAGACTATAAATATATCTGAATATCAGTGGTAGATTACTTAATGGTCAACTTGTAACCCCCATCTGAACCAAGTAAGCCTGGTGCTGTGTATGGAAGACCCACACGAGGATTGTTGCTAACAACATAAAACCAGAACTGGAGGGGAAGATGGCATGCTGTTGCTGGAGGAGCTAGTTGCACTGGTTTCCTGATATGAACTCAGCCATTCTCATCAGAGGAGGAGGTTGGGTCATCCCTGTTGCTGAGGACAGTTGTGATTCTCTTCTTGGGAGCCCTAGTTCTCACCTTGAGCATCACTTTATGGCTGCAGATCCCTCAGCCTGTGGACACAGATCCTTCTTCCTATTGGTGTGGACTGTCTAGCTTCCACCACAGATTCTTGGGCTGTTCCAGTGCAGATCCGTGTTCCATGAAACATTATGGGTTCTTCCATGAAACATTATGGGTTCTAGGCTTCTAGCTGGACTTGCAGAGGATATTGCCATGGGCTCTAGGTCTTCAGCTAGGTTTCTGCAGGACATTGCTGTGGGATTAGGCTATTGGTTGGATTATTTGGATCCACATGGACTGTGCTCTTCTGCATTTCACCTTTTGGGTGAATATTATAAAATAATCCTATAAGTTATGTGCCTTGTATTTAATTTATTACCTTGCAAACTTTGACTACAGCAGTATCTATTTCATTTATTCCTTTTAGTAACCTATCACATATCTCCTGTGGTAGCTTTCCATTACTGTAACAATGCCGTAGATAATTACTTTTTAAAGAGAAAAGTCTCATTCTAGATCACCATTTTGGAGGTTCCAGTGCCTGATCATACAGACTCCATTAGTCATAGGCCTCTGATGTGGATGCCCTGCATAGCAGGACTGGTTGAAAAAGCTAAATTAATAAACTGCATGCCCAAAAGCAAAAGAGAAAGAGAAATGAATGCAGTAAGGTCTCATTACTCTTTGCAAAGGAACACATATAGTTGCTTTATGACCTTGCTTTAGGCCTCACCACTTAAATTTTCCACCCCCTTCAATAGTCCCAAGTTGGCACCCTTAACATGATCCTTTGAAGATATTTTAGATCCAAACTATAGCATTTCCTAATACTTACCTAAGTGTTTTCTTCTCTTTTACCCAATAATTAAAAACCATTTGTAGAGACTATATTCAAAATAAAGTCTAGTATTTCAGAACATAGAAAATAACATGGCAGAAAGTAGTTCTTACATTACCTCACTAAATAAAGTTGACCACCTGACCTAGAACCCCAGTCTACCAGATTAGTCCAAAAGAAAAATATGAGTCTATATTGAATCTATTGTTTCAGGACTATTGGAAAATAGTTACTACTAAATAAAGAACATACCTCTTAATGACCCGGAAAAGAAACATGGAAATGTAATGTCATAATTAATTATAGCTGTGAAATATTTGTCTTATAATTAACTATTTGAATTTTTATTAAGCCAGTTTTACTAGATTACCAACTAGTTTTCTAAAGAATCGGAGATGCATCTTTATTAGTAAATTCTTTTACTAGACTAAAGCGTTTTGAAGTCATTTGACTAGGAGGAGACAGTGTATACATTTTTATATTTAAATCATGATGTTTCTCTTATTGGGAAAGAAGCATAGAGAGGAGAAGGAAAAACAATGAAAGCTAGACAAAATAAAAAAAACAGGTTTTTTTCTAATGTAGAATGAACTAATTACTCAAATTCTAACATGAAGTAATAGCTGTGATATTGACACTTAAAAATTGATGATGATAGTTCAACTTGTATAATTTTACCATATTTTTATCCGTATTATATAATAGACACTGGGATTAATATAAAATAATTATGAGAATGATGTCACAAAATCATCAATCATTTACATATTTTTAAAAGATTATATATATATAAAACAAGTAAAACAAGAGTCACATTTTGGTGTATAAGTATCAAACATTATGTATGTAAGTTGTTTATGCTACATAATGAATTTCATTTATAGGTGTTAAAACTACCACAAAAAAGGATGAAGCCTATTTTTATTTCAAGTATCTAATGTCCACATCACAATTTACTGTATTTAATGCATTTTACTTTCTGTTGCAAACAATATATTACCATAGTACAGATGACAGAAAAAAGGTCTCTTTAAAAATAAATTTATAGGGCTGGGGATTTAGCTCAGTGGTATAAGCGCCTACCTTGCAAGTGTGTGGTCGTGAGTTCGATCCCTGGTACCGGTAACAATACAAAAATACAAAAAAAAAAGGAAAAATAAATTTATTTTTAATAATATCTGTTCAATATTCTAGTTAGACTAGTATTATGCCAAGTGTCTATCAATAGTCAAAATTTTAATAGTCTAGGCACTTGGAGAACTGCTGAGCTCCCAATGGGTGGGCAGGCCCACGCTATCCCCGGAGCCCAGCCTGTTTGGGACTGCCACGCCTAGCCATCGGTGTGCAGAGGAGAGGCTGGGTGGATCTGGGGCACCTGCATCAGCCTCCCCATGTGTCTGGAGGACTGTGGATATCTCAGCAAGCAGGGAGGGATCACAGGTTCCAGAGGCACCGCGGCCTGCGGTGAGTGCTCAGCACACTCTGCCCAAATCCCAGACTGTTCCAAACTCTCCAGGCTTCTGGGTGCAGTGAAGTGGACAAGTGGGTTTGAGGCCTCTACATCCACCTCCCCATCCCAGCTGCACTTGGAGAACTGCTGAGCTTCCAACGGGTGGGTGGGCCCACGCTATTCCCAGAGCCCAGCCTGTTTGGGACTGCCGCGCCTAGCCATCGGTGTGCAGAGGAGGGGCTGGGCAGATCTGGGGCACCTGCATCAGCCTAGCCGTGTGTCTGGAGGACTGTGGATGTCTCAGCGGGCGGTGGAGCATCACGGGTTCTGGAAGCCCTGCAGCCTGTGGTGAGTGCTCAGTACACTCTGCCCAGAGCCCAGACTGTTTGGGTCCCTCCAAGCTTACAGGGGCATTGAAGTGGAGAGGTGGCTTTGAGGCGTCTACATCTGCCTCCACATCCCGGCTGTGATTGGAGAGCTGTGGAGCTTCCAACAGGCAGGTGGGCGCACAGTGTCCCTGAGCCCCAGATTGTCTGGAACTGTGGAGTTCTGAGCAGGCAGAGGAGGGCCATTGGTTCTGCAGGCCCAGTGGCTTGGGGTAGCGTGGTGCCAGAGTCTCAGTAGCTGCAAACATAGAAGGGGATTTCCAACAGATCCTGAGGAAGCTTTCAAATAACACTTGAAACACAGAAATATAGGAAAATGACAAAACAAAAGACCAAATTACAACCTCAAACCTCCAGCCCATCTCAAGAAACCCTAAGAGCAATGTATATAGAAGAAAATATATGCCATTCACCTCAAATATCGGACACAATAGCGACTGAAATTGACAAGCAACTCCAGGAAGCTTTAAAGAAATTCAAACTCGAAATAATCTCCCAGGTAAAAGAAGAAATGATAAAAGAAATGAAAGAGATTCTAAATATATCTAAAGAAAACACAGATAAAAAATTGGAGGAACTAAACAAAAAGATAGAATCCCTAGACGAGCAATATAAGAAACAAACAGAAGGACTTCCGGGAGAACATGGCGGACAGATAACAGCAACTACTGGAGGCTCTCTGAAAGACTCGGCTCAGAAGCCAGGAATGGTGCGGATTAAGGAGACATAAGCAGGTGGAGATATGCTATGCTGACTCAGGAACAAACTGGGCTGAGAGAAACCAACTTGGAATGCAGTCCTGGTGCTAAAACATGAACAGAAAAGCCTCAGTGTGGAGGCTGGACCCCGCGCCATTGTAAGCCGCGATTTGGGTTTCCCGCCGCATGTCGGCTGGCTGCCTCTACAGTGACTCGGCAAGGAGAGAGACGCGCAGAAGCTCTGAGAACGGCAATCTGCAAACGGCAGGGAGGCGTGCACTGACTTGTGGTGAGGTGAGTGAGAGAAACTGACACTCTACCACAGTTTGACTCCAGCAGAAGACTTTCTGGGCCCGGGCAGTCCTGCGGGAGCAGGGCACGGTGGCGACTCCAGCCACACATCCCCCTCTCGGGCGGGATTGGTGAAAAGTGCCTGGCCTGCGTGACGCCGCTGGCGGACCTGGTAGACTGTCCCAACCCAGATCCCAGAGCCTGATGGTGGCCGGGAGGGGAGACGCGTAGGCTGCCTGGTCCGTAACTCCCTGGTGCGCAGCGGTGAGCGGGAACACCTAACTGGCGCAATTCGATCAGGCTGTGGCTGACTGGGAGAGAAGCTGGGCCTCTTATATAAGCTTGCATATATAAGGAACAGAGAAGAAGAGGCAGCATGGGAAGAGGCAGCAACAAGAAAGGCTCCTCGGCCCCCAATTCTGAGAAACAGGCAATAGCAGACACCGCACCAATACACATAAGGCACCATATAGAGAGCCTCATAGACCAATTCAGGAATGAAGTTATCAACGACCTGAAGCTAGAAGTATGCAGAATAGTTAGAGAAATGCTAAGTACCACCCAAGAAAAAACAGGTGGTGGAATGGAAGAACAGAAAAAAAGGGGAGAATTGTTTGATGGAGAAAACAGAGAAAGCATACAATACGTGAAGCAGGTTCAAAGGGACTACCAAGATACTAAGAAGTCTATAGAAGACTGGCATAACAGCTTGAAAGAAACTAAGGACAGACTATCTGAACTGGAGGGCAGACTTGTAATATGGGAGAATGAAATGAAAAACTTCTTAAAAATAACAAAGAAACAAACAGCAATAATACAAAGACAAGAAGATGATAAGAGGATCCATAACTTAAGGATTAAGAACATAAAAGAAGAAGTAGGGACACAAACAAGTGAACTACAAAAGCTACTCACAGAAATAATCCAGGAGAATTTTCCTAATTTAGCAAAAGGTAAAGATACTCAGATGTATGAGGCATACAGGACCCCAGCTACCTACAACCCAAACAGAGCAACACCCAGGCATATAATAATAAAAATTCCAGAAATTCAATACAAGAACAGAATATTAAAAGCTGTCAGAGACAAGAAACAGACCACTTACAAGGGAACACCCATCAGAATTACAGCAGATTTCTCTGCACAAACCATCAAATCACGAAGAGCATGGGGGGAAATAATTCAAGCTTTGAAAGATAATAATCTCCAGCCAAGATTGAGATATCCTGCACAACTGTCCCTGGAAATTGATGGAAAAACAAGGTGCTTCCAGGATAAAGAGGAACTGGGGGAATTTGCAACCACCAATTCAACTCTACAGAGAGTATTGCAGGATATTCTAAAAAAAGAAAAATACAAAGAATCCAGAAATAATGGCAGAGAGGCCACAACGAATGGAGCAGAGAACAAAATGAAGAAGACAAACTGACAGCTACTAACAGGAAAAGAGCTCAACAGAAATGAGGCAGAGAAGATTGGATGATAGGAACAGCTATTTTGGAGAAAATGACATCTTAATAGGTAATACTGATTTAGTATCATCTTGTTTTGAAGTCTCATCTAGCTTTTGTCCTTCTGTCTCCAGTGGTCTAAATAGGCTGTATCTTATTGGATTTTATTATGTACGATAGTATAAGCAAAAACCTTTTAAAGACAAGGAGATTATACAGAAACCATTGTTCATTTTCTGTTAGTCGATTCTAAATACTCTGTAATGCTGTCATTCTCTTGAATGGTTTTACATTGTTTTGATATACTTAATGCTACAGTATACGAAGTTGTACTCAAGGATTTCAAAGAAAGAAACAATATGGTAACTACTTTTAGGTTAGGATTATCTGGTGGTGAAACACTATTCTGCTTAAATGGTTATGTTTTGATCTGTGCTGTTTCGTTGTTATGCCCTCTTTTATCTCAATCTCCACTCCATTATTTACTTACTTTTTTATCTTTATCCTTTTAATTAAAGGAAAAAAATAGCAGGATATATTATAGTAACCCACTTTGACTTTTCATTACCTTGATTTAAAGCCCTGTATTACTCTCACCATCTGGTTTTTAACTGATGTTCCCCTGTTCTGTTTTGCTGGATAGTATCAGGTTCGAAAGTTTAGGCATCAGCTGTGAAGATAATGAGATTCATTATGACGCCCATTCTTGTTGAATTTTATCTACTTTTGAAGACCTACAATGTCTCCAATGTTTTGGTTTTGTCGGTTTTATTTTTTACTGTTTTGTTCAATTGTATTATAACTAACGATATAGGCAATTCTATTAGAGATAGCGGGAGGCATTATGGTAACCATTGTTGATCACCTTGTATTATGTTTTTACATTATCTATTATGTCCACCCTTTTGACTTGACCGATTCTGTTCTGTTATGTCACATTTGGTTTTACTCTCTTCCAAAAAGTAATAAGAACCGTGGGAGCAATGAAACCCAAAATGTGTAATAGTCATGGTACAAAAGAGAGGAAAAGAAAGTGCTCCAAACTATATAACTGCATGTATATTTAAGTGTATAAGATAGAAAATGATATCACAGAGTTTTATTGGATCAATGAACAGAACTGTTTGCAGTATCATTGATGGAATGTCCACTTTACAAGCTTTAATTTTGTGACTTGAACAATTATTTCTAAGAAGACAATATGTAATCCATTAACTAGTGATTTCCTACTGTTCATTTTTTTCTGTAAATCTGTATAACTTGTACCCTTTCCCTGCTTTTTTTTTCTTTTCTCCTTAAATAAAATTAAAAAAATTAAAAAAAAAAAAACAGAATACATAATGCAGATGCACAGAGATATACAGGAAATTAAAAAAACTCCACTGAAAGTTGTAAAAACTGCCTTAATGAAAGTGAAGATAGAATTTCAGACCTTGAAGACAGGATTGCAGCTAGTGAACAGGAAAGGAAAGATCTTTCAAAAAGAACAAGGAATCAGGAAACAACAATTCAACAACTGCAAGATGATGCAAAGAAGAATAACATAAGAATGATAGGGATTAATGAAAAAGAAGGAGACAACATAAAGGATGTCAAGAGGATATTTAGAGAAGTAATAGCTGAAAATTTCCCAAGCATGAGATCAGAAACTGACATCAGGATCAGTGAAGCATGTAGAACTCCAAATAGTCATAATCAAAATAAAACTACACCCAGACATATAATAATCACCATCCCAGAAATCCAACACAAGAATAGATTATTAAAAGCTGTCAGAGAGAAAAGACAGATCACATATAAAGGAAAACCTATCAGAATCACAGCAGACTTCTCAGCACAAACAATAAAGTCAAGAAGAGCATGGAGTGAACTATTCCAGATCATAAAGCAAAATGATTTCCAACCTAGACTGATGTATCCTGCAAAACTATCATTCAAAATTGATGGTGAGGCATGTCTGGAGGACTCTGGATATCTGCGCCCAGACTGCTGGAGTTCCCCCAGGCTTCCAGGTGCAGTGAAGGAGAGAGGTGGGTTTGAGGCTTCCACATCAGCCTCCCCATTCCGGCTTCACTTGGAGACCTGCTGAGCTCCCGATAGGTGGGCTGTCCCACACTACCAGCCTAGCCCAGCCTGTTTAGCTGCCGCGCCTGGGCATAGGTCTGCAGAGGAGGAGCTGGGAAGATCTGGGGTGCCCTCACTGGCCTCTCTGCGTGTCTGGAGGACTCTGGATATCTGCACCCAGACTGCTGGAGTTCCCCCAGGCTCCCAGGTGCAGTGAAGGGGAGAGGTGGGTTTGAGGCTTCCACATCAGCCTCCCCATTCTGGTTACACTTGGAGAATTGCTGAGCTACCGACGGGTGGGCGGGCCCACACTATCAGCCTAGCCCAGCCTGTTTAGCTGCCGCGCCTGGCCATTGGACTGCAGAGGAGGAGCTGGGCAGATTTGGGGTGCCTGCATCAGCCTCTCCATGTGTCTGGAGGACTGTGGATATCTCTGCAACCAGGGAGGGTCCACAGGTTCCTGAAGTGCTGCGGCCTGTGGTGAGTACACTAACCCGGCTGCGATTGAAGAACTGTGGAGCTTCCAAGGGGCAGGTGGGCGCACAGTGTCCCTGAGGCCCAGCTTGTCTGGAACTGCGGAGTTCTGAGCAGGCAGAGGAGGGCCACTGCTTCTGTAGGCCCAATGGCTTGGGGTAGCGCGGCGCCAGAGTCTCAGTAGCTCCAAACATAGAAGGGGATTCTCAACAGATCCTGAGGAAGCTTTCAAATAACACTTGAAACACAGAAATATAGGAAAATGACAAAACGAAAGACCAAATTACAACCTCAAACCTCCAGCCCATCGCAAGAAACCCTAGGAGCGATGTATACAGAAGAAAATATATCCCATCCACCTCATATATCGGACACAATAGCCACTGAAATTGACAAGCAACTCCAGGAAGCTTTAAAGAAATTCAAACTCGAAATAATCTCCCAGGTAAAAGAAGAAATGATAAAAGAAATGAAAGAGATTCTAAATATATCTAAAGAAAACACAGATAAAAAATTGGAGGAACTAAACAAAAAGATAGAATCCCTAGACGAGCAATATAAGAAACAAACAGAATACATAATGCAGATGCACAGAGATATACAGGAAATAAAAAACTCCACTGAAAGTTGTAAAAACCGCCTTAATGAAAGTGAAGATAGAATTTCAGACCTTGAAGACAGGATTGCAGCTAGTGAACAGGAAAGGAAAGATCTTTCGAAAATAACAAGGAATCAGGAAACAACAATTCAACAACTGCAAGACGATGCAAAGAAGAATAACATAAGAATGATAGGGATTAATGAAAGAGAGGGAGACAACATGAAGGATGTCAGGAGGATATTTAGAGAAGTAATAGCTGAAAATTTCCCAAGCATGAGATCAGAAACTGACATCAGGATCAGTGAAGCATATATAACTCCAAACAGTCATAACCAAAATAAAACTACACCCAGACATATAATAATCACCATCCCAGAAATCCAACACAAGAATAGATTATTAAAAGCTGTCAGAGAGAAAAGACAGATCACTTATAAAGGAAAACCTATCAGAATCACAGCAGACTTCTCAGCACAAACGATAAAGTCAAGAAGAGCATGGAGTGAAGTATTCCAGATCCGAAAGCAAAATGATTTCCAACCGAGACTGATATATCCTGCAAAACTATCATTCAAAATAGATGGTGCAATACGATACTTCCATGACAAAGAACAGCTGAAGAACTTCATGAATACCAAACCAACCCTGCAAAAAATATTGACAGTTTAGATACACAAAGGAAAAAAGCACTAAGCAAACCAAATAATTAAACAGAACAGAAAGATAAAGATGCAACAGCAGAGAGATAACATTCCTACAATTAACCGGCATTTAACAGTAATAACCATTAATGTAAATGGTCTCAATGCACCAATCAAAAGAAACAGACTAGCAGAATGGATCAAGGAACAAAATCCAACCATATGCTGTTTACAGGAAACCCATCTAACCCAGAAGGATACTCACAGACTGAAAGGCAAAGGATGGAAAACAATTCTTCATACAGCAGGAATCCAAAAAAAGGCAGGAGTAGCCATTCTGTTTGCAGACAACGTGAACTTTAAACCAACAATGACCATAAAGGACAAAGAAGGTCACTACATACTCGTAAGAGGAAAACTCCAAGAGGAAGAGATAACTATCTTAAATATATATGCACCAAACTCCAGAGCACCCAGTTATATAAAACAATTATTAACAGAAATGAAAACTCAAATTATCAGTAACACAATTGTAACAGGAGACCTTAATACACCACTGACACCAAGGGACAGATCAACCAGACAGAAAATGAGCAAAGAAATAACAGAACTGAATCACACCTGTGAACGAATGGGTTTGATAGACATACACAGAATGTTCCACCCAACAACATCAGAATACACATTCTTCTCAGCAGTACATGGATCATTTTCTAAAATAGACCATATATTAGCTCACAGAACATATTTAAGCAAATGCAAAAGAGTTGAAATCATCCCTTGCATATTATCGGATCATAGCGCTCTGAAATTAGAAACTAATGACAAACGATACTGCAAAAATTCCGCAAACACATGGAAACTAAATAACACACTCTTGAGTAATCAGTGGGTCACAGAAGAAATTAAAGAAGAAATTAAACAATACCTAAAAGAAAATGAAAATGCAGATACAACTTACCGGAATCTGTGGGATGCAATGAAAGCCGTCCTCAGAGGAAAATTTATTGCACTGAGTTCCCACATCAGGAAAACAGAACAAATACAAATAAATAACTTGATGCTACACCTCAAACAGCTAGAAAAAGAAGAGCAAGTCAAGCCCAAAGCCAAAAGAAGAGAGGAAATTATAAAAATCAGAGCAGAAATCAATGCAATAGAGACTAAGAAAACAATCCAAAGAATCAACGAATCAAAGAGTTGGTTCTTTGAAAGGATAAATAAAATCGATAAGCCCCTAGCCAACCTTATTAAAAAAAGGAAAGAAAAAGCTCAAATTCATGCAATAAGAAATCAAAAAGGTGAAATCACTACAGACCCAATAGAAATACAGAGGATCATCAACACCTATTTCGAAAACCTCTACTCTCAAAAGTTTGATAACATAGAAGAAATAGACAGATTCTTAGAAGCATATGAAGTACCAAAGCTAGATCAAAAGGATATAAAACTGTTGAATAACCCAATCTCTGCTAATGAAATTGAAAAAGTAATTGGGTCCTTGCCCAACAAGAAGAGCCCAGGCCCAGATGGATTCACTGCAGAATTCTACAAGAAATACAAAGAAGACCTAATGCCGACACTCCTCAAACTATTCAATGAAATTGAAAGGGAAGCAATCCTTCCTAAGTTATTTCTGGAAGCAAATATTACTCTAGTACCAAAACCTGAGAAAGACCCAACTAAAAAAGAGAACTATAGACCGATCTCCCTAATGAACACAGATGCAAAAATCCTCAATAAAATATTGGCAAATAGGATCCAGCAAATCATCAAGAAGATTATACACCATGACCAAGTGGGATTCATCCCAGGAATGCAAGGATGGTTCAACATACTCAAATCAATAAATATAATCCACCATATCAATAAAGCCAAAAATAAGAATCACATGATCATTTCTATAGATGCAGAAAAAGCCTTTGATAAGGTCCAACACTTATTCATGATAAGAACTTTACAGAAAATTGGAATAAATGGTTTTTACCTCAATATAATAAAGGCCATTTATGACAAACCAACAGCCAGCATCATACTAAATGGCCAAAAATTGAAAGCCTTTACTTTAAAATCGGGTACAAGACAAGGATGTCCTTTATCGCCACTCCTATTTAATATAGTACTGGAAGTACTAGCCAGAGCAATTAGGCAAGAAAGAGAAATAAAAGGGGTAAAGATAGGAAAAGAAGAAGTTAAATTATCACTGTTTGCAGATGACATGATACTCTACATAGAAGACCCCCTAAACTCCATGGAAAGACTCTTAGATACAATAAATAAATTCAGTAATGTGGCTGGATACAAAATCAATACTCAGAAATCAATAGCATTCCTATACACGAACAACAAAATTACAGAGAGGGAAATAAGAGAAACTGGACTATTCACATTAGCAAGCAAAAAAATGAAATATTTAGGAATTACTCTTACGAAAGAAGTGAAAGACTTATACAGTGAAAATTATAATACACTGAAAAAGGAAATTGAAGATGATCTCAGAAAATGGAAAGACATCCCTTGCTCATGGATAGGAAGAACAAACATTGTGAAAATGGCCATTCTCCCAAAACTGTTATACAGATTCAATGCAATCCCAATAGAAATACCATCAACATACCTTATAGATCTAGAGAATTCACTCCTAAATTTCATCTGGAACCAGAAGAGACCTAGAATCGCAAAGGCAATTCTAAGCAGCAAAGACAAAGCAGGAGGCATCACAATCCCTGACTTGAAGTTATACTACAAAGCAACAGTAGTAAAATCAACATGGTATTGGAATCAAAACAGAGCCGAAGATCAGTGGAATAGATTAGAAGATACGACCACAACTACGAACACACTCAACCACCTTATTTTTGATAAAGGAGCCAAGCAGGTTCACTGGAAGAACGACAGTCTCTTTAATAAATGGTGCTGGAAAAACTGGCTCTCCATTTGCCGAAAACTAAAGCTAGACCCATGTCTATCACCATGTATTAAATTAAAATCTAAATGGGTCAAAGATCTGAATATTAAAACAGAAACACTAAATCTATTGGAAGGCAAATTAGGTAGAAACCTTGGAGACATAGGAGTAGGTAAAGAATTCATGAACAGGACTCAAACCGCACGGGAAATACTTCCCAGAATCAAAAACTGGGACCACTTCTTATTAAAAAGTTTCTGCATGTCAAAAGAAATCTCCAGCATAGTGAAAAGAAAACCCACAAACTGGGAAAAGATTTTAGTGAACTCTCTCTCAGACAAGGGTCTCTTGTCTAAAACATATAAAGAATTAAAGAAACTCAGACCTCCAAAATTCAAAGATCCAATCCAAAAATGAGCATCAGAGATGAATACGCAATTCTCAGATGAAGAAATGCAAATGGAAAATAAATACATGAAAAAATGCTCATCATCATTGGTCATTAGAGAAATGCAAATTAAAACCACACTGAGATACCATCTCACTCCTGAAAGAATGGCCAGGATCAAGAAAACCGACAACAAATGCTGGAGAGGCTGTGGGGAAAAAGGAACTCTCCTGCACTGCTGGTGGGAGTGTCGACTGGTACAGCCTTTGTGGAGATCTGTCTGGAGATTTCTCAAAAAGTTGGGACTGGAAATCCCATTTATTCCAGCTATTCCACTTCTAGGCATATTCCCAGAAGAACTGAAAGCATCATACCACAGTGATATATGTGCAACTATGTTTATAGCAGCACAATTTGTAATCGCCAGATCTTGGAAACAACCCAAGTGTCCATCAACTGAGGAATGGATAAAAAAGTTGTGGTATTTCTATACAATGGAGTATTATTCAGCTATAAAGAAGGATCACATTGAGATATTTATCAATAAATGGGCGCAGCTTGAGACCATACTCATAAGTGAAATAAATCAATCTCGCATGTGTGAATACCGAATAGTTTCCCTAATGTAAATAATGATTCAAATATATAAAAATATGTGGTAATCATGATTCCCCATTAGGTGGCCTTGAAGCCTTATAAAGTTTTCACTCATTAATTAGAAAGGCTTTATTCTGGGCTTCTTGATTTGAAAATATTTGAAGCTAGAGTATATGAAGTTTTATCCAAATATTTCAAGGAAAAAGACACTATGGTAACTACTATTAAGTCAGGTTATAAGGTGGTGAAGTACTAGGTTGTTGAAACAGTCATGCTGTGACCTCTATTGTTATATTGTTATGTCCTGTTTTATCTCAATCTCCCCCTTATTGTTTCAAAAAAAATTATTTAGTCATTTCTTATGTTTGTCTTAATTAAAGAAAAAATTCAAAAAAATTAGGTTATATAAATAGTAACTCTTTTTGATTTCCTATTAACTTGTTTTGAAGTCCTGTAGTACTCCCATGATCTTGTTTTGACTGATTAGACTCTGTTCCATTCTATATGATAGTATCAATTTTGAAGACATAGGCAACTACTTTGAAGACAATAAGATTCACTAAGATACCCATTCTGGTTTGACTATTGTCTTCTTTGGAAGTCCTGTAATGTTTACAATGCCTAAGTTGTATTGGTCTTGTTCTCTACTGTTTTGTCCAACTTTATGATATCTGGTGAGATAGACAATTCTTTTTAAGGAATCAGGGGACAACGTTGATAACCATTGTTGATAAACTTGTACTCTGTTCTACATCATGTGCTATGTCTATCCTTGGTATTGACTGACAGCTTTGTTTTGCCATATTTGACTGTATTCTTCCCCCCCCCCCAAAGAAAGTAATGAGCACTAAGGAGTAGTAAAATCCAGGATGTGTGGGTTTTGTTGTAAAAAAGAGAGGGAAAAAAAAGAAAAAGAGCTCTAACGGATATAAGAGCAAGTGTGTTTGGGGGTGTTAAATAGCTGACTATATCAATGTTTTTGGAACATTGAACACAGCTGTTTGCAGACTCCCTGTTTGAATGTCCACCTTGTGTTCTTTGATACTGTGATTTGAGGAACTATTTTCAAGAAAATAGTGTGTAATGTACTAGCAGGTGATTTCTTACTGTTATGTTTTTTTGTTTTGTTTGTTTTGTTTTGTTTTGTTTTGTTTGTAGTTCTGTATTGCGCGTACCCTTACACCGCTTTGGTTTGTTTTGTGTTTTTCTCTTTTTCCTCTTAAATAAAAAAAAAAACTTGATGGTGAAATATGATTCTTCCATGACAAAGAACAGCTGAAGAACTTCATGAACACCAAACGAACCCTGCAAAAAATATTGAAACACAGTTTAGATACACAAAGGAAAAAAACCACTAAGCAAAGCAGATAATTAAACAGAACAGAAAGATAAGGATGCAACAGCAGAGAGATAACATGTAAACAATAAACCAGCATTTAACAGTAATAACCATTAATGAAAATGGTCTCAATGCACCAATCAAAAGAAACAGACTAGCAGAATGGATCAAGAAACAAAATCCAACCATATGCTGTTTACAGGAAACCCATCTAACCCAGAAGGATACTCACAGACTCAAAGTCAAAGGATGAAAACAATACCTCATGCAGCAGGAATCCAAAAAAAGGCAGGAGTAGCCATTTTGTTTGCAGACAACGTGAACTTTAAACCAACAATGACCATAAAGGACAAAGAAGGTCACTACATACTTGTAAGGGGAAAACTCCAAGAGGAAGAGATAACTATCTTAAATATATATGCACCAAACTCCAGAGCACCCAATTATATAAAACAACTATTAACAGAAATGAAAACTCAAATTATCAGTAACACAATTGTAACAAGAGACCTTAATATGCCATTGACACCAAGGGACAGATCAACCAGACAGAAAATGAGCAAAGAAATAACAGAACTGAATCACACCTGCGAACAAATGGATTTGATAGACATGTACAGAATGTTCCACCCAACAACATCAGAATACACATTCTCATCAGCAGTACATGCATCATTCTCTAAAATAGGCCATATCTTAGCTCACAGAACATATTTAAGCAAATGCAAAAGAGTTGAAATCATCCCTTGCATATTATCAGATTATAGCGCTCTGAAATTAGAAATTAATGATAAAAGATACTGCAAAAATCCCACAAACACATGGAAACTGAATAACACACTCTTGAGTAATCAGTGGGTCACAGAAGAAATTAAACAATACCTAAAAGAAAATGAAAATGCAGATACAGCTTACTGGAATTTGTGGGATGCAATGAAAGCCGTCCTCAGAGGAAAATTTATTGCACTGAGTTCCCACATCAGGAAAACAGAACAAATACAAATAAATAACTTGATGCTACACCTCAAACAGCTAGAAAAAGAAGAGCAAGTCAAGCCCAAAGCCAAAAGAAGAGAGGAAATTATAAAAATCAGAGCAGAAATCAATGCAATAGAGACTAAGAAAACAATCCAAAGAATCAACGAATCAAAGAGTTGGTTCTTTGAAAGAATAAATAAAATCGACAAGCCCTTAGCCAAACTTATTTTAAAAAGGGAAGAAAAAGCTCAAATTCATGCAATAAGAAATCAAAAAGGTGAAATCACTACAGACCCAATAGAAATACAGAAGATCATCAACGCCTATTTCGAAAACCTCTACTCTCAAAAGTTTGATAACACAGAAGAAATAGACAGATTCTTAGAAACATATGAAGTACCAAAGCTAGATCAAGAGGATATAAAACTGTTGAATAACCCAATCTCTGTTAATGAAATTGAAAATGTAATTAAGTCCTTACCCACCAAGAAGAGCCCAGGCCCAGATGGATTCACTGCAGAATTCTACAAGAAATACAAAGAAGACCTAATGCCGACACTCCTCAAACTATTCAATGAAATTGAAAGGGAAGCAATCCTTCCTAAGTCATTCCTGGAAGCAAATATTACTCTAGTACCAAAGCCTGAGAAAGACCCAACTAAAAAAGAGAACTATAGACCGATCTCCCTAATGAACACAGATGCAAAAATCCTCAATAAAATATTGGCAAATAGGATCCAGCAAATCATCAAGAAGATTATACACCATGACCAAGTGGGATTCATCCCAGGAATACAAGGATGGTTCAACATACGTAAATCAATAAATGTAATCCACCATATCAATAAACCCAAAAATAGGAATCACATGATCATTTCTATAGATGCAGAAAAAGCCTTTGATAAGTACAGAAAATTGGAATAGATGGTCTTTACCTCAAAATAATAAAGGCCATTTATGACAAACCAACAGCCAGCATCATACTAAATGACCAAAAATTGAAAGCCTTTTCTTTAAAATCAGGCACAAGACAAGGATGTCCTTTATCACCACTCCTATTTAATATAGTACTGGAAGTACTAGCCAGAGCAATTAGGCAAGAGAGAGAAATAAAAGGGGTAAAGATAGGAAAAGAAGAAGTTAAATTATCATTGTTTGCAGATGACATGATACTCTACATAGAAGACCCCCTAAACTCCATGGAAAGACTCTTAGATACAATAAATAAATTCAGTAATGTGGCTGGATACAAAATCAATACTCAGAAATCAATAGCATTCCTATACACGAACAACAAAATCACAGAGAGGGAAATAAGAGAAACTGCACGTTTCACATTAGCAAGCAAAAAAATGAAATATTTAGGAATTACTCTTATGAAAGAAGTGAAAGACTTATACAGTGAAAATTATAATACACTGAAAAAAGAAATTGAAGATGATCTCAGAAAATGGAAAGACATCCCTTGCTCATGGATAGGAAGAACAAACATTGTGAAAATGGCCATTCTCCCAAAACTGTTATACAGATTCAATGCAATCCCAATAGAAATACCATCAACATACCTTATAGATCTAGAGAATTCACTCCTAAATTTCATCTGGAACCAGAAGAGACCTAGAATCGCAAAGGCAATTCTAAGCAGCAAAGACAAAGCAGGAGGCATCACAATCCCTGACTTGAAGTTATATTACAAAGCAACAGTAGTAAAATCAACATGGTATTGAAATCAAAACAGAGCCGAAGATCAGTGGAATAGATTAGAAGATACAACCACAACTACAAACACACTCAACCACCTTATCTTTGATAAAGAAGCCAAGCAGGTTCACTGGAAGAACGACAGTCTCTTTAATAAATGGTGCTGGAAAAACTGGCTCTCCATTTGCCGAAAACCAAAGCTAGACCCATGTCTATCACCATGTACTGAATTAAAATCTAAATGGGTCAAAGATCTGAATATTAAAACAGAAACACTAAATCTATTGGAAGACAAATTAGGTAGAAACCTTGGAGACATAGGAGTAGGTAAAGAATTCATGAACAGGACTCAAACCGCATGGGAAATTCTTCCCAGAATCAATAACTGGGACCACTTCTTATTAAAAAGTTTCTGCATGTCAAAAGAAATCTCCAGCATAGTGAAAAGAAAACCCACAAACTGGAAAAATATTTTAGTGAACTCTCTCTCAGACAAGGGACTCTTGTCTAAAACATATAAAGAATTAAAAAAAACTCAGACCCCCAAAATTCAAAGATCCAATCCAAAAATGGGCATCTGAGATGAATACACACTTCTCAGATGAAGAAATGCAAATGGCAAATAAATACATGAAAAAATGTTCACCATCATTGGTCATTAGAGAAATGCAAATTAAAACCACACTGAGATACCATCTCACTCCTGAAAGAATGGCCAGGATCAAGAAAACCAACAACAACAAATGCTGGAGAGGCTGTGGGGGAAAAGGAACTCTTCTACACTGTTGGTGGGAATGTAGACTGGTGCAGCCTTTGTGGAGGTCAGTCTGGAGATTTCTCAAAAAGCTGGGATTGGAAGTCCCATTTATTCCAGCTATTCCACTTCTAGGCATATTCCCAGAAGAATTGAAAGCATCATACCACAGTTAATATGTGCACCCATGTTTATAGCAGCACAATTTGTAATCACCAGATCTGGGAAACAACCCAAGTGTCCATCAACTGAGGAATGGATAAAAAAGTTGTGGTATTTCTATACAATGGAGTATTATTCAGCTATAAAGAAGAATCACGTTGAGATATTTATCAATAAATGGGCGCAGCTTGAGACTATACTCATAAGTGAAATAAACCAATCTCGCATGTGTGAATACCGAATAGTTTTCCTAATGTAAGTAATGATTCAAATATATAAAAATATGTGGTAATCATGATTCCCCATTATGTGGCCTTGAAGCCTTATAAAGTTTTCACTTATTAATTGGAAAGGCTTTATTCTGGGTTTCTTGATATGGAAATATTTGAAACTATAGTATGTGAAGTTTTATTCAAATATTTCAAGACACTATGGTAACTACTATTAAGTTGGGTTATTTTGTGGTGAAGCACTAGGTTGCTGAAACAGTCATGCTTTGACCTGTGTATTGTTATATTGTTATGTCCTGTTTTATCTCAATCTCTCCCTTATTTTTAAAAAAATTATTTAGTTATTTCTTATGTTTGTTTTAATTAAGGGGAAAAATTTTAAAAATTAACAGGATATATAATAGTACCTTTTTTTTATTTCCTATTAACTTGTTTTGAAGTCCTGTAATACTCCCACGATCTTGTTTTGACTGATTAGACTCTGTTCCGTTCTGTATGATAGTATCAAGTTTGAGGGTATAGGCAACTACTTTGAAGGCAATAAGACTCACTAAGATGCCCATTCTGGTTTGACTATTGTCTCCTTTGGAAGTCCTGTAATGTTTACAATGCTTAAGTTTTATTGGTCTTGTTCTCTACTGTTTTGTTCAACTTTATAATATATAATGAGATAGATAATTCTTTTTAAGGAAACAAGAGACATCATTGATAACCATTGTTGATAATCTTGTACTCTGTTTTACATCATGTGCTATGTCTATCCTTGGTTTTGACTGACAGCTTTGTTTTGCCATATTTGACTTTATTCTCTCCCCCCCCAAAAAAGTAATAAGAACTAAGGAGTAATAAAACCCAAAATGTGTAAATTTTGTTGTAAAAAAGAGAGGGAAAAAAAACAGCTCTAAAGGATACAACAGCAAGTGTGTTTAGGGGTGTTAAATAGCTGACCATATTAATGTTTTTGGTTGGATCACTGAACACAACTGTTTGCAGTCTCACTGTTTGAATGTCCACTTTGTATGCTTTGATACTGTGATTTGAGCAACTATCTCTAAGATGATAATATGTAATCTATTAACTGGTGATTTCTTACTGTTTTTTTTTTTTTTGTAGTTCTGTATTACTTGTACCCTTACACCGCTTTGTTTTGTTTTGTGTTTTTCTCTTTTTCCTTTTAAATAAAATTTTTTTAAAATAAATAAAATTTTAATAGTCTAAATATTAGATATTAAGCTAAGAGAAATGAGTTTTATGAATATGTATACTAATACTGCATGACCATATTTTAACATGCCATATTATTACAAAATAGAAATGAAAGTCTTATTTTAATTGTTCCATACACCTCTATTATTGCCAGTATAGGAAAGTCCATAACTATAAGTATACTTGATATACTTGATCCACTTTATAAATTTCATATCATAGATTTTTGTACTGCTATAACAAAAAAACCCTGAGACTGAATAACTTGTAAGAACAGAACTTTATTTCTCACAGTCCTGAATATTGAGAAGGCTAGTATCCAAAAGCACACACTGGATGGGTGAGGCCTTCCTTCATGCATCTCACTAAAATCAAGGCAGAAATGTCAAAAGTATTGACAATTCATATTTAGACGAAATATTTATCTCACAAAAAGAAAACAGAAATGCAAGCAAACTAAAAGCTAAAGGAAGCCTCTTTTGTAAGATTGTAAAAACTTCATGAGGTGAAAGCTCTCACTCTCTAAAGGATCTACCTCTTAATACTATCATAATAACAATGCTGGAATTTTAAAGGAGGGACATTCAAACCCATAGCACTTCAGTAGCAATTGATCATTTTATGTATCACTTTTCTGGGTGCAGTAATCATTGTTGACCTATTTATTAGAAATCTCTTAAAGCACATTTGTAGCTTACTTGAAAAAACAAATGTTTTCCTTTAAATGTGTGCACAATCACTAAAATTTTTTTTTTATTTTTATTTAAGGAGAAAAGAAAAGAAAGAAAAAAAAACAGTGAAGGGGTACAAGTTATACAGATTTACAGAAGAAAAAAATGCGCAGTAGGAAATCACTAGTGAATGGATTACATATTGCCATCTTAGACATAATTGTTCAAGTCACAAAATTAAAGCTTGTAGAGTGGACATTCCAACAATGATACTGCAAACAGTTCTGTTCAATGATCCAATAAAACTCTGTGATATCATTTTCTATCTTATACATTTAAATATACATGCAGTTATATAGTTTAGAGCACTTTCTTTTCCTCTCTTTTGTACAGTGACTCTTGCACATTTTGGGTTTCATTGCTCCCACGGTTCTTATTGCTTTTTTGGAAGAGAGTAAAACCAAATGTGACATAACAGAACAGAATCGGTCAAGTCAAAAGGGTGGACATAATAGATAATATTTTTGTAAGCTTGAAATCAAAATTTCAGTCACTAGAGGTACACATGCCTAGCAAAGACAAAGATAATGTTCTACCATCTTTCAAACATTTACACTGTAAACAAGTGCCTTTGTCTTCTCCATCCAGTGGCATGATGTATATAATGGTGCATTTTTTGCTAGTGATTATAATACTAAAAATTACTGAGTTATACTCTTGTCTAGTGTTACTAAAATATGAGAATGTCTTGATATGTTGTATAACAAATTATTTTGTTGAGTTAGGTATATTCAACAATGAATCATAGTGCACTTAGGTATGACATCAGTATTTACACATCAAAGATATACATCAAGTATCTTGAAAAAGTAATATTCATAAAACAAGTTTGTGTGCTAATCAGTTCACAAAAATGTCAAGTATAGGGATTCCTAAAATTTGAATTTTATATTTCTCTTAGAAACACAAGTTCATTATCAACTAATTCAGAATTTGTGGTGACTTTATAAATTTAATCCTTGGTCATAATTTGAATCAACTATATTTTAATATTTACCTGGAAAAAACTAGTTAATACAATTATCTGTGTAATTTTTCTTAAATTAATATATGAAAGTTGCATTACTTGCTGGGTTCTTCCTTTTCTTTTTCATTTCTTTTTGTTATGGGGATGGATTGGCAGTTTCTTCTTCTTTCACTTTTGACATGTCCCTAAGTTAGGATACAAAAAATACATTTAAGCACATTTTATTTTTTAAAGCCTCAAATTTAAGAATTAGAAAATTTATTAGTATTCCTGTATTAGTATTTATTTTTCACTTCTTTAGTCAACTTTTAGCCTAAATTAAGTGTTAGTTTATATCATTTGAATGAAAAATTGATTTTACTTTCATTTATTCATTTATTACATACTACTTTCGACTTGAAGTGGCTATCCAAACTTATGGCACAGTCTTAGGTGGTATGCTTACATTTTATAAATAGAATCCATATAAATTGGATCTTAGTGTTTTATTAGGTATATATTTCTCTAATCTTTTCTCCTATTTTTAGTTTTTGTAAGTGGTTGTATGTGAGAGTGTGTGTGTGTGTGTGTGTGTGTGTGTGTGTGTTGCTAGGGATGGAATCCAGGGCCTTACATGTGCTAGGTATGTGCTCTACATTACACTACATCCTCAATCTTTGAGTGTCTTTTGAATTGTCAGACTTAATTTTGGTGATACCTTACCGAGAATTTTTTTTTAAATTGCATTTACTAACCTAGCTGAAGGCTTCATTGATTTTTCATGTTTTCATCTAAATATGAACCTCTTAGATTTAAATTCATGATGCAGTTGTGTTAATTTTTAGTTTGTTGTGACAAATGGGTAGACAGTTTTTGGTTTACATGTGTAAATATAGTCTTTCAAGCACCATGAATTCAAAAGTCTGTCCTATTTGCACTAAATTACTTTTTCATTTACATCCAAATGGTTTGATTTATGCATTGACTTTTAAAATGTCACTGATTTGTCCTTTTGCCCATATAATATTGTTCAATTAGGTTTAGAAGTGCTATTGTCTTCCAATGTGATCTTAGAATTCTTGCTTTTAATTTTTTTCTTTGGATAGTCTATCTACTTACCAAATAAATGATTTCACTTGAATATGACTTTATTGTTTTACAAATTTAAATATCTCTGCAATTCTTATGTAGGTTTTCTGAAGTTTTCTCACAATGACATAAATCAACTATCTATTGATAATAATAAACATTATGATAGCATTTATAATTAGTTTTAACTTCCAACAAATATAAAATTTCATGTGCCACGATATCATCTGTGATGTATGTATTTACACAGAAGTGATTGCATATGTATACATTATATACATTTTTGATATTTAATCAAGTAGTAATGTTTGCATATAGACATTAGTGAACTATCTATATTTCCTTCAAAGATTCCATCTAATGACTTCTAAAGTATGTTTTCATTTTCCTGAATTTTTATATTTTCTTCACTAAACCGTACAATAAATACTGTAGGGTATGTGGAGAACCATATGAATAGTTTATTGCATATAAACATTTCAATAAATACTCTTTTAAATAATCATGTTTCCAAATCATTACTCTTTTTTTAAGACTAGAAGGAATCCATCAGGAGAAAGATAGCATCTGTCTGAGAGGTACAAGTACCCAAAAATTTGGTTGTCCACCAACCTGTTTTTCAAGGATATTTAATTGAGCAAAGCCTTGAGGTGAGGTGGGCTTAAGTAGGACAGAACTATAATCAATCAATAAGATTACAAACATGGTCTCATACATAATTTTTATCCAATGGCAAGTCATAGGATAGTTGTGAGGTGGGATAAAATTATTTTCAACTAATAAATATACAAGTATAGTTGCTAAGATAATATTGATTAAATAGGGACAAGTGGGGAAACAAGGTAAGTAGCAAGTGCACATAGGCAGACAAGGGCTTTCTTGGAACGGGTAGGTTAAGGTGATTCTGTCTTTCATATGGAGGCGACTGATACCTACTTAGAATAACAGTCACTTTTGATCATCCGTTGGTGAAGTATGTGGGTGAGCAGTTCTTTTTCTTGAAGCCTTATCTTCATTGAATACACCTCCAACCATGGATGTCTACTGCATTGACCTCTCAAAGGCTCAGCCCTGTTTGGCTGCCTACAACATTTCTACCTAACAGCTATCTATAATAATACTCCCTCTAAAGACGTACCCCTCACTTCCATGAGGTTGCAAGGGTCAAACTCTGATTTGGCTACTACTAGCTGAAGAGAGTTGTAGTTGTGATTGGCATCAGAGATACTCACGAGGGTCTATATTAAGGGTCTTCAACAGGCACCACACATTCTTGTCCTGGGTAGATGTACAGCTTTAAGTCAAGAGAAAACAAGGCCACAGAAATAAGTATGCATCGGAAAAATGATAAAATAACAGGTTAATTATTAATATAGCCAACAAAATCTTCCACCAAGAGGAGCCAGTAATAACTTCCCTTAAAAAGAAGAAGGAGAAGATATAGGGAATTTTAGAATCTGACATGTCATTAATCTGTTGCTTAATACCTTGAACTGCAGAAGAATCAGGAATGTACACACAACATTCAGCTTTTATAGTTGCACAAGTGCCCCTTTGTGCTGCTGTTAGAATTTCTAATGCCATCTGATTTTCTAGGATCACTTGCTTCATTAATTTTATTTCTTCATTTAGGAGAGAGGCCAACCACCATGTTGTTTAAGGCCTGCTGAATATAGTTATGACCTCAATGTGTTGCATGACACCCTCTACCTTAGGGAAGGGATAAGGATAGAAGCCAGATGAGTTATAGCACTGAAACACACTTCTAGACCACAGATGATGTAGGCAGGGCAGGTTTGCAGGTTTGTCAATACTTTTGACATTTCTGCCTTGAACCATGAAAATCTCAGCATACATCTTTTATCCATCCAGTGAGTATACAGGGCCACATATTGGGTTCCACAAGAGCAGTGAGTGCTATTAGGGGTTTCCCATCTAATTCTGGGTCAATTAAACAAGTTTATTGCAAAATCACTCTTTAGCCAGTAAAGTTAATGTGTATATACATTGTTCAGGGGTGTTCAGCCTAAGTATTTAGTACAATTAGGCCAATGAGAATAGGAGTGATTTTTATAATCCCAACATAAGGGGTCCTTTCTACTAAGATGCCCTATATTAGTTAGACATCTTAGTAGGAGGGGTTAACCATAGATAATCATCCCCTATCTGTTAATAGCCACCTTGATTTCTACAACTGTTGGTCCTCAGGATAGGACTCTTACTTTTATTTAAGAGAGGTCCTACTAGAATCTTTAAAGAGGTTTCAGCGGTGTTGTTAGAAAAAAATTTATTATGTCCAGAACCATTAAGAGTGTAATTTATAGAACACTCAGCTGCCTTGGAATGGTGGATTAAACAATGAACCATTGAATTCTTTCGTAAATCATCAATATGTTCCTGTGATTTATGCCAATCATCTCCTTAGATTTGGGAAGGAAATCCAGATGTACTGCCAAGGAAATCCAGATGTACTTGACAAGAAAGCAGGTCACATATCCAATCAAGATGTTTGCTGTAAGAACTCTGAATATTCTTGTGGCCACTTTATAAAGGAATTTCATTTTCCTTTAAGTGATTAAGTAATTAGTAAAAGGGCTAAGAATAGCATCTTAGATTCCTTATCTGAAAACACTGATTTTTCTTGAACAAGAATTTTAAGTCTTCTATGGGCTTACTGGAATATGCTGATGATGGTTGCTCACATTCAGTGACAGGCTATGGTTCCCAGGATTTGAGTCAATTATGATATATAGAGGAGCCCAGGCCTGCAACCTTGGCAGCTGATAGAGTTGACAGGATCAACATGTATGGTCCTTCCTGAGTTGGCCCTAGTGAAGCAGAGGGTAAGGAAAGAAAGTGTTAAGGCTCCAGGGTGGAACATGGATTTTCTCTTTTCTTTAGGCTGAACTTCCATTAGGAGTTGAAGAGTCTATTGGAATTTACTCACTGATGTGATATCCTTCAGTATGTTATCTGTTTCTTTCCCTCCAATTATCTCAGTAGAAGACCTCCAAATTGTATAGGGGAATGAAATTCTCAAGCTGCTAAATGTCCAAAACACTGTTTTCCTGTTCTCTAAAATCAAGAAGTGAATTCTAGGAACAACAGAGGTTAAGAATAGAAAGAATTTATTGAGAGAAGGAAAGCTTCTATCAAAGAGGGACAGAAAGAGGACTTTGGAAGTGGGTTGATAACATTATATATTTTTTGTTAACTTGTCAATGTTTTTATTTTATTTTGTTTTGTTCTGTTCTGTTTTCTCAGTTATTGAGAGTGAACCATAGGCTTTGCATGTAGATATATATTGGACCTATCAGTTATACACCTAGGCCTCAGGTTTTAAGAATTCCATTGACTCAAAAAAAAAAAAAGAAAGAATTCCATTGACTCTATTATTCCCCTCTACTTATCTTCCTGAAACAGTTTAGAATACCATATTACAGTGATGCATGTATATGTATGATTATAGAGCATAATTCATAATATTTGCATCTTGCTAGTGACTTATATGTCATCAATAGATGAAAGGATGAATAAAATGTGGAATATACATGCAGTGGAACACTACTCTTCCATAGACAAAAATAAATTCCAGTCACTTGTAAAATAATTGATGAACCTTCATACCATAAAGTTAAGAGAAACAGATCAGACAAAAAGGTTAAATATCACAAGGTTTCTTTTATATGGGACATTGAAATTATCAATGAATTTCAAAATAAAATATAGCTAATAAGAAGTAGGAAGATAGATCTTTTCCAATGGGAAGAGGATGAAGTGATGAGGGAAATAAAAAGAAAGAATTAAAAAAAGAACTAAGATGTGTCTTGTACATGTACCAACTCCTCACACGGAATAAAAATAGTATATACTGCACCTATGTACTGTCATGGTTTATGTTTGTGTCCCCCAGGCCTCATGATTTTGCATTGTTCATTTGTGATGGTTCATTGTATAGTGCTTGGATTGATGGTGTCAGGGCTCCACCCGCTAGGGGTGGAGCCAGGATGTGATGTAATTGCAGGAAGAAGGTGTGTCTCTCTCTTTGCTGGTTCGAGCTTGCTGTCGGTGGCTGCCATGAACTGCGGTCCAGCCATGCCTGCCTGTCTTGGAGCCAACTGAGTGTGGACTGAAACCTCCAAAAACTGTAAGAAATAAACCTTTCCTTTTCCAACTTGGGCTTCAGGTATTTTGTCTCAGCGACGAGTAAAAAGTAACTAAGACATGTACTAACAAAAATACATAAATAAACAGATCACTTTCATTACACAACCTACATAGTCATTCTATATGATATCTCCCTCTCTGTGAAATAAAAAATGGCACTCATATAATATTTGTATATGCAATTCTCATCCTTAGAAAGCATAATGAAATAATAAAATTATGTTCAAACTATCATAGTACCATAGCATCAGTTGCAACTAAACATATGTGATTAAAAACATGTAGAATTTGTAGGAAGTAAAAGTTAATATTTTATTATTAAATCAGTATTTGAAATTGTTATTAAGCATTTTCTTTTTTAATTTTATTTAAACAAAGACTAAGCAAAACAGAAAATAGGCAGAAATAATACATACGTTCAGAGAAAAAAATAAATAGTAAGAAATCACAAGTTGATGTTTACATATTGTCATTTTACAAATAGTTGTTCAAGGTACAAGAGTGGAATATGTAAAGTGGGAATTCAAACAGCGAGACTGCAAACAGTTCTGTTTAACTGTCCAACAGAAACTTAGTAACATGGTTGTCAATCCTATACACTTAAACATACATGCAGTTATCCATATCTTCATTTATGTTTAGATTAAACAAACTAAAGCAGGTTAAAATAATTCTGAACAAAGAATAGTAGTATTGCTGGATTTCACAGCATGACACTCTGTGATCAGCACTGGGTACAGTAGTGCCTTTTTTAATTTAAAGAAAGACTAAACAAAACAGAAAAAGGGTAGAAATAATACATAATTTCAAAGAAAAAATAAACAGTAAAAAGTCAATAGTTGATGATTACAGATTGTCTTCTTCAAATAGTTATTCAAGATACTAAAGTGGAGCTTATGAAGTGGGATGCAAACAGTGAGATTGTAACCAGTTCTGTTCAACTATCCAACAAAAACTTAGAAATATGGTTATCAATCCTATACACTTAAACATACATGCAGTTATCCACATCTGCAATTATGTTGACATTGAATAAACCTAAGCAG
This sequence comes from Cavia porcellus, assembly GCF_034190915.1. Taxonomy (NCBI): domain Eukaryota; kingdom Metazoa; phylum Chordata; class Mammalia; order Rodentia; family Caviidae; genus Cavia; species Cavia porcellus. The sequence goes on along the minus strand of NW_026947506.1, from coordinate 62,237,535 downwards.
GCTAATATCACTTTGAACAAAGAATAATACTATTGCTGGGTTTCACATTATGACACTCCAGGATCAGCACTGGGTATTTTAGTGTCTCTTTTTCTTCAAAGTATCTGTTCATTTCATCATGTGTCATAAGATCTGTTCTCATAAACTGTTTACAGATTCTACACATGCATGAGTCTTACCATGTATTTCTATCCTTTCTATGTTAGGGGTAGAAATAAAACAAAGCAAGGAAAAACAAAACATATTCCTATAAACACATGAAATGAAATAAACATATAAGACTGTTGCACAAAGAGCTCTACCTGTGTTGTCTCTTGTTATCTTCAATAGAATTGGCTATATCATCAGATATAGTATAATTGAATATATCAGTACATAACAGTATTAATAAAAACATAACTTTGTATATAGTAGAGAACTTCAAAAACAGGCAGGTATCAAGTGAGAATGTGTATCATAGAGTCTTGTCATCTTCAGTGTAGTTGCCTATACTCTCAGACTTGATACTATCAATCATATCAGTTTTGAATAAAATCTTCTCTGCCTCATTTCTGTTATGCTCTTGTTTGCCATCAATTGTTTGCTTATCTTCTTCTTTCTGTTTCCTGCTCCATTCATTAAGGCCTCTCTGCCACTGTTCCTGGAATCCTAGTACTTTTCTCTCTCTCTAGAATGCCCTGAAGTATTCTCTGTAGACTTGGATTGGTGGTTGCAAATTTCCCAAGTTCCTCTTTGTCTTGGAAGCATCTTGTTTCTCCATTAATTTCTAGAGACAGTTTATCAGAGTATATCAATCTGTGATGAAGGTTATTTTCTTTCAGGGCTTGGACTATTTCGCTCCACGCTCTTCTTGACTTGATGGTTTGTGTCGAGAAGTCTGCTTATTTTGATGGGCATTCCTCTGTAGTTATCTGTTTCTTGTCTCTAACAGCTTTTAATATTTTGTTCTTATATTGAATTTCTGGGATCTTGGTTATTATATGCCTGGGTGTAGCTCTGTTTTGGTTGTAGGTGGCTGGAGTTCTGTGTGCCTCATATATCAGAATATCATTTCCTTTTCCTATATTTGAGAAGTTTTCCTTAATTATTTCTGTGAATAACCTTTGTAGTTCCTTTGTTTGTAGCTCAGCTTCTTCATTCACATTCTTTATTCTCAAGTTATAGATCATTTTGTCATCTTCTAGCCTTCATATTGTTATTGCTTGTTTCCTTGTTATTTTTAAAAAGTTTTCCCTTTCATACTCCCACATTGCAAAATTGTCCTCCAGTTTGGATAATCTATCCTTAGTTTCTTTCAAGCTGATCTGCCATCTTTCCACAGAGTTTTTAATTTCCTGGTGATCTCTTTGACTCTGTTTCATGTGTTCTATATTTTTTTATATTCTTCATCAAATGGTTCTCTCCTTCCATCTGTGTCTGCTTGAGGGGGAGAGGCTTAGTATCTCTTTAATTAATTTTCTTATATTTTGCTTTATTTGGCCAAATATTTCACTTTTGAACTTGTCTATGAAGTCCCAAATATATCTCTTTATGTCCACTGGCACTGTGTCTCATATTGCATGTTTGCTGTTCTCATTCTCCTTTGTATTTATCTGTCCTGGGTCAATGTTCTCAGGGTTGGGGCCTGGGGACTTTTTGTTGTTGCTTCCTCTTCCCCTCTTTTTTTGCTTCTTCCAGGAGGCCCCAGTTTCTTTCTTTGTTGGTTACAATTCTTCTGAAGTGCACTGGATAGATGACCCTTCCCACAGCAGTGTGCTAGTGAGTTGCAGACAGAGACAGCGTATGCTGGCCCCTCCCCTCTGGATCAGTCAAGCGCTGTATCCTGCACTGTATTACTTTGTGTCACCTCCCCTCTGGGTGGCGGCGGCTGGAGCACAGCAGCGGAGGTGGACTTTACACCATCTACCCTCCAGGTTGGTGGCCACAGTGGGGTCAAGGGTGGGGGCAGCGATGGGTGGCCAGTCACTCCCGGGCCTGCAGTGACAGGTCTCAGTGGTGGCCTGGAGGCACCGCAGGTGGCAGCTGGAGTGGGGCAGCGCAAGGATCAGTAAAGTTGCTATAATGTGCACTGCATTTCTTTGCACTACCTCCCCTCCAGGTCAGTCAAGCTGCTGTGGCCTGCACTGTCAGTCAAACTTCTGAGGTTTCACTGGGTTAGTGTAGTTAGTATGCGCCACCACTGTAGGGACTTGGTTTCAGATAACCTAATGGGTCTCAGCCAGGTCACACGACCCAGGTCTAGCTCACTCCACCAATCCCGTTCGGGAAGGGAGCAATGGACTGCTGCCCCTTGTACTTGCCAGTCCTTCCCGGTCCCAGAATGTCATCCGCTGGAGCCCCCCTATTTATGGAATGGCTCCACTCCCATCACTCACCACAGGTCAATGTAGGCTCCTCACCAACTCAGCTCTCCCTTTGGCTCACTGGCCCCCAAATTCCATGTCAAAGCAGCGGGACCTTGGACAGGACAGCAAGTCACAGCAGGACCTCGGCAAGCTGTGGCAGGACCACGGCAAGCTGCAGCAGGACTGCGGCAGGACCTCAGATGGTTGGAAAGTCACCTTAATTTCTTCTTGGGGTGAGAGAATTCATCTCCCTCTGTTTGGGGCTCCTCACTCTGTATTATGTTGAATTCTAAGTTGACTATCTCAGAGAGCCTCTGTAGCCAGTTGTTATCTATCCGCCATCTTGCTTCTCCCTCTATTAAACATTTTCTAAACTATTGTCCACTCCAGTGAATTAAGACTTCACACTATCGAGACAGAAATAAGCATGACTTGAAGTTAGTTGTTTGAAATTAACTTTAAAGAAAATATAGATTTAAAAACAAAACCTTATGTTTGACAATATCAGAAGAGACAGGAGCAGCAGGAGTTGTAAGTGAAATTGGTCACTTGAGGTTTGAGCATACCATTAGTGAAACTTCTGAAAGCTCCGCTTACTGGAAACATGAAGTGTTTTCACAGCTACCAGCCTTTTGTAAGAAGTGCATTTGGAGCTGATGGAGTCCCGGGGTAAAGATTCTGCTTTGTAGTTTAAAAGACACTGTTCCATTAAAAAACACTTACACACAATTGCTCAACTTCTCTGTTAAAGAGAAAACCAATACAAAAATAACCCAGAAGAGATATTGAATTAGATACTTGACTTTGCAATCAGGCATTATCTATATTACTTTATTTTTATTCTTCACAAGCCATGACATTTATAAATTTGCCTTTGCATTTAAAAACTTTGATTTTCTTGATCTTTTTCATAATTACATCAACACAATCACTATTTCTAAATCTTATATCTCAAAAATAATACACATTTTTTCTAATTTTAACTTTATCTTTTTTCCTGGTCTAAAGTCATTATCAAATTATAGCACCCAATATTGTTATGAATGCTATTGGGACTTCCTGTCTTAACAAAAATTATTTATTAACCTGAGTCATTGATATCTCACTAGCATCAGTTTTACCTAAAATGCCCCCTTAAATCCAGATATCACCGCTTATATATAAGATACTAGAAGATGAGTAGAACCAGATATTTTTACAAGTATTCAGCTTAATTCTTAAGAATTACAGCTGTGCATTATATTTAATTTTATATTTCAAGCAAAATACCAGGATATTATTTGTTAAATTTAAGAGAAAAATCTGGTTTCAAGGATTATTTCATAACACAGCAAATTCCTTTAAAAGTTTTTCCCTTCTGAAAAATGTATACAATATCATCTGTCTTGAAGAAGTGTTGTAGGCAGTAACCAAGGCTCTCATTCACTATATTTCAGCACTAAGCATTTAGTAAAGAATAGTTTTTATTAGGAGCAGCAGCAGCAGCATCCGCGGTAGCAGTCATTCTCCTTTTACAACAATGTTGTAGAGTTAGATGACTCACGCCACCATACACATGTGAGAGGTTGAAATGAAAACATCTCATTCAATAACAAAAAGCTCATTAGAGTATCTTAATATGTGTCTGTAAAGGAGTTTTAAATGGTATTGCAGTTCATTGTTTGATCATTATTTCATGCTTACATCTTGTAATCTGAATAACTACTATCTAAGATTATGATGTGCAATACATGAACTAATTCTTTTTTTTGAAAAGGTAGAAACAGCCTTTTATTGAAATACAAGGAAAAATATAGAACTGTAAGATTCAGTATTTTAAAAAGCAGACAAAAACATTCTATTATTAAAATAAAAACCTTTGTGTAAAAGTATTACAGATCAAAAGCAGTATGTACACTCATTGTCCGAAGGTCTAATTAGCTGTCACTCAACAGTCAGAGCAACAGCTACACAGGCAGGGGAACTGGACACTGTGGTCCAACTTAATACGAAGGGCAGGGGATTGATGATGTGCGAAATAGGCCCAGAGGCAAAACTGGAAGACACTGTTAACAAACTGTTGAAAGGTACCATCTCCAAAAAGGCACTTACTGTTACAAAAGTGCTTAAAATCTCAACCCTTTACACAGGAACTGGCAGGGATAATTTTAAGGCACCATAAAAACCAGACTAGTCATTAATACCAAGATTCTAACCTTTCATGCTGAGGACTCCTATCAGCCTGTTACTGAATTTTTCACCATCCGAATTCCCCAGAATGTCTTTTCCACAGTAATTTTAAGTAGCACAGCATAATACTGCCCACAACCTCTGGAAGATGACTGTGTAAGCCACCTAGACCTCAGCAACCAAATCACAACTGTGGGGCATTCAGTGCTCTTCCGAGAGGCATCTTAAGAAACACACTCCACTTTGCAACAATTACCTAACTTGTTCACATAGTCTTAAGACCTGGGTGCCTTGATTCTGTTAAGAAGTCAACCAGTGTGAACTCAGTTATACCCATTGTTTCTGTATAAACAAGCTAGAAAGCTCATCTCTGAATCCACCAGAACAACGAGTTAACAATTCTATGCTTCTAAGTGCTTGGGTTTATGGGAAGGTTCCAGAGCTACATCAACATGCATTAAATCAAATATACACTAGCAATCATCTTTGAAAAAGAATTTGAGGGCTGGGGATGTGGCTCAGTGACACAGCACTTAACCTAGCACGTGCAAGGCCCTGGATTCCACCCCGAGCACCACACACACATATAACACACACACAAATTAAAAAAAAAATAATGATCTGGAAACGTAAGTGGCAGATGGAAATAGGTGGGGGCAGAGGACACAGAGAAGTGGTAAAGAGGGCAACGCCTCACCTTCCATGATGTTCTAGAAGCACCTGCAAATCTACCGGGATTAACCTGATCTGAGTGTTCTATTAAACTGACCATCACGATTCTTAACTCAGGTTTCAATCAATGACAGAACTGGAAACTTCAACTAGGAAAATGTGGGCTGTGGAAAGCAGGCAGCCAATCTTCTAGGTATTACGTACTTGCATTTCAAACTCCTGTTTCAGACTCTTCAAGTAAGCATGCACATGCCCAAAGTCATGGTATTTGGCTAAATACACAAGGACCCCAGTTGCACACCCTCCATCTCGCTGGCGACAGAAACTGCAGTTACAGATCCCCCGACAAGGTGGGCAGTGCCAGTCCGGGCCCAGCAGCGCATCCTTGACTCCTCCCCATAGCGATTCCGAAGGCAAGGGCCACAGAACTGGCCTCGAATGCCTCAGCAGTCTGGGTTCCTGCAGTTTGTTTTGGTATCAATAGTTTTCTGATGGTACTGATGGCAAGTAGGGCCCAGCGAGCGGTTATAGATCTTCTCTCCGGAGGTGCTGCAGATGGTCTACAACTCGTCCTCTGTGATTTCTTCTACCGGACGAATTATGTGTGGAAGGGTCATGGATCCCGGGCGGCGACTTCTGGGCATGTCATCGTCCAGTGCATCCAAGGCCTTCCTTTTCCTCACGAGCATGTACTTATCATCTTCCTCTTCTTCCTCCTCCTCAGTGGGGACAGCACTCAGAGACCCCAGGACCCGAGACCTGGACCTGGCAGGCGGCCGGCTCTGCGCTCTGGGTTCCCCCTGACAGCCATGCGTGGGAACGTGCGCCTCCGGGGAGCCTTCGACAGTGATCGGGGGCCCGGGACAGATGGTCTTCCAGAGAATGAGCCAGGAAAACTTTCTAATTCTGACGTGAGTTTTGCAAGCATGGCTTTGTTTTGCTTTGTATTTAAGGCCCTTTTTTCCAGAAAGTTCATGCTGCTCTCGTCTTCTGAATCGGAGTTGGAAACGCTGTCAGAATCCTCTGGAGGCCTGGGGCGCTGGCTGTTTGTTGGTGTCGCCCTGGAAACTTCATGGCCACCTGAGAGGGCCGGAGGGTCTGCCCTGGCTGCCTGCAGTCTTGTGTTTGCAAAATTATCAGAAGCAAAGCTGTCACAACTGTCATCAGAGGATGACGATGTTTCCATGGAAATCAACTTTATATATCTGAATTTCTTTACGTTCTTCACTCTGAGATCCTTTTACCTCCATGCTGGCGGTAGGCGCACGGGCGGCGCTGCTGGGACAGGGAACGGCCAAGGAGCCGCCACATGAACTAATTCTTACTAAACTTTGAAAGTCTGTATCATTTCTATCTTTCATTTGTTTTGCTTTTAAAATAATAAAAATAGTAAATGGTATTGAAATGGAGAAAGCCAAAATATACATTTTATAGAATTTTAAAATTTGATGGAGGTAAAACTTCAAACATTTTCTAGCTCTTGGCTCTCCCCTGAATTTTTTAGTGAGTGCCATGAGACTTTATCATGGTTTTTGAGCAATTCAGTAGAGAACTGTGCAATCTTTTTCACATATTTTATCTTGTTTCATTTCTGTATGTTCTGATGTTAAAAGATAGAACTTAGTGAGGTTGGGGATTTAGCTCAGCGGCGTAAGCACCTGCCTCGCAAGCAGGCGTTTGTGAGTTCGATCCCCGGTACCGGTAAAAAAAAAATAATAAAAAAAAAAAGATAGAACTCAGTATGTTCTAAGTAGTTTCACTCTTAAGATGCTGTTAGTTAAGGTAGTTTTTCTTCAGGATCCTATATCTATAAAACTTCTACGAACTTTCAGAGTGCTAAAGATTTCTCTAAAACCAAAACCTTTGGAGCTATCTTGTTTTTTACATATTTAATAATTTCCCACATATTTAATAATTTTCCATTTCTTCAGGGTGAAGTAAAGTCCAATAGACTCACATTTCCTCTTTGCATACCGCAAAGTTTCATTTATATCTTAAGCACATCATTTGTAATATTTTGTGTTTAATAGTAAAACATCTCTATGTATGTTTCTCATCCTCTCTTTCTCTCTGAATGTTTGTGTGTATGTAAGAACTTATGTTTTAGATTAGGCACATAAGCAGCCTAAATTATTTTTCTCTAAGGCTTATTTATTGCTTTAATTTGGCTAGGAAATGTCCCCCAAAACACATGTTGAATGCTTAGGCTAGGCCTATGATTTTATTGGTAGTTAGTGGAATACTTAAGAGGTTCAGTCTTATGAAAGGAAGTCAGGAGCCGGAGGTAGGATCCTAAATGGAGTATTCAGGTCTAGATCTCCCTATTCATCTTGGTTTTCTTCCTGCCTGCAATGAAGTGAATTTCTTCTTCCTGCCATGGTCCTGCCATGATGCACTACCTCTCCACAGCCCCACAAGCAGTGGATCACTTAACTGAATAAATATCTTTAAAACTGAGATTGAAAAAGAAAACTTTTCTGCTTTTAAGATGATCATCTCAAGGATTTTGTAACAGTTATGCAAAAGCTCTTCAGTCAGTCATCATATTAACTTTTGTTTCTTTAGATTTAACTATAGCTTTGTAGTGCATTTCAAAATCAGGTAGTGTGATTCCTCTGACACATTCTTTTAGCAGTATCGCTTTCATATTTCATGTCTTTTATTGATCTATCTGAAATTTAGGATTGTTTTTCCCAGCTTTGTGAATTTGATAGTTGTAGACATCCTTCTTGTCAGAGTGATAATTTTCTGCAATCTGTTTGTGAGTATCTTGATAAGGAGTTTTGCATCTATGCTAATTCAGAAGAATGGCCTGTAATTCTCTCTTTTTTTTTTTTTTTTTTGGAAATTTGTCTTTCAAAACTGAGATGCTTCCATGATAAAAGAACATATGAAATTCATGGCCACCAACCCAACAGTCCAAAATGTTCTGAAAGATAACAATGCTAATTCCAATAATCCCAACAAAATGAATCCACCAGGCAAGACAAGCAAATACACAAAAGGGAAAGAAAGAGACCCAACAACAAGAAAATATGATAAGGATATATCAATAAATATTTATAATCAACATTGGTGAATGGTCTAAATTCACCAATCAAAAGAAACAGATTGGCAGAATTGATCAAGAAACAAGATCCAACTATGTGCTGCATATAAGAAGCATTTCACTCAATTATATAAAATGGACATGAAAAATAAGACAAGTGGTACAATATACAATTGTAATTGTAATACAATTATACTGAATAACTTGATTGCCTCATCATCACAAAAAACAGATCAACTAAATAATAAATCAATGAAGCAATATCAGAGCTGTACCAAATCTTTGAGCAAATGAACTTAGTAGGTATCTACAGAGTGTCCCAGTCAAAAATGCACATTTCTAATATCAGTACCCAGGACTTTCACCAAAATAGACCACATATTATCTCATAGAACATGACAATAAGGAATTGAAATTGTACCATGCATATTACTGAACCATAGTGCAGTGAAGCTGAATAGCATCAGCAAAAGGAAACCACTACATAAAGGATGAAAATGCATAACATGCTACTGTCTAACCATTGAGTTACGGATAAAATAAAAGAAGAAATTAGACATTTTCTACCATTGAGCTGTAATATCAATGCAACATATGGGTAACAATGAAAGCATTCATATTAGGGAAATTTATGGCAGTGAATACTCACATTAGGAAAACACTGAGCTTAAATAATGTTCAACCTCCAGTTTTTAGAAAACAAAAACCAAAACAAGTTATACCCAAAATGTACAAGGAAGGAAATTTTAAGCTGATATTTTATGCCACTTTTATTGTTTTCTGATTTTTGTCTAATTTGAATTTATCTTAGATTGACTAATCTTTGCATCATCTAAGAGATGTTGTATTCATTTTGCTTGTTCAGTGATTATATCTAGATTTCTTAAAAAGAACTCTAATACCTAATTCACATTGGACATTTCAACTGACCGTACTTTTTACAGAATTTCTAATCCTCTAAATTTTTACGTGGAGTACTCATATGGACTGTAATACCTTTTTATGATTGTCACACATGTTTTGTATCACTTTGTTTATCTGTTGTAGCTTTTTATGAATGTCTTTTACAGCTTCATTTATTATTTGGACCAATATCTTTTTAGTTAGGCCCTCTTTGTGCTTGCAAAATGCCTTGTTGATGCTTTGTTATCTTTGCTGATATTATTTTGAATAGTTCACACATGTGACATTAGCTTTCTCCCATTTTATGCCCCATTGATTAGCTTTGCAGTAGTTGGGAGTATTTGGAGACATTTTATTGGCTGTTTATTTCATGTTTATATATTTTGTTGATGTGGCTGCTATTGTTTCTTTGTTTTTTATGTGTTCAGGCTTGTGGGTTGATTGAAATAGAAAGCTTTGTTTTTAGTATGGAGATATTAGTTAATGTCTATTTTTCTGTGATACCCTCTGGGCATGGCTAACAATTGGTCTTTTGCACTGCCCCAAGTATCCAACCACCTCTGTTGATTTGAGAGATGGGATGTTGCAGTGTACTTAAGCAGTACAGTTTTCCAGGAATTGGCCATAATATTATTAATGACTACAAGGCAATTCATATAGTTGGTATTCCATTATAATAGTAACAGATGTGTCATCTTAATTATAGTAATGAAACAACATCAATTATAGCATCAAAAACAAATTGAATAGTCACAAAGTATAAGTACTAATAGAGCACCAATCTTAGCCATAGAAAAGAGAAATTTATAATAGTACAAATACTAATACAAAGCAAATGTTGACTTACTATCAACCATCAGTATGTATCATTTAAATGAAACAACATTACCTCTACTAACAATAAAGTGGCATTCAACAGAAAGAGCATAAAATTAACTATCTATCTAGAGATTTAAAAGCTCTACTATACTAGTAAAGATATAGAAGATAGAGAGCCAGGCAATGAAAAAAACAAATGATTTTGAAAAAGCAATCAATGGTATACGAGAAGAGAATATTGAGATGGCATCATTTTAAGAACTAAGTAGGAAATTAATAGTGATAGGAAACTGTCACAGGAAAAATGAACAAGACAAAGAAAAATGGTAAACAGAAAACAAAAACATTAAGATGAAAGTGAGAAGGCAGAGAAAAAATTGGAAAGGGAAAAATGACATATAGTGAAAAGAAACTTAAAAAGGGTGAAATGGCAAACTGGAAAAACACTTGATGATGGAAAGATTTTTTTTTTTTTTTTTTTTTTTTTGTGGTTTTCGTTTTTATCGGTACCAGGAATCAAACTCACAACTGCCTGCTTACAAGGTAGGCGCTTACGCCGCTGAGCTAAATCCCCAGCCCCTGATGATGGAAAGATTTAACTGATACAGGGGCTGGGGATTTAGCTCAGCGGCATAAGCGCCTGCCTTGCAAGCAGGCAGTCGTGAGTTCGATCCCCGGTACTGATAAAAAGGAAAAAGACAACAACAACAAAAAAAACTACTATATCAACTATCTGCATCATAGACCCATTTGTCCATTCTTCTCAGTCTGCGTTTGCCATCTCAACAAAGATATCCACGTACCTCTTAGCAGATGAGGAATGTGATCATTCTCTGTTCTCTACTGATGATAGACCACAGTTTGGGTTTTCAAATGAGCTGCTAGACTTATTATCTACAGTCGTGGCTTCTAGTTTCTCTCTTTCCCTGGGCAGAGATAAGTAAGCAGATATAAATAAATAAATAAATAAATAAATAAATAAATAAATAAATTTATTTTAAAATATATACAAATAGATATGAAAATAAAAACGTTTGACAATTTTAGTATCCGTTTCTGTTTAAAATATTATCAATGTAGTAATAGAAGGGAAACTTCTCAACTTAAAAAAAGGATATATAAAAATCCACAGGTAATATTTACTCCATATAGAAAGATTTTTTTAAATGCTAGAAAGATCAGAAATGATAAAAGGCTGCCAACTCTTCAAAATGTTATTGCTTTTGAGGCTTTAGTCATTGTAATAACACAATGAAAATAAACACAATGAAAGAGAAATAAAATGCATACAGATTTAAAAATAAAAACAAAATTGCTTTTATTTTTAGAAAAAATTCATTGGTCTTAACTTTTAGAGGACATCAGCATCCATTAGAAAATGTCAAGAAAACTGATAAAGATTCATATAAAACTATACATAAAACAGGATTTTAATAAACATTAATGATACTAGATTGAAATTCAAATTTCTCTCAAGATAAATCACTATAAAACAATATAACACTGAAAAACAAAACCAAATAAATTTCTACATTAAATTTCAAATAAATTTCTACATTAAAAATAATTGAAAACATGAAATTATTTGGAAAGTCTAAATATAATTAACTAAAATATGAAATTCTTTGGAATAAGTCTGATAAAAGATATACAAATATTAATACCTTCAAAACTAGCTGACAAAATTTGAGGAAGATTTAAATGAATATAAAGATATACCTTGTGTGAGTGTTATGATATTCACTATTGTTGAGAAGTTACTTTTTCTCAATTTTTAATAAATTCAACATGTTATAGATCATAATTTGTTCATATAGCTTTGAAGCTAGCTCAAAAATTAGAAATGGAATGAAAAAGCTTCATCTATCCAAAATTAATATTTTAAAAAGTACAATTTGGATGATTAAATATATAAATATATAAACATAATTATAAGTTACAATGTATTCAAAATATATAACAATCATGACAATGTATTACTGCATGAAGATATACATGTTGATCAGTGGGATGGCTTAGATGTTCCAGAAATAAATGCTAATGTTCATAACCAATTGAATTCCCCAGTGTTATAAGGAAACAAATCATATACTTTAAAATTATTTTGGTGAAAAAGAGGCTAAGAGTTTGTATAAAACAATTTGAATTCATATCTTACAACTCATATAAAAATTAAATTAATATGGATCAGATTTCTAAGCATAAATATTGATAGAATTGTGGCGCGGCTGAAAAGATAAGAAGTATGAAATATAAATGACCTTTATTTTAAGAATGCGGGGAGAGACCCCGACCCACCGGGCTCCGGCATAGTCCCCAGGGTCTGGCAACCTCTCCCGGGGTTGGCGATCTCTCCCTGGGACACGTGGAGTGGGGGCATACATGTAGCTTAGGTTTGGGTGGGGCCTGAGGGGCATTAGTGATGCGCAGGTATCTCATTGGTATTCATTTCACGCCACAGGTAAATTCCTAGGGGCGGGGAAGATGGAGCCCCTTGGTTCTGCCTTCTAAGGCTTTACCAGCTACAGTGTCCAGCCTAGGACAAGATTCTTTCAAGTATAATGGTCCACATCTTTAAAAAGATATCATGGGAACACCTGTGAATTTTGAGTTTGATAAGGATTTCTATAATAATTAAAATAATGAAATGATCAGACAAATATCCGAAGAAAATGTCTAATTTCCTACAAGAAATACTTCAATTATTAATAATATGAAATGACTCTCAATTCAGGCATGTTGGTGCATGGCTGTAATCCCAGCACAGGGAAGGCCTAGGCTATACAGTGAGTTCAAGAAAAAAACAGTAATTCTTAAAATGCAATAATAATAAAATATTAATAAAAAATTTTTTGCAAACTATTGGAACACATACTTCAGCATAAAATATATGGACACATCAGTTCTCATCCTTGTTCTGCATTTGTAAAATCTATATTATTTCTACAGTTATACATATCACTCATCTGGCTAACATTTTAGAGAATTCATGTTGCCAGTTATTAGGAAAAGTGTAAAAGAATTGGAATTCTTATAAGTTATTGATGGAAGAATAAACTATACATGACCTTAGAAAAGAGACTGATAGTTCTAAAGAGTAAAATTCACACCTATCTTATAATCTGCCTATCCCACTCTGATATTTACTCTACATAAATGTAAAGCCCTACTTGTAAAAATAATTATGTGCAAATTTTCAAAAGAGCATCTTTCAGTATTAACCAAAGACTGGGGGAAAAAGAGAAGTTCAAAATAGGATTAATAGAAAAGCAAATTGTTGCGTTTCTGTGCAGTACACTAACATTAAAAATAAAAGTAAATTTAAATTTCTATACATACAACAGGAATGAATCTAAAACAATTATACAGAACCAAGCAATTACATTTACTGAAAATTCTAGCAGATAGAAATAAGTACTGCAAATACTGGAAAAATCAGAGTAACTGTCATGTGTGAACCCTAGGCTAGAGGAGGTAGTAGATAAAAAAAAAAAAAAGAAAGCTAAACATGACATGATTCCAAGAACAGTAAGATGTCTCTATTCAAATATCTTGATTTTGAAGATGATTATATATATATATATATATATATCCAATTTATACATTGAAATATAAGCATTCCATTGTAAAAAATTATTTAAACAAATGCCTTGATGTGATTGTTAAATTTCCAAAATATACTGTCAAACATGAAGTTTGCTCCTCAGGGAAGTAAAATAGACAGTGAATTTAAATATTGAGGGTATCAAATATTTATATGGTATTTATTTATTTTTGGTACAGAGAATTGAACTCGTGACCCTGAGCTTACCAGGTTTTGCTGCTGAACTATATCCCTGGCCCCATATATATTTAAAATAAAGAAAATTGATAAGATGTAGACATAGAAAGGAAAACAATTCAAAAACCAGTTCTTGGAAATCTCTGGTATTTAGAGTTTTAGAACCAAATGAAGCAAAAAAAAAAAAAATTAACTGTAAAAGTCTCCAACAAAGACAAGGGAAATTCAAGAGTATGTCTGAAAGGTCAATTTACAGATATTTTAATTGTAAAGATATGATCATTTACGTCAATTACCCTAAAACTAATTTATAAAGTAAAATGAAGACACTGGATCACTGAAATAGCAATAATGAGACATCACAGGTAAAAAGTCAGTATAAAACTATAACGAAGAGCACTGTGTTGACTAGACCACGTTCAAAAGGAAAAAAGTGGAGTAATAAAGGAGAAAATGTAATGATAGAAGAAGTTAAGGAGAATGTGATTTTTTTGATGATTCTTTTGCTGTAAGTGCAAAGAAATAGCAATGTTATTGCTACTACTAAGGACAATACAGCCAAGAGGATAAAAGATATTCAAGGGAGAAAACAAATAATGAAATGACATTCCTGAGAGAATAGTGATGAAACTTTATTAAAACAATGAATACAATTCATTCACAATATTTGGAGAAAAAACAGAACATGATATCCATGGAGTTTGGTGGACAGATGGAAGCAGGAGCTTGTGGAATTCTTTTCAGATATATTTTCTCACTGAAACATGAAACTCAATCACATAAAAAAGTTTTTAGTTTGATTAAAAAGAAGAAAAGTAACTGTAGCTAAGAAAGATTGTAAGTTATAGGCTATGCAGATACAAGGAAAACTAAAGTTCAATTAGCAGTGTAGAATAAAAGTAAGTCTGATTTATGTGTAATTGAAAATATATATATTTATCATGTACAATAAGGTGACTGGAAATACATATACAAAGTACATTGTAAAATGAAGGTAATTAGTATACGTACTTTTTCACAAATTATCACTTTTAATGAGTAACATGAAATCTGTTCTCACTGATTTTCAAGAACACATTATATTGATAGTAATTGCTACTACTATTATTAACAATTCTTACACAGTACAGCTCTTATTTCATCTTATTGAATAGTAAATCTGTTGAATGTATTCCTTCTATTTAATTGAAATTTTGCATCCTTTAAGCATTTCTCAAGCCCTGACTTAGCTCACCCCTAGCTGTCATCATTACGTGTTGGAGACCACTATGAAGCGGCTCTGAGCAGGATTTAAATTTTACTAATTGGCTATGTTTATCTCTGAGTGTGTCTTAGCCTCAATCCCTTACCTGGTAAAGGGAGCTGATTCATAGTAAGTGAACCTCTATGAATCCCTGGTCCTGGCTGAGGCCTGTAGTTGCCTGTGAGGCCAGAGATACCTCAAAGGGCAAGACAAGGCCACAGCAGAGGACACCTTGGCTCCAGCACTAATTAAGTAAATAGAGGCTGCAGCTGAAGGAATTGCACTCCTGCAGTCTGCATCCTGCCATAAGTGTCATCCTGTAGATAAGATGATTCTCCTAAACTGGCATAGTTTACTGTTTGGAGAAGTCTTTGAAATGACTCCTATGGTCAAATGGTCCTTCCCATTTCCCACACTTTCCTCAGTTTCCCTGCCCTTTGTTGCTGGACTTAAACAAAGAGAAGTCTTTGTTTCGGCTCTCAGTCTTGAGCTCAGCTGAAGGGTTTTGACCCTCATGCAGCCCTAAAATCATACCCCTTGTCTCATTTTATTTAAACCTTGACCTTACACTCATTTAGGAGATTGGGGATCTAGGTGAGGACCTGATAATTATCCTCTGTACTTGTATGAGTTCAGCCATCTATATAAATGGATTTATGTAGTATTTGTCATTTTGTTTTGGGTTTATTTTATTTAATGTCCTCGAGGTTCATATATCTTGTCACAAATGATAGGACTGCATTTTTTCCAAGATTGAACAGCATTGCATAATTTTTGCATGTCACATTTTCTTTATTTACTTGTGGAAATTTAAACTGATATTATATCTTGGTTATTGTGAATAATGCTGTGGTAGACATAAGAGTGTAAGTGTCTTTTTTGACATGCTGATTATCTTTTGGATATTTACCCAGTAGTAGAATACTAGATTACACAGTAATTCTACATTTTTTAAAAATTCTTGAAGAATCTCTTTACCATTTTCAAAAAAGTGTTATTAATTTCAATTGCTGCAAACAATCTACAAGAGTTCCTTTTTCTCTCCTCCCTAAATAACATTTGCTATTTTCCATCTCTTTGATAATAGACCAAGTAGTATAAGTTGGTAACATTTGGTGGTTTTAATTTGCATTTCTTTGATGATTCATGATGTTGATCATGCTTTTATATTTGCTGATAATTTGATATTTTAAGAACTTTTTTCAGGTTTTTAAACTATTTGTTAGCATTTTTTGTTCATTTAATTAAATTTACTCATTTTAGATTGTTTTTTTCTGTGTTACCCAGTTGTTGTCAAACTCCTGGGCTCAAGCAATCTTCCTGCCTCAGCCTCCCAAGTATCTTGAATTACAGACATGCACAAATGTAATGGCACCATTACTTATTTTTAAAATTAGGCTATTTTCTTGCCATAAAGCTCTTTATGTATTTTGAAAATTAACCTTTGATACATGGTTTGAAAATATTTTCTCACAATATACAGTTTTTAATTTCATTCTGGGATGTGTGTGTGTTTCTGTGTGTTGGAGGAATTTTCCAGATTTATATAATCTCATTTGTCTGTTTTTACTTTGGCCACATATATTTCTGTGTTTTATTCAAAAAAATTTATTACACATATCTGTCTTTGTTTTGTTGAATTTTTTCAATGTTTGAGATGACAGTCTTACTTATTATTTGCATGTAGATATCTAATTATCAAAATAAATATTTTAAAATGGTTCTCTTTCCCATTAGAAATGTTTTAATGCTTTTTTCTGTTTTGTTTCCATTCCAAATTTAATAAATATAAAAATAATAAATATGAATGAATTGCACTTGTGAAATAAGTGAATTGTTTGTATATTTCATAGCATAAATTTGATTATATTCCTAATGTGTTTTGTAGAGATGCATGCTAACTTTGAGAAATTTTACTTAAAGAATAGTAACTTGCTTCATGATGAGAAAAAAACTTCATCTTTATGAAATGCTATTTTCAAGCAGTGCTTTAACTATGTCAAGTACCAAGTGAAATATAAGTTAAGTAATTGAAAATTACTAATAATTTAGTAATATGTGTCATATAAAGTTTTCATGCTTGTTTTTTTTTTTTGTCTTTTTCCTTTTTATCGGTACCGGGGATCAAACTCACGACCGCCTGCTTACAAGGCAGGTGCTTATGAAAGTTTTAATTCAAATAATTGCAATTACTTCTTTATTACTCATAGAGACTAGGTAATTATTGTAAATGTGTTAGTAAAACTGCTTGGACAGTATATTTCAGGACCATTTCATTATCGATGTATCAACATTTTAGACTGCTAATTATGAATTCTAACGAATAATATTAGGTTTAGTTATGCAATAATTTTCAGTTACAAAATTAATAAAATTGAGTGACATAAATGATTTGAATAACTCTCACCTTGGTAATTTTGAATCAAGGTCATCAAGGCTTAAATACAGAAACAATATCAAATCAGATAGTTGTGACTAATTAAACTGAATGCTAATGTAATTTCTCTATATTTTGTGCTTCTTCACAAGTTTTACTGATGAAGAAATGATTAGAAATATGAACCTGCTGCATTGCAACATATCCAGTATCTAAATAATGAGACACAACTTGTAAAAATCCATGTGAAAATTTTTAATATGAAATATTGGAGATGCAAAGTGTTTAAAATAACATTAACAGGGTATGCATAGTGTGTCTTATTTTTTTCATTTAAGGCGAATATTGTTCAGACATGAAAATTTTAAATACATATTTAGAATATAAAACATGGAGGAAAATGTACTATGCATTTTCTCCTATTTTCAAAGAGAACATAGGAAAGCTGCAATGAGTATCAATATGACATTCTTTAAAATTTTTATGCAAAAACTTCAAATATTTCAAGAAAAATTTAAAGATTCAGTTTATACATGCTATGCATTTCTTATAAAATATGATCTCTATTTACTAACAATCTACTTTAGTCCATTTTCTGCTTTTGTATCATAGTAATATAGGCTGAGTAATTTAAAATGAATTAAAATACTTTGTCACAGTCCTGGAGAATGGGTACTTATAAATCTAGGTGCAGATATCTGGGAAGGATCCTCATGGTGTATCAGCAGATGTTATAAAGAAGAAGAACAAAGACACTAAAGGAAGCCAATAGTACTTCTCCCACATTAACTCCACCAATGAAAGTGCAGTCATGGCCCTAACACCTCTCAAATGCTCTGCCTTGTGGCATCACCACAATAGCAATCAGGTTTCAATTTGGGATTTGGAAGTAGTCATCATCAAACCATAACAATTCTCTATTTTCTTAAAATATAAAGTAAAATAATATTGTTTTATCATGTGATTTAAATTTATATAGTGTTTGAGTGAGCTAGGCCTGGGTCCTGTGACCTGACTGAGACCCAATAGGTTATCCGAGGTCAAGTCCCTGCAGCAGTGGCACACATGAACCACACTGGCCCAGTGGGGCCTCAGAGGTTTGGCTGGTCCGGAGGGAGGTGGCACAAAGTAATTCTGTAGTACAGGCCACAGCAGTGTAACTGATCCGGAGGGGAGGGGCCAGCGTATGCTGTCCCTGTCTGCAATTCACTAACACACTGCAGTGTGAAGGGTAATCTAGCCAGCACGCAGTGTAAAGGGTCATCTAGCCAGCATGCTTCAGAAGAATTGTAACCAACAAAGAAAGAAACTGGGGCCTCCTGGAAGAAGCAAAAAACATGGGAAGAGGGAGCAACAACAAAAAGTCCCCAGGTCCCAACCCTGAGAACATTGACCCAGAACAGGTAAATACAAAGGACAATGAGAATAGCAAACATGTAACATCAGACACGGTACCAGTGGACATAAAGAGATATATTCAGGACCTCATAAATGAGTTCAAAAGTGAGATATTTAGCCAAATAAAGCAAGATATAAAAAGATTAATAAAAGAGATACTAAGTACCCCTCAAGCAGACACAAATGGAAGAAGGGAGGAACTCAAACACAGGAGAGAACCATCTGGTGAAGAATATTTTAAAAATACACAATACATGGAGCAGAAACAGAAAGATCACCAGGAAATTAAAAACTATGGAAAGATGGCAAATCAGCTTGAAAGAAACTAAGGATACATTATTCAAACTGGAGGACAATTTTGCAATGTGGGAGTATGAAAGGGAAAACTTTTTAAAAATAACAAGGAAAAAAACAGTAACAATACAAAGGCTAGAAGACAACAAAAGGATCTATAACTTGAGAATAAAGAATTTAAATGAAGAAGCTGAGCTACAAACAAAGGAACTACAAAGGTTATTCACAGAACTAATTAAGGTAAACTTCTCAAATATAGGAAAAGGAAATGATATTCTGATATATGATGCATACAGAACTCCAGCCACCTACAACCAAAACAGAGCTACACCCAGGCGTATAATAATCAAGATCCCAGAAATTCAATATAAGAACAGAATAGTAAAGCTGTTAGAGACAAGAAACAGATCACCTATAAAGGAAAACCCTTCAGAATCATGACAGACTTCCCAACACAAACCATTAAATCAAGAAGAGCTTGGAGTGAAGTACTCCAAGCCCTGAAAGAAAATAACCTCCAAACCAGACTGATGTACCCTGCAAAACTGTCTCTCAAAATTAACGGAGAAACAAGATGCTGCTGTGACAAAGAGGAACTGGGAGAGTTCATGACCACCAGTCCAACCCTACAAAAAATACCGAAGAACATTCTAGAGAGAGGAAAAAAGAAACCATGATTTCAAGAACAGCGACAGAGGAGGCTTACTGAATGGGGCAGACAGTGAAATAAAGGGGGAAAGTAGGCAACCAGTGGCATAAAAATAGCATGGCAGAGATGAGGCACAGAAGACTGGCCTTAATCACTAATATGGATGACCTCGACACACTAATAAAAAGAAACACAGGCAGAGTAGATCAGGAGATAAAGTCCATCAAGATGTTCTGTATGGGAAGTATAATCAACCTGAAAGAGAGTTTATGGACTGAAAGTCAAAGATGAGAAAATAATGCTTTATGTGACAGGGAACCAGAGAGAAATAGGGGTAGCCCATCCAGCAGCTGCAGATAGGTTGGAAAGTCATGACACTTTTGTGCAGTAGAGAACTACTCAGCTATAAGGAAGGAAAACCTTGAGGCTCTTGTAAGTAAATGGATACAACTTGAGACCAAGTTCGGGGTAAAAAGGTTCAAAACCACTTAGGTAAATAGTGGGTTGCCTCCCTAACCTAAAAACTAAAGGAGTTAGTGGGATCCAAAATGTACAACGCACACTGAGAAAGTGAAAGGGGAGGAATTATCTAAACAGGAAAGGTAAAGGACATTGGTAATCTTGTACCATGATTTGAAACCCATATTGCTTTCATGGCTCTGTTTAGTTTGGTTTTTTTCTGTTCCAGTTTGTCTACTTGTACTAGATTTAAGAGCACAGACAACTATTCCAAAGATAGGAGGATATACTATGGTAACCATATAATCTCCCACTAACGGGCCTGGGGCCTGAGTGGCTGCTTAGTGTACAGCCTGCAGCCAGAGCCTCACAGCGTAGCCCACCGTGCCTGCTAGGCTGTGGCCTGGTCCAGAGCCAGGCCAGTCTGTGAGTGAGGCTCATGGCAGTGATGGAGCCGCTGCAGCAACAGCACCAGAAGCAGGCGCACCTGGCCCCTCTGCAGATGGATGCCGAGAGAAGCAGGGACAGCAGGTGAAAGAAGCCCAGTTCCTCTATGCCCAAAAGCTAGTCACACGGCCCACTCTCCTTTCTGCCACACTCAGGAGACCTGCCAGCAGCTCTGCCCTGGGTCCCTTAGCCAGAGTTTCACCAGCCACAGCAGTGGCCCGAGTTTTTGAACGGGGCAATGTGAACTCAGAACCTGAGGAAAAGGAAGTCTTGGAAGATGAGGATGGGGAAGATGATGTTGCAGAAGTGGCTGAAAAAGAGGCCCAGGTTGCTTCCAAATATTTTCACATGCAGAGAGCAGCTCGTGTAGACCCCCAGGGAGCACCTATGTCAGGTCTGCTTCCAGCACCAGGGCTCCCCCAACAGGGACAGCAAACTAAAGAAGACCATACCAAAGATGCTTCCAAGGCCCCACCTTCTGTTTCCATGGCTGGGCAGTCAAGCTGGAATCCAGATGAGCAACTTAAGCAGAATGGCGGTTTGGCCTGGAGTGATGATGCCGATGGAGGCCGGGGAAGAGAGATCTCCCAAGATTTTGCCAAGCTATATGAACTAGATGGTGATCCTGAAAGGAAAGAGTTCCTGGATGACCTCTTTGTCTTTATGCAGAAGACGGATGAAAAAGATGTAGTATTCAGTAATGTAGGTGGATACAAAGTCAACACTCAAAATCAATAGCATTCCTATATAAAAATAATAAATCCACTGAGAAAGAAATGAAAAGCCACACACACCCCTCACAATAGCATCCAAAAAAATGAAATACTTAGGAATCAATCTAACAAAAGAAGTAAAAGATCTATTCAGGGAAATTTATAATACCCTGAAAAATAAATTGAAGATGATCTCAGAATATAGAAAGACATCCCTTATTCATGGATAGGAAGAATAAATATTGAGAAAATGGCCATTCTCCCAAAATTGTGATACAGATTTAATGCAATTCCAATCAAAATACCACTAGCATACCTCACAGATCAAGAGAAATCATTCCTAAAATTCATCTGAAACCAGAAAAGACCTAGAACAGCAAAGGCAATTCTGAGCAACACAGGCAAGGCAGGAGGCATCACAATCTCTGACGAAGTTATATTACAAAGCTACTGTAATAAAATCATCTTGGTACTGGAATAAAAACAGACCTGAAGACCAATGGAATAGATTAGAAGATACAACCACAACTACAAACACACTCAGCCACCTTATATTTGATAAAGGGGCCAAACACGTTCACTGGAAGAAAGATAGTTTCCTTAATAAATGGTGCTGGAACAACTGGCTCTCTATACACTGAAAACTAAAACTAGACCCATACCTATCACCATGTACTAAATTAAAGTCAAAATGGATCAAATATATAAATATTAAAACAGAAACACTAAATATGCAGCAAGACAAAGCAGGTAGAAATCTTGAAGACATAGGGGTAGAAATTCATGAATAAAAATCAAACTGCATGGGAAATACTTCCCAGAATCAAAAACTGGGATCTCATCGTATTAAAAAGTTTTTTCATGTCAAAAGAAATCTCCAACATAGTAGAAAGGAAACCCATGAATTGGGAAAAAAATCTTAATCAACTGTCCCTCAAAGGACCTCTGTCTAGAACATATAAAGAATTTTTAAAAATCAGACCCCCAAAATTCAAAGACTCAATCCAAAAATGGGCATCTGAGATGAATACACATTTCTCAGATAAAGAAATACAAATAGCAAATAAATATATGAAAAAATGTTCATCATCATTACTCATTTACAGAAATGCAAATTAAAACCACAATGAGATTCCATCTCACTCCAGAAAGAATGGCCAGGATAAAAAAAAAAATTACCAACAACAGATGCTGGGGAGGCTATGGGGAAAAAGGAACACTCCTGCACCATTGGTGGGAGTGTAGACTGCTGCAATCATTGTGGGATTGGAAGTTCCATTTGTTCCAGCTATTCCACTTCTAGGCATATTCCCAGAAGAACTGAAAGCATCATACCACAGTGAATATGTGCACCCATGTTTATAGCAGCACAATTTGTTTTTTTTTTTTTGTTTTTTTTTTTTTGTTTTTTTTTTTTTGTCTTTTTCCTTTTTATCGGTACCGGGGATCGAACTCACGACTGCCTGCTTACAAGGCAGGCACTTCTGCCGCTGAGCTAAATCCCCAGCCCCAAGCAGCACAATTTGTAATAGCCAGATCTTGGAAATAATCTAAGTGTCCATCACCTGAGGAATGGATAAAAAAGCTGTGGTACTTTTATACCATGGAGTACTACTCAGCTATAAAGAAGGATCACATTGAGATATTTATAAGTAAATGGATGCAACTTGAGACCATAGTCATAAATGAAGTAAATCAAACTCACATGTGCAAATACCATATTGCCTCCCAAGTAAAAGAAATGGTAAGAGTAAATAAGATACAAAATCCTCAATAAATACAGTGAAAGGGTAAGAATCTGCTCAAAGTACAGGAGACATTATATCTCAGGGAAAAGGAGGATAAAGAAAAAGGAAGGGAAAAGAAAAAGTATCTAACTTTGTATAAACACACTTAGGATAGCTAAGATGATTGTGCCACAAATTCTCTAAGTTCTTGAAACAAAACAGTTAACATTCATAGGACTAGAACAATTTTGCATGTTTTTATCTGAGATCTGAGGAACTCTTTTGAAGATCCCTATGTAAAATAACAACCTTAGTTATATTCCTACCACCTTGTTCTGAAGGCATATATCGTCATTGTTTTGGGCTCTTTGCTATTGATATATATTTGGCTTTTTCTTTTGTATTTTTCTAGTAATCTGCTTTGTTTTGCTTTGTTTCATTTTTCCCTCTAATGCAGGAAGAATAGGTATACATGCCTAGAACTTCTAAACAGTTTACAAGAATCAATTATATTAAGCATGATGAAATTAACAGCTACTTTGAAGAAAAAGAGACATTATGGTATCCATTGCTGTTTTCATATTGTCATGCTGTGAAATCCAGTGATGATTTTATTCTTTGTTCAGAGTGATTTTAGTCTGTTTTGTATTATTTAATTTTAACATACATGAAGGTATGGACAGCTATTTTGAAGACAACAAGAGACATTACAATACCCATTGTTGAGTTCTCTATCGTCTGGTTTTGAAGGCCTATATTACCTTCATTACACTGTTCTGATCAGTTTTATACTATTTTGTTTTGTATGAATTCATTGTGTATGAAGATAGAGACAACTATTTAGAAGAAAACAAGAGATACTATGTTAGCCATTGTAGATCTCCTGTTGTCTTGCTTTGAAATCTGTGTCACTTAACGTTTTCTTCTGATCTTCTTTGTTCTGTTTTGTTTTATCCTCTTTAAAATAAAACAAGAAAAAGATGTGATATTTTTATACAATGGAATATTACTCAACCATAAAAAGAGATCATCTTGGGGCCAAGGATTTAGCTCAACAGCATAATCGCTTGCCTGGCAAGTGTCAGGTTGCAAACTCAATCCCTGGTAACAAAAAGGATGATCTTGAGGCTTTCATAGATAAATGGAGGCAACTTGAGACTATCCTCATAGCTGAAATAAATCAGATTCACATTTGTAAATATATTGTCTGTCTAGAGTAAAAAATAATAAAAAACTGAAAGAATAATAAGATCCAAAATTTATAATAGATATTGTAATAATGAAAGGGAAAGAAAGTGCTCTGAAGGACATAACTGTATGTATGTTTAAGTGTGCAAGATAGATAACCATGCTACTAAGCTTTTGTTAGTTCATCAAACAGAATAGTTTGTACTGTCATTGTTTGACTGTCCACTTTTTATGCTTTGATTTTGTAACTTGAACTAGTTCTAAGATAACAATATGTAATCTATCAATGAGTGATTTCTTATCTTTTTGTGAAATTCTGTATTATTTCTACCCTTTTTTTCTGTTTTATTTTTTTCTCTAAATAAAAAAAAGTGCACACCTCCATTGTTTATAGAAGCACATACTCCAAAGCATTTAGTGTTCAGTATGCTAGGATAACAGACATGCACCACCTCACCTGGCCTCCCTCTTCTTAAAAGCCAGGGCTCTGTCACAGGCGCTCCACTCTAACCCTAACCACCACCTGAAGGCCCAGTGCTAAACCCCAGAAAGAAATGCCTCCTCACCACAGTGCCTCCTAATGGGGCTTCCATTTCAACACACACAGCCAAGGGGGCACTCACACCACATCCAAGCCACAGCAATGGATGAGTCAGACAGTGATCAAATAATCATTCAAGCGACACAAAATTTCCTCCTGGAGGCTGAGTGTGGGGTGGGATCGAGGGCCTCTGTGACTGGCTGGTAGGTGGCTGACCCAGGGCAAGGGGGAAGCCAGAGCAAGAAGGGCCAGGGGGAGCAGCATTCAAAGGTGGCTTTCGGTGCCCAAAGAAGGGAGAAAGAAGAAGCCCACCTGGCTCAAAGCCTCACCCAACCACTCCTCGGGGTTGGAAATGGTGTGGAGGACAGCAGGGAGACTGGGAGATTCTGCAGGACCCTCATGGGGCTGGGACCAAAGCAGAGTCCTGGCTTCCAGAAAACCCTACAACAGGAAATAAATATTTTAGCAGTCAGGCTAGGTCATGCCCTTCTGCTCTCTCAGCGACTTAGGCAACTAAAGTAGAAAGATGTGTGAATTTGAATCTAGTCTGTCCCCAGCCTTTTTGAATTTGTATTTAGAGACAGAATCTCACCAAGTTGCTAAGTTGCCTAGGTCCTGAACTTGAAAGTACCCTGCCTCAGCCTCCCAGAACACTGGAACTACAGATGTGCCCCTTCCAAGCCAGGCTATGGACACACTTCTTGCTGTGCTATGATATCACAGCGACAAGATGGTTGGCTGCTTCATGTCCTCCGTTCCCCAGTATTCTCCTGTTCCCTGAGGAGATGTGTGGCAGCTGCATGATGGGCAGCGCAACGGGGTACATAGCCAAAAGCCCCCAAAGCTTGCCACTGATCTTTTTCCTCCCTTCCCTCCATTTCTAGGAAAGTTTTTTTTAAGATGTTTTATGTTGTAGTCAAGGGTTGCAAGGAAAATGATTACATATAGGATGCATAATTTTTTTTTGTACTGGGGATCGAACTCATGACCTCGCACTTGCCAGGAAGGCACTTGTGCCCCTGAACTAAACCCGCAGCCCCAGGATGCATAGTTTATAGTAGTATTTTATGCTAGTCACCCAGAGTCAAATACAAAGAAAGTACAGGAAATCTGTCCACAAAACTAAACACCTAGAAAATCCAACCAAGAGTTCAGATCCCATGGCAATCACCTGCATGAGTCCAGCTGAAAACTCAGAGCCCATGATAATGACGCATGCAAGTCAGGCCCCACAGATCTTTGCTGGGAAGGTCCAAAGGTCAGTGATAGAAGCTAGAAAGTCTGTGCCAGCAGAGTAAAGGATCTGTGCCAGAAGTCCGAGAGTTCTGTACTGGAGCCAAGAAGCGATGCTCAAACTAAGGACCAGGGCTCCCCTGGAAAGTACCACAGGCATCCTCAGTGACAATGAGGTCCTGAGCTGCTCCAGTGATGAGAACAACTGAGTGCATAGCAGGAAGTCAGCGTGACAAGCTTCTCCTGGAGATTAAACAGCTCACATGTCCCCCTCTGGGGCCAGAAAGCAATGCTCAAAGGACGGACCAAAGCTCCCCCAAAGTGAACTGCAGTCATTCTCAGCAACAAGATCCTGGGCTCCTCTGATAATAACAGCCAAGTTCATATCAGGGGAGCCAATGTGACAAGTTCCTCCAGGGGAACCAATGGCTCCAAACAACAGCACTTAGGGGAACCCACAGCACTACCGTTCCTCTCCGGGTCTCGTTTTCATGCTGGCCGCAGTCCTCAGGTGGCCCATCCACACTCCACCCCACCTGACTCAGTTCAGCCGGCGTTTAAGTTGACCACCAGTTACCAATCCACCACACTTTTCCTGTCTCTTGTCCTCTAGCTTTGAAGTTGTTCTAAGTCTTCACTAATTTGTACCTAAATTCACCTAGCAGAGCAGTCATTTTCTGGTTCATGCCAGAGTGGGGGGCTGCAGGGAACCCCAAGGGGAGGCTGGAGAGCCCAGACATAGCAGCAGCAGAAGAAGAGGAGGTGCAAGGCAGTGCTGGTTCTGTGCTCCTACCTGATCCTTGGCCCCAGTACCAGTTGGGGTGCTGGGTCTCCGAGGGTGCCAGACCCCAGATCCTCTGGGGCTGCTTCTTCTCTGGGTGGACTCTGAAACCCCACTAAATCTGCATCTATGTTATTTGGAGGCCAGGTCTGTGCAAACAAGGTAAGGGCTCTCCCCCAGAGCTCTCCCAGGGTAGACCCACTCCTTAACACAGGGACTGTAAAGCTGGGGCCAGGAGAACCACAAGTTCAAGGCTAGCCTGGGCAACTCAACGAAATCCTGTTCTGGAATGAAATAAGGCTAGGGACAGTAGCTTGGTGTTGGAATGCTTCTAGATTCCCATCCCCCCAGGACTGCAAAAGTAAATAAGCACTTTTTAGAGGTTTTTTGGGGAGTGAGGGTGGTGTTAGGGATTAAACCCAGGCCCTTCACACAGCACAACATCTCCAGGCCTTTTCTTTTCTTTTTTTCTTTTTTTTTTCCTCTCTCTGTGGTACTGAGGGCCATGACCCATGAGGCTCCAGAGGTTCTTGGGGTGAAGGACACTGAGAGGATGAGAAAAAATAAAGAAAAACAAAGCCGGGGTCAGGTGGAGCACTTACTCTTCTAACGGGAACAAAGGCACTGCTCAACCAGTGCAGCATTTTGTTGTTGTTGTTGAGTTTTTTGTCTTTTGGTATCAGAGATCAAACTTATAATCTTGCACTTGCCAGGCAGGTGCTTATGCCTCTGAGCTAAATCCCCAGCCCAGTATGTTTATTTATACACTGGGAAGGACAATGTCAATTTCAGCCCTCTGCCTAGCAACCCATGGCTTGGATTATCTAGAGTTGTGGTATTCTTCTGGGCTGTAGCAATGTCTTCCTGTGGCTGACCAAGTGCTCTTTGCTGTTTTGATAGGGTTATATCTGGGTCACATCCTAGGTCAGTCTCCAGCTTCAATAGTTCTCAACATCTGAGACTTAAACTCAGGACCTCCCACTTGCCAGGCAGGTGCTGTGCCACTGAGCTATATCCCTGATCCCCACCCTTGCCCTTTTAAAACATTTAAATTTTGAGACAGAGCCTGCCAAAGTTCTAGACTGCCCCGACTGGGCTTTAACTTGTGGATCCTCCTGCCTCAGCCTCCCAGAGTGCTGGGAGTACAGCCGTTTACCACCACAGCCGATATGTGAGAGTTTTCAGGTCACTGGGGACACATGCTTGAAGAGGACTATGTGACCCTATCCTTTCTTATATCTCCTTTGTTTCCTGGCTCTGAGGCAAGTAGATTTGCTCCCCCACCTGCCCCTGCCACACCAGGCATAAAGCCCCAGGAACCTTTGATTGTAGACCAGGGCTTCCAAAACCTTGAGCCCAAACAAAGCTCTACTCCTTGTAAGTTAACTGTCTCAGGTATTTAGTTACAGCCACGGACAACCACTATCCCCTCACTGGGAATTAGTTGAGATAATACCGGTAGGACATGAGCATCATGCCTGAGTTAGAACAAGCACTGAATGGATGCTAGAATCATCATTATTATGATTTTTCAGTACAGATGCCAGTGTAAGGCTGCCTCTCAATGGAGGAGGGGTGTCCTGAAGCAGACAGCTCTTGAGGTATTCCTGCTTCTTCAGAGGAAATTCCAGGCTCATCTCTTGCATGAACTGAACGTCTACATGAATTCACTGGGGAAAAAAGGGGCTTGTAGCTTTAAGAATACATAAGCTGGGCATAGCGGTGTGTGCCTGCAATCCCAGAACCCTGGGAGACTGAGGCAGGAGAATCTCAAATTTGAATCAGCCTGGGAAATTTAGTGAGAGCCTGGGTAAACACAAAAATAAAAAATGGCTGCAGGGGTAGCCCATTGAAAAGGGCCTACATTCAATTCCTGATACTGCAAAAAAATACTTAAATGAAATGTTTTTAAAGAAAAAAGAAGAAATGGAGATACTCTGCGTATGTGAAATAAATCCTAGAGCTGAGTGTGGTGGTGTACACCTACAATTCCAGCACTCAGGAAGCTGAAACAGGAGAATCATGGCAGGTTTGAGACCAGCCTGGGCTACATAGGAAGTTCAAGGCCAGTTTAACTGCATAGCAAAATGCTGCCTCAAAATGCAAAATAAAACTAAAACTCCTGGATTTCTTAGCACACGAAAAAGAATATGAAATATCTCAATTTTACTATATGTTAAAATGACAAAGTTTTAGCTATAGCAGATTGGGCTGGGGAGTTGGTTCAGCAGCATAAGTGCCTGCCTGGCAAGCACAAGGTCATGAGTTTGATCCCTGGTACAAAAAAAAAAAAAAAGGTATAGGAGGTTAAATAAAATGTATTAATGATTTTTTTTATTTTTTGAAATACGGGGGATTAAACCCAGTACCTTCACACTGAGCTATATTCCCAGGCCTTTTTATGTGTTATTTTGAGGTAGGGTCTTGCTAAATCGCTAAATTGCCCAAGTTGGGTTAAACTCAGCCTCCCTTAGTGCTGGGGTTACAGGTGTGCACCACAGCTCCTTCATGAAGCCAGGCTCCTGCTTCAATTGTACCAACTGCTTCCTGGGTGCGGCGGAGTCAGGCTGGCCGTCAGGCACTCCTGGGAAGCAAGATTAACTCGGAGGCCAGAGGGAGGGCAGCATCCCTCCCTCATCCAGCTCCCAGCCGCGCCGTGCCAAATTCCGCCTGCAGAGGGCAGCGCTGAGCACACACACTGGTGCTGTGGCCTCAGCAGGCCTCCAAGCCTCCAGGCCTGAGGACTTGGGTGACAGAGGTTCTGCCAGCACACTAGGTGCCCCGACAATCCTTCTAGGGACTGGCATCCTCCAGAGAGGCTCACCCAAGGCCATGCTTTAGGCTGGCCCCTCCTGGGCCAGCACAGAGAGAGCAAGACACCATAATCAGGGGCAGCAGGGCTACAGAGCCAGTGCCTACAGCAGCCAGAACAGACTGTGTGTCTGAGCGAGGGACCCAGAGTACCAGGCCTGCAAGGAAGGAGTGAGGCCGAGGTTTTTAAATTAATTGTGTATATTTTGCAGTATTGGGTGTTGAACCCAGAGGTTTTGCACTGAGCTGTTTTCCCAGCCCCTTTTACTTCATTTTAATTTTGAGATAGAGTTTTACCAAATTACTAATTGCCCTGACTGGGTTCCTATGCAGGATCCTTCTGCCTCAGCCTCTCCAAGCACTGGGATTACAGGCATGCACCACCATGCCCAGCAGGCAGATGCCCAGCACCCATCAGATGCCAGCATTATCCCCTTCGGAGGTCACACTGTGACTGAGACACTGAGGGTAGGCAAAAGAGGAAGCTCAGAGAAGTGAGATCCTAAATTTACAGCAGGCGGGAAGAGGAAGACCTACAATCTGAACTCAATAGCCTAGGCCAACATGGGGCAGTGGTGCTATGACTCTGCAAGTCTGCACAGAGGGGGTCTTTAAGAGGTCTCAACCCTGACCCTGCACCTCTGTGCAGCACCCTCCCAGGGCACAGGGCCTCTGGCTGCCAGGAGGAAGGAGTCCTCTGGACCATGGGGGATCCTGGGTGCCCAAGTTAACTCTGCAGGGCCTACTGTATACCCAGGAGGCCACGAGGAGTCTGGTGGGCCAAGTTAGGTTCCCCACATCCGCAGTCTCCCCTGATCACCCTTCTGGGCCTGGAGCTCCCTAGGACAAGGATCTGGTGGGCTGTGTCCCCACCATATGCTTAGCGGAGGCCCAGCCCAGGACTCGCGGCCCTGCCAGGGAAAATCAGACTTCCTGTGCTGATTAGGATGTAGGGGCTTGGGGCAGAAGGGGCGGCATGTGCTCCCAAAATTTATGCTCCCTAAATCACTGGTATGGGGTGGGGGCTGTAAAAGAATGCGTGGGGATCAGAAGGATTGCTGGGCAGAAAAATACAGGCCGTCTGCTACGACCTTGGGCATGCCACGTCCCGGGAGACAAAGCTCAAGAGAGACGCAGACCAACTCGGGCCCGGTACGAGTGGGTGCCCAGTGGAACAGATCGGCCTCTCCCGGGTCCCCCCTCCCGCTTTAGGATTCTTCCCCGGGTGACCTTGACCCTCCCACCCTGCTGCGCCCCCGGTTTCGGGGAGAGCTCTCTAACCTGGCGCCCGGAGCTTCAGGGCGCCGTCTCGCAGGCCTGGCCGGGGAGAGAAGGGGGGTGCGCGGTGCCCGGGCCGGGGCGCTGGGCGCGGGGCGGGCGGGCTAATCCCGTATGTAAATGGCAGCCAATGGAGGGTGGTGTTGCGCGGGGCTGGGATTAGGGCCGGGGCGAATGGCTGGCAATCTTACTGGGATTACAGAACAAAGAGCCTCCCCGCGCGCCGCTCGCGCCCGCGCCCCGCGCCCCGCCCTCGCCGCCACCGCCGCAGCCCGCTCCGGGGGTGGGGGCCCCACACCCTGCAGCCCCCGGCCGGCGCCCCGCGCCCCTCCCCGCGCCCCACGCCCGCCCGCGCCGCCTCCTCCTCCCGCCGCCGCGCCGCCGCCGCGCCTTCCCCATTCTCCGGATTAATTAGGGAGGCAGAGGCAGGAGGCTGCGCGTCCTGGCCGCCGGCCGGGCCGGGGCGCAGCTGGCAGGAGCGCTTGGGGATCCTTCAAGGTAGGAGAAACTTTTGAGGGGGGCGGGCGCCCGGGCCCTGCTTCCCCCACCCCTGCTCCCCACCCCCACCCGCGCCTCCCTCTCAAGGTGTTCCCGAATCTGGGTCCGGCTTTTGGGTGCACGGGGGAGGCACGTGACCGGGATTAGAATTCGGGGCCGGGGAGAGAACGGGCGGACTGACGCGCGGACGCCCCCCACCTGTGGGGAGGGGGCGGGAGTCGAGAGCTGTCACCCCCTTTATCTCCCCCAACCGGGGCCGGAGATGAGGGGCACCCCGGGCCGGCACCCGCAGGCTGCTGCAGTGGGCAAATGAGGTCAGTGCGTTTCCTTGCAGGCTGGGAAGGGGGGGTTGGGAAGGCCGCGCTCCCAGCGCCCCATCCTCGGGCTGCCTGCTCCCCCACTCACAGGTGGAGTCCCACACTGCCCCGCACCTTGGATCGTTAGGACTGAGTCCGGAGTTGGGGGCACACTCAGAAGAGCGTTGGGTGAAGGTTCAGAGGAACAAGTTAGGGAAGCTGTGGGTGGTCTCTGAGTTGTGCAGATGGGCGGAGAGAAGGAGGGCGGGGTTGGGAGCTTCATGGGCACCCCCACTCCCTCGGGGTCCCTGGGATGAAGGCTGGACATTAGCTTGCCGCTGGCCGCTCAGGAGGGAGTGGGTGCCCTGGGCTGGGCCCAGGCTGTAGACGCTGTGGGGCTGAGTTATGCCCTCCTGGCTGAGCCACAGGGACTCAGGCTCTGGTGTCTGCCTTAGTGACCCGGCCTATCAGGACCAGACGTGGTCAGGGACTCCTGTGTCCCTGTCAGGGCTCAGTGGAGGGAGCCAGGGAGGTGGGGTCTTCCAGCTGGGCACGTGGGTGGCATTGTGCCTGCGGGGTGCCATGAGTGCCCTGGGCCGGGAGGGCAGGCTCCACAGCTCTCTGAGAAGGGCCACTGGTGGAGCAGGGTAGAGGGGAAGGGTGGCCAGCGCCACCCTGGCTGCCTGTGGTTACCGCTGGCCTCTCTACGTGTTCAGTTGCCCTGTTGCCAGGGATGCTGGCTCTTGGAGGTTGGGGCTTGGGAGAGGCCTGCAAACAGCGCTTTTATTTCAGCAGTGTCATTCCCAGAGAGAGGGCACTGGGCATCGATTATTTATTCCATAGTTGGACCAGGAGCATGAAATGGGAAGCTGGCTGGCAGGGAGCTGGGGCCATCAGGGGGCTATCAGGGATCACCTGTTTGGGGCCCAGGAGTGTGTGAGCTTGACTTTGGCCTCGAAGGCATCTGTGGCAGACCTGGGGACAGGCCTGGGCCTGAGGTGGCAGTTTCAAACCCAGTGCTTCTGGGCATCCTGTTCTGCAGCCAGCTTGAAGGGTGACCTAGAAATTGGCAGTTCCAACTCAGAGGGTCCCAGAGGAACCTGGCACAGGAGTGCAGGAAGGGCCAAGACTCCACAGTGTACCACCTGCTCTCAGGAAATAGCAGAGAACTCAAGGTTCTTAGAGGTGGGGCAGTGGGTCTCAAGGAGACAGTGTAGTTGGGCCACACTTAACCTCCTTAAGAAAATGGTCCTCGGGGTGCTCAGAGAATGGTCATTCACTGGCAGCATGCTTGTCCCATA
The DNA here is from genome assembly GCF_034190915.1 of Cavia porcellus. Classification (NCBI taxonomy): domain Eukaryota; kingdom Metazoa; phylum Chordata; class Mammalia; order Rodentia; family Caviidae; genus Cavia; species Cavia porcellus. The sequence goes on along the minus strand of NW_026947506.1, from coordinate 62,204,563 downwards.
ATTTTTGTCTGTTCATTTAAAGCAGGTTCCCAGGGGCCCAGCTGGCCTGTGACACGGTGGCAGTCTTGGGAATAATCCCAAAGGCAGCCATAATGACAGGGGTCTCAGAGGCAGCTGTGCCTGCTGTGGGCAGAAACCCCTGGGTGTGCACAGTTTGGTGACACCCACTCTTGGAAACCCTAACCAAGCATCTCAGGGTGATCTGTTGGGCGAAGGGTTTGGGGCATTCATGTCTTAAACATGACCTTGGAACCACAGACATTGTCTCCCAGTGCTGCCTCATCTGGAGTTTGTCTCTGCCGGGCTGTACCTTGGTCAGCACTGTACGGGGTGGCCTTGCTTCCTCCCAGCCCATCCCTGCACTTACCCCTCTCTCACTGTCCCACTCCCACAGGGGCTCTTCCCACCCCTCCCTAAATGGTAATGGGGCCCCCTTTAATGGCCCTGCCTGACTAGAAGAGGGAACAAGCTAGGCATTTACCCTTCCCTTTCCACCTTCCGGCCATGGCATGGCTTTGCTGTCCTCAGGCTGAAGCCTTCCTTGTCCCCAGGGCTGATCAGAGGACCGCCTGTGTCCCCATGATGTCTTGTCTGTCCTTACTCTGTCCCAACACTGATCGCAGTTAGTTGCTCTCATCTCTGTTCTGGATGCGGGTAGGGTGCAGGTGATTACCCCAGCGCCTGTTGAATGACTGCATGCCTGCATTAATGAATGAATGAGACCCAGCTCTCCCTGAGTCCCTTCTTCCCTCCTTCCCAATCCCCACTCTTCCGCCCTATCACACCCACCTTTGTTTCCCCAAAACCCATGCATGAGGCTCTGCTTTGTGAATCACATCCCATCCCTTTTCCTTGTGTCTGGGGACACAGGTCAGTGGAGCTTGTGGGGGCTTCCAGGGGTCCCTGGGGTGCAAGACTGACAGGGAAACGCATGCTGGATTCGGGCTTGAAAAGAGGTTTCCAAGAAGGCCTGGCACCCACAGGGAGACAGGAGGGACCCCCAGAGGCAGGTGGAGGAGGGGAGACTATGGGAGGGGGCCTGCACTTGGTGGCTGGGCCGTCCAGGTTTCAGAAATAGATGTTGGGATTTGGTAGGAGGCAGGCCAGTATCCCTGAGCAGACCCTCCAAGCAGCAGAGTTGTTCCCCGGCTGGCTCCACGCTCTCTAGAAGGGCTGCTGCACCCATGATTTCCTTGCCATTTTTTGGAGTTTTGTTTTGTGATTGCAGTACCAGGGATGGAACCCAGTGTCTTCGCGTGGAGCTAAATCCTCGCTTTTCTTTCTTTCTTTCTCTTTTGTTTTTGTTTTTTTATTGTTGTTTTGTATGAGAAACTGAATTCAGGACCTTGCACTTGTCAGGTAGACACTACCCTTTTTATTTTCCAATACGAAGTCTCACTAAGTCTGTGAGGCAGTGAGGTGCCCTGTCTGAGCTGGAACTTGGTAGTCCTTCTGCCTCGACAGGTCTGTGCCACCACTCCTGGCTCTTCCAGAAGTTCCAAGCCTAGATGTCCCTCGGCTATAGAGGTAGGCATTGTGGGTTTGGAGGACAGAGAGCTTTGTGGGAAGCCCCACTGCTGTAGCAGTTTCTTCCCTCCCTGGCTGATACCCCGACTCTATCTCCCTCATGTAAGACTTCTGGTCCTGGGACCTACTCCCTTTCCTCTGGGTCTCTAGGACTGATGGTGGTTTAGCTTCATGGCTCCCTGAGTGTGGTGGGTTCTCAGTCAAGATGACACTTGTCCTGCACTTTTTCCATGCACAGACTTGGGGTGCTCTTGGGGTGCCATGGCAGGGAGCAGAACTCTCCTGCCTGATGCCTTCCTCTCAGCCTCTGGGTCTGGCTGTCCCAGAGCTCTTTGCAGGTCCACATGTCCCACTCCTTCAGGACCACCTGCTCTGAGTTGCCAGATTTAGCAAATGAAAATAAGGACGCCTGGTTAAATTTGGGTTTCAGATAGGACAACGCAGCACTTGGGGTATGCTTCGGCAGGGAGCTGCTCATGTGAGGCATACCCTGGGCTGAGGTCATCTTGCAGCCCTACAGCTGCTGCCTCTGAGCAGGAGACTGTTAGGGGCCAGAGGGTATAACTGGGTCCCCCAAGGCTCATGGGAGTCTGCAGCAAGTTTGCCTGATTTACGGTCACCCTAACATGGGTCAGGTTTTCTCCTGACCATATGTGGCCTCAGGGTCCCATTAGTGCTGTGAAATTTAGGTGACATGGGAGGTGACTTTGGGGTGGCTTCCAGGCCTTTTGGAGTTCCCCAGCCTGGAATTCCTTGTTTCAGAGCCCTCTGTGCCAGTGTGGTCCATGGAAGGAGGTAGGGAATTTTCAGAAACACCCTCATTTGGACACCAAGCTAGGATCCTCCACCACAATTTGTAAAGCCTAGCTAAACATGGTAGCACATGACTGTTATCCCTTAATTTGGGGGACTGAGGCAGGAGGATCATAAGTCAGAGCCTGGTGTGGGCTACATAGCAAGATTTTGTCTTCAAAAGAAAAAAGCAAAAACAGAAGCAGACAGTTTGCACAGCTAGATGGGAGCACTGGGAGACAGTTTCTCCTAAAGCCTCTCATTTCCATGATGAAGATCCTGCCTCTAGGATGCTTGTGGGCCAAAGACAGTATGGCGAATCTTGGCCCATGTCCATTTCCATAACCGAAGATTACAGGCTGGGCAATTGTGAAAGAACGCAGTTTATTCCGATTGGGGCCCTACAAGTTTGAGATCGTGGGCCATGCTTGATGGAGATTCTGTAGAGTTGAGAGCTGGCTTGGTACCATATGGCAAGATGAAGCAAGCTTGCCCCCCTGGGCGAGTCTCTTTTCTTTTCTTTTTTTTTTTTTTCTGGACTAGACATTGAACCCAGGATGTTATGCTGGGCAACATCCCCAGTCCTCTGTATGTATATATTTTTGAGACAGGTTCTTGTTAAATGACTAAATTGTCCAGGCTGAGCTTGAATTTGCCATCCTTCTGCCTCAGCCTCCTGGGGTGAGGAGATTATAGGCATGCAGCATCATGCCCAGCTCAGTTGCTCTCTCTTTCTCTTCTAAGCCACTAGTGCCATTAAGGGGCCACCCTCATGAGGCCCTCTAATCTTCATCACGTCTGTCTTTGAGGTCCCCCTTAAAACCTCACAGCAGAGATTACATTTCAACGTATTTTACTCAGGCCTTTCAAACCCCTGCACGGTGGTTGCTGAGATTGACTGCATTCTGCAATACTGCCATCCCAGGCTGGGGTCCCCTGTGACCCAGCAGTGGGGAATGTGGCCTCTAGGGTGCTTGTGAGCCCAAGGCACCTAGTGAGAAGCTGGGGTCCCCTGATCTGTGACCTCTAAGCCTGTCTGGGCACGTTGCTTGCATCTGGGATGGAAGTGATATTCCTAGTTGGCCTGTGCTGGGCAGGCACCATGCTCTGAAGGACCCTGGCAGGGGTTTCACTGTCGGCACATGGGCACCTACAGGGCAGAAAGGCAGGCATAGAGATGGGGATAACTTGAGGCTGCTGAGCAAGCTGGGGGGGCAGCTGAAATCCCTTCCTTCACTGCAGACCTTCTCCGGCTGCCCCAGAGGGCAGGGTGAGGATGGGCCCACTTGCTGGTCAGGACATAGCCAGGTGCATCAGCTGCCAGAGTCTGCATCCATCCATCCATCTGTCTGTCATTGCCCCAGCTAGTGAGGGAGTGTCTGGATGGGATCTGAGAGGTCTTCCAGGTGCTTGTAATACCCCAGGTCCTCACCAGGAAGGGCTTGCCCTGCTTTGGTTGTTTTTGTCACGCAGGGCCGGCGACAAAGCTGGTGAACACCTGTGTCCTCCGTGCGCCGTTAAAGGACTTTGCCCAATGTGTACTTCCGGGGCCCCACCTATCAAGACAAAGAAAGTCCCACTGTCCCAGGGTGACCTCAGGCCTCTTGGCAACAGTCCCCTCCCCTGTCCTGGCCCCTGGCCATGCTGATCTGTGCTGTCTTGAGTTCGAGTTTCCAGAGTCCCATAAATGGGTTCGCACTCAGAGGCTGGTCCCCGTCTTCACTCGCAGTCACTGGCCGGCAGTGTGTTCTCTTCACAGGGCTGTCCTGGGTTGAGCATGGTGGGAGCAGGTTTCTCCTGGTGGCAGGCTGTCTGGCAGGCCATATGCCAAACTCCACCCCTCTCAGCATCCCAAATAGAGGGGTGTTTCTCCTTCCTGGGAAAGTGCTGTCCTGCCCCCCAGCCCTGCCCCACTTCCTGCATTGACCCGGGGCCAGGGAGCTGCGCACTTTTGTCCTCAGAGCTGGAATTTCATCCTGCGTTTCTGGTGACTCAAAACAGTAAGCCCTGCGATGAAATTACACCTTCCTTCTGCCACCCTCAGGGCCCTGTGGCCCCTGTTCCCCAAAGCCGAGGTGGGCACCCCAGACCCAGATAGCAGGAGGCTGGCAGTGCCTGACACACCTCATTCGGCTCTTGGAACCCCTTCCTCAATGACAAAGGAGCTGGGGTGGTCCCAGCCCATGCTACTCTGTTCTCCTTGTGTGCTGCATGGGATAGAAATCCTAGATCTCTTCTGGGAAGGAGGCTGTTGATGTCACCACTAACATCTGGCCTGGGACTTAGGGTCCTGAAGAAAGGGGCTGCTTTGCCCTGGGCAAGTAGCTTAACATTTCCAGGGGGCTCAATTTATTCAATTGAGTTTTTTAGATGTAGGGGTCCCAGGGATGGAACCTAGCACCCACTGCATGCTAGAAGGGCTTGAACATTGAGCTGTACCCCGAGCCTAAATTGTTCATGTTTATTATTATTGTTATTTCTTGTGGTACTGGGGATGGAAACCAGGGCCTTTAGACTGAGCTACACCCTCGGCCCTTTCTCAATTTTTCTATTTTGAGACAGAGTCTCACTGAATCACTAAGTTGTCCAGGTGGGGCTGAAACTTGCCATCCTTGTGCCTCAGCCTCCCACGGTGCTGAGATTATAGGTCTGTGGTACCACAGCTGGTTTGGTTTTTGCTCTTTAAAGAGGCAAACAGGGGCTGGGGATTTAGCTCAGCGGCATAAGCACCTGCCTTGCAAGCAGGCAGTCCTGAGTTCAATCCCTGGTACCGATAAAAACGAAAAAAGACAAAAAAAAAAAAAAGAGGCAAACAGAAGGCATTGTTTGTGGGACCCATTCAAAACCCATTTGTAGATTTCCATAGAGCGCTGCAGGGCTCCAGCTCCCTGAGCCTCCTCTGCGCTGGGTGACAGCCATATTTAGCTCAGTAACTTTGTGGGGCTCTCCATAAAATTTCAGTTGACAAGACCCTTGGGCTGCGCCATTGCCAGGGTGGCCTGAGTTAGCAGTGGCTATTCCCACAGACACCTCTGTGGGCAGCACTGAGGTTTTGGGTGGCCACAGAAGCTTGCCGGGGGCCAGTCCCAGCCTGCCACCTGTGACAGTGATCTGATCAGCTGGACCTGATGGGGGGCCACGTGGGCACTGTACAGGGGGCACCCAGTGAGACCTGGATGGTTTTGATTGGCAAACCCGTGGTTTTCCTGGGTGTCGTGGCCTGCTGAGGAAACCGCTTCTCACTGACCTTGTGGTCGGCATGGGTATCTTGGGAGATTCTAAGTTTTTTGAATGGGAGGAACTGAACTCAGGACCTTCACAATGAGCTACATGTCCAGCCCTTTTTATTGTTTTTAATTTGGAGACAATAAATTGCCCAGACTTTATTGCAATTTATTGCAAGGGTCCTCTTGCCTCAGGCTTCTGGAGTGCTGGGATTGGAGGTGTGTACCCCTAGTGTAGAGTTGGGGCTTCCTCTGTGTATTTTGCTGGAAACGGAACCCAGGACTTCAAGCCTGTCTGACGAGCTCTCTGCCAGTGAGATTTAGACAGTTTTACCTTTAGTTTTTGCAAGGCCGTCACAACAGACCCCAGCATTCACCCCTGCGCCCCACCATCACCTCCCCCCATTCTGGTTTCCTGAAGCCTTCAGCAGCTCCACCTTTCCACCCTAGTGCTGTGGAAGGGCCCTCGGGCGCTCCTGGGTGGCAGCCGGCAGGCAGGACCCCTCTGCCCACCCATCCAGCTCTGGGGTGGTCCTGGCAGCCCCAGCACCTCTGGACTGGGACTAGGCCCTCAGTGTCTCTTGTTTATCTGGGAGCTGGTTTTTCAGGTGTGGCAGCTTCCAGCATGGAGGCCAGCACAGGGGTGGGGCTCAGAGAAGAGGCTCCCAGCTGGGCAGGTGGGAAACCGCAGGCTCCCTTTGATCCTAGCCCATCACCCTCCACCCACCCATGGGGCGCCTCAAAGTGTAGCCTGAGTCAGAGGCTTTGGCCGAGCCTTGCCTACATCACAGCGTGGATGCTGGAACCTCTGAAGCCAGGTTCAAGTCACAGGTTCAAGTGCTGGCTGGGCCACTGAGTCCCCATGTGGCCTCAGGATGACTTCCCCTCTCAGAGCTGGCTGAGTAGAGCACTGTGGCTTTCCTGTCCCACAGGGTCCCTGGGAGAACCTTGCTCATCTGGGGAAGCTGGGTGTTGGCCCTGGTGGGAGCATTTTCTCAAATTGTGCCCTATGCAACCCCCACTCCCACCCAGAGAGAAATGGTGTACCCTTATTCCCCACTCTGTGCCTACCCTCTGCCCAGGGAATACGGGCTCAGCTGTGCCTCAAGTGGAACCACTGGCTTGGCTGCCCCCAGCTGCTCAGCACTGGCCAAGATCAGCCTTGACTAGGCTTGTGTGGGCTGGCCTGTGGGGTGGAGCTCCCCAGGAGGGGCCTTAGAACGGGGCCCTCTTTCTTGCTACCTTTCTTCCCATCTTCCGGCTCCCCCAGTTTGCTGGGGTCGTGGGGGACTCTCTGGCAGACTAGGGATTAAATCTAGGGACTTCATGCCCAGCTACATCCCCAGCCCTTTTTATTTTGAGATAGAGTCTTACTCATTAAGTTGCCCAGCCTCAACTTGCTACCTTCCTGCCTCAGCCTCCCAGAATGCTGGGATCACAGCTGTCCACACCCAGCTCTTTCTCTTAGAGTGTGTTTCCTCTTAGAGTGTGTTTTCATGTACTGTGCAGCCATCTCACTGGGCTAATGCAACTGTATGTCCGGCTCAGCGTTCTGTTGTTACTCTAAGCCATAGTCCCTGAGCCCAAGTGTCCCCTCCTGGCTTCAGAGCCACAGCCTGCATCACAGACTGCACACTGAGACAGCTGGAGCCAGGCTGTGGAGGCAGTGCAAGGAACCAGAAGCAGGCTGGGGGTCCTCTGAAAGGGCGGCCTCCTCTAAGTGCCAGTCCCACCTCACTGGCCATGCCCTCCCCTGGTGACTGTGGGAAGTGCCCTTTGGAGTTCCCTTCTATGAGCATAAGCAGTCCAGACATGTGTGACACCGTACATGTGTGTATGCAGGAATCATGTGTGTGCACTCACATGCACATGTGCCATACCAGAGGCCACACAGTGGCTGTGCCGGGAAGTTTGGTGTTTGACTAAATCCTGGTCACCAGCCTGGGCTGAGGTTCCTGGTTCTGAGTCACTGTCGCGCCCCCCCCCTCCCCCATGCTGAGGACAGGCGGAGGCAAAAGATTCTGCTTGTCCCTTGTGAGATGAAACCATGAGTGGCAGAGGCCGGGGTTAGGCCCAGCCGTGGCTTCAGTCCCTTCTTCCCTGTCACGTTTTAATTTTTAGTAGCTCACTGTGTTTTATTACTTCCTGTGTGGCCTGGGGATGGAATCCAGGATCCTCCTACTGACCTGCATCCCAGCTCCTTTTGTTTTTGTTTGAGACAGGATATTGCTGAACCACCCAGGCTGGGCTCCAGTTTGGAATTCTCCTGCCTCAGCCTCCCAGAGCACTGGGATTACTGGCATGTGCACCTTCACACCCAGCAAAAACCATTTCTTTTTTTTTGGGAACCGGGGATCGAACCCACAGTCCCATTCTTGCCAGGCAGGCACTTACACCACTGAGCTAAACCCCTAGCCCCACCATTTCTTAAAAGTATATAATTCAGTGTTTTTTCATATACAGATGGTCCCTGCCTTGCTATGGTTTGGAGTTTTTGGCCTTGGTGTGAAAGTAACTACTCTGCTTTCTCACCATCTGGTTTTTATTCTCTAACACAGTGTTCAGTACTTTCCTGTAGACATGATTGATTGGGTTTGGGGGAGGGGGGTTGTTTTGTTTGTTTTTTGTACCAGGAATCAAACTTGGGACCTCTCACTCTTGCCAGGCAGGTGCTGTGCCACTGAGCTATATCACTGGCCTTATTTTCCTGTAGAGCAGATTCTGCCTTAGCCTATTTTGCCCAGCTGTGGGCTACCATAAATACTGTACTATGGGATAAATACCTAGAAATGAAAATGTCAAATTATATAAATTGGTTTGACCTTTTGAGGAACTTTGAGTCTGAACAGATAGGCTTACATCCCCACATAGAACAGATAAGAGTTCCAATTTCTCCGCATCACCATTAATACTTGTTATATCTGTCTTGTAGCTGGTCATTGTAACCATCAAAAGAGGAGTGAAGTACTTGTGGTTTTGATTTAGAGTTTTGGATTTTGTCTTCATGGTCACAAAATGGCTATGTCCCCTCCAGTCATCACACCCATGGTCCAGATGGAGAGGAAGAGGGCAGAATCTTCATCCCCTTAAAGCTTTGCCTTTATGCATGCCCTCAGTTTCTGGCAGGACAGGAGTCAGCCTAAAGGGAAAAAGGTTCTTGTGTGTCTCCTAGCTTAGACTTGGGGAAGCTTCCTATTTCTGGGAATATGTAGAGGGTATATGGGGCCACCTGGCAACGGAAAGTATGCTAAGATCACGGGTGCTGGGCTCGGCTGTTGGCCTCTTGTGGCACCAGGCTTCCTGGCCTCTGCTCAGCCCTTGAGGGGTGCAGCCTGACCCCCGTTTTAGCCTCCCAGCCTCCTCCCCAGACCTTGCTGCTTTCAAGATCACCTGGGCAAGGTAGCGCACACCTGAAATCCCAGCACTGCACAATTTTGAGCCCCACCTTGGCATTTCTGTCTCATAAATTTAAAAAACAGTAGTAGCTCAGTGGTGGGACACCCTTGGATTCTATCCCCAGGTCCAGAATGAAACCAAAGAGGTGCCCAACCTGGATTGCTTATGCCTGCTGCCTGCAGTGTAAAATGATCAGCCAGCTTGGAAAAATGGTTGAGTAGTCATTTATTTATTTATTAGTATTCTTGGTTAAGATAGTCTTGCACCATGAAGTTCACCATTTTATGTACAGTGGTTATTGGTTTCAGAAAGTTCTCATCACCCTGAAAAAGAAACTATGGGCCAGGCATGATGGCACATACCTGTAATTCCAGTGCTCAGGAGGCTGAAGCAGGAGGATTTCCATGGCCAGCCTGAACTACATATTGAAATCCTGTCTCGAAAGAAAGAAAAGAAAGAAAGAAAAGGAGGGAGAGAAAGAGAGAGACTCTGTGACTATATCCATTAGTCTTGCAAACCCCCCATTCCGGCCCATGGCAATTTGTTTTTCTTTGTGGTACTAGGGATTGAACCCACGGCCTTTAGACTGGCCTATATCCCTGGCACATTTTGAGACACGGTTGATAAGTTGCCGTGGTGGTACTCAAATTTGTTACCTTTCTGCCTCAGCTTCCCTCAGTGCTGGGAGTCTTGCCAGGTAGTGCAGCCTTTTCTGAGGTGATAAGGGCCCAGAGTCAGCCTGGTGCTGCAGCCAGTGCTGTGCCCCCTGTGGCTGCACTGCCATGACAGTCTGGGAGATGTGGACCTGCCACAGAGAGCAGATGATGCTGTTGGAGCCAGGGAGAGCTGAATCAGGCCTGGGGAGTGATGGATCCTGTCTGGTTATGATGGTAGCTGTGTGGCTTATTGTCTTAGTTACTTTTCTTATTGCTGGTACAAAACACCTAGCACCCAGAGTGAAAAGAGGAAGGGTTTTATTTAGGCTCACAGTTTGTAGAGGATTCAGTCCATAGTTGCCTGGCTCCCATGCAGGTTGGCTTCGCAGAGGAGAAGCAGTCCATGGCAGGCAGGCAGGAGGCAGCAAGTAGCAGCAGTAACAGCAGCTTGCTTTCTACCAGTCCTTCGATCCTATCCAGGCTCCAGGCCTGTGGATCGGTGCCACCCACATGCAGGGTGGGACTTCCATTATCCATACCCACCTTAATCTCAGTATCACATCCTGAACCAGCCACCTCCAGTAAGTCCTACCTGTGAGCACGTGAGACTGTGGGGGGACATCTGGACACAAACCATCAAACTTAGGCATTTATAAAAGCTCACAGAGCCATTTGTCCCCAGATTGGATCCCTGGGTTTGTCTGACACACAGCCTGGCTTGTGCATGACCCCTAGAGTCAGCTAGGGGCTCACTGTTCCTCGGGCCTCAGGAGTTCTGATCTCTGTCACATTGGCTGGTGTGACTTGTGCTCAGAGTTGAGGCACATGTGGTCCACAGTGGGGTCTCTTCTGGGCCCTCTTGTGTGTTTTCCCCCCTCGCTTGTTCCCAGGCCTTCTGGATGGGGTTGACTATGCTTTTTTTTTTTTTTTTTTTTTTTTTTTATTAACATTTTTGAGACACAGTCTTGCTATGTTGCCCACCCTAGCCTTGAACTCCTGGGCTCTAGGGATCCTCCTGCCTTAGCCTCGTGAGTAGCTGGGACCACAGGCATGTGCCCCCATGCCTAGGTGCTTTGCCCTTCAGAGCTGTGCGCTGATAGAGCTGGCCTCAGGATGTGCTGGCCTCCTCTTTTTCATGTGAGAAAGCTGAAGCTCTGGGCTGAGACCACTTGATGAGCTTTCAGAGCTGTCAGAATCACGAACTACAGCCCCCTCCAGGACTGTTGTCCAGGCTCTCTGGCCTCTCACGGCTCCAAGCCTCCTGCATCCTGAACCAGCTGCTAAGTGGGCTGATGGGGTCCAGGGAGAATGCAGTGAAGGCTGGGACTGTCCCCAAGGGACAGTGGCATCAATTTTGGCTCCTCAGGGCTGCTGGCCACAGCTGGAAGGACCCTCGGGCCTTGCTATGACCTGTTGGACCCAGCAGACATGGCCCTAGGGTTGGGGTAACAGCCCTAAGGAGCTTCCTGAGGAAGGGCCCAGGGACTTCAGGGACAGGTGGTGTCTCTTCCTGAGCAGGCACCCAGGCTCAGACTCACAGGCCCAGGGTATTTTGGAATGACATTGCATCTGTCCTGGTCCTCAGGCTGTGTCCACCTCATCTCAGGTCACTGGTGGCTCTGGAGACCTGAAGCAGCGTGTGGTTGCTGGACATGGTGACAGCTGGGCTTGTGCTCGGTGTAGAGTCCCCTGTGACCTTCCTCACCACTGCCACAAGTGATAGGGCAAGACAGGTGACCTGGCCTGAGCAGCAGCTTCCCTGGCCCACGCTCTGGTCCTCCACGGCCTTGGTCTTGATGCAGGACTCTTCTTGTGGCCCCATTTTTAGCTCAGAAAATAAGGGCTCCACACTGGGGGCCCCTCACATTTGGGGGTTCTATGATGGCTCTGAGAAGCCTGTGCTCAGCCTCCCTTTGGCCCCACAAGGACTCTTTGCCCTCTATCAGAGTGGGGAGAAAAAGTGGGTTTGGGTTTGGGCTGGGTATCACCTGTGATCCCAGCACTCTGGGAGGCTGAGACAGGAGAATCACAAATTCAAGCTCATCCTGGGCAATTTAGCAAGACCCTGTCTCAAATTTAAAAATTTAATAAGGGCTATGGATATGGCTCCACATAAAGACCCTGAATTCAGTTTCTAGTGCCAGAGAAGAAAGGAAGGACAGGTTTAGAATAACCAGCCTGTGGACAGCGGACAGCGGACAGCCTTTCGTGGATGTTCTCCCGCAGGGCACTGGTGTGGGGAGTAGAGCTGGCATTGCGCATGCTGCCAGGGATGCTCAGGGACACTGGGGGACGGGTGCGGCTGTTGGTCCTGGTCTTGGTCCTGGCTGACCCTGCCATGAAGCTGGAACTCTCCACTGTTTTACCTGGGCTCTCCCTCTCTCAGCCTGCATGGGTGGGGTGGGGGATGCCCTTGTGCCGGTAGAGTTGCTGCTGGGTAAAGGGCTCCAGGGGCCCATGCCCAGCTCAGCTCTGCTACTCACAACATGACAGCCATGACCCTGGCTCAGGGCAGTGATCCCAGCTTAGTCAGGTCCACGCCCCGGAAGGTATGTGAGGACAGGAAGGTAATCATCAACCTGTCTGCCCCACCTGCAAGAGAAGGGGTAGAGGAGAGTGCAGCTCAGAGAGGGTAAGTGGGCTGCCCAGTGTGAGGGAGCAGAGCTGCTGGAGCCAGGTCCCCAGAGCTACCTGGGGCTGGAGCATGGGTGGTCCTTGCTTCCTCCCCAGAGAGCGGTCAGTCAACAGTAGCACAGCCCGGGCAGAGGTACGTGTGACAGCCAGAGGGAGATGGCAGTACAGGCTACGGATATGGCCAGGTCCTTGCACCGTCGTGGGTGGTTGGTTATCTGCACTCCTGCCTCCCTCCCATGGCACTGGGGTATCTGATGTGATAGGGTGGGGGCTGTGTCGAAGGCAAGGTGCACATGTGCTGAGATGTGTGTGTGTACTTGTGGGTTCACAAACCAGAGGTGTTGCCTCTGGTGCACAATAACCTCCCTGGCCAGGGCTCCCAATCTCTATCTGCCAGCACTCCTGGCTCCTTGCAAGTGCACAGGAAGGCATTGGAGATAGGGTCATGGTGTTAGGTGGGCAGAGCCCTGAAAGGTGGCCGCCTGCCTGTGACAGTAGGGTCACTTACACGTCCCGTATCCTTCTGTTCACTGCTCCTGTGGTACAGTAGGCAGCTGTGTGCATGTATGATGCAGGACCCAAGGCTGGGTCTGGTGGAGACTGAAGAACATTGTGCCAGTGCCTGGCAAGGGCTGCCTTTTTGTCACGACAAAAATGGCTGAATGGCTGCAGTAAGCGGGGCAGGGGCAGGGGAACAAGCAGGCAACAGTCCCATTCTTTTTTTTCTTTTTTTTTTTTTTTAATTGGGAATTGAACCCATAACCTTTGTACCAAGCAACAATCCCTACTTTTCTTATTGGTTATTTCGAGTGAGACAGGGTCTTGCTAAGTCACTAAATTGTCCAGGCAGGGCTTCAACTTAGGATATTCCTGCCTCAGCCTCTTAGGGATGACGATGTGCACCATCGCACCAGGCTTAGTTTTATGACAGGCTGCTCTCTTGTGAGCCCACCCAGTCAGGGACAGCAGCTTGAATCCCTCCCAAGGGTCACAGCACCCTTTGGAGATCTAGGCCTTGCCTCTTAAAGGGCCACCACCTCCCAACATGCCCACACTTCCAGTACGTGAGTCTTCAGGGCACAAACCACTCCAAACCATACCACTGACTCTACCTTTTATTGCTTTATCAGAACTCAACTGGACGGGCCTCATAAGCATTGGAGAACCCTGTGAAGTGTCTTGGATCTCACTAGTCCCCATTATCTCCTGCCCCCAACCACCCAAGCTGCCCCAGGCCTCATACCCTATCATCCATCCTTTGGGGCCAGCACTTTGGCCAGATGTCAGCTCTCCATCCTGTGCACATGCTCTGGGTAACCATGGTCTGTAAGCTTTGAGTCTAGGACAGAGACCCACCTGGTTCAGCCCCAGCTCCAGGCCGCGCTGTCACTAGAATGGTGAAAATGTGTACCCATTAATCAGGGGCCCAGGGAGGCATGGGATAGAGGGGTCAGCTGGGGGGAGGCATAGGCAGGCCTAGGACTGGCATGGGGAGCCCCTGGGACGGGATGGGAAAGAAGGAGGAAGAATTGTGGGTGAGGGACTAGGCATTGGGTGGGCAGGGGCCATGGAGAAGGCCATGGGGAGCTGCACCATGGAAGGGGTGTGCTGGGCCCGAGGCTGAGAAGGCCCTTCCAGCTGAAGTGCAGAGTTTACAGATGAGGGAACTGAGTCCCAGGAGGGGCAGTACCCAGGCTCTGCAAGAGAGTGGCAACCTGCAGGGTCTAACTTTCCCGGAGATCCTTGCTCCCACCCCATGGGCTCCAGAATAGGTGGAGGGAGGGTAGAGCCCCAAGCCAGCACCCATATTAGGTCACCCATTGGCATTTCCACCCAGCCGGAGCTGCCCAAGACAACATAGGGCCAGGCACAGCTCCACAGCAGGGCGCTCAGCTGGAGTACAGGAGGCCGGATTCCTTCCCCTGCCCACGAAAATAAATACAAAGAACAAATACATGCATGCCATGCAGATGAGCCAGAAGTAAGGCAGGAGCAGCTGCTAGGGTCCCTAATCTCCAGCTGAATTTGCTACTCAGACTCCTGCAGACAGGAATAAGAACGGCAGGGTCTCGCTAAGTGCCTGTTCATACATGCCACTGCATAACAACATTTCTGTCCAAAATGGACCATATAAGTGACAGTGACTCCTGAATATTGTATTACCTCATGAGGCAGATGTTGCAGATTTGAAATCTCAGCACTGCAGGAGGCTGAGGCTAAGGCAGAAGTGTTGCAAGTTCACCTTAGCAAGATGCCATCACAAAATAAAGAGCTGGAGACGTAGCCTGGGTTTAACCCTCAGTACTGCAAAAAAAAAATTTATCTTCAAGTGACATTGCAGCCGCCTCCATGTGTCTCAATGTGTTCTGTGGTTTGCATGACATTAGAGTCACCCAACAGTGCATCTCTAGCATGACTGAGGCAGGAAGCAGCGCAGCAGAGCAGTGTGACACTCTACTCGGGGACAGCCTGATGTCATAAGCCCTGGGCCACAGCAGTGCACAGAACGCAAACTCCGCTCTGCTCCTGCCCATGGGGACCTGAGCCCAGCCCGGTCACCCACTCAGGGCCATCGGTGCCTCCAGGTCTCACGCCTGTCCCTCTCCATCACTGTCCAGGCTCCCATAGCTTTGGTCATCTTCCTAGCTCTTTGGCTCCACCTGCAACCACACTAGTGGCTTTGCCCACCACTTTCTGTGCCAAGCCCTGCAGCCACCAGAGCCACCGTTCCCCACCACACCTGATCCTGACATGTGGGCGGCCCCGACTGGCAGCCAGGCTTGCTGGGCATCAGGCAGTTGGCACTGTTTCAGCATCTGCTCAGTATCTGTGAGCAAGGAACAGGGGTGCTAGGGCTGTGAAGTGCAGGGCCCCCTGAGGACGAGAGAGCCGAGACCTGCAGGAGCCTGGCATCAGCTCCTCTGGGGGCTCCTGACCTTCTTACGCTGCTTGTGTGTCACACGTCTCTCTAGGGCAAGCAGAACTGTATGCTTATAGTGTAGTCTTCAACCTGAGAATCTAGAGACATGACTGTTTCTGTGTTTACACCCACATGACCACCACCACCGGCTCCAGTGTGTCATACATCCCCATAAAGTTTCTTGAAGTATGGGAGGTTGAACCCAGGTCTTTCCCACAGATTTACATCCTCGGCCCCTTTTTGTTTTTTATTTTGAGAGAGTTTTGATGAAATTGCTTAGGCTGGGTTTGAACTTGCCATCCTCCTGTCTCAGCCTCCCGGCCTGCTGAGATGACACACCATTATCTAAGCATTTGGTTTTAATTGGGGGCCTATCTTATTATCATTGTCCTGTGTCTCCCTGAGGATCCCCTAGGGGAAGGGGCACCTGCTGTTAGTCCTGGTGCTATGCAGGACCAACTGTAGTGTCAGATGGATGGAGTGAGCGGTGGCCCTGTCCCCACATGTGGGACTGTCCCCACTTATGTGTGTGGCAGAGGCTGTGGCCGTGGGAACTTGTGTGCCAGTGAGCTGGCCAGGCGCACCTTGGCAGGGAGAGGGGACTGTGCCATCCCCCAGCCTGGGCCCCGCGGAGAGCTGCCTGCAGCCAGAGATTAGTCTCCAAGGCCACGCAGCCAGTTGCCATAGGCACGCGGCCCACCGGGCGGCTCTGCATTTTCCCATCCCCGTCACGCAGGCCACTGGGGCGGCAGGAGCCAGCTTTAAATAACCGCTGGTAACCTGACCCAGCAAAGCTGTCTGGCCACCCAGCCAGGCCACCTCCCTTCCTAGGGACAGACTCAGGCACTGTCCTCTTTCAGCCATTGAGCTGCTGAGACCCTTGGGCTCTTCCAGGGCAGGAGAGAAGCCTTAACCAGAGGGTCCTGGGTTGCCAAGTCCCCAAGTATGACCTGGCTGAGCCACATCTTGCAGCCATGAAGCCAGCCAGCCTTCCAGGAGCAGGTGTCAGGGGAGCTGTCCCCAGCTCCCCAGGGAAGCCAGGAGGCTCCCTGTGCCAGGGACCTCCTTCCTGTCCTGCAGGGCAGGTGGGTGGTCTATGAATGAAGGTTCTGTTATTCCAAATGATAAAAGCGTCACCTACTTACCTAGAAAATTTACAAAATAGAAAGTGAAAGAGAGGAAAATCAGGTGTAGAGTCCTAGGGGAATTTCTATCCAGGGCCCTTCTGTGTGCTTCAGGCCCTTTTCTCTTTTTTGACAGTCTCCCTATGTAGTTCAGGCTGGCCTTGCACTCACTGTGTATCCCAGATGGGCCTCGAACTCGTGATCTTCCTGCGTAAGCCTCCTGAGTGCTGAGATTACAGGGTCATCACTACACCTACTACAAGCAAAGAGCCTCTCCCTGACCGATCATCACTGGCACTCAGACAAAAAGTGGGACATTGCCAGCTCCCTGCCCCCGCCTGCTGAGCAAGCCACCACCTGCCCTTGCTGTGGGGCTTGGCCTGCCTTTGAACTGTACATGCCTCAGCCCTTTGAGGCCAGGTGCTTTCATCATCTTGGTGACGCTCAGCCCTGGTGTTTGAGGTTTGTCTGTCTGATGTGTTTTCCAGCAGAGCCGATGCCAGGGAGGATGCATTAGGAGTTACCACGAGCTGCTACTGAAGTTAGGGTCCCGTCTGAATTACTGCTCATTTTCAGAGAAGTAACATTTATTTTCCTGAAAGACCTCGTCTAGTGGATAAAGCAGGAATCTGTGCTGGGGCTGTGCCTCTGGTTCCATCCCCAGCAATGTCCTTAAGTTTAAGTAAGTGTCCGAGCTGGGTGTGGCGGCATATGCCTGTCATCCCAGCACTGGGAAGCTGGGGCAGGAGGATCACAGGTTCTAGAGCAGCCTGGGCAACTTAGACCCTGCCTCAAAATAAACAATAAAAAGGGCTGATGATGTAGATCAGTACAAAGATCTTGGGTTCAGTCCCTAGCGTAGGGGAAAAATGGCCCACAGGAGAGAATGTTGCTGTGCTGTGACCCAAGTTGGGTATGTAGAGGTCTGGGGTTCAGGCTGTCCCCAAGGGCTACGAGTCCTGGATGGGTGCGCAAGTGGTAGGGTGAGCACTGTGTCTGTCACCAGATACACACTTAGCTTGCTGAGGGACGGTTTCCAGAGTGCCTAAGGGTTCTGTTTAGCACTCAGTTCACTGAGTAGAGCAAAATTAGCTCCTGCAGCCTGTGCCTGTGTCACCCTGGCCACGTGACTGCATATGGGGCAGCCTCCAGCTGTGAACCCTGTTTTTATTGTTTTTTGTTTTTGTTTCTGTGTTTTGGTACTGAGGATTGAACTTGGGGTCTTTGTGCTAAACTATACCTCCTGCCTTTTTTATTTTGATTTTGAGACAGGGTCTCACTAAGTTGTGCATGCTGGTCTGAAATTTGCAATCCTCCTGCCTCAGCCTCTGCCTTAACCTGATATAAATGAAATTGTGCTGCATTTGTCTGTGCAAATAGGTTATTGTTGTGGTTTAAAGACACATCCCATTGAAGACTTAGGTGCTGATGAGTGATCTAGGAAGTGATTGGGTCACTAGGGCTCTTACTTCATCAAGTGGGTTCATCCATTGCTGAGATCCGTGTTCTTGGGAGGTGATGGAAACAACAGGCAGGGCTTGGTTGAGGGAATAGATCATGGAGTCCTGGTCTTTGGGACTTTCTCTCAGACTCACTCTTTTTGGGGGAAGAGGGGGTACTGGAGATCAAACTCAGGACCTCACGTTTGCCAAGCAGGTATTTACACCATTAAGCTAAACCCCTGGCCCTTAGACTCTCACCTTTGCATGTAGGCTACCATGAAGCGAGGAACTTTCCTGTTCCAGGCACTTTCACTCTGTTATTCCTGCCTCATGGTAGCCCAGAACCAATGGAACCAGCCATGGACTGAAGTCTCTTTCCTCCTTTAAGTTTTTCCCGGGCCTTTTGTTACAGTGGTAGAAAATTGATTCCCATACTTATTTCACTCAGCGTCTTGTTTTCAAGGTCCATTCAGATTGTAGCATGGGCCAGGATATCCTTTTTGGATAAGTAACAGAGCAAGGGGTACCAAGGTATCTGCACATTCCCCAGGAGACCACAGGGGAAACTCAGCACTGAGGCTTAGACAAGACTTCCTCACAGCAAGAACTGAAGAACTGTGCAATTTATCCAGAGTCCTGGAGACCAAGGCTGTAGATCCTAGAATGAGTGGCACATGGTGGGACACATCTGTAATTCCAGAACTATGGGAGACTGAGGTACGAGAATCACAAATGCAAGCCTAGCCTGAGCAACTTAGACCCTGTTTTAAGATAAAAAATAAAAAGGTTCAAGGATGTAGCTCAGTGCAAAGGCCCCAGGTCCAATCCTCAGTACCACAAAAACAGAAAACTAGATTCTAGTTCAGCTAACATTGTGCAGGAAGCAGGTGTGATATGGCCCATGCCACAGATGAAAAATGTGAGATTTAGTAGTCGAATGGTGGACTTCTGGAAAGAAGGGTGGGACTTCCTGTTCCTGGGCTGTGCCTGGAGCCAGGCCTACAATCACTTGTTCTGCTTCATTCAGCATCCACCTCATCTCAGAGGACATTTGGAAGTTTAATAAAGAAATGCTGGGGCTGTTGCTCAGTGGTAGAGCACTTGGCTGACCTGCACAGTATGGAAAGTATGACAAGAATTGTGGGCCAGAGTCTTGGATGAAAATGCACACTATATGGGGCTGGGGGTTTAGCTCAGCGGCATAAGCACCTGCCTTGCAAGCAGGCGGTCGTGAGTTCGATTCCCGGTACCGATAAAAAGGAAAAAGACAAAAAAAAAAAAAAAAAAAAAAAAAAGAAAATGCACACTATGGACTCTGTGACTGTCATGAGTGCAGTGGCAGAGGCCTAGGAGGGTCACTTGGTTTTCTCCTGTAACAGGAATTTTTTCTGTCACCTCCCTCCTGGGTGGTGGCACTAGTCCTCCTGGCTTAAAGGGGCTGCAGGCCACTGGGCCCAAGGGAGAGGACTGAGCAGCCCCATGTCTGCATGTGGCCAGCTCCGCCCTTTGACTTGGGAACTTGTCCCTGTTTGAGCAGTGTCTCTGGGTCACTCCGCTATAAGCATGCCTGGGAGTGAGGTGCTGTGGTGCTTGGTAACCTTGCGGACAGTTCCCTGACTGCAGGTGCTCAAGCCCCTCATAGAAAAAGGCATAGAGTTTGCACATAACCTGTGCATGGCCTCTCCTTGCAGTTTCATGACATTGCTTATAGCTATGAAAAGTAAGTGAGATGTAAATAGTTGTCATTCTGTATTGTTCAGGGAATTAGGATGAAAAAAAAAGTTCATGCATGTTCAGTTCAGATACAGTTTTTTTTTCTCAATTACTTTCGCTCCTGGGTTGGCAGAATCTGTGGGTACAGCCCTGTGGTAGAGGCAGAAGAAGGTGCTATATGAGGTTGAGAACCACTCAGCATCTGTCTTAAGCTCCCAGCAGACTCAAGATACTAGACCCATCCTATGGCTGGGGCACAAAACAGGATGTATGCTCCTTGAGCACCAGCTGGCAGGGAATCTTCGTCTGTTGTAACTAGACCAGGAGGCAGATGCAGAGGCTGTCAAAAGGAGCTGCACCCAAAGGTCATTCACACTGGCTGTGCACTTCTCCCAGCAGTCCTAGAGGAGAACCTGGTCTGAGCCCAGAGAACCACAGAGTTTCCCCAAGGTACATGCAGTGCAGGAACTATGATTTTTCCCTTCCCTCATGCCACCCTCGTCTCCTGCAACCAAAAAGTGGGGCATATGGGAATTTTACCAGCCCTGAGTCCTGCCTTCTGTACTCTGAGCCTCCAGCTATGTGAGTATGAACGAATCTCTTCTTTATAAAGTAGCCTGACTCAGGGGTTTTGTCACAGTAACAAAAAGCTTCCTGATACAGCTCAGGAAAGCTGCTCCTTCCAAGCACCTGGCTTGAGATGTTGGGACACTGTAGGGCTCTGAGCGGGAGGAGAGACAGTGCCAGCCGGTTTGGGGGCAGAGCCAGGATCAGGACCCCAACTCCAGACTGCCTTCCAGGGTCTGAGGCCTTGCCACTGCCCAGCCCAAAGCTGTCAGGCTAATAAGCAGTCAGGGAGGCTGGACCATGGCCTGTGATGTCCTCTCCCAGCTACAGTGAAGGGAAGACAGTGGTGAGGGGTGAGTGGACAGCTGGGAGGGGACTGCACTCCAGGAATCCAAGCACCCTGGGTATCCTGGGCAGGAGCTGGCTGGCTGCAGTAGGTAGGGCTGTGGGGAGGAAGAAGCAGCCTCCTTCCCAGCCGGGCGGGAGATATTGCTTTCTGTTTGTTCTCTCAGGCTGTGGAGTGCAGAAACACAAGCATATGGTGGCGGATGGTGCGGGGGCCGTGTTTGGGTGTTGTGCACTTGCCTTTGCCTTCCACCGGCTGAGTGGATTTTTTTTTCTCCATCAGCTCTAACACCCCAGCTGGTCCACAGGGCAGTGAGGCTTGAGTAAGAGATGCTTCACCAGGGTCTAGAAAACGTAGTTCTTTTCCCCTACCCCCAGTACTGAGAACTGAACCGAGAGCCTTTGTACTGAGCTACGTCCCCAGCCCTCTTTAAAATTTTTGATTTTTGAGACAGGGTTTGCTAAACGGTCCAAGCTGGACTGGAACTTGCTGTCCTCCTGCCTTAGCCTCCCAGGGTGCTGGGATCACAGGCATGCACCACCATGCCTGGGCTTCGTCTGCACTTTACGCACAGAGCCGGAAGGTCATTTTGTGTGTTATTTTTAGTGTGCCTAAATTGTAACCATGCCTGTCATGTGTGCAGTCAGGTCTGGAATTTTCCGCACATGACATGTCAATTTTCCAGTTTTGGACTTCAGAGTATTTCAGATTAGGGATGTGTAACGTATACCACAGACGTAATGCCATAAACTAGGTATTTTTATTCTCACAGACAGTCCTGCAGGTCTGAGGTCTGAAATTCTTGCCATCTACCCTAATCTGGCATTGCAGGGCTTTGGGGACAAGTTGCTCCTGCCCCTTCCACTGCTGGTGGCCACTGCATCTGTTGGTTTGTGGCCACAGCACCCCAGTCTTCAGGGCCATGTCTCGGTGTGTGCAGATCTCCCAGCCTCTTAATGGGCCTGAAGGATGCATTATCATCCATGCAGCTCATCCAGGATAATCCCCATCTCAAGCTCCTTCTCTCAGTCACATCTGTAGAAGTGGCTTTCCCTTCGAAGGTCACATTTACAGGCTCCTGGGATTAGGGTATGAATGTCTTTTTGGAAGCCACTCTTGAGCCTACCCAGAGTCTGTAAGGGTGAAGTCCCTTTTGGAAATCTGGTTATGGCGGTGTACACTTGTGATCCCAGCATTTGGAAGGCTGAGGCAGGAGGATTGCCATGAGTTCAGGGTCAGCCTGCACTACATAGTGAGACCTTGTCTCAAAAACAAAAGCAAAGTCCCTTCTTGTAGACCAGTTGTTTTGTAGTAGATCCTGGTTCACAAAAGGAAGGCAGGAGCCCACTGGTCCCTTGTCTCCTCCCACCTCAGTTCTGTGCCACATCGGGGACCTTGTGCACATGTGTGTGGATACCCTAAACTGTCTTCCCAAGCTCTGTCACCAGCACAGCCCCCTGGCTACCCGACTACCTGCATGGTCTGGCCTTGGGTATATCCATCATCACAGAATGTGGCCAATAGCGCCAGATTTCCTGTGTCAGACAACAGCCTGTCTTACTTTAATCTCACAGTTTGGGAGTGTGTGGACTTAGCTAGGTGGGCTCACACAGATCTTTCCTAAAGTTGCAAGTGAAAGATGACTGAGGTTGGGGTCATTTCCGAAAGTTCCTTACTTGCTGGCCTTGCAGTGGGGACCCTTGGGTGTCTCCAGCCCCACTTGACTTTGACATGGTAGCAGCAGGATGGCCCCACTTTGCAGCTATCAGCTTTGAAGCAGAAGCTGGGGGAAGCCTAGTGGCTTTGGGGACTAGCCATGGCATCACAAGGTAGCACTTTCAGGGTGGTTGGTTGAAAGTGAGTCACTGAGGCCCACCACCCTGGGGGAAAATGTCAGAGAATTGGCCCCTGGCCCAGGATGGAGCTCATTTGCACTGTGGCTTCTTGGTGTGTGAGTACCTCAAGGTTCTGTCTCTGCTCACACCACAAAGGAGGCCACAGCACAGGCCGGGCTCTGGGGACCAAGTGACTTAGGAATTGCTTAGGGCGATCCCAGAATCAGGGCGGAGTCCTCTCTGTGCCTGGCCCTTCCAGCCTGATATCAGTTTGTGCCCCAGTGCATTTGCACACCCCACCCCACCTACAATGCCCTGCTGCCCACCACCCCCCTCTCCATGTCTCTAGAGTCTCTCATACTTCCTGGATGCCACTTCTGGCCTTGCTAACCTGGGGTACAGAAGCAGAAGAAATGGCTACTGTCCAGGAGCCAGGGCTCTTGGGGACACAGACACCTCTTGATGATTGGGGATGAGGGCTCATGGGAGCCTAGCCATAGGATGGACTTGGAAGTGTCTGTGTGTCCAGAGCAGCCAAGCTCGAGCCAGCACAGGGGGGCGCCTCTCAAAGAGGTCATGGCAGGGGCTGAGCAGAGCCCACTTCCTGTCACCACAACCCAGCTCTCTGTATGGTCACAGATGGGCTGCGCTGGCACCGGCCCGAAGGACTTCCATGTGTATGTGTGCATAAGTGTGTGCATGAGTATGCAGGCTGCTGATTGCCTGCTCACCTCAGGAGCAGAGGGGTGCTTTGTCACCCCAGTTGCTCAGTCCTTCAAACTCCACCAGGCAGCCACTTTCATTTAGCTCCAGAGTAGACCCCCAGGGCATGCAGCCTGCTACCCGACTGCTATATGCAGCACTAGGATTGAACCGGGGTCTTCATGACTTTTTGTTTTTTTATCTGGAGACAGGATATCATGAAGTTATGAAGTTACCCAGTCTGGGCTCAAACTTGGAGTCCTCTTGCATCAGCTTCCAAAGTGGCTGGGATCCCAGGACTGTGCCACCATGGAGGCCTCCCAGATGTTTGTTGCGTTAAATACACATTGCACAAAATTTTAGCCATTTATCAGTGGGATCAAAACCACTCCCAGTGCCACAAAGCCATCACTGCCAACTTCTTTTGATCTCTGTCATCACTGTATCTTGCAAAACTGAAATCTACTTGGTCCTCTGCACCCCCTGGCAACCACTGCCCTCCTTTCTGTCTCAGTGACTTTCACCATATTGTGTGTCTCTTTGGTTAGAAGTAGACAGTAGTCATCCTCTTCTGCTTGTCTTATTCTGCTTTATTGGTGTCGTTGCTCATATGAGAATGTATTTCCTTTTCAAGGCTGAGTAACTTTCCACCACCTGGACCTTATAGCATATTTTCTCTACCTATTTGTTGCTAGGGACTTCAGTGGCCTCTGTATTTTGGCTTGTCGTGAATAATACTGCTATGAAGGTGGATAATGTCTTTGTGACGCTGTTTTCAATCTTTTGGGCACATACAAGTGGAATTGGAAGATCAGATGGTAATTTTATTGGGGGGGGTACTGGGAATTGCACTGAGCTACATCTCCAGCCCTTCTTAAATTTTTTATTTAGAGACTTGTTCTCACTAAGTGTCTTAAATTGCCCGGGCTGGGCTCAAACATATGATCTGTTTGCCTCAGCCTCCCAGAGTGCTGCCATGACAGCAGTGTGGCACCACACACAGCTAACCTACTTAGACCTTATGAGTTCCCTAGATCTTTGTTGGGTGTCCACGAAAAACCCACGGGGTTCCCAGGAGGGAGGGTTGGGGTATAGGGGGTGGGCACAGCTACTGGCCTTGTGGAACTCACACTCAGCTGGAGACCCCAAGCAGGAAGCACGAGAGCAGGTCATTTGTGACTGCAGCAGGGCAGATCCCCTAAGGGACATGGGAGGAGGAGATGAGGTATGCATGCCAGGTGTTGCTGCTTGCTTCCTGGGCATGGGGTGGGAGGGAGGAGTATCCCAGCTGTCCCTGAAGCCACCCCTGGTCCCAGGTGGGGCTGGACCTGGGCAGACCTAGAACCCCCATCAGTATCAGGCGACCGGGCAGATTACCTGGTCTCACAGGGTAACAGGGCAGATGCTTCTCCATCTCAGTTGCCTGGGCTCGGCTCAAACTTGCAGTCCTCCTGTCTCAGCTTCCCAGAGTGCTGAGGGTATAGGTGTGTGCCACCATTTCTGACTCCCCTGAGGTTTGTTTTTGTTTTTGTTTTTTCCTTTTGTACCAGGGATTGAACTCATAACCTTGAGTTTGCCAGGCAGGTGCTGTACCACTGAGCTAAATACCCGGCCTTACCCCTGAGTTTTTTTAGAAGCAGAGATGGGGCTAGAAATGGAAATCAGAAACTTGGAAAAGTTTATAACTGGCACTGGAGGAGGCTGCAGCACAGGAGAAGCTGGACAGGCAGGACAGGGAGGAGAGAAGGACCCAGCCCCAGGGCCTGCCCCTTTCCTGGTCAGTGTCCAGATGGCTGAGGTCTCAGAGCTATGTCTGTGTTCCCTCCTCCAGGAACTTGTTTCTGTTTATCTGTGAACATTGGCACCTATGAACTGCTGGTTGCACTACACGTAGCGTGGTAGAGCTGATTCACCTACCTAGTCCTGGCAGACCTGACCTGGGCTCCTCCTGGGCTCTAGCATCCCAGCTGCAGTCACTCAGGCCCCTGATGCTCCCCCAATGCGCCCTTTAGACCCTGGCTCAGGACAGAGGATTCTTAGGGCCCAGAGAGCCGGGACATGGCCTCAGATCATGTGCGGTCCCCAGCCCACTGCTCCCTGGCCTCCCATTTAGTCCTTGTCCCTTCCTAAATAGATTAGGACATTGCCGGAAGAAGCCAGTGCAGTCAGTGGCCAGGAGGCCAGGGCTGAGCACCGTCTGGTGCCTCCTGCTCTGCACTAATTTGATTTGGACCTCGCAACTGGACGCTTGTGGCCAGAGGTTTTCCGGGGAAGGTTGGGGCAGTGACCGGGGGTGACTAGGAGACATGGTCCCCAGGAAGCAAACCTCTTAGTGAGGAACCACACTGCAATGCCTACGTAGCCTTCAAGCCACAGAACAGCCCAGGGCATAGCCAGTGGCCACCTCTTGGCCTTTAGCATGTCTCTGGATCTCAGACTTTTATGAAATTGCAATCTACAGGAGGAGCTGCTTTATGTTTTGGCCAAATGCTGACTCGGCCACTTCTTTCAGTCTTTACCCCAGCCAAAGGGCAGACTGGAGTCTCATCCTAAACCCTTGTGGCCATTTCTGTCACTGAAGTGGATACTTCTCAGCCCTGGTGTGTGATGCCCTCTGTCCCTTGCTGGGACTCTGGCTTCCTGACACACCAGAGGCCAGGCTATGTCTAGGACTGCACGCCTTCACCATGCACAAACGTGGGACATGAGGCAGGCTCCAGGGACTGTGGTGGCTGCAGAAGACCCCGGGGGCTTGATGCACATTAGATACCAGGCCTCAGAATCCTTCTCAGCACTACGCTGCAGGATCCCTGACAGGGGTTGGGGGTAGGCAGAGTGGGACCCATGGCTTCCGCCCCACTGGCAGCCCCAACTGGGCAGAGGCCTTCCTCAGGGTGCCCCATTGAGGGACCCAGGCTTCATCCTGCAGAATCTGCCTGTGCCCCTGAGGCTGAGCCTCACAACCAGAAAGTAGGTGGAGACCCAAAGGCCTCGGCCCTCTGCCTGATCCCCAGGGGTTTGTGGCTTGGTACAGAGCCATGGTGACATAGGAAGGGCCCTGTGGGAGGCCAGGGAGGGGATCGAGCCGGTCATGCTGGGGATGGGGTATTCAGGTGCCTTCCTAGCAGGCTTGACAGTGAAAAGTGAGGGGACACTTAGCAGATGACAGTAGCCCAAGAAGGGCCATGGAACGAAAAGGAACCAGACCTGTAAAATCAGGAAGGCCTCTAGTGTGTTTACGGGGCAGAAAAATTCAAAATACCTGTGAGTGAGGGTGTTTGGGGCTAGAGATGGGAGTGCAGAGCCGATGTGGGCAGCAAACACCCCCATGGTGGTGTGAGCAGCACAGGGCTGTAGCCTGAGCTGTGTGCACTGGGCCTCCCTGGCGGTCTGGTCTTGGTGTTGAGCTCTGTGTGGGGGTGCAGATTGGGGTGCACCAGGCCCCTGCATGCGAGACTTCATGCATACAGGTCTGTAGAGGCTCACCATGAGTCTGCACATGAGGTTCTTGAGTGACAGGAAAGTCAGTCCCTGACCATGCCCACTTTGGGGAGAGCGAGCTATACTCCGCACACTTCAGGAATGCCACGTTGGTCCCACCTACCAGGAAACAGGGCTCCTCCCCCAAGCCCCGTAGGTTGGGATGAGTGGCCTCCTGGTGTGCCCACCACCCACCTCTTGTCCTTGCTCCCCTCCAGGTGACCATGGCCTTGCTAGGGAAGCGCTGTGACCTCCCTGCTAACGGCTGCGGGTCTGACCACTGGAACTCAGCCTTCGCCCGCAAAGACGAGATCATCACCAGCCTCCTGTCTGCCTTAGACTCCATGGTGAGTGCCCGCCTGCCTGGCCCTTGGGCCACTAAGCACAGCCCTCTTCACGGTGCCTCTGTGTCTGCAGCAGGATCGTGATACCTTGTCAAGGCAGGAGGCCCAAGCAAGGTCCAGTTCTTCAAAATGTAGCCCTGGAATAAGTGCTACCTCCCAGCCTTCACCCCGCTGGCCCTGGTCCTTCTGGGTTACCTCTTAGTGGTCACATCCCATCCTGCAAGGTCACAAATCTCTCCTAAGAAGTTCCCTGGGGGCCGCGGTGTGGAGGGTGGTTCCTTAGGAAGCTGGAGTCCTGGACGTGAAAGGAACAGCTGGGGAAGTGGCCCAGTGGTACAGTGCTTGTCTTGCATGCACAAGACCCTGGGTTCAGTCCCCAGCACCACCAGAAAGGAGCCATAAACCAAGTGTCGCCACAGGCCTATAATCCCAGCATTCTGGGAGGCTAAGGCAGGAAGATCACAAGTCTAGGGCAGTTTAGCAAAACAAACTTAAAAATGGCCTAAGGGTATAGCTCAGTGTGAAAATCCTGGGTTTAATTCCTAATACAGGGGCCTGGGGATTTAGCTCAGTGGCATAAGCGCCTTCCTTGCAAGCAGGCAGTCGTGAGTTCGATCCCCGGTACCGATAATGAAAAAAGACAAAAAAAAAAAAAAATTCCTAATACTACTTTTTTAAAAAGGAGAAAAAGAAAGCACAAGTCACAATAGTGTCTCAAGGCTTTATAGTCACTCTGCTGGCTGTGTCACCTGTATACTGAGGCTTATAGCACTTGATCCCTGAGGGAGGGGTGTTTCCGTCCTTTTTCTGGGGAGCTTCTATCATGAGAATGGGCCAGTGTGTAATACAGTCTCCCCAGGGCCACCTTTACACAACTGTCTTGTGTTGTGTCGTGTTTTCAGCCATATTGCTACAGTTTAGGATGATACTGCCTGGGCTCAGAAAAGGTGGCATTTTGCCTGAAGTCACACTGCATGACCAGGTTTGAATGCAAGATCCTGCCTGAGTACAATGTCAGCATGTCCCCAGGGACATAGCACCCTGTCACGGATTGTTCCTCCTGGAGGTGGCCCAAGGGCTCCCTTGGTCTGGGCCAGAGGTGGGAGACACCCCTGAGAACCTGGCCTGGGTGCCTCTGTCTCCACAGTGACCTCTGCTCAGCATCTGGCTGCACTGCCAGTTTGGCAGTGGGGATGTGGCTGATTCAGGTGGTAGTTGTGGCCAACACCAAGGCCACTGGCCACATGCTGCTACCTTCATTGATTTCTTTCTTTCTTTTTTTTTTATGATACTGGGAACTCCACCTATACTGGGCTTGAACTTGAGGTCTTCCTGGGATTACAGGCATTTGCCACCACACCTTAGCTTATTTACATTAGGTTTTGACTAGTTAAAATGAAACATATTTTTAAAAATGAAACATATACAGTCTAGCTGTTCTGTCTTACAAGTCTCATTCCCAGTGCTCCATGGCCGGAGGTGACCTGTGCCCACGATATTGGGTGGAGTGGAAAAGAACCCTGTCCTTTGCCCTAAACAGTTATTTTACCCTGGGCAGTGCTGGTGTCCCTGAGCCATCACAGAGGAGGCGGCGGCCCTGTGGTTGCCCTGGTGGCATAAACAAGAGAAGTTCCCTGCCCTAGGCCTTTACAGTTTTTCCTGGAGGGCACTTTGCGGTATGGTATTCCTGCTGGCAGTGACTTAGTCCAGGGCGCTCCTCAGCTCCTTGTCCGCAGTGCCAGGCCCTCTTCCCCCACCCTCCCAGCTTGTCCCATTCTCATGCGCATGCGGTGAGTATGTCCCCTGTGCTGAACAGGGACCGTGGCTAAGTGTCCCCTGCAGCCCCGACAGCCACTCTCTCAGGGGAAGTAACCGTGCTGAGTATTTCATTTCAGGTTAATGTTCTATAGTGCTGCAGCTGCAAAAGAGGACAGTAAGACTTTGTTTCCATCTTAGAGAGCAAGCAGTGAATATACCAGTGGGACATCTTGGGGAGCAGGTCCACTGGTCCCCTGCCACCCTCAGCTTTCTTACCAGGGCAACACCCACCTGGGGATGGCAGAAGAGGCAGATTATGGCCCAGAGAGGTCAAGAAAACCATATGCAGTCACACAGCACAGGGACTCCAGGCAAAGGACAGACTTCCTGGCAGTCAGCAAACACTAGCAGGCTTAGATAGAAATCAAGGCAGGTCTGGTGGTGTACTCCTGTCATCCCAGCTCTAGGGAGACTGAAGCACAAGGATTACAAGTTCTGACCTAGCCTGCGCAACTTAGTAACTTAATATGACCCTGTCTCAAAAGAAAAAATTTTAAAAGGTACAAAGATGTAGCTCAGTGTGAAGGTCCTGGGTTCAATGCCCAGGATTGCAAAAACAAACAAAAAACCAGCACAGATCAGGCAGGAGGTTTGTAGGAAGATGGATGGGCTGGCAACATGGTGGCCTCAGTTGTGGGTTATCCCTGTATCCTGGGGCTGCCAGTCTCAACTCTGAGCCATAGAAGGCAGCAGTGAGCCCTGTACCCATATAGGTGAGCCTGGGTTATGGCTTTTTTACCCTCACCTTGGCATTACTGGAAGCTCAAGAGAATCCCTGGTATGAACCCAGAACCCAGAGAAGGCTGTAACTTGTCCCTGTCCCTTAATAGCAGGAGGTGGCCACAGCAGGAAATAAGCCCAGAACTGCTTGAGGAGGGCTCATCCTCTCCTCCTGTCACCCGTGTTCCTCTACCCCTGGGCCAGACTCAGGTCCTCATTCATTCATTCTGCTGTGCATTCTGTGACCTGAACAGTGCTGGGCAAGACCCCTCCCCGCAGCCAGGAACTCTCAACCCCACACCCCCAAAGGGGCCTTGGGCCTGCCCAGCACCCCACTCACACTCCTGCCGCCCTCAGTGCTCCGCGCTGTCCAAGCTGAATGCTGAAGTGGCCTGCATCGCCGTGCATGATGACAGCGCCTTCGTGGTGGGCACTGCCAAGGGCCGGATGTTTCTGAGTGCGAGGAAGGAGCTGCAGCCAGACTTCCTCAGGTTCTGCCGTGAGTACCCCTGTCCGTCCTGGCCCACCCACCAGGTGTCCAGTGTGAAAGAGGAAGCTGACTGGGCTTCCTGCATGGCCACACAGCCCCTCAGCTAATCGAGAGAGTGGCTGGACCCCACCCACATTTGTGCAGAGGCCCTAGACCTGCTATTGCAGCCCACCTCCTCTCTCACCTGCATCTCTGAGCACAGGGACCAGATGCTGTAATCCACTGGGTGGCCAGGAACATAGCTCAGCATCGCAAGTGCCTGCCCGGCAAGCACAAGGTCCTGAGTTCTATTCCCCATACCAAAAAAAAAAAGGCTTACTGGGTGCCTGCATGTGAGACTCCCTGACCCCCTCAAGCTCCCACCTCCTGACATCAGGGTGGGCTCTGTCTTTGTCACGGTTATTTTTTGAGCTGCCTCCTAGAGGCTCATGGGGACTGAGGGATTTGGGCCAGACCATGTGTGGGAACCACATCGCCTTACGTGAAACAATCACCCCCATTTGTAGTTGGGAAACTGAGGCTCAGGGCCTGCATTAATCTCGGGAGCCAAACAGCCAAGGCCCGGGATGGAGGTGGGCAGACGCAATACCATTTCTTGCAGGGGGCAGTACCATTTCTTGGGGGGTGGCCGTGCCACCAAGATACATAGCATGGGCCCCCTGTTGGGGGTCTTGGATCCTCAAAAAGGCCAGCCACACAGCTCAGAGCCTGGGGTCCTTCTGCAGCCGGCAGTTCTTCCCTGCCCTAGGCCCCAGTCCTGTGTGCTGGCCCCACACTGGTCAGATACTCCTCACCCTCCAGGCTCGTGTCCCTTCCTCTCTAGTTCCTGTGGGAGGCCAGCTTCACCTCGTTGGTGAGGCGGGGCCTGGTCCCAAAGACCAGCACCAAGATGAGCACTGAGGCCCACACCTTGGACTCGAAACCACGGTCTACGATGAGATGGGAGTGATTGGAGTCAGATGTATTCCTAATCCCCAAATCCCAAACACTCCAAAACCTGAAGCCTTTGAGCACTGTAGGATGCCATGAATAGGAAATTTCTCCCCCCACCCCATGTGAATGGGCACTGTCAGAACAGGGCATGCTGAAAGTACTTTCCCACAGTGTGACCCTCAGGCTTTGTGGATGAAGAATCACTTCCGTGGTTAGATTTGAGCCCCCTCCCTCCTCGAAGTGGGGGAGTTACTTGCAAATATGATCAATCTGAGAAGAATCCCCAAGTCCAAGACACTTCCAGTGCTAAGCATTTTGGATAAGGGAGGCCCAGTCTGGACCTACTGGGTATGTGGAAGGCAGCTTGTGCTGTGCCTGGAACCTGGCTGTTCATGCTCAGTGGATGCCAGCTGCCATTGTTACTGTTCTTAGCCTCCAAATCTGGCAGCCAGGTCCCTAGGACTAGCGTTTCGGGGAAGGACATCCCCAGGCAGCGGATACATCCTTAGTGGGTACTACTGTTTCCCCAGCCAGCCCCTTCAGCTTGGCACTCCAAGCCTGTGGCTTTGCAGAAAGGGGCAGGGTGCAGGCACAGTGAGGCACTAGTGAGGTGATGGGTGTGGTAGACCTGCGTCCTGCCAGTGGGTGTGACCAATGGAGGTGGTGGGCGTGGCCATCTGCTCACTAAGTGGGGAGGTGAGGACAGTGGGCGTGGCAGAGCCCAGTGCCCAGGCCTCTGAGATGGGGCCCACACCGCGGCCTGGAAAGGGGCACCTGCTCTTCCAAGAACCAGAAAGAGCCACTATTTATAGTGCCAGGAACTCGACTGATTTATTTCAAGCTTTGTGGATCCCAAAAGAGAGCAGGCTCCAAGCTGGGCGGGGAAGGCAGAGCCATCAGGCTCTTTCTGTTGTGGCTTCTATCACGTCCCACTGACGTCCCCAGTTCCCCACATGGCCCTCAGCCTACCGTGGACCTGCCTCTTCCCAGGACGGGATAAGGGGCAGCTGTGGGTTGAAACCCCAGGTCTGAGTCAGGTGGCAGGGGCCAGGGAGTGGAGGAGCCTGCCTGGGTGTGGCCAGCGATGAGATGCACACACACACTGTGCTGGCTCTGGGCGGGTGTCTGAAGCAGGGCTCGATCACTCACTCCCCGTGCGTGAGGCTTGGAGCCCGAGCCAGGCAGGGGCCTCCCAGCCTGAAGGCTGGTTTCCAGGTGTACCTGTGGTAACCCATGTGTGTGTCCCACAGGAGGGTCCCTGTGGAAGGATGCAGAGGCAGAGTACCCCAAGAAGGTGCTGCGGGGTGAGGGCAGCGGTCGAAGCGCCCCCCGGTCCTCCCTGGAGCACGGCTCAGACGTGTACCTGCTGCGCAAAATGGTGGAGGAGGTGTTCGACGTCCTCTATAGTAAGACTGGGTCTCCTTCTCGGGCTGCTACTGGATCCTGCTCCCTCCACTCTGTCACCCACCTGCCCTGGGACCAAGGGCCTCTTCCCAAAGCATGAGTCTGATGAAGAAGTTGTGTCTTCAGCCTGTGCTCCAACAGAGGCTTACTCCAGAAGCCTTCTCCCCTGGGTTAAAGCCCCTTTGACACCTGCTGTGCCCTATTCCTCACTAGGGGGTATGTTTGCACTTTCTCGATGTCCCCAGCTTATAGTTCAGAGTCCAGAAATAGTGTGTGCTCAGAGCGTGTTTGTCAAATGACTGAGTGAAAGCTGACAGTTCAGCCAAGTCTGAGGCAGAGGGAGGAGAAGGACCTGACTTGCTCTCCCTGGGGAAGTGTCGGATTGCAGCGCCTCAAGGAGGCCCAGCCTTGACCTTCACGCTTGCTAGATGACCTTGGACCAGGAACTGCCCTCATTTACTGTTCACTTGCCCTGTTTTCCTCTCCCTGCCACAGCCTTGGGTCTGTGGAACAAAGGTCTCTGAGGAAACTGCTGTTTTGATTCCAGAGGAGGCCGAGGGAGCGGGGCACAGGAAGGCTTGTCACACGCGGCTAGCTCTGCCACCTGGGCCTGTGCTCACCACAGGCAGAGTCAGGTGGCCCTAGCAGGACCTGCAGGGCTGGGGTGACCACGTGTGTCCAGAGCCCTGGCTGTGTTACCCTTCTCTGCCCTCCATTCCTCTTTCTCCCACACTCCTCAGTCTGTCTGTCCATCTGTCTTGCTCTCTTTCTTTCTAGCACTGGGGACTGAATCCAGGACCTTCACATGGAGCTACAGTTCCAGCCCTTTTTATCTATTAACTTTTTTGTTTTTTGTTTTTTAAGATTTTTTGTTTTCTATTTTTTGGTGCTAATGACAGAACCTACGGCTTGCAGCTTGCTAGACAAGCGTTCTACCACTGAGCTAAATTCCCAGCGCCTATTTATTTACTTTTTAAACTTTAAAACAGGATATTGCTATGTTTCCTGGGCTGGCCTCAAACTTGTGATCCTCCTGCCTCAGCCTCCTGAGTGGCTGGGATTCCAGCTGTGCACTCTTGGCTCCTCCCTCTTTTTCTGAGTCCCTTCTTTTTTCCTTCTTGACATCCTCTCCTCCCTTCTCCCTTATCCCCTCTCTGTTCTTCCCCCAGCTCCTGGCCTGTGTCTCCATGCCACCTCTCTCGCCTGGTATTCTCCTTCCCAAGCCCCTGCTACAGCTCCCACTGTCCTTCCCCCAGTGTCTGAGTGACTGCCGGGGAACAGGGACCCTCAGGCCCTGGGTACAGATAGCAGGGCCCACCCAGGACTGGCTGTGCTCTGAACATGCACTGGTTAGGGAGGGGGAGACTGGTCACCCATCACCCTGTGCTCAGCCTGTGTCTTCCCCTGACAGGTGAGGCCCTGGGCACGGCCAACGTGGTACCGTTGCCCTATGAGCGGCTACTGCGGGAGCCAGGCCTGCTGGCCGTGCAGGGGCTGCCCGAGGGCCTGGCCTTCTGCCGGCCAGCTGAGTATGACCCCAAGGCGCTCATGGCCATCCTGGAACATAGCCATCGTATCCGCTTCAAGCTCAAGAGGTGAGTGGGCAGCACGGAGCTAGCCAGAGGGCAAGAGCCTGAGACTCTGGGGCCAAGGTTCCCAGTCCAGGGGCAGCGTGGGGTCAGTTCCTAGGGGACCCCTGTGTCGCAGAGGGACCACGAGAGACACGGCCCAGCAAAGGATACCAGAGACAGTCAGGCTGGGGCAGCTGCAACTGGCTGCAGGGTGGCACATGCAGAGACCAGGGTCCCAGCATCCACAGCCGCCTGGCGTGTCACACTGTACCCACTGCAAGGTTCTACTGACAGTGCTGGGCAGGTGAAGGTGGGGACAGGTGGGGGACCAGAGATGGCCATTTCAGGTGTGACAGGCCTGCAGTGAGGCCTGTGCCTTCTGGGAGGTGGGGGGCCTGAGGTCCAGAGCCCAAGTGGGTCCCCAGATGTCCCTCTGTCTCTTCCACCCAGGCCTCTTGAGGATGGCGGGCAGGACTCTAAGGCCCTGGTGGAGCTGAACGGTGTCTCCCTGCTGCCCAAAACATCCCGGGACTGCAGCCTGCACAGCCAGGCCCCCAAGGTGCACCCCCAGGACCTACCCCCCAGCGCCGCCACCTCCTCCATGGCCAGCTTCCTCTACAGCCCCGGCCTGCCTGGCCACACCATCATCCGCGAGCTCAAGCAGGAGCCTGTCGCCTGTCCCCTTGCCTCTGGCGACCTGGGTCTGGGCCTGCCAGTGCCTGAACCCAAGGCCTCCAGTGCCCAGGACTTCTCCGACTGCTGTGGTAATGCTGCTGGCCTGACTGGGTGGCTCACTGGGGTGCTTCAGGGTGGGCTTGCTCGGGGGAGGCCAGTCAAAGGTAGGGCCAGGCAGCAGTGGGCTGGGCAGGTGCTGTCCTGGCTGATACCCAACTGGACCCCCAGTCTCTGCCCTGGCATCTGTGGAATGGTCCCTGCCCCGGGATGGAGAAATGCCTGGGAGACTCCCTGAGAAGCCTGAAAGCAGCTCACACACTTGGTCTACATGCTTTTAATGAGCATCTACTGTATACCCAGACTGGATCCAAGGTGCTGGGGAACAGTTCAGGGGAGGAAGACTTAGGTTCAGATTCTGACCTTCTGCTCAGTGGCTGTGGGTGCCAGGCAAAGATCTACCACTCTGAGCCTCAGTTTCCTCATCTGTAACATGGAGATGTGTGTGGAGATTGAACATCCTTTATCCGAAATGTTTGGAACCAGAAGTTACAAAGTAAAAGTTTCAGGTTTTGGATTTTTTTCAGGTTTTGGAATATTCCCATGTGCATAATGAGGGACCTTTAGGATAGGATCTGAGTTTAAGGGCAAACTTCATTTCTATTTCATCTACATGTTATACACATAACCTAAAGTTCATTTTTTTTTTTCATGCAGTACCAGGACTTGAAATCCCAGGGCTTTCACAATGAGCTACATTCTCCAGCCCTTTTTTATTCTTTATTTTGAGACAAGCTCTCACTAAATCACTCAGATGGGGTTTTAACTTGCAAACCTCCTGCCTCTGCCTCCGAGTGCTAAGATCATTTTATATGGTATTTGAAGTACACCTGCTTATTGACTTTGATCATTGTTCAAGGTCAGATATGGAATCTTCCACATGTGGTACAGTGCAAGGTCTCAAAAGGATCAGATTTGAGAGCATTTCGGATTTCAGTGTTTTGGGTCAGGGACGCTCAGTCTATAATCCTCTTGCCAGAGCTGCAATGAAAGAGCATCAGCAACCACGTAACATCTCTGGGAAGTATGTTGGCGATGCTGTTTTCAGCGCAGGGTGCAACTCAGGGGCGAGCACTTGCCTGGGAGTGCAAGGCCCTGGGTTCTACCCTCAGCATTGAAATAAAAAGCCCCACCAAAAAAGCAGAAAAAATGCAGGGTGGCAGGCCCACCCCAGCGTGGCTGGACTGCACTTTGAGGGCAGGAGCAGCGTGTTTTTGAGTCTGTGAGAGGTTCCATAAGCTCAAATTTGAGAACTGGTCTGTAACCCCCACCTCCCAGTGCTAGGTGAGTAGCATGTGAGTGCTTGTAAGTTATAGGCACTGGGTTTTTCTGGTTTTTTTTTAATTGGTGGGATTTTTTCCATACTAGGGATTAAACTCAAGGGAGCCTCTGCATAGAGCTTCATCTGCAGCTCCTTCCTTGAGGCAAGGTCTCATTCAGTTAGTCATTCAGTTACTCAAGGATTTCCAATCCTCCTGCGTCAGCCTTCCAGAGTGCTGGGATTTCAGGGATGCATCAGCATACCTGGAAGTTATATTTGTGAATTTATATCTATGAGGAGGTGAAAAGACCCAGACCCCCTCAAGCGTGTGGGCTGAGTTGGGGGACAGGATATACATGCTTTGCATCCTCACCTGGAAAAGTTGGCCCCGTGTCCTGCTCTTGCTGACACAACATCTGGATAGCAGAACCTGCTCCCCAGTGACTCAGATGCTTCCAGGACACTGGGCCGAGTTCATGCGGCCTAGGCTCATTTTGGGGGTGACCGGGCAGGCAAGGCTGCTACTCCGAGCCTTAGGTGCTATGCCTGGGCTTGGAGTCACCCTCTTGGGCCCACCAGGAACCTGTGCTTTTCTCTGCTTTGTCCAGGACAGAAGCCCACAGGACCCACTGGACCTCTCATTCAGAACGTCCACGCCTCCAAGCGTATTCTGTTCTCCATTGTTCACGACAAGTCAGGTAGGTGGGGCCCACACAGCATTCCAGCCGCAGTGGGCATCCATGTGCTGTGGGGCCGACATGCAAAGGGGCCCACTGAGTCTTGGTGGAAGAAACAAAAACAGGTCTGCCCAGGGGTTGTGAGTTACAATAGGGTGTAATAGCTACCTGCTACTGCTACTGCTGCATAACAAATTGCTTTCAATGTAGCTTAGAACAAATGTTTATTGCTTCATGGTTTCTGTGGGCTCAGATTCAGGAAAAATTCAGCTGGAGGACTCTGGTTCAGTCTTGCAAGAGCCCACATTCATAGTGTTGCTTGAGGCTGCTGTCACATTTGCAGGCTGCCTGGGGATTGACCCTGGGGTCTTTGCACTGGGCTACATCCCCAGCCCCTCTCCCCCACTTTTTTTTTTATTTAAAGAGAAAAAAAAAACAAAACAAAGCAGGAAAAAGGTACAAGTAATACAGAATTTCAAGAAAAAAAATATACAGTAAAAAATCACTAGTTAATAGATTACATATTGTCATCTTAGAAACAGTTGTCCAAATTACAAAATTAAAGCATACAAAGTAGACATTCATACAGTGAGATTCTGTTCCCCCACTTTTTTGAACCGTGGTCTCACTAAGTTGCCCCAGCTGGGCTCAAGTTGGTGATTCACCTGCCTCAGGTACCTGGAATGCTAGAATTTATGTTTTTAAAGGGTATCAAAGCAAAATAACAAAAAATGCGGGGCTGCAGCTACAGCCTAATGGTAGAGCACTTGCTTAGTGCTTGCAGGACACAGGGTTAATGTCCAGTGCTGCAAAAATAAAAATGAAGGACAGATTTTAAAAATACCACACAGAAAAGGAGGACAGTTTGAGATTTGGTTGAACTGAACTAATACTTCCCAGCAGTTTTGTTTTGAGTCTCAGCCTCCCCTTCAATGAGAGACTTTCGGGGGGGGGGGGGTGTTTGTTTTGGTTTTTTGTCCTGTTGAGACAGGGTTTTGCTATGCAGTTCAGACTGGCCTTGAGCTTAGTTTGTAGCCCAGACTGGCCTTGAACTCACAGTGATTCCCCCGGTTTTAGCCTTCTGAGTGCTGGAATTACAAATGAGTGCCACCATACCTGGCCTATTTTTGTCTGTTTAAAACAGGGTCTCACTGTGTAGTCCAGTCTGACCTTGAAATCACTATGTAGCTCAGGCTGGCTTTGAACTCTCAGTGTTCCTCCTGCCTCAGCCTCCGAGTGCTGGGAAAAGCCCCCTGGTCTCAGGTCCGGCTCTGGGAGAGAAAGCCAGGTGCGAGGCCCGTAGGTTCAGTGGTCAGTACCAAGAGGTTGCTTTGTTTTTGTTTTTAACTTAGTTTGCAGTGCTGGGGATAGAACCCAGGGCCTTGTGAGTACAGAGCAACTGCTAACCACTGAGCTATGCCCCAGCCCTGTCCTCTGGTTTCTGGGAGGGTCCTACAGGTCTGAAGGTTTGGGTTTCGTGGGGCCAGGTGGGGATGGACAGACAGGCTAGGTGCCAGCTGGACTCAGGGCTATGGCAGAGTTCAACTGTCCTTGGCCTTCACAAGGACCCTCAATGGTGGCCCGTGTGTTCCCATAGAGAAGTGGGACGCCTTCATCAAGGACACGGAGGACATCAACACGCTGCGGGAATGCGTGCAAATCCTGTTCAACAGCAGATATGGTGAGTGGGCGCCGGCTATAGCCACTTTGGTCCCCAAACGGGTGGCGCAAGCCATCTGCCGTGCCTGCACTCACTGGCTCCTGTCACCCTCCCTGTGTCTGGGTGGAGGCGGCTGTATCAATATTTGCTTTCCAGATTCCTCAGGGGGGCAGGAACCCCAGAGTCTGAGTCACTGCAGGAAGAAGGGCAGGGTGGGGGACGCTCGCCACCCCAGGGTCCAGAGGAATCTGCTGGCCTTGCATGGTAGGAGGTTCCCCATGGCACCACAGGCACTGCCGCATGGCCTCTGAGTGTGCTGTGCCCCCTGCCTGACAGCCTTTATGCCCGCTAAATACTCCTGGGGATTCAGTGTGGGCGTCACCCCCAGGAGAGCCTCAGGTTTCCAGTCCGGGCCTGGTGCATCCCCACAACCCTTCTGCAGGCACCTTCTCCCTGCCTCGGACATTTGGCTGCTGCTCTCTAAGGGCCAGTACTGTGCCCGGGACCTGGCGACTCTGTGGCTCTGGCATTCTGGTCTTGAGGGGTTTTACTGAAGCTTTGTGTACGGTGCTATGCAGGGGCACACAGGGTCGTGCGGCGCGGCCCAGAGCTGGACAGTGGCAGGCACTATGGCACATGCGTACAGGGTCGCGGGTTGGGGCTGGGGCTCCTGCACATGAATACACAGCAGAGGGCGCTGGTGAGCAGAGGAGTGTGGTAGCTGGGGCTGGGGAGGAAGGACTGCCCTGTGGAGGGCCCAGGGTGGACAGGCAGGGAGTCCAGGCCCTTCTTGGGAATGGAGTCCCCTCTTCTGCCCAGGTGTGGTTGAGCACGGCCATGGGCTACCAGTGCCCATGGTGCAGCGCATCCCACCACTCCTGCTTCTCCTGTGCAGGCCGGGCAGGTATGAGCCAGGCGGGAGCCGTGTGTCTGCCAGGGAGGCCCTGCCAGCTGGCCTGGCACAGCAGAGCCACAGAGACCTCAGCAGCCCGCCGGCCTCAGGCCCCAAGCATCTCTGGACTTTGGAGAATGCTGAGCTCTTTCCATACACAGCAGGTGGAGCAGAGTCAGGAGGGGACCTGAGGTTGGCATGGTGAGGCCTCTCTGAGCCACCCTTGGACAAGGAAGACCCAAGAGCATTGGGAGACCTGTGAGTGAGGGTATCATCTGGGGGACCAGCCCCTCCTGCTTACAGCCACCAAATCTGGTTGAAAAGTTGGCTGGTCACTGGGTGTGGTGATGCACACCTGTGATCCCAGCACTTGGAACGCTGAGGCAGGAGGATCTCCAAGAGTTTAAGGATCTCCAAGAGGCTAGCCTGGCCTACATACTGAGTTTAAGAACTCCTTGTCTCAAAAAAAAACAAAAAAAGAAAAAGGCAAAAATAAAAGTTGACTAATGATGGGTATGATGCATAAGGGGGGAGGGAAGAATTGGGGAGAAATGCAGCCTTCTGGGTGGAGAACATTGTTACCTGGAATGTGTTGGAACGTGATAGAGAACCAGACGGTGCATGGTGGCTCTGTGTATAGCCAGACTCCTGCCCGCAGGCAGCCATGGGGGCCCGTGTCCCGGTTCCCCAGCCTCCTGGCTGCTAGAAAGAGTGTTCCCTATGGACCGAAGACCATGGGGTACGTTCACGTGGATTACACGGGTGCCGAAGGGGGGTGCTGGTGACGCAGGAAGTAGCTGCCGGGAAGAAACGGTTTGACAGCTGTTCAGATTTCAAGAGTTTAATTTGACAACGAGCTAAGTGTGACTTCATAGTGAGATCTGGCTGCCAAAGCCACCAACACACCAGGGCTACATCAACAGGGAAACATTGTCGCCGGTCCCAAGGGAGCCTGCTGGTTCCTGTGGCCCTCTAAGGGATATTAGGGGATGTGGGACTTTGCCGCGGGCTCAGATGGAGCTGAGGGTGTGGGTGCACAGGCTGCACAGGAGGGGTGAAGGGGCTCTGACCTGACAGGGTGCTGGGGTGAGGTGACCAGATGTGGGTGACACCCTGCCCCACTCAAGTCCTCAAGCCCTCTTCTCTGTCACTCCAGATGGAGACCAAGAGGGAGTCTGCACAGCCCAGGAGGCCTGGGCATGTGCTGCCTGAGTGCTGTCTCCCAGACCCATAGGGCTTGTTACTGGGGTACCAGTCTCCTTGGACCCCAATCCATGCTGTGCTTTGGCTTCCAGTTCCCAGGTCTGTGTTCCCACAGGGACACAGTTGGGGCCACCTGCTTGGAGGACAAGGACCAGAGGAGGTCTTTTGGCCACACTCAGCCCTGAGTTCCATCACCAGCCCCCTATCTCCCACCTCAAAAAAAGAGAAGGGGGAGAAAGGAGTAGGAGGGACTCTAGGCATCGGGATGGGGTGTGGAGGCCTCTGGCTGCCCATCAAGCCCACCCACAGCCTGGCAAGGGTCCACTCAAAGTCACAGAGCAGGAGAGAGGGCTCCCAGACAGCTTAGTTGTCTCCTGAGAGCTCCCAGGTATTGATCACTAATTTGTCACCATAAGCAGACATTCTAATATACGAAGCATGAAGTGGGAGACGTTTATTCTGGGTGGCTCACTCCGAGGTACGGCGGTGGAGGGCCCTAGCAGGCAGTGTACTCGCCTCCTGAGGCAGGAAGCAGAGAGGGACAGAGCTGAGAAAGACAGCCCAGGGTCTGCATTTTCCATCCAGGCACATGACTTCCACTCGAGCCGCATTCTAGCAGCTCATTCTGCATGCTTGGATCCCATACTTGGATTATAGATGTGTACCACTGTGCCCAGCCAACACTTTTATTTAAACCAGAACAGGGACCCGAGGCAGTACCATGGTGTGGAGCACATAGTAGGTGCTTCAGAACAAGTGGACGAGAGTAGGGGCCAGTGGACGGAAGCGAAGGTCTCACTCTTGAGCCAGGCACTGCCTGCCATGCTATGGGCTGGGCTGCCACTTCTCCTGGTGCCTTGCTCTCGGGTCTGGTGACATGGGAGAAGACGTGGCCGTGCCCACTGAGCCCCTGGCCTGTACCTGTTCCTTCACTCACCAGTGCTGTGGGAGCCCTTGCTGCAGCCTGGCCTGTCTGGATCACAGGGTGTGGGGGCTCGGTGACAGAGGGACACCTTGATGAATGCATACCTAGTGACAGGTGGTGACAGTGGACAGCAGATGAGGCCAGTGTGGCAGGGAGGGAAAGAGAAGATCTGGGCTGATACAGTACTGCCTAAGAGGACACCAGAGAAGGCAGGCATGCAGGTATCTGGAGCAGAGGACAGGAGGAAAAGCCTGGGACATGTACCTGGCAAGCTGGGGAAGCGGCAGGGTCTAGGGACCCAGGTGGGGCAGTGAAGGGCCAAGAGGGCTAGGCAAAGTCCAAGATGAAGGTGTAACACATTGCGGCTTCGGCTGTCACTGAGTTGGGAGGATACGGGCATCTTTTAAAAGAGAAGCAGCCAGGCATGATGGTGCCCCCATAATCCAAGTACTCTGGGAGGCTGAGGCAGGAGGATTGCAAGTCCAGGCCCAGCCTGGAGAACATAGTAATTTGTAGAGACCTCTTGTCAAAACTTAAGAAAGGTTGTGGGTGTTGCTCAGTGAAAAGGCCATGAGTTCAATTGCTAGTTCCACAATTAAATAAATAAACAAGTTTTAAAATGCAGCATGATGTGATATTTCCACTGTGTCTAGCCAGAGTGGTACTGAGAGGCAATAGGAAGGCGACAGTGCCCTGCGCCCCATCCCTGGGCATCTTGCAGCCTCCCTTTCCCACTGAGCTGTCCCCTTCTTCCAGCGGAAGCCTTGGGTCTGGACCACATGGTCCCCGTGCCCTATAGGAAAATTGCCTGTGACCCAGAGGCCGTGGAGATCGTGGGCATCCCAGACAAGATCCCCTTCAAGCGCCCCTGCACTTATGGGGTCCCCAAGCTGAAGCGGATCCTGGAGGAGCGACATAGCATCCACTTTGTCATAAAGAGGTACAGGCTGGGTCTTGGCTGGACTTCGCTGTGGGCTCAGATGGAGCTGAGGGTGTGGGTGCACAGGCTGCACAGGAGGGGTGAAGGGGCTCTGACCTGACAGGGTGCTGGGGTGAGGTGACCAGATGTGGGTGACACCCTGCCCCACTCAAGTCCTCAAGCCCTCTTCTCTGTCACTCCAGATGGAGACCAAGAGGGAGTCTGCACAGCCCAGGAGGCCTGGGCATGTGCTGCCTGAGTGCTGTCTCCCAGACCCATAGGGCTTGTTACTGGGGTACCAGTCTCCTTGGACCCCAAT
This sequence comes from Cavia porcellus, assembly GCF_034190915.1. Lineage (NCBI taxonomy): Eukaryota > Metazoa > Chordata > Mammalia > Rodentia > Caviidae > Cavia > Cavia porcellus. The sequence goes on along the minus strand of NW_026947506.1, from coordinate 62,162,337 downwards.
CCATGCTGTGCTTTGGCTTCCAGTTCCCAGGTCTGTGTTCCCACAGGGACACAGTTGGGGCCACCTGCTTGGAGGACAAGGACCAGAGGAGGTCTTTTGGCCACACTCAGCCCTGAGTTCCATCACCAGCCCCCTATCTCCCACCTCAAAAAAAGAGAAGGGGGAGAAAGGAGTAGGAGGGACTCTAGGCATCGGGATGGGGTGTGGAGGCCTCTGGCTGCCCATCAAGCCCACCCACAGCCTGGGTAGCTCCTGCCCTGGCTGGGCCCTGCAATCTTGCAGTCCCTGCTCCCCACCCCTCTACCCCCATGCTCCTGGTTAATAAATAAACTGGAAATGCGCCTGGGTATATGGCCTCATAGCAGAGAGCTGGCCTAGGGACAAGGCCCCAGGTTCAGTCCCCAGCACCACACACACACAAAACCAAGAGGGACAGGTATCTCATGCAGGCATAGGTGGGCCAGGGCATGGAGCTGTGACCCCAGAGGGGGCCTGCACCCAGCAGGGCCCTATCCAGCCCATTTGCCGGGGATGTGTATATCTGTGTAGTGTGTGGTGGGGGGGGGGGGTGGGGTGTGAGTATGGTATAAGCGTGTGTGGTATGTGTCTGTTTTCATGTGTTCTGGGGGTGCTGAACATGAAGCTCCCCACCCTGCACCTGTCCCACGCTGCCTGCACCCTGCATTTAGTAACCAAGGCCCTTTCCCCTTGTCTAGCCCCACAGAGCCTCCCAGTCACTGGCCCCAGTCATGACCAGCTCTGCCCTGGCCTCTGATTGCCACTGTCCATGTCTTCCCAGCCTGGCCTCCAGGAGACTGATCTGCACGATGCAGGTCCCCTCTGCCCGATCCCCTAAGCAGCCCCGTGGGCCTATCTTGTGGCCCTGGTGACCAGGGAAGCCCCAAGCCAGAGCACCCTTTGGTTTCCTCTTCTTCCTAAGATACCCTGAGTGCTGTGATCCGTTGACTGATCCAGCTCGTGCCATCCCCATGCCTGTCACCGAGGGGACACTGGTGGTGCTGGCTACTCACAGGATAAGCAAATGACTCCTTCCCAATCACTGGTGGAAAGGGTGTGACAAGTGGATTGGCTGCTTCAGGGACCACCAGGGTGGCCCTGGCTGTGGTGACACCATCCCAGATGTCCTGAGGTTCCAGCCTGTGGCCGTCCCTGCCCCATGCGCAGCCAGCCCAGAGCCTGGGTCCCACTGCAGCAGCGTACATGAGACCCAGGGATGTCACGGGAAGGGAACCAGAGTCCCTGACATGCACTCCTCAGCTCTCTCCTCTCTTCTCAGGATGTTCGATGAACGGATTTTCACAGGTAAGTGTGCACCAAGTGGTCACCCTGCACCCTACTCTCCTGGCCCCTCACTGGGCTGCAGCTTCTGTATCCTGGGACAGCTGTGGGCCCAGTGTCAGGAGACTGAAACCCTGCACAGCTTAATGTGCCCTGGACGGTGATTACTTTCAAGTTTAGGTTGGCTTGAGCTTGCAATCCTCCTACCTCAGCCTCCCAAAATGCTGGGATGAAACAGACGTCCTGTAAAGATGCTGTGTTCCTTTCCCCATGTGCAAACGAAGGGGCAGTGGGGGGAACTGGGGCCTGGCTGCACCCCCAGTTTGTAGTACCAGAGCCACAGCAGGACAGTAGAGAATGCCTTGTGCGGGAGGACTGGACAAGAGGACACTAAACGCAGATTCCCTGTGTAGGGGACAAATGTGGGACGAAGAAGCAGGCTCTGCCAGAAGCAAGAAAAGCCACAGGCCTTGAATGTGATGCTCCTGGGCCCTGATCTGGTTCTGCCTCCTTGGGCAAGGTCTTGTGGGCCTCAGTTTCTGCATCTGTGAAATGGGAGTGAGAAGGTCATTTTCCTAGCTGGGCATGGGGCACACCCCTGTAAATTCCAGTACTCTGGAAGGCTGAAACAGGAAGATTGAATATTCCAGCCTAGCCTCAGCAAGCAATTTAGTGAAATTCTGTTATAAGAAATTTTTTAAAAAGGGCTGGGAATATAATTTAATGTGAAGGCTCTGGATTCAGGCGCCAATACCACCCCAAAAACAGACCTTCCTCCGGTTCCAGCATGACTGAACACAGGTGCAGCCCCTTGCCTGTGAGTCTCCGCTTAGCACGTCCTTGGGACAGGGAGTCACCCCCCTGGCTGCTGCCTGTCTTGCCTGCTGCTCTCTGTCCCCCCAAGTCCCCAACCTTCCCCAGCCCAGGGCTCCTGTTCCCTCCCTGGGGACACGGCCCTCAGGAGTTCCTGTCCTTGCTGTTGGCTGAATACAGTCCACAAGGAGGGTCTGCAGCCACACCACAGCCCAAGGGCACCCCTCAAGCCTCCTGTGGAGGCCCGACCACAGCACCTTCATCTCCATCCCCGGCTACCCCTAGGGAACAAGTTTACCAAAGATGCCACAAAGCTGGAGCCAGCCAGCCCACCCGAGGACACCTCCACAGAGGGATCCAGGGCTGCCATTCTCAACCTGGCCACCACCACCTGGTAAGGCCCAGCCCCACACAGGTCCTTGGTCAGCATGTGTGGACCCCGCACCCTTACTAGGGGACTTGTTTCTCTGAGAACTAAGCCAGGCAACACCTGTCAGGAGCCAGTGCCCTTGAGTGCCCACAGGCCCTGTGCCCAGTGCATGGCCTTGATCACTGTCCCCAAGAGGTCTCCAGGGGTCCCACCTAGGCCCTGAGCTGCAAGGTAGCGGGACCAGCCACTTATCTCTTTCCCATTCAGCCCTGGCCCTCTGTTTAGCAGCCCTCTATCCCAGGGGCCCCAGGTGGCTCCCAGGCTGGTGGGGACAGTGACCACATAGGCCATCCACACTGAACAGCGCACAGGAGCGTGGTGGGGCCACAGGAGACAGTGATTCTCAGCAACAGCATGCTGGAAGTGGCAAGGTGTGGGGTCAGGGTGCCACCCTTGGGCCCCGGGGCCTCTGCTTGGCATATGTCTTGAGCAGGGTACCCCCTAAGCAAAGTGGCCACCCATTTACCTCCTGCCTCCCTTCTCCAGGTCAGACAAAGGCAGTGTCTCTGAAGACTTCGGGGCAGGTGAGAAGGGGCAGGGTGGTATGTGGGGTGCCTCAGGCAGGGAGGGTGAGCACCAGCTCAGCCTCGGGCCCCCAAGGACGCAGGGTACACGTCTGCCTCACATTGCAGTAGCCCAAAGTATGTGAGAGTTGAGCCTGTGTCATGTATGCTGCTGATGTCCATGGATAAGCAGCATCCCCTCTGTGGGCCTCTCTTACCGGCTATGTAAATTGGGGACCCAGTGCCAAGTCAGGCCTGCCTGAGCCCTGATGTGTGAATGCTCTGGGGTGAACCAAGCCACCTGGCTGTGCTGAGACACAACCCCCACCCCCACCCCAGCAAACCTGATGGGATCTCTGTTCCCTATTCACAGGAACTTCCGGGGAACCGAGCATGCTGCGGCCAATCAAAATTGAGCCTGAGGACCTGGACATCATTCAGGTCACCATCCCAGGTAAGGTGAGGGGCGAGGAGCTGAGCTGGACCTATGGCTGCCACACTGTTGCCTGTCCACCAGGATGAGCCCCAAGCTGTGTTCCCTGGCTTAACTCTAGTGACAGTGGGGGGTGTTGAGCATGCTGTGTCCCTGCCCTCTGTGATGGGAGCTGCCTCTGACCTTCCTGAGGGTCACCCCACCCTCACCTCCCTGCCCCAGCTCCCCTGGGATCTGTGAGGCCAAAGAGAGAACCTGAGGGTGCTGTGGACTCAGAGCACGAACCTGCATCTCGCTTTCCACATCTGTAGAGAAGGAATAAACCTGTATCACAGCAGCCTGGGAAGCTGAGGCAGGAGGATCACAAGTTGCAGCCCAGGCCAGCCAACTTAGCAAGATTCCATCTCAACATGAAAGATAAGAAGGGTTGGAGACATAGCTCAGTGTGGAGGCCTGGGGTTCAAAAAGAAGAGATGTCCCTACCAAGGACACTCGGCACAGGGTCCCCAGAGACCCTACAGCCCTGGGTACTTGAGTCATCACACCCCAGCGCATGGCTTCCGAAAGGGTCACGGCCCATGCCCACTGGGCCCTGAGGGACCATGGCGGTAGCAGGGGATGGGGCCCTGGTCACCCGGAGCTCTCCCTGCAGACCCTTCACCAGCCTCCGAGGAGATGACGGACTCGCTGCCGGATCATTTGCCCTCTGAGGACTCCGGCTACGGCATGGAAATGGCGGCCGGTGAGTTCGGTGGCTGTGCTAGAGCAGTGGGGAGGGGCAGCCAGGGTGCCCCCAGCTTCGGGATTTGGGTGTCAGAAGTCTGGCTCTGCCGAAGAGGGCCTCAGAACAACAGAGCATCCCTTCCCCCACAGGGTTGGCAACCACGAGGGTCTGGAATTTGGATTTGTTTGTTTGTTTGTTTGCAGTGTTGGGGGTAGAACTCAGGACCTTCACACTGAGCTATGAATCAGGGCCTCACTAAGTTCCTCAGTGGCCCAGGCTGGGCCTTGAACTTGCAGCCTTCCTGCCTCAGCCTTCCCAGATGCTAGAATCACAGGCATGTACCACTGTCTCTGGCCATGTAGAGGGTTTATAAAGTGGTGGCTTTCAGTTCACACCCACCCCACCCCGGGAGACAGTTGCTTTTGCCTGGGTTAGAGGGAGGGCTCCACAGGGATTCTGGTCTGTAGGTGGGGACGGAACCAGCCACTGAACTGATGGAGAACAATGACTTTGATTTTAATTTCTTTGGCTTTCCGGTAGGTATTTTTTTATTTTGCAAACGGGCTTGCTCAGTTACCCCGTGTGAGTCTGAGCTTGTGACCCTCTTTCCTCAGCCTCCTGGAGTTCTGCATGACATGTGTGCACACTCGCCACTAAGCTACATCCACAGCCCAAGACCCCATGTTCAAACACAAGGTCCATTTCCTCCACATGTATCTAGCCTGAAAGTCACTTGGAAAACAGTTTTGTGCATGGCACAAAGCTTCATGGTATGGAGCTTTCTGCTCAGAGATCTTGTGGGAAACTCCAAAGGTTCTGGATTGCCAAGCAGTTTGGCTTTCAGGCTTTCTGATGAGGGACACTGACCCTGTACTTGCCCAGCAGCCCTGCCTCAGCTGGTCCTGACTGGGCTTGGTTTGTAGCTGGGCAGGTTACCTGGTTACTGCATCAGCTTCCCGAGAGACCCCACACAGGTTCATCTGTTCATTCATTTTTTTGCAGCTGTGCACCAAGCACCTGTGTGCCTGACCCTGGACACAGAGCAGGGATCAGAGCAGTCAGCCAATGGGCGGAAGCCCTGGGGACTGACACCAAGGCACAGAGCAACAGTGAGCAGATAGGGGTGCATGGGACAGGAGGGATGGTCGCTGTGGGGTTAGCGAGTCCAGAGAGGACCTCGCTGAGAAAATGACATTGGAGCAGACCTGCAGGACTTCCCTGTGGATATGGGGAAGGCACTTGCTGGAGGAACAGCCTGTGCAAAGGCCCTGAGGTAGCCTAGACCCATTGAGTCTTAGAAAACAAGGAGCAATGGTAATGGGAGCAGAGTGGGGAGGGAAAGGAGGTCAATGAGGTGACCCCATGGGTACCACTAGAGTGAACATTTCGGAGAAAGGACCAGGACCTTGGCTCTTAGAAGGCAGGAAGCCACAGGGGCCCTGTGGCTAATGGGAGCAATCTAGCAAGACACACTGTGGTCCTGGTCTCTAGAATGTACCACAGAGGGGTGGAGACAGAGCCAGAGCTGACTCCTGAAGTGATCTGGGCAAGGGCTGGTGTGGTGGTACTGCCTTGTCATCCCAGCAATTTGGGAGGCTGAGGCAGGAGGAGCACAAATTCCAGCTTAGCCTGGGGAATTTAGTGACTTAGTGAAACCCTTTCTCAACAAATAAAATAGAGCTAGGGGGGTAGTTCAGTGTGAAGGCTTGCGTTCAATCCTTGGTGCCCAAAAAAAGCCATAAAAACATAAACCTGCGCCACCACAGTGATTTAGGCTACACAGGCTTGTAGTAGTGGGTGAGGGGTTGATTCTTTTTTTTAATGTGATGAAAGGGAAATCATTTATGTTAGTTTTGTGATACTGAAAATATTTCGTTACAGAAAAGTTTAAATGTATGCAAAAATAGAACAGCTGTCAAGTCATGAGGGGGTAGATTTCAACATGTATTTTTGAACATCTTAGAAATGTTCAAAAACATGTTAAAATCAAAATGATTCAGCCACACACATAAATTTCATGAGTCTCCTATCACCAGTTCCTGCCTCCAGCAGTTATCAACAGATGCTGTTCTAAATAATAAAAATAAAAATTATGACAGGTACAGTACTTTATTTTTTTTTGTTTGCTCTTTTTTTTTTTTTTAAACTTTTTATCGGGACTAGGGATCGAACTCACGACCTCCTGCTTGCAAGTCAGGCGCTTATGCCGCTGAGCTAAATCCCCTGCCCTTAGTATTTTATTTTTAAGAGATTATTAGGGGCTGGGGATTTAGCTCAGCGGCATAAGCGCCTGCCTTGCAAGCAGGTAGTCGTGAGTTCGATCCCTGGTACCGATGAAAAGAAAAAAGACAAAAAAAAAAAAAGAGATTATTAAGAAAACAGGTGTGTGCTGGCTGGTACACACCTGTTGTCCCAGCACTTCAGGAGGCTAAAGCAGCAGGATGACAAGTTTTGATTCTAGCCAGGGAAACTTAGTGAGGACCTGGCTCAAAATAAAAAGGGCTGAAGTTTTAACTTAGTGTGAAAGCCCTGAGTTCAGTCCCCAGTACCACAAAAAAGGGGAAAAAAGAATGAAAAACCTCACTGTGTTATGTAACATCCCAGGCTGATGACCCAGCACTGCCTCTGCGGTGTCCTGGAGGTCCCAGGGCCCAGCAGTATGTGGTGAGGTGACTTTGAAGGGAGGGTCTGGTGTTAGGTCAGGTGGACTCGAGCTAGTCCTGGGCAGCAGCCCACAGGGGCCGCAGGTACTGAGCACAGGTTGGGAAGCCTGTGTGGGAGGCACCTCCGCCCCTGGATAGGCTTCAGGGCATCTTGGAGGTCTGGTCATGTCTCTTCTCAAATTCTGCTGAGTTTAGTGAGTCCATGCGTGGGGCAGTGAGATCACACAGTTGCAGCGAGGTGCTGAGGTGGAGGGAGCATGGCTGGGGCTGAGGAGGCAGCGTGCCATCTCTCAGCATTGTTCTGAGTTAGACTCCAAGATCCTGGCCTTTGTTTTGTTTTGTTTTTATTTTCTTTCCAGTACTGGGGATTGAACCTAGAGCCTTCACATTGAGCTACCTCCCCACCCCTTTCCAGTTTGAGGCAGAAGTCTCGATAAATCACTAACTCCCGAGTGCTGGGATGACATGTTGTACACCACAAGTGGTGGCTGCCTCCTGAGCTCAGAGTGTGCAGTGTGTCAGGCGTCAGACTTTGCAGCCATCTTCAGCCTGAAGCCCAGTAGCCGCTTGTCCCAGCCAGGGCCAGAGCCATTTTGTCACCTGCCTCTCGCTCTATTCCCAGCTTGTTTGTAGTGTCACTGCCAGCTGACATCACTTGTGACCCCTGATGTCACACCAAGAGGATGGAAGTTGTCTTATTCCCACATGTCCTCCTGAGGAGGTGGGGAGGGAGGCACCTCTGGAACGGTGCACCTCCTTTGGAGGTGTTGGGCTGTGTTACCCTTGCCCTCCCTGTGAGCGCAGGAGGTGACAGACGGTTTTCCAGCACTGTCTTCTCTTGCAGACAAAGGACCCACCGAGGATCCACGGCCAGAGGAGCGGCCCGTGGAGGGTGAGCCTGACCTGCCTGGATTTACCCACCCACTTCCTTCCCCTGCCCCTCACCATCTTGTCCCCAGTCTCTGCCTCCTCCCCTCCTCCCACTCTCTCCAGTGGCAGGGAGGCGGGATTGGGGTGAGAGAGGAAGCTGAGGACTTGGTGGGGCACAGGGGGCGGGGCGGGTGGGGCCTGTCTAACAGACTGTTGGCTGCTTGCTGGAATCACAGCCCCACTCGGCTCACCCTGGAGAAGCCTTCCCAGAGGTGCAGCCCAGGCCTCGGGGTCTCTCCCTGTGCCTGCAGGGCCAGGCGCCAGCCCAGAGGCAGCGTGCTCTCGGCCACTCAGCAGGCGCCTTTTTCCTCCAGACAGCCACGGCGATGTGATCCGGCCGCTGCGGAAACAGGTGGAGCTACTCTTCAACACGCGATACGGTGAGTGTGAGGGCTGGCGTACACCAGGCCGGGGTCACGCACGAGAGGGACAGCAGCCCAGTGGACAGAGCCGCTGCCCGCCGCTTCCCTGGGGACACTCTGCCTGCCACCCTCCTTCCTGTTCGCAGTCCGCCTCAGCCAGAGGTAGTGACTCTGGTGTGTGACTGCTAAAAGAGCTCAATCCTCGAGCACTTGGGGACTCCTAAGCCACAGCTCTTCCTTCAGGAGTCCACAGGCCAGGTGCAGGGGCACAAGCGTAAACCCAGCACACTGGGAGGCCGAGGCAAAAGGTTCGCCATAAGTTTGAAACCAACTTGGGCTACATGGTGAGTTCAAGGTGACCCAGAATTATATAGCGACCCTCTCAAAAAACCTAAAAAGAGAAGAAAAGAAAAAATTCCAGGACAGACAGAAAGAAGAGAGGAAGGAGTGCTGCTCCTCATTAAGCTCCCTGTGTGCTGGAGTGAGGCCGTGTCTTGGTTTCACACATACCCTCACTGCACCCTCACGAAATTCTGTGCTGAGACCCATTTCACAGATGAGAGAAGTGAGGCCTGGCACCAGGACTAGGAGGCTGGCCAGGGCCTCAGGTCTGGCTCTTCTTGACACATGAACTTAAACCCACAAGAACTCGGTGGTGTGTTTGTTTTCCTATACTGGTGATTGAAGCCTTGGTCCTATACTGAGCAACATGCCCAGCTCTTCAGTTATTTTTCATTTTGAGGCAGCATCTCACCAAGTCACTAAGTTGCCCAGGCTGGACTAAAACTTGCCACCCTCTTGCGTCAGCCTCCTAGAGTGCTGGGATGACAGGTATGCAGCGTGCACTGTAAGTTTTAGTGGTATGGGTTGTTCTCTGGCTGGCCTCAGTGAGAGGAGACCGAGGACAGGTGGTATTAGGTAAACCCCAGGCCACATCTCAGCAGCTGTCAGTGGCTTCTACACTGGCCGGGGGTGGGGATGGCCCGGCATTGGCTCTGGGCTCCTCAGGTCCAGGTCATATCCCCTGCTCTGTGACCTCAGACAAACCACATGTACCCCCAGGAGCAAGGGAACTATGGCCCCAGCTCTTGGAAAGTGTCTTTCCCCATCTGGCACAGGTGAGGTTGACATCCAGGGCTGGGCCTGGTTGCTGGCTGGCCCTGCACAGCTGCTGTCCACTCTCTGTCCTCAGCTGAGGCCATTGGCATCTCAGAACCAGTCAAGGTGCCCTACTCCAAGTTCTTGATGCACCCCGAGGAGCTGTTCGTGGTGGGGCTGCCAGAGGGCATCTCCTTGCGCCGACCCAACTGCTTCGGCATCGCCAAGCTGCGCAAGATCCTGGAGGCCAGCAACAGCATCCAGTTCATCATCAAGAGGTGAGGCCCGGCCTGGCCCTAGGCGCCGCCAGGCAGCACTGGGCACTGCCGGGCAGGGGCAGCACCAGGAACAGCGCCAGGCTCCGTCCTCCTCGTTGGGTGCCAAAGCCCCTCCCTTTCCTTCCTTTGTCTTTTTCTCCTTTCTCCCCTCGTCCTGGACACTGAACCCAGTGCCTTCACGCTGAGCTTCGTCCCCCGCCCTTTTCATTTTTATTTTGAGACAGGATTTTGCTGAATCACCAAGTTGCCCATGCTGGGCTCAAACTTGCCATTCTCCTGCCTCGGCCTCCCTGAGTGCTGGGATGACAGGCATGTGCCACTGCACCCAGCTTTAGCTTCAGATTTTGCATAAAGTAGCCCATTCTGTTACTAGCCATTCCCTCCATCCCATTCCATATCCCCCCACATGCTGTGCACCCCAAGCCCAGGCGGCAGTGATCAGATAATGTCCTGGAACTGAGGGCGAGGGTGTCAGTGGGTCAGTCCAGTGGAGCCACCGAGGCTGATTCCCCAGCCAAGAGCAACCCTAGCTCCTGTGGGTGAGCAGGGACACCAGGCTGGGCATGGCCCTCCAGCTGGGAGGGTCTGCTGTACAGTTGTGTAGAGGATAGAAGCCCCAAAGAGAGGGCATTGCTTTCCAGGACACCCGAGGGGCATAGGTCACAGTCCTGCCGTGTCTTCCAGGCCAGAGCTGCTCACCGAGGGTGTCAAGGAGCCTGTCACTGACAGTCAAGGTACCTGAGCTCGGGTGGACCCTGGGCTGCCCGCCCCTCCCATTTCCTTCCCTGCCTTCCCCCGGGGACCAGCCCTGCCGATGCCCCGTCAGCCCGGCCGCCTCCTCACCTGGCTTCTCTCCCCTGCCTGCCCCAGAGAGGGACTCCAGGGACCCCCTTGTGGACGAGAGCCCAAGGAGACAGGGCTTCCCAGGTAAGGCTGAGCTCAGGGAGGTGCTGTGCTGGGAGCCCAAGTGGGGTGTGGGGAGGGCAACCCCCAGCCACAGGGACCAGAGACAAAGTGAGCCGCAGTGCCCTACCAGGCTGGACCTTGCTGGCAGGTGGGGGAGGCTGGATTAGGGCTTAGAAACCAAGTGCCCATGCCTTTTATGCCTTTTCTGCCTTTTTTTTTTTTTTTTCTTTTTATGTTTTTTGCATTACTGGGAGTAGAACCCAGGCCTTTACACTAAGCTACCTCCTCAGCCCTTTTATAACTTTTAAGACAGCATCTTGTTAAGTGGCTGAATTGCCCAGACTGGGCTAGAACTTGGAATCCTCCTGCCTCAGTCCCCCAGAGTTGCTGGGATGTTGAGTGTGCACCACCACACCCAGGCTAATTTTTTTTTTTAATAGTCCTGAGAATGGAACCAAGGAACACTGTCCCACTGAGCGATGTCCCCAGACTTCGGCTCATGACTTTAAGACCCCACTCCTACCAGCTCTGTCCCCACCCTACCCCACCAGGCATGGGAACCCGCTCTCTGTGACTCTTCACCACCCCTGGGGCTTATTTATTGTTTCGGTCATTTTAAATGTCAATTTCCAGCTCCTTGCCGCAGAACAGAGCATGCGTCTTTTCGGAAGAGCACACATATCTGTGAGCTGAAGGTGGCTAAGGGGCTCTGAGGGCCACTCCAAGGCCTGAAATTGCCAGAGCAGGAACTCCCCATAATTAGACAGTCACGCTCCCCAAAAGGCTCTGAGTGCCGTTTTAGCCAACAGCATCCAGAATGATTGTTTTCACTTTGCAGAAAATTACGATGCCAGACTGTCCCGGATCGACATCGCCAACACACTGCGGGAGCAGGTCCAGGACCTGTTCAATAAGAAATATGGTCAGTGTCGCCGCCATATGGAGTCTAACACTAGGAGGCGCTGTTTCTGGAGCTACACCAGAAACTCACAGGCTGCTTGAGGAACCAGCTGGGGTCGCAGTCTCAGAGCTCCACCAGTGAAGAGATGCCAGGCAGATTGCAGAGGAGGGGAGTCCAACTGGACAGGGAGCCTGGCACATGCAAAGGCCCTGTGGTCAGACCTAGAAGGCCTGAACTGTAGCCCAGAGATGAGTGCTTGTCCAGCATGTGCAAGGCCCTGCACTGCAAAACCTGCAAAAGCAAGCAAGAGCACAAAGTCCTCTATAAAGGGCAGAGCCCCAGCAGCTAGCCCGCTACGGAAGAGATTCCTATATTACACAGGGTGGGGTATACAGGATTGGAGAAGATACAGATGTGCTATCTGAGGGGCTGGGGATTTAGCTCAGTGGCATAAGTGCCTGCCTTGCAAGCAGGCAGTTGTGAGTTCAATTCCCGGTACCGATAGAAAAAGGAAAAAAAAAAAAAAAAAATCACAGATGTGCTATCTGAGGACAGTGCAATTGGCCATGATTCAACCTTATGAGAAGTCCAACAGCAAAGCAACCTTCTGGGTCAGCTGGATCTGGCAGCTCAGGGATGTCCTTCCTGTCTGTTTCTGTGGTCTGTTGCCTCAGCCTGGGGTCCCACTGACTGGAGAACGGCTGCAGGCAGCGCCAGTCATCTCATCTGCATGCTGCAGGAGGGAAAGCTGACTCTGCCAAGCCTTTAAAGGAGCCAGGGTTTATGACTGGGTTACTTACAGCACTGCTTTGACAGGAGAGCGTGTCACTGATGGAAGGCGGATGGAGATGCCCGGCTTCAGGGGTGGACAGACACTGCACTGACAGCTGGGGGACAGGGCAGTGTCCTCCCAGGGGGAGCAAGGGCCAGAGCTGATGGTTCTCTTTCAGCTTGTTGATGACAGGCCCTAGATGGGCCTGACATTATACCACAGCTGACCCAGGAATGGGGTTGCTACTGAGGACACTGAGGCAGGAGGATCACAAGGTTAAAGCCAGCCTGGGCAGCTCAGTAAGACCTTATCTCAGAACAACATAAAAAGGGCTGCTGGTGTACATCAGGGGCAGAGCACCCCCTGGGCTCAATTCCCAGTACTGAAAAAAAAAAAAAAAACAAAAAAACGGAAAAAAAAGAAAACAGAAATGGATATAGGGCAGTGGAGAGGACGTTACTGGTTGCAGGAAGGCATGTAGGGTTGGGCAGGACGGCTGAGGCGGATGGGGTTTTCCTTTGAAGGAATGAACTTGTTCTGAAGTAAGATGGTGATAGTAAGTCTTTGACTTTGCACATGTGTTTAAGACCACAGGATTGTGTAGTTGACAGTAGTTGAGTCACAGTTTGCAGACAGCCCTACCCCATGACCAAGGGCAGCACGGTGGCTCAGGGAGTCCATTCCTGCCACACTCGGAGCACAAATCAGACTGTTTCCTGCGGCCCAAGCAGAAGGGGACATAGAGGCAGCCCTGCAGCACCCAGGATCCAGGAGATGGAAACTAACCTACCACCCCTCAAAGTGCCCCTGTTACTCCTGGGGCTGGAGCTCTGTTAAGGGGAGGGTGCTGGCTGCTGGAGCCCCACGGGCTGCCATGGGGTGCTCCATCCCTCCCCGCCCCGCCCAGGGGTCTGAGAGAGGCAGCGTCTAGCTGGGCCTTGGATGTCCGAGCCAGCCCAAGTTGGGACGGGACCACTGTGACCGCCGTGATCGGGAAGCTCAGGATGGTACCAGGCTAGCTGGGGTGGGGCCCAGCATGGGGACTACAGTCCTCCACAAAAATTTCATGCAGAATTGAAGCCAAAGCTCAGGTAGAAGTACTGAAGGCCCCGAGTCTGGGCTGCACCCCCTGCGGAATCTGCCTGCCCGTGCAGGGCCAGCCCTGAACCAGGAGGGCTACTGTGGGCACTGCTCAGGGTGGATGCACCAGGCTGCCAGCCATGGAACCCCTGCATCACACCCCACCTCAGCCCACTGTGCAAACTTCTGTGCCCCCTCTTGCTCTTGATGGGCATCATGCTCCCTCTCTCCCCCAGGGGAAGCCTTGGGTATCAAGTACCCAGTGCAGGTGCCCTACAAGCGGATCAAGAGCAATCCTGGCTCGGTGATCATCGAGGGGCTGCCCCCAGGAATCCCCTTCCGGAAGCCGTGCACCTTTGGCTCCCAGAATCTGGAGCGGATCCTTGCAGTGGCTGACAAGATCAAGTTCACCGTTACCAGGTACTTGCCTCGCCTGAGGCAGGGAGGGAGGAAAGCCAGGAGGATGGGGGCTGGAACTGGCAGGTCCCAAGCCTCTAAAGTCTCATGCGTGGGCGTGAGATGACCTATAGATTGCTGAGAGTGTAGGGAGCCCCCCAGGACACCCTCACAGCCTCCAGGGCCTTCATGAGTACCTTCTGCCTGGCCAGCAGCACCCCAATACTGCACCCAGGCCTCTTGGAACTGAGGAATTCAATGCAAGGCCCCTGCACTGGGTATACCCCCAACCCTTTTTAAAATTTTTATTTCAATGGTCTCACTAAGTTGCTCAGTTTGGGCTTGAACTCGGGATCCTCCTGCCTCAGTCTGCAGGAGTGCGGGAATGACGGCATATGTCACTATACCCAGCTTGAAGTGCAAGTTCTGCAGTGGGCTGGGATGGCTTTTCCAAGGGCTCCCAAGTGAGGCCAGTGCTGCTGGTCCCCAGGTGGCTGCCCTGTTCCCAGTCTCCCCCAACCCCTTCTGTTTCTCTTCCAGGCCATTCCAAGGACTCATCCCTAAGCCAGGTAAGAGCTGCTGGCCGTGGGGTGGAGGGCATGGGGGCCACAGTGCTGGGGGAGAGGCTGGAGCAGAGCCTCTGCAGGCCTCAGCTTCCAGGATTGGGTGTTGAACAGGCTGTGCCCTCCTGTCCCCTGTCCCCTGTCCCCTGTCCTGCCCCAACCCCTGCCTAGGTCAGGAAAAAGGCAGGGTTCCCGGGATCATCCTGGTGTAGGCAGCTCTAGGCTTTGAGTGGAGGCAGGGCCTGGACATCTCAGTAAAGGATGCAGCTTGCAGGGTCAGCACTGGGCAGGAGGAGACCCCAAGGGAGGATCCTAGGAGGGTGAGGTTGGGATGGGCTCTTCCTTAGGCTGCCAAGAATGGCTCTGATGTTGGGCCTGGTGATGAATACCTGTGATTCCAGCACTCTGGGAGGCTGAGGCAGGGGAATCACAAGTTTGAACCCAGCCTGGGTAGTTTAGCAATTTAGCAAGTCCCTATCTTAAAACATTTTTTAAAAGGGTCCCTTGGGTGGAGCTCCAGGTAAAGTCTCAGGGTTTAGTCCTTAGTAGCATACAATAAGAGAAAAAGACAAGGGGTTAGGACCCCAGGAGGCCTTCAACATTGTCCCAACTGGTTACGACAGATTTGCCCTCAGGGCCTGAGTTTCCCAAATGAGATCTAGTGGCTCCTCTCACCTCAGCATGCTCAGGGGTGGATGGATTGGAAGGCGAGCTTGGGCTTTGCCTGGGCCCTGAGGAACAGCGGGAGCCACTGGATGGGAGTCCAGGCCTCAGGTTAGGGCCTTGGGCTGGGCTCCCTCTGGGACTGGAGAAAGCTCCTCCCAGGGTGAAAAAGAGACACAGACTGGGACCAGGGTGCAGGTGACCAGGGATACCCAGGAAGGCTGCGTCCGAGTTCAGTATCCCGCTCTTGGGGACAAACACGCACCAGAGCCAGTAAGCAGACACCTTCTGTCTGGGTGGCTGGTGCCATGCCAGCTGCAGAACATTCTGGTTCATAAAACTCAAAGGGAATGCTGGGTGTGATGGTACATGCCTGTAATTCCAGCCCCTGGAAGGCTCAGGCTGGAGGATCACCACAAGTTCAAGACCTGCCTGGTGTACACAGTGAGACATTGTCTCAAAAAGAAAAAAAGAAAAGTTGAAATAAGACAAAAGGAATGCATATATATCAGCCCACAGGAAAAATTCGCAAAATACAGAACTCTTAACAATCCAGATGGCTTTTCCTTTGTACAATACATTTCTTCCAGATTTGCCCCAAACTTAATTAATTTTATTTCTCACTGTTGTTGCTTCTGTAAATTTATGCAACACACTTAACCTTAAAACACAAACGTGTCCCTGCGTCCTTAAAATGCTTTCTAACTCTCCCTCCCTGGGCTTCACTGCCTCCCTGCCTGAGCTGACTAGGTCACCAACCTCCCCGGAAGAAAGTAAGGCTCAGAGAGGGGAAGGAGCCCTCTCACAGCTGCACAGCATGTTATAAAGGATGATTGAGATTTGAACCGAGGTCTCCCGTGTTTTACTAGTATAAAAGGCTGGCTGTCCCAGGGCCCAGGCTGGGGTCCATCCCAGGATAGTGGGGCCACGCCCTGGTGCCTGCCTCCTTCCCCATCCAGCTCAGTGGCTTTTTGGCACCCTCTCCTGGCCAGAGGCTTCAACAACGTTGGTCCTGTCTGGACTTCTTAGATTGTTCATCCTTTGGTTCATTATTCGCCCAACAAAACCGTACTGAGTGCATACTGTGGGCCAGATGAGATACCCGCAGCTGGACTGAGATCTCTGCCCTCAAGATGCTTACGTTCCCATGGAGGGTATGGCTAAAGAGGAAGCAGAACACCCTATTTCATAGTGACAAGTGCTGCAGAGCTGAGACAGGACAATCTCATGGAGGCCACCAGGAGTCTGAGCTGCAGACAGGGAGGGCATGGGCAGAAAGTGCCAGGGGAAAAGCTGGGCCACAGCTCAGTGACAAGCACCTGCCTGGCGTGCACAGGACCCTAGATTCTACCATCACCACCCCACGCAGCACCGCAGAACAAAGTGAGAACAAAACCCCCATAGCAAAGCCGGGGTCAGTCAGAGCCAAAGCCCTGGATGTATTGTGAAAGTGGTGCAGGCACGTGTGGCAGCGCGTGCCTATAATCCCATGCCTGGGAGGCTGAGAAAGGAGGATTGCCATGAGTTCAAGGACAGCCTGAACTCCAAAAAAGAGCTAGTGTGAAGGACATGGGAGGAGGGAGAAAGAGGGCAAGGCTGCACTAGGATTTTGTCCTGAGCAGCTGACAGAGTCTGTGCCTTGTGATGGGGACAGGTCTGAATGGTGGGTCAGACAGTTAGTTCACTCTGCAACTAAGGAACTCCTGCCGGAGACTGGGCACCATCCTGTATGGAAAGGATTTGATTTAGATGCTGGGTCACCCGAGGGTGAGCCCCAAGGGCCCCAAAGGTGACACCTGTGAGGTAAGGCTGAGGCCCCAGGGCGGGTCTGAGGGCTGATCACTGTCACTGGTTCGGTCCACAACCCCTGAGGCCAGACGGGGATCCGGCAGTGCAGAGGTGGCCGTGGCAGCGCTGGGATGAGCCGTTTAGGGGAGAAGATGGGAGAGGACCTGTAGGACCTGCCGGGAGCAGCTCACCTTTCAGCAATCAAAGCTGGAGAGGGGATGGGTAGGGGAATCGGCAGGGTCTCCAGGCCATGTACAGGAGGTCCTCATGAGGATGAAGCACAGAGGGCAAGCTGAGAAAATGAAAGGGATGTGTGAAGCCAGGCCCGGTGGTGCACACCTGTAACCTCGTACTTTGAGCAGCTGAGGCAGGAGGATTGCAGGTTGGAACCCAGCCTGGGGTGACTTAGCCAGGCCCTGTCTCAAAATATAATAAAGGGCTGGGGCAAAGGCCCTGGGTTCCATCCCCAGTACCACAAAACAGAAACAGGTGACAGAGACCACAGAAGGGCTGACACTTTCAGTCACCCAGAGGCTTAGGACACAGCTAGAGAGGAGAGGTCAGGGGCTGCATGTGCACAGCTGAAACCTAGCAGACGGACTGGAGCATGGTTATTTTCCGCAGCCAGGCCAAGGCTGCCTGCAAGTTCAACCTGCCCTTGGCAAAGAGTAGCCCTTGTGCCCAGAGATCCAACTCTGCGGACAACCATGTGCATCGGGGGTCCAGGGTTGTCCTGCCCAGGAGCTAGCATCCCCCAGCCAGGACCAGGAGATGACACAGAATGTGACCACTCCAGTGCTCACTGGGGATCCACGTGCCAGCCTGGTGCTGGGCACATCAGCAACCAGGAGGGACTTCGAGGGTGCTATTTCCTATTTTGCACCTGAGCAAACCAAGCCTCCAAGAGGCAGCAGCACATAGCAGCCTGAGCCCCAAATCACACCAAGGTCCCCAAATGCTGGACAGTGGTGGCCAGCCCACGCAAGCTGCCAAGATTCAACCTGGTCGTCGCTGAAAAACTAGCTTATTTTGGGGCATTGGAGGGTTTTTTTAGTCCATCAAATGATACAGTGTGATCTGCATTATTCTGTGGTTACCATGGTGACCACACATCCGTACCCTGAGGAGAGACAGAAGGGAAGCTGGGGGAGCAGGGCCCAAGGAGGGGCTGCTGGTCCCCAAGACTGTGTCTGGGACCAGTGGGCCCCGACTAGAGCCATGCTCCAGGGGTCCCTGGGGGAACAGAGGCACTGGAGCTGGGGAGAGTGACCCCCATGGGTCAGGGCAGTGGTTTTCAGGGCTGGGGTGGCGGTGTCAGTGGTAGACCCTGTGTGGGCACAAAGCCTCGGGTGTGACCGAAGAGAAACAAAAGCCCTTGTGGGCAACCATGAGAGCAAAGCAGGAAGCAGCATTCTAGGGCTTGAATAGCGAAAGTGGGGGAAAAAAAAAAAGACTAGTATGAGAAGGTGGGAGGTGTTTAAGCCAGAGGTGAGTGGCCTTGCATCAGGAAGCCCACTGGCTGCTCTGAAGATGACAAAGGGCTTCTTGAGGTGGCTTTGTGTGTGTCTAAGGCTGGTGACCCACACACACAGCTGTGCCACATGGCAGGAGGGACCCCAGAGCCAGGCCCCCAGCAGGCTGAGCAGAGCTGCGGCTTCCTGTATGATTCCAGCAAGTTGAATTTGCTTGTTTGGGCCTCAGTTTCCTTCCTTAGAAAGTGGGCAGAGTTGCGGGCACCATGTCTCCTGCCCCAGGCCCGCCCTGCTCAGAAGTGGAAAGGCGGCCAGGCCATGGCGTGAGGGCCTGGAAGGCCCAGCTTTGCAGTGTGGACTGCACCCTGCAGACCTGGCCTTAGCAAACTCTCACACTGATGACCCCGTGGCAGGAGCCTGAGCACCATGGGGACTGGGCCAACCAAGGAGCCCTGCAGGCCACCCCAGAACCTCCACTTCTGCTCTGTGCAGAGCAAAGCCAGGGATTGCATCCCCTTCGTGCCCCCAGCATTGTCTGGTCCTACTGGCAGAGGCGCAAGTGGCACAGACCTCAGCAGTCCCTTCTGCCTATCTGTCCCCGCTGTGGGGTCTCTGAACCTCTTAGGTGCTGGGTGGCGTGGGCTTCGGGGAGGGGACCTGAGCAGGACCAGGATCCCAGTTGGGTTGACGCCTTAGGGGTGGAGGTTGAACAGGACTGGGATAGGCCCCTTTCGCCCCCATAGGATCTCATTCTGCCATTTCTGAACTGGGTGATCCTGGATAAGTTGACTTACTATCTATGATCCTGGATGAGTTAACTTCCTGTCTGTGATCTTGGATAAGTTACCATCTGTCTCTGGGTGTCCATTTCTCGAGGATCCAAGGAACAGTGATATTTCCCACAGTGCCTCCTTCCCTTCTCGCTTCCACTGCCCAAGCTCTGAGGGTCATTTGTCCCCAGTCACAAACTGCCCTCTGGGCTCTGCCTTCCTGCCCCAGCCTCCCCACCCCGTCCACCTTCGACTCTGTCATGTTCTTGAGAGCTCAAAATAAACCTGTCCTTTCCCAGCTTCTAAAGATGCCCCAACCAGCATCAGCCACATGTTCACCTCATTATCTCCACTGTTCTTCGTTAATTAGGCTGCAGTAATGATCTGTCTCCCAGGAAGAGCTGGCATCTGCCAGGTGGGGTGGGGCCTCTGGGCAGCAGACACCTGGCTGCCAGGCCTGGGTTTGGCATGGCGCCTGCTTTCTTCTGAGGCCACGGGCACAGAGGTAGGGGGATTCTGTCCTTTACCTGGCCCATAGGGCTCAGCAGAGAATAAGAGGAGCCTCAGGTTAGGGGTGCTTTATACTGTGGCATTCCAGGCCCAAGCTACCTGAGATGTAGGTGCGACCACAGGCACAGTGCTTACAGCCTCAGGAGAAGGAGTCTGGTAGCAAAGCTAGGGATGGGGACGTTCAAGACAGTGCTCCAAGAGCCCCCGGGCCGGGTCCTGGAGCACAAGGCCCAGGGCAAGTATGGACAGAGTCATCAACCAGTCTGCCAAGCACATAAAATGTGTCAAGTTGGGGGAGGGATATTAGTGGCTGTTGTCGTGTTTTGTAGTGCTGAGGATGGAACCCCCGGGTCTCGAATATGTCATTCAAGCACTAACCTCCAAGCTACCTGCCTGGCCCCAGATTTCAGCCAAGTGCTGCTACTGAGTCTGGGAGGCCTTGAGTGAAGGGGGCAGTGCTGAGCTGGGCAGGTGGGAAGCACAGTAGGCAGATGGCAGGCATCCCTGAGGCCGCCTTCAAAGGGGTCAGTGGGGGCAGCAGATGAGGCCAAACTGGGGAGGGATAGTGGAGCCCAGCCGGGCTGGACATGGAAAACCAGGGTGGCTCTGAGCAGGAGTGGGGGCTCCAGCTTGAGTTTTCAGGGGACCTCTGGGGCAGTTGGGCAAAGGCAGATGGGGTGGGAGGGGCTGGTGGCAGCCAGGCAGTGAGTCACTGCCTTTAGGTGCATCTGGTCACCAATGCCAGGACTGGCAGAATGTGCTGCTGTGGGCTGGGAAAGAGCAGGAGCCAAGTTTGACCTCCGCAGTTCCAGCTGAACTTGCTGACAAGGGGCAGTTGGCTGAGACAGGAGGGTGCGGGCCTGGGGAGTGGTGGAGTCAGGCGCTTGGCTTGGGGTGCCCATCAGGGTTCATCCAGTAGTTCAGTGCACACCTCAGCATTTAGGGGGAGGCCCAGGCTCAGGGAATAATGAGAACCAAAGGATGGGTGTGCAGGAGCAAGGAGATTCTGGGTCTGGGCTTTGCTTGGCATCACTTTATTTTTTGAGACAGTATCTTGCTGTGTTGCTCAGGCAAGACTCAAATTTGTGATCTTGCCTCAGCTCCGAGTGCTGGGATGACAGGCATGTGCCACCACACCCGGCTTCAGTTCTCCGAAGCACCTCCTCCAGCCTTGGCTCTCAGAGGCCAGCCCTTCCTCCTCTCGCCTCTCCCTCTTATGAGGGAGAAATCCTTTTCATGCCCAGAGTGACCTCCACTCACTGGCCATCCTTAGCTCAGGGTAGATCATTTGCCTGGCTGACACCTCAGCCCACAGGGTGTCCGGCTGGAGTCTGGAGCTGGCTGCTGTCACCTAGACAGTGCAGCCACCCCTTTGCAGGTAGTTCTGCACCCACTCCTCACCACGGCTCTGCCAGTGCCAAGCCCTGGGGCAGCACCAGCCTGGCCACTCAGCTGTATGGCTAGGACCTCAGGGAGGGGACAGGAGAGGACAGGAAAGGTCTGACCTGTGCAACAAAGCCTGGCTCCTGCCCTGAGTGAGCAGGGACAGTGGACAGTGTCACCTAGTAGCAGAAACTGTTGTGTTTCCTGGGTGTGGTGCCGATCCCTGGCCCTCACAGGGAAACAGACTCAGAACGTCAGAGCTGGCACCTAGTTGCCCAGCATGGCCTCCCTAGCTCTGCTGCCTGCAGCTCCCTGGCCCGGAGCCTAACTGTCCTGAGCCCAACAGAGGAGCAGAAAGGGTACAGGGCCTAAGCCTCACCTGTCTCCCACCCTCTCCCGCTCAGACCCAGGCAGGGATATCCTTGAGGACACATTCATGCCATGCCTGGCATGTGGCCAGGCTGGGCCTCCAAGCACTGTATGAAAACAGAAAGAAGCCAGGATGTGGTGGCGTAGACCTATAATCCCAGCACTCTGGAAGGCTGAGGCAGGAGGATCGAAAGTTTGAGCCCAGCCTGGCCAACTTGGCAACAGTGAGACCCTCTCTCAAAAGAGAAAATTTAAAAAGGGCTGGGATTGTAGCTCAGGGCAGAGTACTATATCAGTCCCCAGTACTCCAGCAAGAAAGAAAGGAAGTGGGTGCAGAGGACAGGCTGCCCACCTGCACAGCCCCACACATCCCCGTCTGTCCCCACAGATGAGGATGATGCCAACAGGCTGGGGGAGAAAGTGATCCTCCGTGAGCAGGTGAAGGAGCTCTTCAACGAGAAATACGGTCAGTGCCACGCCGGCCTAGGCCTCTCCAAGCCGCCCATCCTGCCCACTCGGACACTCGCCCCTTGGAAGCTCCCTTCCCCCTGAGGCCCCTGTCCCCAGCCAAGGGAACACCTGCACCTCACTGACTCCCTGTCCCCTCCAGGTGAGGCCCTGGGTCTGAACCGGCCTGTGCTGGTCCCTTACAAACTGATCCGAGACAGCCCAGACGCTGTGGAGGTCACAGGCCTGCCTGACGACATCCCTTTCCGGAACCCCAACACCTATGACATCCACCGGCTGGAGAAGATCCTGAAGGCTAGGGAACACATGCGCATAGTCATCATCAACCAGCTCCAGTGAGTGCGGCCGAGACCCTGTGGGCACGGACAGAACCTGCAAATCCAAAGTACAGGCATGGGGATTAAACCCAGCTCTGGACATCTGCCCTGAGCTGCAACCCCAGCCCTTTATTGCTTTGTGTTGTATTTTATTCCAAGATCATTTCTCTCCATATCACTAAATTGCTCAGGCTGGCCTTGAACTTGCAGTGCTCCTGCCTCAGCCTCCTGAGTAGCTGAGAATACAAATGTGTAGTGTCACATTCTGCCAGAATCCAAAACTACATCATATTAGCGCTCAACTCTTTCAGGGATCAGGACACAGCCTAGTGGTTCAGTTTCAGAGATTTTAGTCCCTGGTCCCTTGAGCCTACAGAGACACTCTACACTGGGGCAAAAGTCAGAGAGCCAAGCAGCCTGGGGTCCCAGCACCCCTGTTGAGGCCACAACCCCAATGACCTCACTTCCTCCTACCCCCACCCTTCAACACATAGGCTTTTAGGGAACATGGAGGAGTCAAACTGTACTTCACAAGCCACACATGGTGATGCTCACTTGTAATCCCAGCACTCAGAAGGCTGAAGCAGGAGGATCACTTTTAGTTCAAGGCCACACAGTGAGACTCTGTCTCAAACAAAACAAAACTGATACTCCCGTATTTGGGAGCAAGAGAAGAAAGGGAACCTCGTTTCCTCACCACCACCCTGTTTTGTTGGTTTGCAGACCTTGTACAGAAACCTCCAATGATGCCAAGGTGCCAGGTGAGTTGGTGGCTGGGCAAGCCTCTCTTCTGCCCCATGGGGACAAAAAGGAACAGGAGCCAGGCACCATGCTGCACACCTGTCCTAGCCACTTCAGAGGCTAAGGCAGGAGCCTGTGTGTTCAAACCCAACCTGGGCAACTTAGTGACAACTGTCTAAAAAAATTCTTTTAAGAGTTGGGCATGGGGGCACACACCTGCAATCCCAGCACTCAGGAGACTGTGGCAGGAGGATTGCCATGAGTTCAAGGCCAGCCTGGGCTACATAGTGAGACCCTGTCTCAAAAAAAAAAAAAAAAAAGAGAGAGAGAGAGAGAGAGAAAGAAACAAATCTGTTGTAACTCTTACATTCCTAGCAATTAAATCTAGCAACAGCAGAACCCCTGCAGGTCCTACTTCATGCAGCCTTAGCACCTACCATCTCCCAAGACTCAGGTCTCACCGTTTTCCCCGCTTGGTTCAGAGAGGTCTATACACTGTCCTGCGGTCACACAGCTGGTAAGTGGCAGCAGCGGGTTTGAAGTTAGGACTGTTGACTGAAAGGTAGTTTCTTTCCCTGGAACCCTCCCTGCC
This sequence comes from Cavia porcellus, assembly GCF_034190915.1. Taxonomy (NCBI): domain Eukaryota; kingdom Metazoa; phylum Chordata; class Mammalia; order Rodentia; family Caviidae; genus Cavia; species Cavia porcellus. The sequence continues at coordinate 62,139,113 of NW_026947506.1, read as the reverse complement.
TATTGTACCTGTGATTTCAGCTCAGGGTTGTCACACAACACCAGAACCTGTATCACATGGGTTCAGTGTAAGTGTCACCAGGTGCTAGGTGGGGCACTTGGCTTCTCTATCTCATGAGACCTCATAGTAGTCCTACAGGACCTTTTTACTTTTTATTTTGGGACAGCGCCTCACTAAGTCCCTAAATTGCCCAGGCTGGGCTGGAACTTATTATAGTCTTCCTGCCTCAGCCTCCCTGAGTGCTGGGATAGCAAGCAAAGATCTTTTTCTTTTTAGGTAGTGACTCCTTGTTGCCCAGCTAGCTTTGAACTCCTGGGCATAAGCAATTCCCCTGCCTCAGCCTCCCAGGAGGGCTGGCTAGCTGGGATTACAGGTGCACACTGCCATGCCCACTTCCTGAGATACCTTAATCACACTATATTTAAGAGGAATAAAGGCCCAGGCCATGAGGGGACGGTCCCAGGACCCAGCATGCACAGTGGCAAGGCCACCTCCTTACAGGGTCCTCCTGTTGAGTGGGTATTATTGGGCATGGGAGGGCTTCAGGGTGCTGGGGAGCCGGACCCCCAGGCTGGCTGGGCCAGGAGGTTCTGAGGAGGACCTGGGCCCGCTGGGTCCCTTGGGCAGGGCACAGCACCTGCAAAGCAGACAGTTGAGTGGGCACAAGAGGAGGAGGTCCTCGGTCTGGGAAGGAACTGGGGAAGTAGGAACCCGGAACACTGGGAGGGGATTGAAACGCAGCGACAAGCCAGATGTGGGGTTGCACACCTGTGCCTCAGCACTCAGAGTCTGAGGCAGGGCGATCCCCACAAGTTCGAGAGGGGAGGCTCTGTTTCACGTCTTCCCCGGGGAGGTGGGAGACTGACCTGGCAGGCCCCCACACCCGCCCTAGCAGCCCTTTCTCCTGGCAGCTCGAGACAGCGCCCCCAAGCGCAAGAGGAAGAGAGTCTCTGAAGGCAACTCCGTGTCCTCCTCCTCCTCATCTTCCTCCTCCTCCTCCAACCCAGAGTCAGTGGCGTCTACCAACCAGATTTCACTCGTGGTAAAGCTGCCCGGATCCACCCCTCACCGCCCCTCTCCTTGCCTCCCTCGCCCGATGCCTGTCAGGGAGGCACAGGGTGCCCGGGGTGTGATGCCGCACACCTCCAGAGCTCCTCTGTTCTGCCCCCTCTCCTCACTAGGGACACACCCTGGAGAGCTCTTTCTGATTTCAAGATAGCATCTTAAAACCTGGCATCGTAGTACATGCCTGTAATCGCAACACGGTGGAAAGCTGAGGCAGGAGGATCCCAAATTTGAGCTCAACCTGGGCATTTGAGTGACTCAGTGAAGCTGTCTTAATTTTAAAAAGAGCTGGGAATGTAGCATTTAAAAAAAAAGACAGCAGCTCCAGTTTGAAATCCTGAGTCCAACTAAGAATGGTTGAAGACATATGAAAATTAATTTAGGCAAGGCAGAGACTAAAGTAGGAAGGTTTCTATGAGTTCATGACGAGCCTGAACTATATGGTGAGAGCCTGTCTCAAAACAACAACCCCCAAAAATAAAATGGTTTTCAGACTTCCGCACCCAGGGCTGTTTCCCATCCACCTTTTCCTGGAGACCCCAAAAACCCAAGCCTCCTTCTGCCTGTTGTCTGCACCCCAAGTCATCCCAGGCACCATCTGCCCTGAAGGGGAGCCCTGGGTCACACAAAGGCTCTCAGCCCACTGCAAGCTGTTTGACCTTGGAGAGACCGCATCCCTCTCTGGACCTCAGCAGGCCCAAGATAAGCAGGGTCTAAGGAAGCCCTGGGAGAAGCAGAGCGGAGTGTTGCAGCGTCCCTGGCATCCTGACTGTATGTCCCTCTCTCCAGCAGTGGCCAATGTACATGGTAGACTACACCGGCCTGAACGTGCAGCTGCCGGGACCCCTCAATTACTGGACCTCAGCGCCCAACCAGGACCTCACAGAAAGACTAAAGGAAGTATAATTTATGTACAAAGTGTATATTCGGATATGTATCAATGCCTTTTAGTTTTTCCAATGATTTTTACACTATATTCCTGTCACCAAGGCCTTTTTAAATAAGTAAAAAAAAAAGAAAAAAAAGTGAAAGCGTCGCCCACCTTCTTAACAATCCATGTTTTCTGGAACCAGGTGGCTACTGTGGTGGCGTGGGGGGGGGGGGGACAGAAGCAGGCAGGAAGGCCCTGCGAGCCCCTTCCCTGCCGGAGCAGGTGCCATGTTCCTGGCGGCTGCAAGGCGGTTGTCTAGGGACCACCTGGCACTGTAGGGGGGGCCTGAGTCCCTGTGTGGTGGGACCGACCCTGGTGCTTCCTGCCTGGCGCCCAGCCAGCGCAGGTGGGAAAGACCCAGGGAGCACAAGATATGGTGAGCACAACCCTACTGGGCCTGGACACTCGGGTGAGGTTGAGTGCCAGCCTGGCTCAAAAAAATAAATAAACCAAAAACCAAGGCAGGCGTGGTGGCACCTACCTGTAGTCCCCTCACTTGGGAGGCTGAGGCAAGAGGATCCTTGCAAGTTTGAGACCAGCCTGGGCTACAGAGTGAGCACAAGGCCGGCCTGAACTGCATAGTGAGACCCTGGCTCAAAAAAAAAGGCTGGGGCTGCAGCTCTGGGAAGGCCCTGGGTTCAGTCCCCAGTGCTGCAAAGGAAACATTTGTGAGGGGCGGGGCAGGTTTCTGGTTTCCTAGAGCAAGCGTGTTGGAGCCAGTGCGGATGGGGCACAGCTGTATCTCAGGGACCACTCAGGTGGTGGCAGTCGGAAGATGCAGGCCGGGAGGAGACTGGAGGCAGCCGGAGGAGTGGAAAAGGCAGCAGTTGCAGGGGGCTGGCAACAGCAGCCGCTGCCCGTTCACCACAAGCCAAACACTGGCTCCTTGGCGGGGGGAGGCGCCACTGGGCTGTGTCCCCACTGCAGGGCGGGTGGCACCACAGAGGGGACCTCACTGTCCTGAGGTTGGGGCTGAGTTGCAGGTCAGGGCCTGATGGGACAGTGGCAGAGAGGAGGAGGCACCTGCTTGGGACCCCATACTCAGAGAATCACAGCTTGTAGCTCAACCCAAGCCATATTGAGATCCTGTGTTAAAAAGGAAGTAACAAGGGCTGGGAATGCAGCTCAGCACAGAGGCTCCTGTCCGGGTCAAACCCCCAGAGTCATAAAACAATTTTTTTTTATTTGTGTGAGGAAGAGACAGTGGCTGAAGGTGACACAGATGGTGGGAGGGGACTCAGGCTGCAGGCTGTGCACACGGAAGGGGTGAGCAGGCCAGAACCCACTTGGATTCTGCCCACCGCGCCATGCACATGCTGAGCTGTGCCCTTTTCTTCTGCCCTCTGGAAGCCCCGGGGCTGAGCTAAGGCAGCACAAGAAGCCAGCCCAGGGACAAAGCCAGGGAGCAGGCAGAGCTCGGGCTCCTCCCACCAGTGGTCCTGCAAGAGGAGAATGACCCCAGGGGGTGCCAAGTCTGGTTCCAGAGGGAAGGAGAACTCAGGCTATTGAGCCAGGCTCAGCTGCATGTGTCACCAGAATGTGCCAGCCCTGGCCGAGACCAGCCCTGCTGCGCGTGTGCCAGCGGGGTCTTCTTCCTCCCCACAGGCGGGGACTCTGAGTCGTCAGGGCTCACACTCTCCCTTATATCTGTCGCTGGCCTGTGGTGGCCAGGCTATGGGTGATTGCACGCCCTGACCATAGTCCTCCATCCAGAAACTGCCTAGGAAGCCAGGTGTGGCCTGTGATCATAGTGCTGCAGGAGGGCTCAAATTCAAGCCTGGCAACTTAGACCCTACCTCATTATAAAATAAAAAATAAATTTATAAAAAATTACAAAGTTCTAAGGATGTGGTTCAGTGTGAATGTCCTGGGTTCAATTCCCCAGTACCTCATGAAAGGAAAAAATAAAAGCCAGGCATGGTGCAACAGCTATAATCCCAATTCGAGGAAGACAGGGGCAGGATTGCTAAGAGTTTGAGGCCAGCTTGAGCTATACAGTAAGTTCAAGACCAGCCTGGACTATACAGCAAAACTCTGACTGAAAAAAGAAGAAGAGGAGAAGGAGGAGGAAGAAAAAAGAGAGAAAAGCACCCCTACATGCACCTGCTTACCCACCAGAAGCAAGCCTTAGAACCTGGAGAGTGCAAGGTGCTAATCCCAATTCTCACCTACTCCAGCTGTCCCAGAAGCCCAGCGCACTGTGGGAGTGGGATGGAGATGAAGGCAACCAGGCCGTCCTCAGACTGTGATCCTCCTGCCCCAGCCTCTGGAGTGCTGAGGTTACCAGCATGCACCACTATGCCCAGCACAGAGCCCTGGGCTCTGGGACCTGTGCCCCAACTGAGCCAGTGCCAGGGACTTGGCCTGAGCTGTCCTGACCCAGTGTGGAGCTTCTGGGCTTTGGGGAAGCCCCAACCGCTGCTGAAGCCCCAACCGCCTCATTCTGGCTTTGTAAATGCTTTCATCCTGAGCGCGGGTTCTTTAATTAAACTTCATTTAGCCGCCATCTGTCCTCTTTCAAAACAGCTCCCTGTTTTGCAACTGTAAATGAGAATTGTTACTGGGTTTGTAAACATCACCCCCCCCAGGGTAAAAAAACACAAAACATTTGAAAAGTGGTAAACGAGGGGTGCGCAGAGCTGAGTCGCAAAACGTCCTAATTGCCGGGTGGATTCTGCCGAGTGCAAAGCAATCATTTTATATACAGAGTCTTTGTACAAAATCTGCTGTCGACGAAAAGATCAAGATTATAGGAAATGTCGGGATTGTGTATGAGCGAAAACAATAATAAAGCAATAATCAGCACAGGCAAAAGCATGGGTGTGGAAGGGGGCCCAGCACCGCACCTGCAGCCCTCCTCCTCCCTCCTGCAGTCTGTGTCCCATGCCCTCACCTCCTGGAGACTGAGCCCGGGCCCTCACACTGACCCATGACCCCATCTGTTCTTCTGTTTCTTATTTTGAGATAAGGTCTTGCTAAATTCTCCAAATTGGTCAAAAGTTGGGATCCTCCTGCCTCAGCCTCCTAGAGTCTAGGATTACAAGTGTGTGCTGCCACACCCAAACATTTTTGGGGTGGGCGGTGCTGGGGATAGAACGCAGGTCTCCTACATGCTAGACAAGGGTTGCACCACTGAATTTCTATCCCAGGCACTCCCTGCCTCATGATTGTAAAATGTCACCTCCTTTTTAAAAATCATCCTATTAGCCATGCTCAGTGGCATAAGTGCCTGCCTTACTAGGTCGTAAGTTCAATTCCTGGTACTGGAAAAAAAAAGAAACAATAAAAATCATGCTACCATACCCAATCATAATAACTACATTCTGTCATTATTTCCTGCCTGTCTCCTGCTGTAAGCTTTTTTAAAGTCTTTTTTTTTTTTTTAAGTTTTTGTTTGTTTGTTTGAGCTGGCCTTGAATTTGTGGAGATCCTCCTGCCTCAGCTTCAAGTGCTGGGGTCACAAGCTCACACTGCCACACCTGACTCTCACTTTAAAGTTTGGTGACAGCAGAAACTGGATCTATCTTGTTCACCATTATATTCTAGCACCTTCCCATGGAGCCAGGACATAAGAAATACTAAATGTGAGTGAGACAAGGGCAGAAAAAGGGTGAACAGTGGTGGCAGTGGTGGTTGCTGCTGTTGCTGGGCCTGGTGCATGCTGGGATCGTGAGACCTACTGCTGAGCTACTTCCCAGCCCTAGAAAGATTCCAAGGGTTAGGGCAGCCAGATTTAAGTAATAGTACCCACCTGTAATCCCAGCTGCTCAGGAGGCTGAGGCAGGGGGACTGTGAATTCAAGAGCAGCTGAACTAAAGAGTAGCACCCTATCTCAAAAGGGAGCTCACTGTGGTCTAGGGTGCAGCTCCCAGTAGAGCACCTGCCAGGCATGTGAGCCCTGGGTTCCACCCCCACATCGCAAAAGCAAACAGAAACTGCAAACCAGTGGACAATGTCACACTGTTGCACAAAACTTTGCTGACCCACATTACTTGCTGTGAGTCAGTGTTTTTTCACCTCATAGGCCAAGAGTCGGGTTTCAGAGATGGAGCCCTCCGGGACATGCAACTGAAGTAAAGCCAGGAACACACACATACCCCAGCCAGGCCACCTAGCACTGCAACAGAGACTGCCACCACAGGGCCCCCAAAAAGGAACTCAGGCCGAGGGGAGCATCTCTGCTGCTCCCCAAACTGTTTGAAAGAAACAAGTAAGGCACATCTGAACAGAAAAGAGAAAACATCCCAGTACTCAGGGAGGTTGAGGCAGGAGGATCACAAGTTCAATCCCAGCCTGGGCAATTTATTGACTTAGATCCTGTCTCAAAAAAAAAAAAAAAAAAGAAAGAAAGAAAGAAAAAAGACAGGGCTGGAGAACATAGCTCAGGGAGGAGACCCTGGGTTCAACGCCTAGCATATACACAGGAAGGAATGGCACCTGCAAAAGAGAACAAAGCCGCTCTGCTGCCCCTCCACCCCAGGGATCCTCCTCCCTGTGGACCCCTGAGCTCAAGCTCTCAGTCTGCTTTGCTCCGTGCCCCCACCCGGCGCCCTGCCCAGCCCCCAGCCCCTTCCCCTACATGGCAAAGGATGTCAGGTTGCGCCCAGGATCTCCAGAGCAGCCCAGCAGGTGCTCCGGGCACTGAGCACAGGAATTGACCCTTGCGGAAATAGCCAGTGTGGGACAGGGGCAGTGGCCCACACATGTAGCCCCAACTACTTTGGAGACTGAGGCAGAAGGATTGCAAATTTGAGCCCAACTTGAGCAACTCAGTAACTTAGCAAGAACCTGTCTTGAAATAAAAAATTGTGGCTGTAGCTCAAGTCCTAGACAAAGACTGGTCCTTGCTCAAAAAATTAGAAATCTGCTGTTCCTTTTGAAGCCACCTCCTCCTGCCCTTTCCCTTTTTTTTTTTCCTCCCCGGCTACTGGTGATTAAATGCAGAGCTTTGGGGGCTGAGCTACATTCCCAGGCCTGTTTTTATTTTTATTTTGACCCAGGGTTTCCTGAGGCTCACCAAATTGTTAAATTGCTCAGGCTGCTTTTGATCCTTCTGCCTCGGCCTCCCGCCAAGCCAGGATTACAGGTGTGCACCTTTATACCCAGTTTAAGCAGGGCTTTTTTGCCCATGAGGACAGCAACCCTTCCAGGCCCAGAGAGAAGCAGCACCTCAGGGAGCCACTTCTAGGCTACAGGGAAACCCCACAGGGCCCAGAGCGTTCCCACATGTCCCGGGCTGGACTGCACCCAAACATCTCTTGCAGAGAGCGGCCAGGAGCTTCTCTGGGCACAGGAACTGGGGGGCAGAGCAGCATTGGCCCTGGGGCCCTTCCCAGCCCAGCCCTCTCCTAGCCCCAGGAGGAGTCTCCTGAGCTTCCCCCCTCCCTGAACAGGGAAGGGGGTCTGGTCTCTTGTCTTGTTCTCTCCCTTCTGCCCTCTCTTTCCTTGCTGGGAAATCTGATTAGGACTTTGAAAACTGAGCTCTTTTAGGATCCGGTTGCCAGATTTACCCAATAAAAATAGAGGGTGAAGTTCAACAGGAATGTCAGATAAACAACAATTAATTCTGGCAGTTTTTTGTTTGATTTTGTCTTTGTATCGGTACCAGGGATGGAACTCACGACGGCCTGCTTGCAAGGCAGGCGCTTATGCCGCTGAGCTAAATCCCCAGCCCCTGATACTGGTTTTTTTGAGACAGGATATTGCTGTGTAGCCCAGAGTGGCCTAGAACACATGATCCTCCGGCCTCAGCCTCTTGCGATTATAGGCGTACACCAACAAAGACTTCTTTAGTAGTCATATGCTGCCATGCACTCTTTGGGACATAATTTATGCGAGAAAAACAATGTTGGGTGTGGAGGTGCACACCTGTGACCCCAACACAGAGATGCTGAAGCTGAAGGATTGCAAGTTGGAGCTTGGCCTGGTCAACTTAGTGATTTAGTGAGAACTTGGGCCAAAATAATGAATCAATGAATGGTGAATGAATGCATGAATGCATGGGCTGGGGAATGCAGCACAGAGTGAAGGACCTGGGTTTAGTCCCTGGTGCTGTGGGCAGGCCTACCTCACCTCAGCAACCGCGACCTTGCCCCCAGGGATGCTTGGTCCCAGAGCAAGGGCTGCAAAGAGAAGGCCCCAGTGGGAAGGGGAGAGGCAGGTGGCTAGGACAGATCGCCCCTTTGTCACTGTCCCAAGGGTCTTTGCTAGCCCATGAGACACTTGGCCTTTGAACACAGGAGGGCACTCAGCCTGGCCAGGCCAAGTCTCCTTAAGCAGAATTGACTGAACCCCTGGACCGCTGCTCAGATGCTGAGATGCTCAAGATGACACTGTCACCCTCCTTCACCAGGTGCCATGAGCCCTGGAGCTGAGAGCTCCTGACGGCCACAGAGGTCCTTGCTCAGCCAGCAAAACCACTTCCTGGGTGCCTTGAGTCCCGCTCCTATGGGGCCCACTCTGCGGCACAGATGGAGTCACCAGCCCGGGTGCCTAGAACAGGGAGGTCAATGGGCCCTGTTCTTGCCTGTGGGAGCTCAGGTTAGGCCCAGGACCAAAGCTGTCCTTCCTGCACCCCTGTTGGCTCAACCACAGGATGAACACCTTGCCCCGGACCAGGCCTGGCATCTCTGCCCTGCAGTACCCATGCCTCTGGCCTGCTGGCCCCTCCTCCCACTGAAGACAGCAGAACCCTGCAGCTGCATGGCTGCTCACACTGTGGAGCAATTCAGGACACCCCATGTCCTCGGCTTAGTCCCTGGCCTGTGCTGGGCCCATCTCACGGGTGCAGCCTGTGGGCACAGCAGCTGCTGAGTGACACCAGGGGATGCCCACAGTGCAGACCTTTTCCTTTCTCCTGTGTGTGTGTTGTTGGGGTAGTAAAATGCTCTGTCACTAAGCGACACCCTGGTCCTCTCCTCCTCCTTCTCTTGTTCCCCCTCCTCTGCTGCATCTTGAACCCAGTGCCTTTGTGCCTAGCTACATTCCCAGTCCTTTTTTATAATATATATATATAATTTTTGGGTTTATTTTTGATTTTAACACAGGATCTCAATAAGTTGCCCAGGCTGCAACAGAACTTGCGATCCTCCTGCCTCAGCTTCCCAGAGTGCCAAGATTATAGGTTTATACCACCAAGCCTGGTTCCTTCCCCTCCTCTTTTAAAGTTTTTAGACATTGTTATATTTTATTACAGCGTTCACAAATGTTTGATTCAACAATATGAACCACACCGGAAAAATATCACAGACTTCAGCCAGGAACCGGCATGGTGGATACTATTTCAAAGGCTGAAGCAGAAGGATTACAGATGTGACCCCAGCCTGGACAACTTAAACCAAGAGTCTATCTCAATATAAAAGATAAAAAGGGCTGCAGTTCAACAGCAGACCATGTTCCATCTACAGTCCTGCCAAAAAATGGGGGGGAGCCCATTTTGTAATATCTCTGTCATTGTCCCTTCACTTGCACCTGCTAACAAGGATCTGCATCCTCCAGCCTCTTCACACTGTGACCGACGCATGCGCGTCACGCACACAACCCTCCTTTTGTTCCTTTCTGTATAGGCAGAGCTGGTGGTGGCCCGGCAGGTTTGTGTTCAGCATGTACCAAGATCACCTTAAATAAGCAATGAGTTCTACTGTTCTCAGGTGACAAGAGGCTGCTGAGCAATGCTCTATCTCTTACATTTCCTCCATTTTTTTTGAGATAAGATCTCATTATGTAACTCAGTCTGGCCTTAAACTCACTATGTAGCCCAGGCTGACCAGTGATCCTCCTGCCTGAGACTCCTGAGTGCTGGGTTGCTGGTGGGGCCCATGAAACAAGGGCTCCTTAAGTTGCCCAAGCTGGCCTCATACTCAGTAGCTGGGACTCCAGTTGCACACCACTACGCCTTGTGGGCTCCATCTCTTTCTTTGTTCCCCCTCCCTCGATGTGACTTTGGTCACCTTGATGATGGTGCTTTTGCTCCTGAGGTGGGACTTCAGGTTTGGGGTGGGAAAGAGACAGAAAGCAAAGGGAAGCGTGCACATCAACTGCTGCACGTTGGAGCACGGCCTGTGCCACTGGAGACCCAGATTTCCTGGATGTCGTGCCGGGACTCGAGGACACCCAAATCTGATGATAGCTCTGGACCACCTGTGTATGTGTCTATTTCCTCTGCTACCAGTCACCAGCAAGTTCAGTTTGTCTCGTTAGGCACAATGAGTGCCAAATGACAATACCTGACAATAAAGTGAACAGTGCTAACAATTTACTGTAACAAAAGTTATGTGATGCCAGGTGCAGTGGCATACAGCTGTAGTTCCCGCTACTTGGGAGGCTGAGGCAGGAGAGTCACTTGAGCCCAGAACTGCCAGGCTGGCCTATGAAATGTAACAAGATCCCGTCTCAAAAAAACACACAAAAGCCAAGCATGGTTATGGTGCATGGCTGTAATCCCAGCAGTCAGGGATGAGGTGAGAGGATCACTGAGTTCAAAGTTGAACAGAACTACATAGTGAGACCCTCTCAAAAAAAAAAAAAAATCCTAAAAACAAAGAAGACAGTGGCCAGGGATACAGTTCAACAGCACAAGTGCCTGCCTGGCAAGCCCAAAGACCTGAGTTTGATTTTCAGTACCAAAAAGGAAGACAGGCATGAAGTACCATGTTCAACAAGTGTCTATAACCTTTGTTATAGAAATGTTCTCCTTCAGTTGTAGCATAAGCTGTGATAGAAGCAACCCCCCTTTTTGGAGTGCTTGACCACAGGCATGCTAGACAAGTGCTCTACTACCGACCTGCATCCTTAGCCATTTATTCCCCACCCACCCAGTACTGGGGGTTGAGCCCAGGATCCTCACATTGAGCCCCATCCCCAGTCCATTTTTATTTTCTTTATTTTGAGGCAAGTTATTGCTAAGTTGCTAAATTACCTAGACTGGCTTCAAATTTGAGATCTTCCCGTCTCAGCCTCCCAAGTAACTGGGTTACAGACATGTAGTATCCTCCCTGGCTGGAGAATAATTTCCTTCAGATTAGATCTTCTTTGCTGATTTCAGTCACAGGTGGCTTCTTACTTACAACTTCCTGATATTATTATACTTCAACATCAATAGACATAGCTAGAAACTGTCCTTCAGATTGTGACTATCGATCTTTTCCCAGCTTACTGATATGCATTACGATGCTGAGTGCTGCAGGGAGCTGCATCTTCTGTTAACCAATGATCAGGGAGACAGCTAACACTGTACTGAGCAGATGTTGTTAAGCCACAATGTATGCTGTGCTTGGTGTATTCCACCTATTAGTTATTTACACTTATTTACTTATTTAGTGAATTGTATCCAGGGACACCCTACCACTGAGCTACATCCCCATACCTTTTTTTTTTTAATTTTATTTTTAAAGTGGTAAAATACAACAGAATAAAGCCAACTAAGATTATTTATTTTTTCTTTTAAGGTAAGGTCTTGCTAAATTGTCCAGCTCAACCTCAAACTTGGGATCCTCCTGCATCAGCTTCCCGAGCAGCTAAGATTCCAGGCATGTCCTACATACACACCAAGGCACCTTTTAATTTAAGGCTTTTCCATGGCTGTGGGTATAGCATGGCCAGTGATAGAGCATTTGCCTAGATAGGCATGATCCCCAGCACAAAACTATACTTCTTATGCCAGTTGCAGTGGCACATACCTATAATCCCAGCATGGGGGGAGACTGAGGCAGGAGTATCAGAAGTTCGAGCCCAGCCTGGATGCTTTAGTGATCAGGAAGTACAAAGGCCCCAGGTTCAATTCCAAATACCACCCCCACAACAATATTTTTCAACTTACAATGAGTTTATCACAATCTAACTTTTGTAGGGGCTGGGGATTTAGCTCAGTGGCATAAGCACCTGCCTTACAAGCAGGTGGTCCTGAGTTCGATCCCTGGTACCGATAAAAAAAAAAGTTAAAAAAAAAAAGCAAACAGTCTAACTTTTGCAAATGACCCACGAATATATAAAACTGTGTCAACAGGCCAAAGATTCCCAGGGGTTGCAGTGTGCAGACACAGCCCTGCCAACGAGCGGCAGGCCCAGAGAAAATGCAAATAGATTTTTGCCTAAACTGGAAGTTTATAAAAACTTTCCATGAGGTGGCAGCAGGTCTTCAAGCACTCATGGAAAATGCTCTCGTCTGACCTTTTATTTATTTATTTTTTGGTTGCTGGAGAGAACTTGAGCTTTGCTTGCCTTTCCCTACAATCTAAGATTTTAAAGCTTAAAACTCTTTGCAAGAGCCGCTGTTTTCTCAACAGTATTTCCTTTCGTGGAATCTCTCAAGGTCATTTCCAAATGATCTCATAAAAGATGCAGAATTCGCTTCCCACCACTGGAAAGCCGTGTTTAATTTTAGCCCTGCCAAGAAAAATGAAGGAAGCAGGGTGCATGCTTGGCTTCCGGAGGCGTCTCTGCCGCAACCGAGCTTGTCCCTGGTTTCCCAGTCTCAGGCTAGCTCCCCAGCAATTGCTGTTTTCCCAAGAATTACACTGATGTCCATTTTTGCTGTGTGAAAAACAGTAAGAAAATAAGCAGGCTAACTGGACTGCGGCAGACGAAAAATGGTCTGGCAGTGTTGGAAAAGGATCACATCCACCCAGGAAGAAAAGTGTGAACAGATTAAGCCAGCCTGAGTGAGCCTGGCGCTGCTGGCCACCAGCTGCGCCCCTCACCTGACCTCTCTAAGCTGCTTTTTTGCAGCCGTAAATATGTTGACAGCAATACCTCTCTTTAGAATTGTGGGTTCCAAAGGGAACAATAGCCTGAAAACACCTGAAAAACTTCTCTCACTGGCCTCAAATTCACAACCCTCCTGCCTTAGCCTCCTGAGAAAACCCAGTCAGATCACCCACATTTTTTCTCCTTTGCTTGTCTCTTACACCTGAGAGACAAAGGAACTAGTCTTTCTCTCCAGTTCTTTGGCTGATTCCATCTGGGACTACAGATCAAAGTCTCCAGGCTGGCCTCCCCTCTGTGCCAGGGCAATCAGAACTGTGCCTCTGGTTCTGGGGTGGGGTGCATGTGCACTGAGAGCTACCACTTCCTCAACCCTCCACATGGTGCTGGCACACCTGCAATCCCAGCACTCTGAGAAGCTGAGGCGGGAAGATTGCAAGTTCACTTAGCTGGGGTAACTTAGTGAAATCTTGCCTCAAAATAAAAATTTTTAAAAAGGAGGAAGGGGCTGGGCATGTAGCTCAGTGCAAAGGTCCTAGGTTTGACCCCTGTACTGAGAAATAAATACATAAATAAATAAATAGTGAGCCTCTGCTTGTCCTTGAAGGCCCTTTGCTTGCTATGCCCTGAGTGGGCATGTGATTTTCTCCCTGGGGACTCTGCCAGCTGAGGCTCCAAAGCTTTGGTTTAAATGAATCTGCTCAACAACTGCTTCAGATTCGACCTGGCAGACCCTCTAGGAGGGTGTGCAGCAGCCTCAGGGTGAATTGGGCTGGCTTCCAATCTGGTCCTACAGAGGCATCTTAACAGGCGTCTTTGGAGAATTATCCAACAGTGTAAGTGATTATCTGTGACCTGTAATTTGCGAGGTCTTTAATTTAATGTAATTATAAGGACAGTCCTGGAATCCCTGGCCAGATAATCGAAGGCGCTAGATGACTCCTCAGATGCATGACTTCAACATTTGCCAGGGGAGGGAGACTAGGGGATCCCAAACGGCTGAAGCAGTGTTGTGCGCATGTGATGACTCCCCACAGTGCCTGCAATGTGCCCTGAAAACACTGAGCAAGAAAAATAAAAAGCCAAAGTACTTCTGCCTCGTACTCTTGTGTCTTCCCCCAAAGGGTGCTTCAGTTCAGAGTATTGTTTGTTTGAGGTGTTAGGGATTGAAGCAGGGCCTTCCCACGGAATTATATCCTCAACCCCTTTTTATTTTTATTTTGGAAACAGGTCTCTTGCTAAATTGCTCGGGCTGCACTCAAACTTGCAGGCCTCCAGCCTCGGCCTCCCAAGGGCACCACCACAGTCACTTTAAACCTGTTTTCTTTCCGTAGTCAGCCTGCTTCACCCATTTAGTTACAGCTAATGAAAACTAACACATACACCATCCTGTCAAGAATAATTTTCTTGGGATAAGAGTATAGGTCACTTGTAGGATACCTGCCCGGGCAATTAGAGCCCAGGGTGTCACGCAGGCTCAGCACACCTCGTCCTGCCTCGCATTGAGTTTCAATACACTGCTCGGGCACCAGCCTGAGTGAGGCCCTGGGCTCCAGCCCCAGCCCCCGAAAGGAGCAATGCAGGCACACGCAGTGTGAGGCACCTGTTTCCACCTCAAGGAACTGAAATTCTACCAGGCTGACTGCCCTCACCGAAGCCCCTGCTCTTCTGTCTCCAGGAGGAACCAAGTGGGGGCTTCGCAGAAGCAGGATCAGGCTGGATTCATCCTCCAGGCAAGCAAATGCCAGCCTCAGCTGTGTTCTGTCAAATTCACGGCTGGAAGGCAGATCTGAACACTGGAACCTCACCAATAAGTAAGTAAAACACACTTGCACGTGCATTTGTACACACTCCTACATGTATACCACGCATACATGTATGCAGAGTATCACAGGCATGTATGCGCACTCACACACAAGTATACATATACATACATACCCAGGCATATACATACGCGCATTCACACACACATACACCATCACACATATACACTTACATGTACACATATACATATAAGGGGTGATTGACAAATACAGTAAATGTTTATTTTTTTTAAATAAAGTTTTGCTATATAGTCCAAGATGGCCTTGAACTAACTCTGTACCCTAATCTGGCCTCAGATTTACTGAGGTCTGCCTGCCTCAGCCTCTTGAGTGCTGGGATTACAGGCATACGCCACCACACTGAGCTGAATGTTTAATTTTTTTTAACTTATTAAAATAAAAGACACATTGCCATGACTTCTCCTCAAATTATTGCCTCTCTTTGTGAACACACTAACCCCATGTTCTTGCCATTTTTTGAAGCAATTCTGGAAGTCCTCTCTCCCGAGTGTCTTTAGGAAATGTGACCAAAAATATGGTGAGTGCTGCTGCCAAGTGCCATGCTACAGGAAAACAGCCTTGTAAAACCATGACGCTGTGTCCTCATCCACCTTTCTCAGCCAGCATGGTGTGGGATGGGACAGGTGCCAGTCATCTGGTACAAGCTGGGACCTGACAGGTAGAGTCAAAAGGGACATAAAAGCCATTGCAAAGGGCCCTGCAGTCTGGGAAGCTCACAGAGCCCATCTGGTTTTACAGGTTTGATCCTGCCCCTTCCTTCCACCTGCCACTCCTCCTTTCCAGTTTGGCAAAGAGTCAGAGTGGGTGGGGACAGACAGACAGGAGGGACTGGAAAGTAGATGCCCAGATTGCAGGATTGCAACAGGAAGACTGCACTCGATGAAGAGCCTGAAGAGCTCAGGCTCAGGCTCCTCCAGAGGATCCAAAAACAACTCAGGGCAGCAGGCAACCCTGGCCTTATAATGGCGTGACCTGGCTGTGGCTTCTCCCATGACTGTCCCCTCCCCTTGTCCATGTCCCCATGGTGGGACAGGAGGAATGAGGGTGGAGAGACTCAGGCTTCATCTTCTTCCTGCCCACCGGTGGACACTTGTGACTGACCGGTCGCCCGTGGGGGCTGCCAGGACCCTGGCCACCTCTTTACTTGGCCCTAGGTCAATCCATGAGGTGACAGCTATCCCTCTGAGGCCTGGTGCTCAGGACGACCCAGAGCAGCCCCAACCTGTACACTACTCTCGCCCTCTGAAGCTTACCCCAGGCTCCTGGCTCAGTGTCATGTCTTATGTGGCCCGTATGTGGGGACAGGGCCTTAGCCAGGGCATGGTGACTTGGGTTGGGGCAGAGATGTGGGTCTCTGGGTAAGTAACCTGGGCACACCCCACGTGCCTCCTCCTGCCAGCCCTGCTGCTTCCTGGCTCCATGGCTTCTTCTGACCTTCACACTGAGCTGTATCTCTAGCCCTTTTTTATTTTATTTTATAACAAGTAAAGGTCTCCTTTACTGGTTAAGCTGCCCAGGTTGGATTTGAACTTGCAATCCTCCTGCCTCAGCCTCCCAGAATGCTGAGATCTCATGTGTATACAACCATGGTCAGTTAGTATCTCTCTTTCTAAAACTTTTATATTTATTTATGTAGTTACTTATCTACAATGCTGCAAATCAAACCCAGGGCCTCACACATGCGAGGCAAGTATTGTAAGACAGAGCCCTGTCCCAAGCACTCATCTGCCAGGGAATCAAGCTCAGGACTTTGCATTTGCCTAGCGCTCATACCACTAAGCTAAATTCCCGGCCCTCTTCTGCCAGACTTTTGAGTTAAACGTAAATGCAGCAGGTTGGGGGTTATTACACCCCTGCAATCCCAGCACTCTAGAGTCTGAGGCATAGGACTGTGAGTCTGAAGTCAGCCTGGACTAAATAGCAAGACTCTGTCCCAACAAGCAAACAAATACATAAATAAAAAACAGATTTTTTTAAAGGGACCAGGTTGCAGCTCAGTGGCAGAACACACCTGGGTTCAATCCTTAATTTGGCCCCCCAAAAAAGAGCAAAAGAAAATGTAAATGTAGATGTGCCCTAAGATCCAAAATTTCTACGCCCCACTGTTTACCCAAGAGAGTGAAAAGGTCCACATAAGGCTTAGACAAAACCACTCATAGCAGCCTATCCAGGTTGTCCCCAACCCAGAAACCATCCAAATATTTATCACAGATAAACAATTTGTGGCAAATCCACACAAAGGAAAACCACGGAACTTATGGCAGGGTGTGGTGGGACATGTCTACACAATCCTAGCACTCTGGGAGGCTGAGACAGGAGGATCTCAAAGTTGGAGCCCAGCCTGGGTCATCTAACAAAACCTAGTGTCAAAATTTAAAAGTTAAAATGACTGGGCATGTAGCTCAAACCAAGGTCCTGGGTTCAATCCTAGATATCACAAAAAAAAAAAAAAAAAAGAAAGAAGGAAAGAATTTCCACTAATACATAGTCACATGAATGAATCTCCAAAATGGTGGGCAGAGCAAGAGCTGGTGCTTGTTGTACATCTGACTCACTGTGTGGAGGATCAAACCCAGAGCTCTGCATGCCCAGGGCCATCACCCTGCCCCCGAGTCACTCCTCAACCCTCTCCATGAGTTCCTGAATGTGGTCCTTCCATCTTCTTCCCTGAGTGGGTGGCATCATTCGCCCAGAAGTGGAGCTAGAATGTCGAGCATCTGTGTCCAACCCCAGCCACCGACTGTACTGTGACCCACTGTGACCTTACAGCTTCTGTCCAGCCCAAAAGAACTGTCCCCTTGCTGTACCCATGGACACTCCACAGTTCAGTCTGTTTCTCTCTTCCTTCCGGACTCTCCACCCTATCTTCTTTGCTAGGAAACTCTTCGGGTATCCAAGACCAGGCTTGGCTGTCCCTGCCCACCTCCTTTGATCTCCCTCTCTCTGTCTGTCTCTGTGTCTCTGTCTCTGTCTCTGTCTTTCTCTGTGTCTGTGTCTCTTTCTCTGACTCTCTCTCTCTCTCTCTCTCTCTCTCTCTCTCTCTCTCTCTCTCTCTCTGGTACTGGGGATCAAACCCAGAGCCTCTACCCTGCTACCATGTGCTGTACCCAAGCTGTAGCCCCGGCCCTGCACTTCTAGGACAGTCAGTGGGTCCCCTCCTATGGCAACCTGTGTGCCACCCGACCCTCCCACAAGTCTGTAGAGTCCTGAGGTTCAGGACAGGGGCATTTTCATCGTGGTGTCCACAGAGCACCTGGCACATTCCCTAAACCCAGTACAGACACATTCCTTGGACAGCTGCCAGGCCGGGAGGCAGGGCCCTCACACACACAGCACCACCGCGTTCTCACAGTTGCTCTCCAGTTTGCAGATGAGGAAAGTGCCGCTTAGAGAGCGCCAGCACTTCGGGAGGCTGAGGCAGGAGGCTGGCAAGTTTGAACCCAACCTGGGCAACTTAGTAACTTAGTAAGACTCTCTCTCAAATATAAAATAAAAAGGACTGGGCTGCAGCTCAGTACAGAGGCTGTGGGTTCACTCTCCAGTACTTGGGGGAAAAGGAAAAAGCAGAGAGAGAGACAGAGAGAGAGAGCGAGCGAGCATTCGGGCAATACTACTCTAGGTGCCAAAGAAAGGCTGTGTTGGAGAGGAAGCTTAAGCTTCAAGTGTGAACTTTTTTTTTTTTTTTTTAAAGCCTGAACTCTTACTGGGTGTGGTGGCTCATGCTTGTACTTCTAACATTCGGAAGGCTGAGGCAGGAGAATTACCACAGGTTCAAGGCCAGCCTGGGCCTTGAATTCATCATGTGGATGAATTCAATGTCAACTTGAACTACACAGCAAGATTTTATCTCTGAAGACAAAAAAAACTAAACTAAACAAAGGCCTGAACTCTTCACATTCACTCATTCAATCAACAAATGTCAAGTGCTTACCTAATATACCAAGAACTATTCTGTGGGACAGTGAATGAGCTCTGCCCTCGCCCTCACAGAGCTCACGTGAGAGGGAAGCTCACAATAGGACGTTCAGTAGATTCACCACTGAATTCTCCCTAAACTTCAGGGAAGTTCTCACACCAACACTCCTCAAGCTCTTTAATGAAACTTAAAGGGACGGAGAACTGCCAAAGTTGTTCTTGAAGTTAGCATTACCCTGATTCCAAAACTAGCCAAGGACTCTTCGTGAAAACTACAGGCTAGTCTCCTAAAGAACAACAGACACAGAAATCCTCAGTGAGATACCTGCAAACATAGCGCAACACATCATGAAATAGATCATACACCACAACCGAGCAGGCTTCGTCCCAGGGATATAAGGATGGTTCAACATACATAAATCAAAAAATATAGTCTGGGCCAGGGATATGGCTCCATGGCAGAGGGCCTGCCCAGCAAGCATGAGGCCATGAGTTTGATCCCTACTATCAAATAAATAAATAAATAAATGTATCCCATCACATAAATAGAAGCAAGGACAAAAATCACATGATCACCTCAATAACTGCAGAAAAGCTGGACATGGTAGTGCATACCTGTAATCTCAACACTTGGGAGTTGAAGAGGAGGATCACAAGTTTGAAGTTAGGTGGGACTGCACAGTGAGTTCAAGGCCAGCCTGAGCTACGTGGTAAGACCCTGTCTTTAAAAAAAAAAAATCAGGGCCCGGGGTTTAGCCCAGTGGCCTAAGCACCTGTCTGGCAAGAGCAAGGTTGTGAGTTCAATTCCCAGTACAAAAAAAAAAAAAAAAAAAAACCAATAGGTATAGAAAAAGCTTCTGATGAAATCTAACATCTACTGCTAAATTTGACTGGTTTAAAAAAAAAAAAGAAATCTAACATCTATTCATGATTTTTATTTTTTATTTTTTGTCTTTTTCGTTTTTATCGGTACCAGGGATTGAACTCACGACTGCCTGCTTGCAAGGCAGGCGCTTATGCCGCTGAGCTAAATCCCCAGCCCCTATTCATGATTTTTAAAAAGACCACTGAAGGAAATAGGCACAGAAGGACTTTATTTCAATCTGAGAAAGCCATTTCTGACAAACTTACTGCCAACATCATATTAAATGAAGAAAAAGCTTTCTCTCTAAAATGAAAAATAAGGATGGCCACACTGTCATCACTCCTGTTCAACATAGTACTTAAAACATTAGCCAGAGTAATCAGGCAAAAGGGATTGGCATAGAAGGAAAGAAGTCAAGTATTATTTTTTGCTGATGACATGATCCTCTCCTTACAAGACCCAAAAGGCTCCACCAAAATACTCTTTGAATTGATAAACCAATTCAGCAAAGTAGCGGGACACTAGGTAAACACACAAAAATACTAACGGCGTTCCTGTACACCAGCAGTGAACTCATTGAGGACAAAATTAGGAAAACAGTCCCATTTGTAATAGCTTTAAAAAATTAAATACTTAGGAATCAGCCTACCTAAGAAAGTGAAAATATTTATAACATAAACTATATTATCTAGAAAAAATAGATTGAAAAAGTCATCAGAAAATGGAAAGGTATCTCCTGTTACTGGATAGGCAGAGTCAATATTATCAAAATAACCATATTATCAAAACTAATACATACATTTAATGCAATCTCAATAAACTAACATCATTCCTTACAGAACTAGGGAAAAAAAATCCTAAAATTTATATGCAACCAGAAGAAATCCAAAATAGCAAAAGCGATCTTGAGCAACAAGAACGAAAAAAGTGACATCACAATTTTAGAATTTAAATTACATTTCAAAGCTATAGTGATTGAAACAGCATGGTACTGGCACAAAAACAGACATGCAGATCAATGGAACAAAACAGAGGTTGCAGAAATAACTCCAGACACATTCAACTGTCTGATATTTGACAAAGGAGCCAAAAAATATGTTAGAGAAAAGAGTCTTTTTAATCAGTGGCCCTTGGAAAATCGGTTATCCACAAGCAAAAGAATGAATCTAGATTCATGTCACTCAAGCTATACTGAAATAAAATCAAAATGAACCCAAGATTTAGCTATTAAACAGAAACACTGAATTTTCTGGAAAATAAAATAGGTAAGACTCTTGAAGACACTGGTGTAGGCAAAGATTTTCTGAACAAAACCCCAGTTGCACAAGAAAACCAAGAATAAGTGAATGGCATCACATTGCATTCTAAAAACCTCTGCACAGGACTTCCAGGAGAACATGGCAGACAAGTAACAGCAGCCATGGAGGCTCTCTGAGATTACCAGTTTAGAATCTAGGAGCGGTGCCGTGTGAGGAGTCCTACACGAGGGGAGATGTACCCTGTCGACCCAAGAACGAACTAAGCTAAGAGAAACCAACTGGAAATGCAATCCTGATGCTATAACAGGAACAGATAAAATCTCAGTGTAGAAGCTGGATCCTGCGCCATTGGAAGCCGTGATTTGAATTTCCTGCTGCCCATACTGCGTCCCAATCCACACGGCAGGGAGAGAGACATACAAAAGCTCTGAGAGCTGGAATCGGCAAACCAAATGGCATTGAGAGCAGGACTGGCAGGGAGCCCTGCATCGACCTGCGGTGAGTGAGAGAAATGGGGACCCTTTCATAGACTAGGAGACTCCAACAGAGGACATTCTGGGAATGAGCAGACTAGCCGGAACAGGGCCCTGCAGTGACTTTAGTCGCATATTCCCCTCTCAAGCAGAAGTGGTGGGAAGCGCTTGGCCTGGTCACGCGTGGACTAAGATCCAGTAGGCTAGCCCAAATCAGGTCCCTGCGCCTGGCGGTGTACCCTAGCAGTGAAGCATTCAGTACATTGACCCGAGGGGCAGGCCCAGCAGAGGCTGCCCAGGTCTGTGTCTCCCTAGTACACTGCAGTGGGCGGGAATACCTAGCCAGCAGATTCAAACAAACTGTAACAGACAAAGAGAAAAAAAAACTGGGCCTTCTACATACACTTGTATGGAAGGAACAAAAAGTATGGGAAAAGGGAGCAACAAGAAAGGGTCCTCAGTCCCCAATCCTGAGAACACTGACCCAGGAAAGGTAAATGCAAAAGAGAATGAAGACAGAAAACATGCAATATCAAACATGGCACCTATAGACATAAAGCAGTATCTCCGGAGCCTCATAGACAAGTTCAAAAATGAAGTATTTAATGAAATAAAGCAAGAAATAAGTAGAATAGTTAGAGGAATGCTAAGCACCGCCCAAGAAAAAACAGATAGTGGAATGGAAGAACAGAAAAAAAGGGGATAATTGTTTGATGGAGAAAATAGAGAAAACATAGAATATGTGAAGCAGGTTCAAAGAGATTAACAGGAAACTAAAAACTCTATTGAAAGCTGGCATAACAGCTTGAAAGAAACTAAGGATAGATTAACAGAACTGGAGGACAGATTTGTAAGGTAGGAACATGAAATGAAAAACTTCTTAAAAATAACAAGAAAACAAACAGCAATAATACAAAGACTAGAAGATCATAAGAGGATCTATAACCTAAAAATTAAGAACATAAAAGAAGAAGTAGGGACTCAAACAAATGAACTACAAAAGCTATTCACAGAAATAATCCAGGAGAATTTCCCTAATTTAGCAAAAGGTAAAGATACTCAGATGTATGAGGCATACAGGTCCCCAGCCATCTACAACCCAAATAGAGCTACACCCAGGCGTATAATAATCAAAATACCAGAAATCCAATATAAGAACAGAATGTTAAAAGCCGTCAAAGACAAGAAACAGATCACTTACAAGGGAACACCCATCAGAATTACAGCAGACTTCTCGGCACAAACCATCAAATCACGAAGAGCATGGGGGGAAATAATTCAAGCTTTGAAAGCTAATAACCTCCAGCCAAGATTGATATATCCTGCACAACTGTCCCTAGAAATTGATGGAAAAACAAGGTGCTTCCAGGATAAAGACGAACTAGGGGAATTTGCAATCACCAATTCAACTCTACAGAGATTACTGCAGGATATTCTAAAAATGAAAAATACCAAGATTCCAGAAACAGTGGCAGAGAGGCCACAATGAATGGGCAGGAAGCAAAATGAAGAGGACAAACTGACAACTAATGACAGAAAAAGAGCTCAACAGAGGGCTGGGGATTTAGCTCAGCAGGCATAAGCGCCTGCCTTGCAAGCAGGCAGTCGTGAGTTCAATCCCCGGTACTTTAAAAAAAAAAAAAAAAAAAAAAAAGAGCTCAACAGAATTGAGGCAGAGAAGGTTGGATGGTAGGAACAGCTATTTTGGAGAAAACAAGACATCATAATAGCTAGTGCTGATTTAATATCCTCTTTTTTGAAGTCCCATCAAGCTTTTGTTCTTCTGTCTCCATCGGTTTTAATCTTATTGGATTTTATTATATGTGATAATATAAACAAAAACTTTTATAGACATGGAGATTATACAGAAACCATTGGTCATTTTCTGTTAGTTGATTCTAAATACCCTGTAATACTGTCATTCTCTTGAACGGTTTTACATTGTCTTGATATGTTTGATGCTACAGTATACGAAGTTATACCCAAAGATTTTAAGGGAAGAGACACTATGGTAACTACTATTATGTCGAGATTATCTTGTGGTGAAACACTATTTTGCTTAAATGGCTATGTTTTGACCTGCACTGTTTTGTTGTTATGCCCTCTTTTTTTATCTCAATCTCCTTTTTATTATCTACTTTTTCATTTTTATCCTTTTAATTAAGGGAAAAATAAATAAAAAATAGCAGGATATATTATAGTTACCCACTTTGATTTCCTATTAACTTGACTTGAAACTCTGTATTGCTCTCACCATCTTGTTTTGACTGATTTTCCTCTATTCTGTTATGCTTGATAGTACCAAGTTTGAAAGTATAGGCAACAACTATGAAGACAATAAGATTCATTGTGACGCCCATTCTGGTTGACTATTATCTTCTTTTGAATGTCTCCAATGTTTTGGTTTTATTGGTCTTATTCTTTACCGTTTTGTTCAATTTTATTATAACTGATGATATAGGCAATTCTTTTTAAGATAACAAGAGGCATTATGGTAACCATTGTTGATCACCTTGTATTTTGTTTTTACATTATGTATTATGTCCATCCTTTTGATTTGACTGACTCTGTCCTGGTATGTCACATTTGGTTTTACTTTCTTCAAAAAAAAAGTAATAAGAACAGTGGGAGTAATAAAACCCAAAATGTGTAATTGTCATTGTACAAAAGAAAGGAAAAGAAAGTTCTCTAAATGATATAACTGCGTACATATTTAAGTGTATAAGATAGATAACCATATTACTGAGTTTTGTTGGATCATTGAATAAAACTGTTTGCAGTCTCACTGTTTGAAAGTCCCCTCTGTATGCTTTAATTTTGTAACTTCAACAACTATTTCTAAGATGACAATATGTAATTAACTAGTGATTTCCTACTGTTTATTTTTTCTGAAATTCTGTATAACTTGTACCCTTTTTCTGTTTTTTTTCTCCTTAAATAAAATTTAAAAAATAAATAAATAAATAAATAAAACATAAAAACCTCTGCACAGCAAAGAAAAAAACTCACAGGACAAAGAGACAGCCTATAGAATGGGAAACAATTTTCCAGCTACGCCTCAGACAGAGGACTAACATCAAGAACATATAAAGAACTCTAAAATATTAGCCTCTCAAAGATAAAAGTAAAAAATGGGCAACTGAAATGAATAAATATGTCTCAAAAGAAGAAGTGCAAGTGGCCAAAAAGTACATAAAAAATGTCCAGGCCAGGCACAGAACCCTTGTCCACTGTTGGAGGAAATGTAAACTAGTACATACACTGTGGAAATCAGGATGGAGATTCCTCAAAAAAGCCAAAATTAGAAATTGCACTGGACCCAGATCCCTCTTTCCTGGGCAGCTCCCCCAGAGCTGAAGCCATCCCAGTGCGGTGACCCCCTGCCCACACTAACAGCTGTGTGACTCGGGCAGACAATGGGCTCAGAACCCACTGCTGTTGGCGGGCAGGGTCTGGTGAGAGGAGGTGGGGGCAGTGGGACTCGGGTTGTGCAGGAGGGGTTATCTGGGCTCTCCCTGCGCTCGCCACTTCCTGCCACCCCACCAAGAAGAGACTTTTCCTCTGAGATGCCCCTGCAGTGTCGCCCTGCCTTGGAGCCAGCCCACTATGGACTCAAACCTCTTCCCAATGTGGGCCTCATGTTTTGTGGCTCAGCCATGAGACAGTGACAAAGACACAGCCCTGGACTTCGTGCATGTTAGGCAAGTACTGTATCACTGAGTCCCTTAGAATGCTTATTTTCTGTTTTTGTTTTTGTCTTTTTGAGACAGGGTTTCACGATGCAGTTCAGGCTGACTTGAACTCACTGTGTAAACCACCAGAGAAAAAGCAATCTTAAAGGTGTCTTTGCAGAGATAAAAGACTTCATCCCCAAACTGATATGGAATCTCAAGCAACTTTCGCTAGGTGTGGTGATGCATACTTGTAATCCTAGGGAGGCCGAGGCAGGAAAATCACAAGACTGAATCCAGGCCCGCCAATGTAGTGACCTAAAAAGATGCTGTCTCAAAATTTAAAAATCTAAAAAGGGGTAAGGACACAACTCAGTGAGTATAAACACCCCAGGAAGTCCAATTCCCAATTCTTTATTTAAGAAAAATGAAGTTCTGAAATATGCTAAAAGTAAAATAAGGCAGACAGAAAAGAAAAAAAAAATATTTACATCATGATTCCACTGGTGTGTGGTGCTGGGACAGGCAAACCCGGAGACAGGAGGTAGAACAGAGGTTAGCAAAGGCTGTGCATGTACAGAGATTTGTTTGGGGTGATGAAAAAGTCTTGCAAATCAGGGTGATGGTTGTACAGTACTTTTAACGCTACTGAATTGTACAGGTAAAACAGAATTACAATGGCTAGCTGAGGTGGTACATGTCTGTCATCCTAGCATTCAGGAGGCCGAGACAGGAGGACTGGGACCCACCCAGTCCCCTAGAGATGGCCTGAACCAGAAAGGACAATGGCTGGGGAAAGGGTCCCTGTGGGACAGTGTGAAGCCACCCTAAGGGGACGGCTCTGGGGTACAGAGGCAAACTCTAGAGAGAGAGTATGCAGAAATCTTGGTGTAGGAATGGTGTGTGTGTGTGTGTGTGTGTGTGTGTGTGTGTGTGTGTGTGTCTGTCTGTCTGTCTGTCTGTCTGTCTGTCTGTCATTCTGTCTGTTAACTAGTTCTTGGGGTAGGGGCGGCTTTTCTCATCGCTGATTTTTAAAACTTAGAAGTCACAAAACAGGGGCTGGGGATTTAGCTCAGCAGCATAAGCTCCTGCCTTGCAAGCAGGCAGTCATGAGTTCGATCCCTGGTACCAATAAAAAGGAAAAAGACAAAAAAAAAAAAATTAAAAAAAAGAAGTCACAAAACAAACAAATTATAAATTTGTCTATATAAAAATGGAACTTCAGCTGGGTGTGGTGATGCACACCTGTAATCCCAGCACCCAGGAGGTTGATGTAGAGGATCATTGTGAGTTTGAGACAGTGAGGCTACACAGTGAGTTCCAGTCCAACCTGGACTACAGTATAAAAACAATACCCACCAAAATGCCACAGACTCAAAAGACAAACCAGGAAAATATTTGTAATACAAAAAACACAGTAAAGGCAAATTTCTTTCATAATTAAAGCACTTAGACAGCTAGGCATGGTGGCATATGTCTATAATGACTATACTCTGGAGGCTGAGGCAAGAGGATTGCCACCAGTTTGAAGCCAGCCTGGGCTCCATAAGGAAACCTGGTCCCAAAAAAAAAACAGAACAAAAACAAAATAAAGCATTCATACAAATTCAGTGACATAGTTTACTGTGATCCCAACACTCTGGGAGGCCGAGGCAGGAGGATCCACTGTTGGGGTCCAGGGCCCAGGGATATAGCTCAGTAGTACAGTGCCTGCCTGGCAAGCATGAGGTCCGAGTTTGATTCCCAGTATAGAAATCAAAACAAACAAACAAACACCAAAGTTGGGGCCCAGCATGGGCAACATAGGAAGACCTTGTCTCAGATTAAAATAAAGAGCTAGGAATGTAGCTCAGTGTGAAGGTTCTAGGTTCAATCCCCAGTACTGCAACAAACATTTTTAAAACTAGTTTTTCCTAAAAAACACACACACACACACACACACACACACAACTAGATTTTCTTGAAGGAAATAGTTTATTCTGAGTTGAATATGAATGACAATGGCCTGGGAACTAGATTTAAGTGACTTTGTGTGGCACATTCCTCGCAGAAGAGGTTTCACACAGAACTATGAAGGTCCTGATACATCTACCACAGAAGGATGGGAAATCTCTTCTACGCTCTAAGATATTATAGCATTTTTAGACTGAGAGTTGGTGATAGATGGAAGTGTGCCTCCTGGTAGTTCCAAGAAATTTGTATATTTATTTATTAACAGTACTGAGGTTCAAACTCAAGAGGCTTATGTGGACTGGGCATGTGCTCTATCACCAAGGTCCATCCTTACTCCTATTTTCAACTTCCGCTTTTACTTTTTTGGTGTTTTCAAACACAGTCTCATTCAGGCTGTAGCCCAGGCTGGCCTCAAATTCATGGTGATTCTCCTGCCTCTGGCTCCCAAGTGCTAGGATTACAGGGCTTGCCATCACATCTGGCTCAAATTCCTCTTTGAGACAAGGTCTCACTAAGTTGCCTGGTTGGTTGGCTCCAAGAAATGTATCAAACAGGAGAACCTTAGGGCAGATGTTCAGAGTGAAGCAAATTAGCTCTTATTAGAATGCAAGAATCTTTAATAGAGGTGCCACTTCTTCAGAGAACATCATTTCCCAAGTGCAAGCGGCTAAGAAAAATAGGAAAAGGTGCAGACTTTCTTAATTGGTGTGCAAGTCAGAACCCTGTGAGGCGTCACTTTCCCCAGCCACGGATGGGTGTGGAGGAAGCCAGTGCATTCACACCCCGCCCCTGGTACGCATGCACAGTGGGGGGATTTTTCCTGAGTAGTGACCACGTGCATCCACATTTTAGGTACACAGGGGCTTTCAAGTGCTAAATCTGCTATGAAAAGCAACCCAAATATGAGAAACAAGGGGTTGGGGATTCAGCTCAGAGGCATAAGCACCTGCCTTGCAAGTGAGTTTGATCACGGTACGGATAAAAAAGAAAAAGACAAAAAAGAGAGAGAGAGAAACAACCACAGAGCTGCAGAGTAGCTCCGTGGGAGAGCTTGCCTACCACCAGGAGGCTCTGAATTGTTTCCCAGGGCCATGAAAGAACAGGAAAGGAAACAAAAGGAAGAAATGAAGGACAGGAAAGACAAAGATAGAACAGGGGTGTTCACTAGTAGGGGGCTGATTAGAATATGCATAGTGTGAACCAGGTGTGGGATATACCTCTGTAATCTCAGCATTTGGAAGGCTGAGGCAGGAGGATTGAAGTGAATTTGATGTCAACCCGGATTATGCAGGAAAAAGACAAAAAAAAAAAAAAAAAAAAAGAAAAGAAAAGAAAAGAAAATACTACTCCCTCCATGACAAAGTTCCAGCATTATCTCTTTATATGTATTCTATCCCTGAAGTTCCCTGAGTTCATTTATTTATTTATTTAGTCTTTTTCCTTTTTATTGGTACCAGGGATTGAACTCACGACTGCCTGCTTGCAAGGCAGGCGCTTATGCCGTTGAGCCAAATCCCCAACCCTGAGTTCATTTATTTTGAAGATCCTGCACTTGAGAGGCTGAAGCAGGATCATCCCAAGTTCAAGTTGCACCTAGTGACTCAAAAAATAAAGGTTGGGGATGTAGCTCAGTGGTACAGCTCCCTGTGTTGGATCCTTAGTGGGCAGTGTGTGGTGGCACAGACATGTAATCCCAGCGCTTTCGAAGTTGAGGCAGAAAAATCCCAGACAGCTTCTCAGAAAACAAAAATGGAGTGCCGGGGATATAGCTCAGTGGCAAAGTACTGGCCTGGCAAGCACGAGGTCATTAGTTCAATTCCCGGTATCAAAAGACAAACAAACAAACAAACAGCAACAAATAGATACAGCTGACCAAAACATCTTGACTATGGGGAGATGGAATGTGGCCTATCCAGAGCTGGAATTATCTTGGACCATCTGAGTTCCCTTCAATAGTCAGTTACCTTAACTTTCATATCTGACCTGACATTGTCTGACTGATGGATAAACTTCTGGATAAACACTTCTGGTTTCCATTAGCCCTTGAGCTAAAAAATGCCCAGCAGCTGTCAGATAACATCTGTGACTACAGAGACATTTCCCCAGGTGCCCTGGTCGCCTACCTGATGTTCCTGCTAATAGGTTTGTACTATTTGTGACCTTTTGTCTGTGACTATAAAAGCTTGTGTAACTCCTTCCATTGAGAACATGCCATTCAAGGTGACATGAGTTTGTGCTCCCAGGCCATGGTTATGTACATCTGGCTCAGAATAAGCAATTTCCTTATTTCCTGTAAGGCAGAGTCATTATTTCATTCAGACAACAGGGATGATGCATTGATTGAGTGAATGACTGTGCTGCTGGGGACATAGCAGGTAAGGCCATAGCTCTACCACTGAGCTGTCTTATCACATTTACTTGAGCCTACATTCAGTCCCTTATCACAGCTGCCTAGATGATAAGGTCTACAAATAGACTGTAGTATTAAGAAGAATGACCAGCTGCTGCAGAGCAGGCCTGTGAGATCCCAGCACTCTGGGAGGCTGAGGCAGAAACACCTCAAGTTCAAATCCAGTATGGGTAATTTAGCAATTTAGCAAGACACTGTCTCAAAATTAAAAATTAAAAATGAGCTGGGGACGTGGCTCACTGTGAAAAAAAAAAAAAAAAGAATTGACACTTTTAGGGGCTGGAAATACGGTTCTGTGATAGAATTGATTGTCTAGCATGTACAAGACCCTGGGTTTGATCCCCAGACTGCAGGAAAAATGAAAGCAACCAACACAGGTTTGGGTGCAGGCTTGGATTAGAACACGGTTTTACTCTCTGTGGCTCCCGGGCAGTCACTCGCTTACCTTGTGGAGCCCTGGTAGCAGGAAGGAAAGCTCTGCGCTTCATGCCTTGGGGGGAGCAAAGACAGCAAGGTGAGCACACCAGAAGGGGGGTACCAGGTAAACGCTCTCTCTGCTGTTTCGTACTTGTGGGCACATGGCTTTCCTGGACTGGGGAGGCCTCAGATGTTCTCTGGTTGCTCCCTGGAGGCCCCCGCCTTCCTCTGTCATTTTGGGGCCAACCGAACTTCATCTGGGGAAAAAGGCCAAGGGAAGGAGTCAGCGATTCCATGAAGTATCTGACCCCTGAAGAGGGGCTGATGAGGCTGATGACACATCTGAACAGCACCATTATTACTGATATTATTTTCTTCTCCTGCCTCATCCACTGTCCAAGAATTCTTTTTATTCTTAGCAGAAAATATAGCCCAGTATGGTGGCCCATGCCTAAAATTCCAGCACTCAGGAGGCAGAGGCAAAAAGATTCTTGTAGGTTTGAGGCCAGCTTGGGTTACATAGTGAGTTCAGGGCCAGTCTGCACTACAAAGCAAGACCCTGACTCAAAAAAAGATAGAAAGGAAGGAAGGAAGGAAGGAAGGAAGGAAGAAAGAAAGAGTTAAATGGCACTGGTGACATTTAACAAAAAAGGGGGAAAGGAGCTAGCCCTGGGGGTATTGCTAGTAATCCCAGCTACTTTGGAGGCTGAGGCAGGAGGATCACAAATATGAGCCTAGTCTGGGCTTAGTGATTTAGGGAGATTGGTGTTTCAAAATTAAAAAAAAAAAAAATTAAAAACACTTCAGGATGTAGCTCAGCATGAATACCCTGGGTTCAATCTACAGAGAGAGAAAAAGAAACACAGTATTTTGTTCCTAAAGCATTTGTTGTTAATAAGTTACATGGCTTCATAATATTATATAGTTAGCCAAAAAATATACATCAGGAAAAGAAAAACTTGTATAAATATTTTAATATGAAATTTACAGAGACATCATGGAATTAATACAAGTTGCCTTTGCCCTTTAAAATTATAAGAAAAGCTCAAAGTGCTGGCCATGAACTTCCAGACATTTCTTAGTACACGGAACTGCTGAGGTATGTATACATTTTTTGTGGACTCTGTATATGGTTATATATTAAATGTAAAATACAAATTAATACATTATACAATTTCACCATTATTAATATCAAATAAAAGATAACATTCATCTAAATTCCATTGACCCAGTGGGTAATACTTTATTTTAACTGTTTTAACATGAACATTAGTTTTACTGACTAGGACAGACTCTAACACAAAAGGCATACAAACAGTTGGGAGATCTATTTAGCTCACACATAATTATAATTATTATTATGAATAAATTATGCATTGGACTTAGTCATTTATGTCTCCCACCTTTGAGAGAATTTGAGGAAGATACATATAGTAAAAGACCATTTACCCAGATGCTAAATATCACATCAGTCAAACAAGAAACTATTAAAGAGTAGTATATTATACATATATGTGTGTATATGTGCACATATAGATATATGTGGGGATTGCACTTAGAACCTTGCATTTGCCAAGCAGGCACTTAGGCCTGCTGAGCTAAACCCCCAGCCCCACCTTTTTTTTTTTTTTTTTTTTTAAGATCGAGCCTATATAACCCCCCAGGCTGGACTCTAATTCTTTATCCTCCTGCCTCAGCCTCCCAGAGTACTCTGATTATAGATACCTGTCACAACATCCAGGTTTTCATGTCTTTAAAACTGCACATGGTTCTGACTAGTTTAATGAAATCTCAAGGTATCCTGCATCATTGCACCCTGGACAGGAATCATTTCTTTCTTTCTTTCTTTTTTTTTTTTTTTGTCTTTTTTTCGTTTTTATCGGTACCAGGGATGGAACTCACGACTGCCTGCTTGCAAGGCAGGCGCTTATGCCGCTGAGCTAAATCCCCAGCCCCCAGGAACCATTTCTTTGTGTAGGATCTCCATCCTGTGTATGCCACATCCTCTCCGGTCACCTGGTTACTGTTGAGTTCACTACTGTGCAAAGGGTGTCTCACTTGACAGTCACCTTAAAACTCAAAGAGTTTGGGCCTGGGGATTTAGCTCAGAGGCATAAGCGCCTGCCTTGCAAGCAGGCAGTTGTGAGTTCGATCCCCGGTACCTATAAAAAAAAAAAAAAAAAAAAAAAAAAAAAAGTTAAAAAAAAACTCAAAGAGTTCAGGTGCAGACCATTTGGAAAAGCACAAGAGAAGCCAGAAAGTGCTTCCTGGAAGTGAAAAGGTGAAAAGTGCTGGACTTGATCAGGAAAGAACAGAAATCCTACACCCAGGTTGCTAAACTGTACGGTAAGAACGAATCTTCTGTCCATAAAATCTATCCGTAAAATTGTCAAGAAGGAAAAGGAAATCGCACTAGCTTCGCGTGGCCCCTCAGAACGCAAAGGTCACGGCCACCGTGCGTGACAAGTGCCTAGTGAAGGTGGACAAGGCGCTGAGGGTGTGGGTGGCAGCCGTGAGCAGGAGCCGCGTGGCTGCCATCGACGGCAGCGCGCTCAGCGGAGCCAGAAAGAGCTGAGTTTGTAGGAAGACTTCAGCCAGGCTTCCCCTGAGCAGAGCTGTAGCATTCATGAGGGAATGCCCTTCACTGCAAGCAAGGGATGGTTACACAGACGCAGGCACAGGTTTGGACTGAAAAATGCCAGCGTTCCCACAGAGGCCGAGACCACTCTTGAAGAACTTGCTGCCACATTTCCGGCAGAGTGGAAAAAATTGGTAAAGGAGAAAGGATGTCATAACTTTTATTACAGTAGTTTATGACTATTCAATTTTATTGTTGTCTTTCTTTTATTGTGCTATCTCAAGCAAGTGTAGGAAAGATAGCCTTTATGGCTTCAGGTATTCACTGGGGGCCTGGCAACACATCTCATGCCCCTACTGGTGGGTGGGGGCTACTAGCATTTAATTAAATATCCCCAAATAACAGTGAAATGTAGGTGTCAGAAAAAATGTTCTTCTAAAAACTTAATGGATGGCTCTGGACACAGTCAAGAAAGTTGTGACACAAATGAATTAGGCAAAGACAAAAATGACCAAGTGATGTGGGAGAAATCCTAAAATGCAGGAGGCTTCTGTAATCTGATTGCTTCCCAGGGGCCTTTAACTTTTCCATCTGTGTCACAGAAATCCAGCATGGAGATTGTAACCAGGCTTTAAGGCTGCAGTCTACAAAGTAGATGGAGGAAAATGTCAGTCCGTGCACCCAAATTCAAAGGCAGGGGTTTGGACCTACATCAAAAAGACTGGCTGCTCAGAAAGTTTTCTATCGAGCGACAAAGAGACTCAGAGGCTGGAAAAAAAAAGCCTTGTGGTCGCCACCTACCGAGTAGCAATGGGTGGGGGAAGGGCGGGCTGCTCGGCTTTAAGCCCCAGCAGCAGTGTTGGGGTGGAAACCAAAACAAAGCAAAACGAAAAATCTCAAAATCACTCAATTTTATGCTTTACATAAACATAGAAAAATCTCTGGATTCGCGTTTTAAAAATTTTTTAGTTTAACTTAGGTGAACAGTAAAGGTCGCACATTTTCGAAACTCACTGAGCTCATCAAAGTTGAGAATGCAAAAATAAAGCAAAACAAAAAAACACAAAACCAATAAAAATGGGGCAAGGGAGGGGGTTTGAATTAAACAGCTTAGAGGTTGACAGCATAAACGGGCCACGAGTCAGATTTTCTGCCTCCACACAAGGCTTTCAACTTTGCTTTCTAAAGGTTCAGTGAGACAGAGTGTGGGCAGAGGGGACAGAGAGACACAGGAGTTCCCCGATTCCTTTGCCTGTCCCCAAGTTGGGGATGCTTTTGAGACAAGCTTTGCAAACATCGGCAGAGTGTTCTTTGTGTCCGGGGTGGGGGTGCAGGAAGGACAGGCTCCCCTTGCGGAGCAGAGGGCGACAGGCCAGCCCGGGGCTCCCTGGCCATTGGCAGTTTCCCAGCCTCCCCAGTTGCGAAGAATCTCGGTGCAAGAGTTCGACGGGGCTTACACCCCTAATGGGGCGGGCAAGAGCACGGCAGAAAGTACGCTGGAGCCACCACTGGTCTACATTTCCATTCGTGCACCCCCAGCTCCCCTCCCCCACCCGGCAGCCGTGTAGGCCCCAGGTGCAGCCATGTTCTTGCTCCCACCATCCGCGCCTCCATTGACAGTCCTTGCAGGAGAGAGCCGGGCTCCTCGGCGATCGCCTCGTCCTCCGGCTGCGGCGCTCGCTGGCGCGTGGCATTCTGGAGGTCGTAGTCCGGCGGCTCCTATTGCCTCGCTGCCGGGGACCAATAAAGAACTACAACTCCCGGTGGGAGGTGCTGCGGGTGCGCACGCGCAGCGTGCCTTCGAGGAACAAAAAAAAAAAAAAAAAAAAAAAAAAAAAAAGGAGGAGGGTGAGGGAGACAAGCTCCGGGAGCAGAGCAAGCGGGCCACTGGTTGCCCCCCCCCCATTTTCCCCGCACGCGCTCCCTAACCGCGGTTATCCCGGCCTCTCCCTTCTGTACCCGTGAGCTGATCCAAGTGCAGAGCAAGGCCCTGCTAGGGCGGCCATGCGGTGACAGGAGCGCGGCCGAGACGCACGGGCCCCTCGCCCCCTCGCCTCCTGCTAGCTCGCCAGCTCGCGTCGGTCGAGTTTTCTGCGCGGCGGCCGCATCGCGCGCGGCCCCTCTCGCTTCCCGTCGGCTTCTCGGCCCCGCGCTGCCCGGAGGCGGCTGCACTCGGGTGAGTTCCTCTCGCCTCAGACCCGTGTCCCCCGCGCCTGCCTCGGGTGCCACGGCGAGCGGGGTTTTTTACGGGAGACTTTGTCCCCGCTGGGGCCTGCTTGGAGCGGAATGTGGGAGCCGTCGCCGGCCAGACGCGTGGAGGTGTGTGTGTGGGGGGACTTTGAAGCGAGCGGCCTGCGGGCTGACTAGAGGCCACCCTAAGGCCCAAAGCCAGGCCTCCCGGGGGCCTCCCGCCGGCCGTGGCAGCGGGCGCGACGAGGCGTGGGGGTGGGGCGGTCGCGGGGGACGACAGTTGCACGCGCGCACCGGGTGCGCGTGGGGGAGGGGCGCGCGCACCGCCCGGCGTGTCTGGGCGCTGGGGTGGGGGGGGCTTGCGCCTCGCGCGGGCGGCCCCGCGCGTGAGCGAGCCTGCGGGGTGCGCTGATTGGTCCTCACGTCTGTGCGGGGGCGCGCGCGGTGCCAGGCCCTGCCCTGGGGTCGCGCTAGCCGGGTGTATCTGGGGCTTTTGCGCCGGGGCAGCAGATGCACGGGATTGGCTGGCGGGCGCGGGGGCGGTGCCGCGTTGCCTGGTAACTGCGACGGGGGCGGTCGTGGGGGCGGGAGTCAGCGAGCGGACCGAGGAGCGCCTGCGCTCCTCCTAGTTCCCAGGTGGAGCCCAGTGGGCTTTGTCCCAGTCCGGCGCCTCGCGCCAGCCCCGCAGGGCTTGTTCTTTTTTGGGAGGTGGAAATAAACACAATGACCGGAAGGAAGACTTCAGCCCTTAGGCCATGAGAGTAAACCGTCTAGTTCACCCTGCACCTAGACGGCGAGGATAGGTGGAGAAAACAATCAGAAAAAAAAAAAAGCAAAAATGGCCTTGCCTTTTAACTTTTTCTTGTTTAAAGTTTTGTGTTTTAATGAAGGACGTTCCGCAGCCTCTGTAGCGTTTTGGTTTTGCACACTTTTGAGGTTGAGAGTTGTAGATGTAAGAAAACCCTGTTGGACTTATACTCGGGTCCGTGTTTCAGGGGTGCGCCTCCCCGAAACGCAGTTTGGCCGCTGACTGTGGCTCGCTGAGCCAGCGGGGACACAGGACACAGTTGGTCACTAGTGAGGAGGTGCAGGCCTCGCACCCTGCCGAGGCCTACAGTTTGGAGTGATTGCTGAGGTTCCTCCCTGGATTGTGCCTGCGGCATGTCGCCTCGGGCTGTCGTGTGCCTGATTCTAGGATCTTGGATCTTGGATTCCACCCTCTCGGCTGTGGTGATTTTTCTTTTGGCCATTCTAATGCAGTCACTTCTGTGAGGCCTCCTCCTAGGTTTTGGGCTTGGGAAGTTTTGTTTCCTCGTGGACCTGTGTTGAGTGTTGGTTGTGCCTCGGAACAAACATCTGGGCTGTTCCCGAGATGCGGACTTCTGGATGGACAGGCGGTTTGCGCCTTTGTCTTTCTCCAATCTGAAAGCCTGCCATTGGCAAAGAGCTAGGCGTACCGTTCTGGCTACTGCTAAGGTTTCAGTGTTTCTTATGGCAGACATGGATGGCTCTTGCACACTTCGCGGATTTTTTTTTTTTTTTTTGAGACAGTCTTGCTGTCTTCCAAATCGGCTTTGAACTTGTTTTGTGTTCAGTCTGGACTTGGAACTCTGGATCCTCCTGCCTCAGCCACTTGAGTGCTAGGATCACCGGCATGTGACACCATACCAGCGATTTCATACATATTCCTAACGCCGATGTTCCATTTTCTAGTGAGGAATGAGCCTAGAGAAGTTGGGTAATTTACCTACGGTGCACGTGAACCTGGGATTTGTGGCTGTTGACCCCCCAGCCCATGGTTCTTAATTTAGTGGGCGCTTCATCTCTCTGGACGGCTTGCCAGCCCCACCTGGAGTTTTACAAGTCGTGGTGGGCCTGCTGCTTGCTTTTCCCATGGTGGCTGCAGTTCCCAGGTTGCAGGAGACTCATTCATAAAGGTGCAGAATTAAGTGAGGGACATTTCTTATAGATACTTGCTTTTTTGATGACTTATAAAACTAGATTTTAACCAAAAACAAATTGAACTCCTTACTGTATAAGTTTATTCAGGGCACAGATGTCTTTTTTTCTTTTCCTTTGTTGGTGCTGAATCGTTGGATCTTCTGCATAAGACATTTATTATCTTCTCCCAGTGATGCCTGAAGCATTCCTTCTCTTCCAACACCAGAGTCTGACGTTTGGGTGAAAGGGCCAGAATTTGGCAGTTGCACTGTAAAGATTAAGTAGATTAAGTGGGCATCAATCATCTGAGGTGATGAAGATACTGAGAGGTCTTTTTTCCCTTGGTATTTTCTTTTTCTTCTTCTTCTTCTTCTTTTTTTTTTGTCTTTTTATTTTTTATCGGTACTGGGGATCGAACTCACGACTGCCTGCTTGCAAGGCAGGCGCTTATGCCGCTGAGCTAAATCCCCAGCCCCCCCCACCGTATTTTCTGATGAGAATGTCTAAAGTTTGATTCTACTACTTGTTTGTGCTTTATTTGAAAAATAAAAGTATAATAAAATATATTTGTACAAAAATATTAGTACAAAAAGTATAATAAAATATATTGGTACATGTTTGCAGCACATAATGATTACATTCATCTTGGGGAGTTGGCAGATGGTATAGGACACATCTTAATTCTTTTTCCAGCTCCTTCCTCTTCCCTCGTGTCTTGAATTCATTTCCCCACACTTTACCATTTTCCTTCTGTACTTTACTGGGATTCTACTACTGCAGGGTCCCCCCCCCCCCCATTTGTTCCTACATTTCTGTAATACTTGTGTTGGGTCTTAGGCTATAGCTCAGCAGCACAATGCCTGCCTGACACGTGCAAGGTCCTGAGTTCGATTTCTGGTACCAAACAAAAATCCTTGGCTTAGTTAGTATTTATTATTTTTTTTTGTTGTTATTTGCTTGTTTTTGTTTTTTAAAGACAGAGTCTTG
This sequence comes from Cavia porcellus, assembly GCF_034190915.1. Taxonomy (NCBI): domain Eukaryota; kingdom Metazoa; phylum Chordata; class Mammalia; order Rodentia; family Caviidae; genus Cavia; species Cavia porcellus. The sequence goes on along the minus strand of NW_026947506.1, from coordinate 62,101,913 downwards.
CTATGTAGCCTAGGCTGTCTTTGAACTCCAGGTGATTCTCCAGCCTCGGTATTATTTACTTGTTTCTGGCATTACTCATTTCCTTTTTTTTTTTTTAAACCACTTTGGCCTAGTGAGAAAGTGAAAGTTTGATGTAGTCAGATTGTTATAGAGCCGTTGGTTCATTTGTTTCTTGGTTGTAACTTGATTAAAAACTGTAGAACTTCTAAGTTGGGTGTGTTAGCAATATCTATTCCAATGACTCTGGAGGCTGAGGTGGGAAGATCAAAAGTTTGAGGCAGCCTGGGCATCTGTAGACAGAGCCTGTCTAAAAATAAAACTGGTCCCATTGAGAATACTGGTTGGAGTGAGCCCTGCTTGGCAGAGCTTATGATTTATTTTTTATTTTACTTATTATTTTTTGGTACCGGGGGTCAAACTTACAACCTTGTGCTTGCCAGGCAGACACTTGGGCTGCTGAGCCAAATCCCCAGCCCGGAGTTTATAAATTTCTGTAATGGAGATTTATCATGTTTGTCTTGAAAATAGTGAATCAGTTATGGAAAAAGTTTTCTGGAGCTGGTTGCCCAAAATATAAATTCATTGCCATTTGTTTTTCCCTAAAGATGACGTAAGTTTTCTAACCTGCCTTTTTTCTCCACTGGAGATGTTGACACAGAAACCTAGAGTAAAGGAATTAGGGATAATTGCAAGTTATTTTGTACTAAAGGAAGTAAGAAATTTTAGCTGTGTTATTTGTGGACAGGCCCTCATTCACTTAAATGTTTTTAACTAGAAATTTGACAGCTTGAAAAATGAAACCTAAGAAAATTTTGCTTTATTTATTGTCTATTGTAAAGAACTTGAAAACAGATATGGTGGTACATGCCTGTCTTCCCAACACTCTTGAGAGGTTGAGGCCTGTAGATCTGAGGTTCAAGTTCAATTTGCACAATTCAGTGAAAACCCATCCCAAATTAAAAAGGAGAGAGGGTTGAGGTGTAGCTGTAGGGGAAGACCATGGGTTTCAATCCCTGGTACCAATTCCTCCCCTAAAATAAATTTGTTATATCTCTCTCTATCTAACAAATATATACCTCTATCTATATAACATATATCTATATGTATAGATACAGATCGTACCATTAATTGTAACGTAAATGAGTTTTCAAACCAAAGACATATAAAAAGTGAAGCATTCAGCTGAACTAAACTAAATAAGTGGTCTTGGTCCAGACTGCTTGTTTATGTGATACTGGGGGTGTTTCCCCGCCCTTCACACACTAGCTCTCCAGCTTTCTCTCTCTCTCTCTTTTTTTGTTACCAGGGATCTAACTCATGACCTCCTTTTTGACATGCAGGCTCTTGTGCCTCTGAGCTAAATCCCCAGCCCCCCTTTTTTTTTTTTTTTAACTTTTAAAGGTAAATTTTTGTTTTGGTTTGGTTTGGTTTTTTTGGTGCCATGGTCTTGCTAAGTAGTTTCAGGCTGCCCTGGAACTCTGTTAACCCTGACTAATCTCAGTGGGGACAGTCCTCCTGCTTTAGTCACCTGGAGTGCTGAAATCACAGACAGGTACCACTGCACCCGACTTGACAGGGTCTTGCTTAGTTGCCAAGCTGGCCTGAATTTTCGATTGTGTAGCCTCAGCCTCTGAGCTTGCCCAGCGGTATATAAAATTTTTAATTTTTTTTTTTTACAGTGCTAGTGATTGAACCCAGGGTCTTGCCCATGTTGGGGAAGTTGTCTGTCACTGAGCTATATATCCTCAGCCCTAGTCCTGGACTTTAAAATGTTTAAATTACGTTATCTAATTTGTAAAATGCTTATTTGACAAAAGAGGATGACAGCATGTATTGTGTCCATGTGAGAAAAGGGGGAGAAATTGACCCTCCAAAGTCCATTTTCTTCATTCTGTCCTATTCTTCCATCTGTTTCCTTTCTTCCCTTCCAGACTACTTTTAAAGTATATAATTCAATGACATTTAATTGCATTCGTAATTAATTTCATCCCCATCTCCATTTCTAAAGCTTTATCACCCAAGATAGAACCATTCTGTACCCATGAACCAGCAGCTTGTTCCCCTCAAGCTTTCCATTTCTGTGAGTTTGTCTTTTTTCCTTTTGGGATGACTCACACACAAGGCAGGTGATTGCCATTGAGCTGCATCCTGGCTCGCTGGCGAGAGCGTTCTCTCTCTCTCTCTCTCTCTCATCTGTAGGAGAGTCACTACCCATTAGATAATATTTTTAGTATTGTGTTATGGTTTTTTATTTATAGCTTTACTTTTAGAAAAGTGTTCAGCAAAATGAGTCTCTGAGCTACTGTTCACTATTACTTTCCTGTACTTTTTTTTTTTTTTTTTTTTTGGTATCAGGGATTGAACTCAAGACCTTGTGCTTGCCAGGTAGATGCTTATGTCCCTGAGCTAAATCCGCAGCTCTTTCCTATTCTTCAGATTTTGAAAAGGTTGTTCTTTATTACAGTTGGCACTCACTCATGCACTTCATGTTGACTGACATTGTGTGAAGCCCTGGAAGTATTGAATAGGCAAGTTACACTGTTTATTGGGAGCTTCAGAGAAAGAATGTGTAATTCAGTTTATATACTCAATCTGGTTTATTTTTTCTTTATTTTCTGTTGTTCACGTTTGAATCCAGGACTTTGCATATGCTGGGCATGCACTCTGTCACTGAGCTACATCCTAAGCCTGTGGCTTATTTTTTTGTAGATGTTTAGTGTAAGGTGACTGTGTATGTGTGTCTCTGGGGATTGAACTCAGCAATTGATCTAATCCTTTTTATTTATTTTTTAGTTTTGAGATAAGGTCTTGCTAAATTACAATAGGTTGGCTCAGACTTGGGATCTTCCTGCCTCAGGCTCCCAAGTAGCTGTGAGTTTTTTTCACTGAAATTTGGTTTGTTTATTTGGTGGTACCCCCAGCCTTTTTTATTTTTTCATTTTTAGACAAGGTCTCATTAAGTTGTTAAATTGCCCAGGCTGGGATGGAACTCAAAATCCTCCTGCCTCAATCTCCCCAAATCATGGGGATTAGTGTAGTGTGTTACCATAGTTAGCTCAAAACAAACTTTGAAGATGAGATTGACATCACAGATTTTTATGCATGAAAACTTTTTTTTTTTTTTTTTTTGAGACAGGGTCTCCCTGTGTAGGTCAGGCTGGCTTTGAGGTTGGCCTCAAAGTTGTGGCAGTCCTTTTGCCTCAGCTTCCTGACTGCTGGGATTACAGGTGTGTGCCACCATGCTTGATTTTGTATGAAACCTGTAAAAGGTAAATGTACTGCATTTCAAAGCAGTGGTTTATTTTGATGCTTTTCTGATTTTCTGTTTTGCCAGAGAATAGGTTGTTTTATTTAGCATGCCATTTTATTTTGGTTTTTCTGAGGTCTTGCTGTACAGTTCAGGCTCACTGTGTAGCCCAGGCTGCTCAAACTCATGGCAATCCTCTTGCCTCAGCCTCTGAAGTATTGGGTTAAGCATGCCATTTTCAATTTATATGAAACACTACAGTAACCCATGTACTTTAAAAGACTGAGGCAGGAGAATTCTGAGTTTCAACCTACTCTGGACAATTTAATGAGACCCTGTCTCAAAAAAATTTAAAGAACTGGTGGGGCGTATCGCCAAACTTGGACTTGGAGCTTTCATACTGTAAAAAAAACAAATATGTATGTATGCTTTTTGCAAAGTACTTTATCAAGTGTTTGATAAATATTTTGCTATCACTTTCATGAGCTGTATATGTAGATTATTGTTATTCGCCAGTTAAGTTTGAGATTAAAGTTCTAAGGTTATGCATGTGTAGTATTGGGGACAAGACTTGAATTCTTTTTTTTTTTTTTCCTTAACAGCCCAGTAGAGGGACTTGAATTCTTAACTGTGCCTGATTCAGAAGTTCACATTCATATCTGACCTATTCGCCTGCCATCTGTGAATAATACATTTTAAAAATAAAGTGGGTAATAGCTACTTGATTTTCATTTCCTATTCTAAATCCAAGTGATTTTAAAAATTTGGAGTAAGGTCAAAGGGACATATTCTTTGTGTGTTGGCAGAGTAAGCTGCTGTGGTTAAAATTCTGAGTTTGTCAATTTAAAAGTATAATTAAAACATATGCAACACCGTTGTCTTAAACTGGTATGCTAGGAAAAGTTAAGTCCCTTGAATAGCTTATTAGAGTTTTGTTTTTTAAAGACATTATTTTAGCTACTGTGAATCTGGCAGATCCTTCTATTATTTTATCATTCTTCACTTTACTTGGATATTTATTTATTTTTTGAGATTGGAGGGTTCCTTTAGGACTGAATTTCCTGGTCTCAAATCATCCTCCTGCCTCAGCCTCTTGAGTAGGTAGGGCTACAGGACTGTATCACTTTGCCTGGCTACTTGGCTTTTATTTTAGTTTTTATTACTCATTTAATTTTTTACTTGACTTTTTAAAAAGTAAACTTTCAGTTATTTTTGCTAGCCCCAGATCTGGGAATGGAACTACAGTGCCTCACGCAGGTTAGGCAGGGATTCTACACTGAGCCCTGGCTCTTTCTGTTTGTCTGCCTTTTTTAAGAAATGAGGTTCTCAGACTATAAAGTACTAAATATGCAAAGTAGAGCCGTTCATTTTTTATTTTGCATAGATCATTTGATGTTAAATGATAGCAAGTTTTATTTTAGCAGATAGACGTTAAACCAGGCATGGTGGCACATGCCTGTAATCCTAGCACTTGGGAGGCTGAGGCAGGAGGATCTTTCCAAGATGAAACTAGCTTAGGGTACAAAGTGAGCCCACGTCCAATCTGAACTGCATAGTGAGACCTGCCTCAAAAAAAAAAAAAAAAAAAAAAAAAAAAAAAAAAAGAGAAAGAAAGAAAGAAAAGAAAAAAAGCAAAAAGAAAATCAAGAATTCAGTATTTTCAAATGTCTGTAACAGGGACTGGGGATTTAGCTCAACAGCATGAGCAAGTGTGAGGTGAGATTGTGAGTTCTATCTTTGGTGCCAAAAGAAGAAAAATGTGTAATCTGCTATACAAATTCCAAAAGCTGTCTTTATCAAGGAGTTTGACTTAGGGATTTCTAATTTTCTAAGCACTTGCCGTTGTATATATTTTTCTAAAAATTGAGGTAAATCAGCTAAAATGGATGATGTGGCTGTATTTCTTCTGTCTTAAGTATAAGGATAGATTAGTACAAATTGTGATACTTTATGCCTTGCTATCAGGTATTGTAAAACACAACCTGGTAATGAAATACCGTCTTGACTTGTTTCCCTTAGGAGAAGACCTATTAAGCCCATAAAGCTTTTGGAAATGTGAACTAGGGGCTGCGGCTGCTTGTGCAGATCTCATCTCAGAGGCTGAGCAGGCTCAGGCCTGGTTAGTACTTGGATGAGAGGAATGTGAACTAAAGTACGCTTCAGTACTAATAATTAGCCAGCAGGACAGGAATTTTGGGAGGTGCAGGGGCTGGCATGTTGTGGAGAGTGCTGGTTCAGTGTTGTGGGGCGAGGCGCGGTGTGTTTGATGGCTGCCCTGTTACAGATGGGTGGTGCGTCACACTGGGGTGCAGAGGGTGGAGAATTAAGAAATTGGGAGAAAAGCACAATGCATTCAAAAGACTTTTTTTTTTTTAAGAAATCTTTTCTAGGATGACGAAATGACACGTTGATTTTTTTTTTTTTAACTTTTTATCGGTACTAGGGATCGAACTCACAACCGCCTGCTTGCAAGGCAGGTGCTTATGCCGCTGAGCTAAATCCCCAGCCCCAAATTTTAATTTTTACAAGGACTTTTTTTTTCTTTTTGGTGGTGGGGATCGAACTCATGACCTTGTACTTGTCAGGCAGGCACTTACACCACTTAGCTAAATCCCTAGCCCACAAGGACCAATTTAAAACTGGTCCAGTAATAGAAAATTATAGTAATTTATTTTGAGAATTTATGAGAGTTTGCAATTCAGAGTGCTACCTGCAGACACATTAGAAGCTTTATAACAATTGTGCACTGTGAAGATGGTTATCCAGTTGAGGAAAAAGAGGCTTATCTGAAAAACATAGGAAGGGACAATTTTGACACAAACTGCCTTAACCATCGTATTACCCTAATTTCCACTGACGTTTTTCAGAAGTTAATGTTTTAAGTGTAGTTACTAATGTTACCTGTTAAATTTGAGTTGATAATGTGTTCAGTAATTTTATTTATATGATTAATCAACATGATAGGTTTAAGATTAAAAGATCTGATAAAAATCACCTGGGGTAGATTTTGACAGTACACTGCAGCCAGTGATAATAATTATGGTGTCACTTTGGTGTTGGGTGAACAGCTCAGCTGGGATGCTGGTGTTCATTTTTTGATACAGTGGGGGTGTGGTGTGTGCTGCCTGTATGCAAGATGCTGGGAAAGAAGGACTTCTTTTATTAGCTCCCCAGCTTCCACATTTACAGTCGTTAACAATACTTGCAGCTGACCTGTTGATGGGCTGCCTGCACAGAGTTCATTTGATGATGTGTGGGTAAAGTGCAGTATTTACTTTCAGAGTATTTACTTGCATCAATTTTCAGTTTTTCCTAAAAATACAAGAAAGAAAAACTAACCCATTTCCAGATTCTTCAGCTAATAGAGACTGATTGTGATCAGTAACTTACTGTTTAACTTCCTCTACTTCAAGTTTACTTTCAAGTTGTCATAGGTGCAGAGCAAGTGGCAGACAGGTTGGCCAGGCTGCTGAGTAGTGTGAGGCTCTTTCCTCGCTTGTGCAGAGCTGTGAGTTGGACACCCTGTACCATGCAAAGAAAAAAAGCACAAACTCTGGGGAACTTTTTTTTTTATTTTTATCGGTACTGGGGAGGGGAACTTTTTTTTGTTTTTGCAGTTCAGGGAGACCAATCCATGGCCTTTTTTTTTTTATCGGTACCGGGGATCGAACTCATGACTGCCTGCTTGTAAGGCAGGTGCTTATGCCGCTGAGCTAAATCCCCAGCCCCCAATCGATGGTCTTTTACATAAGAAAGTTTTATACTACTAAGCTGTAGATTGAGCCTGTGGAGCAATTTCCCTCTCCCTATCAGGTCTCAACAGCTAGTTCCAGCTTTAGCAGCCCAAGGGATTACTGGTGTGTGTCATCACATTGGGTTGAGAAAATTTTAATACCTTGGTACATACATATTTAACATGTTCCTGAAGGGGTCATGATCTTGCTTAATCATCTGATGTTAACCCCTAGTGATTCATACTGGTAGGAACATGTTAATAAGTCAATCAGTTATCTACATTTCAAGACAGGGGTCTTGCTGTGTAGTTTAGGCTGGTCTTGAACTCACGTGGTAGGCCAGGCTGGGTTTGAACTCTCAACAGTCCTCTTGCTCAGCCTCCCAAGTGCTAAGGTTATAGGCATGTGCCACCACACCCATTTTAAAATAGTTTTTAATCTTTGAGTTTCATGTTCTTAATCTTTTGAATGACTATAGAGCAAGAGCAGTCATTTTACAGAATGGCTTTGCACGTGGGCTTGTCTAGTTTCCCTCACACTTAGACTCAGGTTAAGTATTTGCACTAGTCTGCAGGTGTCTTGCAGTGTGTTGGGTGGGACATGAGTCTGGTTGTTTGCCTCCGGGAGCACTTGGTTCAGGTGGCTTGTATCATGTTTACCTTTTCAGTGTGTGTGACAAACTTTGGAGCAAGTTTCTTTTGTCCTCTCTTTTTGGAATTAAGGAACTGTATTTTCTGAGAGACTGAGAAGGAGAGGGGTGTGGTGAAGGTCGGTGCATGAACTTAAATTCAGTTATAGTTAGGGGGTGAGGATTTAGTTCAGCAGCATAAGTGCCTGCCTTGCAAGCGCAGTCGTGTGTTCGATCCCCGGTACTGATTTAAAAAAAAAAGTGCAAGAAGACAATTACTTACTAAGACATTCATCATAAACCTATGATTAAGAATTTCCAGTAAGACCAAATCTGTCAGGTTATTAATGGAGTTCTATATTTTAGGTGACAGTTAATTATAAGGAAAGCCTACCTTAAACAGTTAGTTATCACAGGGAGGTGAATAAAACTTAGAATTTTCAGAAGTTAACTGATAATCTTTTAGTGTACCTCTAAGTTCAACATCTATTAACTAAGCATCTTTTCTTTGTGGTAGGATCTACCTTCTGCTTTCCTGGGAAGGATGACATTACATCATTTGATGAGCCTTTTTCATATATTTTTTGTTGTTTGTTTGCTTGTTTTTGCAGTCTAAAATAAAAATATTAAATACAATTTTAGTTCTCACAAGATAATGTCTTAATTTTGTACTAATTCAGATTAGAAGAAGTTAAACTTTGATCAGTGATAGTCGTACCCAGGTTAACATATTTAAGGAAAAGGAGCCAACTTGGGAGATATGATCAGAAAGTGGGAAACAAAAAGTAAAAATCCTCTAAATGATAACACATTTTTTAAAATAACGAAAGTTCAGTTTCATTTTTTTGGATTAGAACTAGAGAGAGCCCTAAGCCCCTATGGTCTGTTCTGATCCTTATTGCTTACATATGTCATTTACCCTTGTTTCTGTTTACTATGTATTAAAATTGGTAGTACTGTTTACTTAACTACCTCAGAGATGTGTTAAGGTATAATACATTAAATTTCATGAACTGTTTCTCAGTCTCATTTAAAATTTCAGAAATTTGGACCTGTTTGTACCACAGTGTGATATTCAGAATTTTATTTCACATCAAGCTTTGATAATTAAACTGGAAAATGAAGTTTATACAACCCTTTTGTGGATCTGGCCAAATAACACTCAGATTTCATGTGGCTGCTATTGTAGTGAAAATGGATGGGATGGACTTTTTTTTTTTTAAGTGCAAGGATTTTTTTCTTCAGATATTCTAGATGACCATATTGTAGTAAATACCATAGAGGTTATGGGCCTAAAGTGGTAATGTGACCATTTTGGGGAGGGGAATGCCATTAAGTTTGAGACTTCATAGCCACATTTAAAATACCTCAGGCTAATTACTGTTAATTTGGGGGATGAACTTATTTTTGATAGTGAGAATGGACTAATTCAAGAGGAAGGTCTATAGAGTTTCTGCTGTTCATAAAATTACATTGAGTTGATATGTTTTTACAGGTGGTAGTTTTCTTTTTGAAAATTTATTAAACACTTAAAATGTGAACCACATATGTTTGAACTAACTATCTGTTCTAACTATTTTGAGAGTTTTTAACTAACTACTGGAAATCCTTAACTAATCACAGTAGTTTTTTCCTTTTTCTCCAGAATGATTTTGGTTAGACATTCTGTGTTATTATTTTTGGGTAACCATATTTCATCTAAACACAGCCTTTTCTGATCTTTAAAATTTTAATCTAAAGATAGAATCCCATTTTTAATTAAAGAAGTAACAAAGTCATTTTTTTATTCTTTAGGAAATAGCTATTGCCAAAGTAAAGAAAGAGGTAGATACAATATTTCATCTTGTTACATAATTGGGATGTGATTTGCAAATTGTATTCATGATAAAATTTTGAGTTTCAAGGGATAACAGTGTTCATTTATGCCATTTCTTCATTCCAAGACGGTTCTATTCCATTTTAGAATTTTGAAATATGTAATTTGAAATCCTTAAATAAAATTTGGATTTAATTTTATAAAAAAAAGTTACTGTCTCTCTGAGTTTGAAAATTCAATTGTAGTTGCTTAAAGTGTTTTGGTTTAATGACTTTGAAATTTATAGATAATGAAATTGGAAAACTTTAAAATGGGATTGAATTTTACAGTGCAGTTTGGCTAAAGAGGAATGGGGAGAGAGTATCTGTCAGTCTTAGATCTGGATTCTCTAGAATTTGGGGGCTGGGATGTAGCCAGTGTATAGTATTCCCCTGCATGTGTGAGGCTTTGGGAATCTTCAGTTCCCAGCACTAAAAAAACAAAAAACTGGTAACTTGAATTGCCCAAGAGCCCAGGACCTTGGCCTCCCTGTGATGCAGGGGATTCAATGCAGGGCCTCATGCAGGGTGCTAAGAAGTACTCTTATCACTGAGCTTTACACATCCTTGCAGCTTATCCTTATGTTGTAGATAAAATGTGTTTTGTGAGTTGGGTTAGGTAGATGTCAGCCCATCAGGATAAACATTCCAAGATACAAAGTTAATTTCTTTGTTGTCTTTCAAAAGACAAACTCATAGAATTTGCAGTTCAAAAAATTCTTTCAAAAACAATACATTTTCAATGGAAACTACTAGATAGACATAGGTAGAAAAAAGGCAAATATAATGTTTTAAAAAACTAATTGTAAGGCTGAGTGTAGTGGTGCATGTCTGTAATTTCAGCATTCCAGAAGCTGAGGCAGGAAGACCTGTAGTGAATTCAAGGCCAGCCTGGGCAATGTAACGAGTTGAACTATAGGGAGACTGTCTCAAAAGTCAAGAAAAGTTAAATTGTGTTAAATGTATATTGATAGTTTAGAAGTGAATTGATGTTGTGAAAAGCAGGTTTTGGTTTTAGGTACACAGTATATCGGTTAGAACACTGGAGATTTCAGAGTTTTAAGCATACTAGAAGATTGCTACCATACTACATGATAATCTAATGCTAACTGAATCCTTTCTAAGATAATGCCAACTGAAAGGACAGTTAGATCCTTTCCATGTTAGGACAAAATGTATAGTCTCTTAGATAGTGAATTTTAAACTTTTACTTGTGTACTATCACTTTAATGAAGTTTCTCATACATTTTCATTTTTGAAAGTTTTAAGATCTCACTTTTTCATAGGATTTAAGCAGTACTTAAAGTTATTTTATTCTCACTGAAGGTGTTTCTTTGAGTACATATGTTCCTTCAGTTTTGTTGAAAGTTTGACTTTAGTGACTTAAAATGAATTGACAAAGTAAAGTTTTAAAGTTTTAACTTAAGTTCTAAAGGTAAATGGACACTAGATCTCTTATGAACGAAGACAGCTGGAAGAGGTAGAAAACAAAGGGAACCTCAGATGCAGGCTTGGGGGCAAGAGCATCCACAAGCACAGGAAAGTCATACTGTTGTTTGTTTTGTATTTTTGAGACAAGGTCTCACTATTTAACTCAGTGTAGCCCAGGGTGTCCTTGAACTCAAAACTTCTTGACTCAGCCTCCTGAGTGCCAGGATTACAGGCATCACAGTGTACATTACTATGCCCAGCTCAGGGAAATTAAACTGAATCTTTTGGAGTAGAAGCCAGATCTTAAGCATGGATGGGTGATGTTTTATTTTTGGTAAAAATTCCCAACTCCCATTTAAGTCCTTAAACCTGTTAATTAATTACAGAATTGAATAAATAGTATCTGTTCTAAATATTGTCTGTACTCATTCATGGACAAATTAGCTGGTTTTGCAGATTTGCTCAATGTTAATTGACCAAAGTATCAGGTTTAGTGAATATTCTTCTAGTGCAAAACTTTGAGTTATGACAGGTATGGTGGTATGTGATTATAATGCAAGTACTTGTGAGGCCAAGGCAAAAGGATTGCTTCAAGTTTGAGGCCAGTTTGGGCTACATAGCAAGTTTCATGCTAGCCTGAACTACATAGTAGGACCTTGTCTCAGAAGGAAAAAAAAATGAGTTAGGACCCTGTCTCAGGGGGAAAAAATGAGTTAGGAAATGGTTTTTACAGTCATGAAGTTTTTATTTCATCATATTTATGTAAATATTCAGGGTAAATCTTGTTGCTTATTACAAGTAAAAATAAGCAAATTGAGTCTGAAGAAATTTTTGTGCAGAAAAAAATAAATTATGCTTGAACAGTTGAAATCCATTTCTTTCTGGTTGAGACTGAGTCTTTGTCTTTAGTTGGTTAAGTATACAATTTCTCGAAACTGTTTCAACTCATGACTGATTCTTACTGCTAAAAGACCTACATTTGCCTGTCAACAGTGTTTTGTGACAAATAATGTGTTCATCTATGATTGATCTATTTATTACTCATTCATGTTTTTTCTTTGAACCAAGTTCTTTATCTTCATAGAACATGACTGATTTTGACGTATACTCCATAATGTCATGTAATCTTTGCTTTATGAACAAAGCATACTTCTTTTGCAGTTTGTATGAATGGCAGTAAATTTATTGCTCAAAGGTTGCCTAACCTGGTAGTTCTAATCATTGTGTAATTATTTATCTTGGGTTCCTTTTTTTTTTTTTTTAAAGTTGTCTTTATTACTCTGTTTAAAATAGGCAGTTTGGAATTAGAAAAGGGAGTTCTAGTTCCTTGTTATAAAATTTAATGTATATGGTGGGGCTGGGGGGGCTCAGTGACACAAGTTCCTGCCTGGCAAGTGCGAGGTCGTGAGTTCAATCCCCGGTACCAAAATAAAATAGAATAAAAAATTAAATGTATATATTAACGGTATTAGCAAATCACCTAATTTTTATTTGATGGGCTTGCTCATTTATAAAATAACAATGAAGAAGTTGAACTAAAATATCTTCAATTTCTTCTTAATCTTTGGTTGTTTTGTAAGTTTGAAATGGAAAGATACTTGTTGAAAATTTAAAAATGAAATAAGGGGGGCTGGGGATTTAGCTCAGTGGCATAAGCGCCTGCCTTGCAAGCAGGCAGTCGTGAGTTCGATCCCCGGTACCGATAAAAAGGAAAAAGACAAAAAACAAACAAAAAAAAACCACATACAAAAATGAAATAGGGGGCATGAATGTTAAAAAAAAAAAATGAAGATACATGTTATAGTATCTCTCCACTTACCAGTCTGACTTGAAGCTTACTTTTAAGCAAAATATATTGAAAATTTAGATGTATTTATAGAAAAGTGTAGCTAAAAGAAAATGGAGAACCTGTATTTGTTAGAGTAATGATAGTGTATGAAAATCTTGAAGCATTCTCTTCCTTGACTCTATAAAATACTTTTTGTGTGCTGTTGAGTATTAACAGAGAGGATCAATAAATATATGGAATTAATTATTGGCTTGTTTTGAGGTACAGCAGATCAGAACAGCAAGGACACAGATAAACCTAATCCCTGAAATGGATCTCCAACAAGAAACACAAGGAGATTTTAAAGAATGGCTCTGTTTTCAGAGATAAAAAGTCACCCCATCTATTTAAACAGTAGTCGACCAGAATAAAAGACGAAAAAATGAAACAGCAGCAGGCAGTTATTTCATCTTTAAAACTTATAAAGAAGGATTAAAAATAAAAGGTGAAGTATGAAAAATCATAATGGGAAAAACAAGGCGCTGGAATCGGCCGGAGGAAAGTGCGGCGGTCTGGGTACTCCGTCACCGCGGTCCCTCCTCATCTGAGGTTTCCCTTTCTCCAGTTTCAGTTACCACGGGTGAGTCTGCCATCTGAAAATATTAAATGGAAAATTCCAAAACTAAGTGATCCATAAATTCTAAATTTCATGCCGTTCCAAGTTGCGTGGTGCAGCCTGTGAGCCCCACGCAGGGCATGATTTGTCCCTTTTGTCCGGGATGCACTGTCCTTGTCCCCTGCCCTGGTAACTGTCGTGGCAGATGCAGCCCTGTCGTGGGATATCATAGTGTTTCCGCTCGAAGTAACTCCTTTTCATAATGGCCCCAAAGCTCAGAGTTCCAGGCAGGCCATTTGGAAATGCACAAGAGAAGCCAGAAAGTGCTTCCTGGAAGTGAAAAGGTGAAAAGTGCTGGACTTGATCAGGAAAGAACAGAAATCCTACATCCAGGTTGCTAAACTGTACGGTAAGAACGAATCTTCTGTCCATAAAATCTATCCGTAAAATTGTCAAGAAGGAAAAGGAAATCGCACTAGCTTCGCGTGGCCCCTCAGAACGCAAAGGTCACGGCCACCGTGCGTGACAAGTGCCTAGTGAAGGTGGACAAGGCGCTGAGGGTGTGGGTGGCAGCCGTGAGCAGGAGCCGCGTGGCTGCCATCGACGGCAGCGCGCTCAGCGGAGCCAGAAAGAGCTGAGTTTGTAGGAAGACTTCAGCCAGGCTTCCCCTGAGCAGAGCTGTAGCATTCATGAGGGAATGCCCTTCACTGCAAGCAAGGGATGGTTACACAGACGCAGGCACAGGTTTGGACTGAAAAATGCCAGCGTTCCCACAGAGGCCGCGACCACTCTTGAAGAACTTGCTGCCACATTTCCGGCAGAGTGGAAAAAGTTGGTTAAGGAGAAAGGATCCCGTCCAAAGCGAGCCTTCCCTTGTGATGAAAGCAGGCAGAAGAAGGGTGAGCACAGTACAGTAAGATCCTTTAAGGGAGAGAGAGACAGACTACTTTCCCGTAACTTTGATTACAGTATATTGTTTTAACTATTCAGCTTTCTTGTAAGTCTTACTGTGCCTAATTTATAATTATACTATATTTTAGATGTATATGAATGAGGAAATACATAGGGCACACAGGATATGTTTCTGTTGTGGATTTCAGCCATCCCTGCAGGTCTGGATAATCAGTGAGCACTGTACTTTTTCGTGTGCCTGGCATGCTTTCTTATCATTTATTCCTGCTTTGCTTTTTGAGTAAGTGCCTGCCTTCTAGTCTTTCTCTTTCTAGCTAGATTAATAATGACAGTGTGTCTCCTGTAATTTTGTTCTAACTAGTCATAGTAATTGACCTTGGGGTTGGATGGTGACACAAATGCTCAGGTCTTTTGTAGAAAAAGTAGCAGGAAAAATACGGAGTGCCTTTAGAGTCACAGTACAGGAAGATGTGTGATAAGCTTATAGCTGCACTGTGGCTGTCACGTCTGCACTAGGAGAGGAAATCCATTTACTCGGGAAGTGAGGCCTGCCCTTCAAGGGAGTAGAACAGACACTGATTACGTGCTCACATTCTTCACTCTTGCTTGATGTAGTGTCAGTGCAGCCTGTAGACTTAAATAAAGCAATAAAAAATTTTAACAGCTTGAATTAGGAATTTATAATCTCAGTCAAAAATAGTTCTAGGTCATATTGTAGAGAATAAAGAACATGTCAGGTATGATTCTAAGAGTTGACGGGCTAGTGAAAAATAACCAAAAGTGCTTAAATATTATAAAACAACACTTTCACTAAAATGTCAAAAATTTGCTACTGTAAGAGAAGAATTTTCTAAGAAAGGCTACCATTGGGATGGGGATATAGCTCAGAGGCACAGTGCCTGCCAGACAAGCCCAAGGTCATGAGTTCAATTTCTAGTACTGCCTCCCATCCCAAAGGCTGCTATTAAAAGGAGAATAGAGGGCTGCAGGTGTGACTTAGTGGTGGAGTGCCTGCAACACCTTGAGCTCAGTCCTCAGCACCCCTGTCACCCATAAAATGAAAATGGGAATTCAGGTAACAAAAATGGGACTCACTTTTACTACTTGAACTTGTTTTGAAAACCTTGTGGGTTGACAGACTCAGAAGTTAAAGCTCATAACCTGAGAAAATAAGATAGAAGACCCTTCCTCTCAGTAAGGTAGACTCCCTCCCCTAAAATGGCACAAGGGCCTTTGAGAAGGGAGGTGGTCTGTGCGCTTGAGTGCTCCAAGGACTTGAATTATGGTGATTCCAGGTCAGTAGCATTTCTAGAAATGTGGAGGAAGCTACTTTTATTCTAAACTTCATGTAACAAATAATTATTTTTAACTTAAAATGGCCAGCACACACAAATGATTAGGCATACAAGGAAATAGGTACTGGAATATGATCAGGAAGAGACCAGGAAAAAAAAATGAGACTTTGGAATTGGCAGAGACTATACTTAGGTTTGAACAGATGGGACAAGATTAAAAAGTGTTTAGGAAGTGTAAAACTGTGAAATATGACTTAGTGGCAGAGAGAAATCCTAGAAATGAAAATTATAAACAAAAGCCTGTTGGATGGTTTTAACATCAGAGTTAAACACAGATTAAGGAGAATTAATCAAATGGAAAGTAAGTCAGAAAAAATACAGTTTAGTACTAGGTAAATCTAAAAGAAGGTTAGAGGTCTAAGGGAATAAACTGAAAACTAATGTGGTTCAGTAGACTGGGAGATAGAGAATGGGGAGAGTATGAAGAGATTGCTTCCCATAATTGAAGGGTTACAACCAATAGTCAAGAAGACTAATGAGTACCATTGAATAGAAAGCAGCCTACATCTAGCACACAGTGAAACTAGAAAATGGGGTAAGGGAAGCATCCTAGAAAACACCAGGAAGTGAGTGTGGGGATCACCTTCAGAGAGACTGTAGAGGACCAACCTCTCAGTGGCAACCCAAACTTTAATGAAGCCAAAAAGTGTTGAAATAACATCACTGTACTGAAAGGAATTCATTGCCAATCAAGGTTTCTATTCCAGTGAAAATACCGTTCATGACAGATTTTTTTAGCAAACAGTTTGTCACCAGATGGAAATTCTACAGGATTAACATCAGGCAAAAGGAATATCTGAGATGCAAGAAGACAACAAGCAAAGAATATCTTAAGTGAAAATTAAATTGTTTTGAACAAAAGTAATGTTAGATTGAAAATAAATAAAATACTCATACTGATAAATTAAGGCATTTCATCCATATAATATCAGATTTAAAAGAAGGAAGAAGGACTGGAAATTATTGGCAGTTTATGCAAATATTGTGGAGTCATCATCAGCAGTCAGTTTAGTAATGGGCACAGGACCTAAGTAGAGACACCCAAGAGGAAATACAAATAACAAACTATAAAGACATACTCGTTCAGTAAAAAAGAAGTCCAGACATTTTAATAATAACACATATGTAGTGGGTAGGTCAGAGCCCTCTAAAATAGTGGTATGGCTGTTCAGTTTATTATTTTTAAACATTTCTCTTTGTTTGTTTTAAACAGGGTCTCTCTGTGTAGCCCAGTGTGGCCTCAAACTCTCAATCTTCCCACGTTAGCCTCCTGAGTACTGAGATTATAGGCATGTACCACCATATTCACTTTAAGCATTTCTTGTAACAAAAGTTTTGGTATTACATCTCAAGAACTATAAAGATCTTCATGCACCCTGGAATGATAGTGCACACTTAAAATTTCTGCACTCTGGAAGGCTGAGGCAGGAGGATTGCAAGCTGAGCAATTTAGACATTTTCTCAAAAAAATTAAAAAAGGTCTGATACAGCTTCATGTCAAGGCTCTGGGTTCCAATTCTAGTACCAAGAATAAAACAAAAACGAACCCCCTCATGCTATTTACTTCAGTGTGGAGAATTTTAAACTATTAAAAAGGCAAAGTGGGTATGCTGATGGTATATAAAACCTATAATCCCAAATTCAGGAGGCTAAGGCAGGAGGATCAAAGCAAGTTTGATGCTGTCTCAAAAGAAAAGAAAAGAAAAGAAAAGAAAAAGGCAAAGGTAACTTTAAGATGTTAAAAGTATTATGTTATACCATTTTGTTGGACTAGCCTTGTAGATATTAAAATGATACTAGTTGGAGAATATGTACTAGTAGAAGATGCAAGTACATCCCTTGAGGCAAGGTCACTCAGGAACAATGGATTAGGCTTCTGGAATGTTATGAATATATCCTGAAGGTGTGTGTCCCTGCGTTCCCATGCCTTTTCACTACATGGTACCTTACTCTAGCCCTGTCCTTTTCTCAGGGAATCTCCCTGTCTGCTCTTTCTCTCTAGGGCTGTCACTGCACCAGCAGGCCTGGCAAGGGGCTGTGAAGAATGCTCACTTGGGAGTGAGAAAGGACTTTGTGTGCTGCCTTGTGTTCCTTCATTTCCCTGGATTAACTCATTCTTTATGCCAGCTACCACTGTGGTGCCTCTAGCAGCCCTGAGACTTTAAGTAAACATACGTGGCATACTTTTTTTCTTTGTAGAGACCTACCGAGTGGTAGAACTTTCTGCGATGATGAAAATATTCACTATCTAGGCACATGCAGTTCCAAGCACTAAAATACAGCTGAGGCTACTGAGGAACTGAATTTGTAATCTTACTTAATCTCAGTTTAAATTTAACTACTTAGGGGCTGGGGATTTAGCTCAGCGGCTAAGTGCCTGCCGTGCAGCAGGTGGTCATGAGTTCAATCCCCAGTACCAATAAAAAGGAAAAAGACAAAAAGAAAAAAAAAATTAACTACTTGGGTCTGTTTGCTCCCCTGCTGGGTAGCACCTCTCTCTAGGGGCATAACCTCTAGGTTGTTCCTTACTGATTTCTGCAGTGGGTGATGGCTCTTTTAGTGTTTGTTTTGAGTAGTTTTGGGGATTAAACCCAGGGCCTTGGCACTAAACTACATCCCCAGCATTTTAAAAACATTTTCACATTTTGAGACAAGACTTACTAGTTGGCTAAGTTGCCCTCTTCAGGCTTCTCAAAATGCTGGCACTGCAGATGTGCACTATCTGCACTCTTCTTCCTTCTGCGGAGGATCACCCTTCTGCCACCCCAGCCCCCTCAGGAGGGGCAGCAACACAGTGGGGGATGACCAGCGGCACCTCCAGGTGGGGAGCTGGATGGTGGGTGCAGCCTGTAGTTCAGTTCTTTCCTGATTCAGAAAGACTTAATGGGACATGATCTTTTTGTAATTAAGGTTCTGTGCAGTGCACAGAGTATCTGATTTTTCTTTCCTTTCTTTATTTTTTCTGAGACAGGGCCTCTCAATGGGTTCTCCAGGCTGGTTTTGAACTCACTGTGAGCCCAGGCCTTGAACCTGCTGTGGTCTTCCTGCCTCAGCCTCCTCAGTGGTACAGTAATAGGCATGTGCCACCGCTTCTAAAGTCTAGAAATAAAAAGTCAAGATTTGTTCCTTGTGAGGGCATAACAAAATGTCCCATTTCCTGTTGGTTTAAGTTTTTTTAAATTTTATTTTCTTTTTTAGTACCAGGGATCAAACTTATTACCTCACACTTGCCAGACAGGGACTTCTGCCACTGAGCTAAATCTCCCAACGCCCCCACATTTTTTTTTTTTTGGTAGGGAGAATCAAACTCATGACCTCACATTTGCCTGGCAAGTGGTTATGCCACCCACGGAACTAAATTCCCAGCCCAATGTAAGTTTTTTGTTTCTTGTTCTTTTCCTGATAGATGTGGGTTTTGATATAGTGCCAGATATGACAGGTACAGCCTGCCACCTTCATTGTTGATGCACATTTCCAGGGCACCACACATACACCCTGTGCACTGTCTAAAGGAACCAGAGACGCTCTGGGTTCTGCTCTAGCGACTTTCAGGGAGGGCCCCATCTAGTGGTTAGGTCATAAGTTTTCAAGTGTGTGGTTTTTTGCTCTTGTTGCTCTTTTTTCCTCACAGAAGACTTGTTAAGATGACCTATAAAGATGCTGGGTTTTAAAACACGATGATCTTTAAAGCATGTTAGATACCTTTAGTCAGTGTTTTTTTTTTTTTTTTGCTAGCCAAAGTTATATTTTTTCCATCATAGTGGGTATCAAACTCACACACATTCTGCCATTGAGTTTCACTGTCATCCCAACCCCTGCTCATCTTACTTTATCTTATTATTTATTTATTTATAGACAGGGTCTTCCGGTATATTCCAGGGTGGCCTGAAATTCACTGTGTAGCCCAGGTTGGCCTTGAACTCAAGATCTTCCTGCCTCAGCCTCCTGAGCACTAGGATTACGGGCTACAAGCTTTTACCACCACACCCAGCCCTTATTTTATTTTATTATTTTATTTATTTTTCTTTCCAAATCTGTTTTATTTCAAGGATAAAAGGAAGAAAGAAAAAAAGAGAAGAAAACAATAAAATTCTAAAATGTCAGTCAGGAGCAACAGTGGTACTACTTTGTCATCCCTAAATCATTCACCCAGAGCACAAGACATCTGCATTTAATTGTCCAAACAATACCAACACAAATCTTTCTCTTCAGTAAACTCAGAGAAATCTGTAGTATAATGATCTTAACTTTTTTTGTTGTTATTGTTGGTACTGGGGATTGAACTCATGAAACTGTGCTTGCCAGGCAGGTGCTTATGCCTGTGAGCTAAATCCCCGGCCCTGATCTTAACTCTTTATATATATACATCCATCCATATGTTGTTTATTTCAGCTTCTCACAACTTCTTTCAGCTTCTCATTCTCTAATGAAACAATGTGTTTACCTGTGCGTCTTATTTATTTCACTAATGAATATATTCTTCTTTTTTTTTTTGTCTTTTTCATTTTTATTGGTACCAGGGATCGAACTCACGACTGCCTGCTTGCAAGGCAGGTGCTTATGCCGCTGAGCTAAATCCCCAGCCCCCTAATGAATATATTCTAAAGTTGCATCCATTTACGTGTAAAAGTCTCCAGTTTATCCTGCTTTATTGCTGAGTAGTACTCTGTTGTGTAAAAATACCACATCTCTTTTTATCTGTTCTTCAGTTGACGGGCACATAGGTTGTTTCCAAGATCTGCAAGCCCTTATTTTAAACTACAGATAGCAGAACGATCTCAGGTAAAAGCAGCCTTGCTGATTAGTAGTCTGCTCAGCACCTTTGTTCTTAGGAGAGGCCCTGAAACTAGCCCTGGAGTGGCCCAGCACCCTGGGCTTTCCTGGCTTTGATTTCGAGAGGACCAGAGCTGCGCACCCAGCCTCCTGCGTCCTTTGTGCTTGCGTGATTGCTGCTGAGAGTCAGAGGAGGGAGTGGATATTGACTGGGTGAAGTTGGCAGCATGGAAGGAAGAGAGCCCAGGGAGGGAGAGAACCAGCCCGGCGAGAGGCTCTTTCATCGCAGCGCCCCAAGCGGAGGGCCCCTTGTCTGCAGGCCCCCTCCCTCGTCTGAGGGGGAGGTGGGTGGGACATTCACATGAGAAAGTGCGAAGAGTACAAGGGTAGGATTTGGGCCGTTTAAGGTGACAAAGAGTCAGAATAGGAAACAAGGAGAGTTTTCTGCCTACTGCTATTTCCATCTCTTCTCACCTTCAGTTGTAAAATAAGACTACTGTGCTTTTTCCCTTTCTGGGAAGCTAAAGGAAAAGTGGAATTGTGAAGATGCATGGGGAGATCACGAAAGCAAGTCCCACACCGATGTCTGAGGCAGACCTGGGTCGTCCTTTTTGACCAAGCCACACTTGAACGTAGGTTTGTTTACCCAGGAGAGAACGCGGCCTAGGCTGCCAGGGAAGACACTTTCTGTGGTGTCAGCATTTTGTTTGTTTGATGCTGCTCTTTCTGGTTCTGAAAAACAGGTTTGCTGCTTTTTGCTCACAGACCTGGGAGATAAGCATCGCTTGTTTTTATTGATGTGAAAGTTGATAGCAAAGCTGTAGTTTTAAAAATAAGAAACTCGATCATTCTCTTTAATAGTGGGGGTAAAATCTCCATACATTGCTAGGCCAAACAGTTTTCCTGCTGACGGCTCAGAACATTGGGGCTTTGCTGAGGGTACCCGGAGTGTTCATTAATTTTACACACAAGTGTGTTTTTAGAATTTCATTCATGTTTCCAATCCTTAATTTTTTCAGTCATTTTCTATATTCATTTTACTATTTAATCTCATTACAAATAGATTTATTTCAAGTAAATTAAAAAGTAACTTTTAACATGGATCTAATTTGAATAGTATTTATAGGAAACCAGTCTGTAAAAGAATTGATTTAATTTTGCTTTGCAATCTTTATGTGGTGCCTTTTTTGGCTTTTAATTTTGCTTTGGCGAAGTGTACATACTGTCAAATTTCTAATTTCAGTTATTTTTAATTGCATAGTTTATTGGCATTAACTATATTCCCATTGTTGGGCAACTATGACCTCTCTTTCCAAAACTCATCATTCCAAACTGAAATTCTATACTTGCTAATCAATACCTCCCCTTCACTGCTTCCTCCTAGCTCCAGCAGCCACCATTCTTTTTTTGTCTCTGAATTTGACTTCTCTAGAAACTTTAATGTCATATTGGACGTTTCTTATATCACTTAGAGTAATGTTACCAAGATGTGTCTGTGTTGAAGTCTATATAGAATTTTCTTTTCAAGGCTGGCTAATACTCCATGTGTATGTATATTACAGTTGTTTATCTGTCTAGCGATGGGCATTTGAGTTGTGTCCTCCTTTTGGCTGTTGTGCATAATGCTTCTGGAAACACCGGTATACAAGCATCTGTTGGAATTCTCACTTTGTTTTTCCAGATTATATGATAAATCCGTGTTTTGTTCTGTTTAGAACTGCCAAACTTCTTTCCACAGCGTTGTGCACCGTTGTGCACCGTTGTACATCCTAGAGGTAGTAGCAGCAGCAGCTCATAAGGGCTTCACCTCCTGCCAGCATGTTGTGTTTCTACACTGTGTTTGAAATTCAGCTGAGGCTCTTTGCTGATACCAGCATGCCAGAGTGTGATGCTGTTTGAAGGGAGAGGGATTCTGAGCCAGTGCTACTTGATGCCCTGCAGCCTCTTCCTTCGTTGTGAGAAAATGAAAACTCTTCGCCCATCCCAACAACTTTCCCCATTCTTTTCTCTATCAAGGTGCATGGGAGAGAAACAGGGTCTTTTTTTTGTTTTTGGTGGTGCTGGGGATCAAACCCAGAGAAACAACAACTCTGTCTTTCTGTGTTGAATTGTGCTGAATATATATTGTCATGGGATTGTGACACACATCTCTTCTTTCACTGGGAGAAGGTTAATTGGTCTGGGTGCCATCTGAATTGAGTTTGAAGTTGGGTGTGATGCTGAGCTAATTTTATGAAGGAGCACTAGGTGGAAAGCTAAGGGATGACTTATCTATCTTACAAGATAAGAGGTTTGCAGTTTTAAAACACTGAAGGCAAGAAGTCTCTCATCGAGTAGACTGGAACACTGTCTAAACACTGTCGCTGCTCTCCCTGCCTGACAGTTTCTCCCACTCACTTCATTGTTTTTCTTGCTCAGGGACCATGGCCCAAGTTGCGATGTCTACGCTGCCCATTGAAGATGAGGAGTCCTCAGAGAGCAGGATGGTGGTGACCTTCCTCATGTCCGCCCTTGAGTCCATGGTGAGCTCATGGTTGGGTAGGGTTGGCTTGTGGCTATGATCAATTTGTTTTTTTAAAGCACTAGTTTTATGTTTTGGAGGGTTTTTTTTGGTTTGTTGTTGGTTATTTCAGGACTGGAGATGAGACATAGGCCTTGTGCATGCTAGGCAAGTGTTCCGCCACTAAACTGTATCCCCAGCACTTTTTATTTAATTCTGAGACAGTTTCACTGAGTTGCCCAGAGTGACTTTGAAACTATAGTCCTTTTCTCCTCAGCTGTTCTAGTAGCTGGCATAGGCAAATGCCACTGTGCCCAACTGATTTATGGTATTCTGAAACAAGGTCTCAGATGTACCACAGGGAGGCCTAGAATTTATAATTGTCCTGCCTTAGCCTCTGAAGTTTGGTAGTCTAGCTCATTTATTATAAATGGGCCCTGGGTGTGTGTGTGTGTGTGTGTGTGTGTAGTATTGGGGATTGATCCCAGGGTTTTTATACTAAGCTACATCTCTAGACCTTTTTAAATATTTTATTTAGCTAAGTCACTAAATTACTCATGCACGGCTAGAGCTTTCAGTCCTCTTGCCTCGTCTTCCCAGAGCACCGGGATTACAGGTATGTGTTACCATACCTGGCTTCATTAATTTTAATAACACTGAATGGTATGTATATTTGTTATGACACTAAGGTACTTTTTTTTTTCTTAAGTGTATTGGGATTGAGCCCAGAGCCTTGTACATGTTAGGCAAATGCTCTAGCACTGAGCTGTGTTAATATTTTGAGATAGCATCTCATGGAGTTCCCGAGCTTGCACTTGAATTTGCAGTTGTCCTACCTTTAGGCTTCCTAGTAGTTGGGTTTGTAATGTGTGCACTGCCATACCTGGCACCTTTATTTCCTTCTGAGAAAGTTGCACGGTCACATTTGCTAGTGTATGTGAACCTTCTTAGCAAATTTCAGTAGATTTGAGAATTCAGATAGTGTTTACTTACAAAATTTTTTTTATTTTTTGATCTTCCCTTATGTTTTTGACTTTTTAAAAAATCTTTTTATTTTGTCTTTTTTGAAACAGGATCTTGCTATGCAGTATAGACTGGCTTTGAGCTCACTTTGTAGCGCAGGCTGGTCTCAAACTTGGAACTATCATCCAGCCTCAGCCTCCTGAGTGCTGGGATTATAGATGTGCACCACCAGGCCTGGCTCATGTCATTCACTCTTGGTAAAATTGAAATGACCTGTCTTTTGAAACATGATAGTACTAAATAAATCATAATATGTCCATAAATGGGAGATCAGTGAGACATGTTCCCCTGGTTGGCCTCCACAACTCTTGGACTCAAATAATTTCCTGCCTCAGCCTCCCAAATAGCTGGTCTACAGGAATATGCCACCACACCTGCATGTGATGTTTTAAAGACTACTTTATCTTATAGAAGTATATTTAGTAAAAGTCAATAAGTACTGACTCCAGTTGTGTGCATCTGGGGAAATACTTGGGTGGAGCTATGTAGGGCATCCAAGTATCGTCCCTTCCCTTTCAGTAAACACCAGTCACTACCCTGCCAGCAGTATCCTCCTTGGCCCACCAGCCATGTGGCAATTGAGTGTCCCAGCAGTCTATGTCCGTATGTGTTTCTTGAGAACTGTGACATTACGGAGGGTTCTGCTTTTGTTTTTATGAGTTCTGTGTTTTCTTTTGTGTAAAATCAAATACATAATCCATTTATAAAGATAGGTACATGAAGGGGGCTGTGGTGGTGCACACCTGCCATCCCAGTCCTTAGGACTGAGCCAGAAAGATTGAAAGTAAAAGAACAGCCTGGGCTACTTAGCGAAGACCTTGCTCAAAACTAAAATGAGAGAAAAAGGAAAGGAGAAGGATAGGGAAGAGGACTGGAGTGACGGAGGGGAGAAGGAAGGAAGATCCGTTATAGCCGGGACTCTTGTGTGTGATGTTCCATGTGAGCTGGTTCCAGATGATGTGTGAAAACAATTTTGAAGTGTTGGGTTTTTTTATTCATCAAGCAGAAATGGTGCTTTATGCCACGAAATACAACCTAATGCTTGCTATTTGTATTGTAGTGTAAAGAACTGGCGAAGTCCAAGGCAGAAGTGGCCTGCATTGCAGTATATGAAACAGATGTGTTTGTTGTCGGAACTGAAAGAGGACGTGCTTTTGTCAATACCAGAAAGGATTTTCAAAAAGATTTTGTAAAATACTGTAAGCATTATGTTTTATATTTTGTATATTATATAATTTAAGGTTAAGTATTTATAGATAAGACATCATTTTTCTAAATCAGATTTATACTGAGAAACTGGAATATTTACAGAAGCATTTCATAATACTCAAAATGAATCACTGAAGTAATGACATACAAAGGTAGACACTAAAGAGTTTAAGAAAAATGATACCAAGATGTGGGGCTAGCTTGTCATTCCAGCACTTGGGAGACCAAGGCAGGAAGATCATCATGATTTGGGGGCTAGCCTGGAATACATAGTAAGACTGTATCTCAAGAAACCAGAAAAAAAAAAAAGATAAATGTTCATTGTATTGTGTTCTTTCTTAGCGTAACATTTGCTTTGGGTGGAGTACATCAGAAAGGTAAAGTTTTGTATTAGTTAAATTCAGATAAATAGGTCTCCCTATATCCCCCATTTTGAGCTGGGGCTTGCACCCAAGTTCTTACACTCAGCTACTACTCAGCTTTACTTTTTTTTTTTTTTTTTTTGAGACAGTCTTCTTAAGTTGCCCAGGTTGGCCTTAAATTTGCCGTTCTCCTGCCTCAGCTTCGCAAGTAGCTGGTATTATAGGTGTGTACCACCAAATGCAGCTAAAGAGGCTTATTTAGTTCATTCCTCAAGAGGTTCAAGACCCTGCATTTGATTTGATGTTGGCCTTCTATTGACATTTCTCCTGATTTTTTTTTTTTTTGTTTTTTTTTGTCTTTTTGAGACATGGTTTTACTCTGCAGTTCAGGCTGGCCTTGAACTCACTTTGTATCCTAGTTTGGCCTCAAACTCGCTGCAATCCTCTTGCATCAGCCTCCCAAGGCTGGGATTACAGACATGCACCACCATGTCTGGCTTCTTAATAATTACTTAAGTGTTGAAGAAACAATCCTATCTTTGTACAGTCAACTTTGTCCTGCAAAGCTAAATAAGCTTCCCCTGCTCCCCGGACAGTCATCTGTCACAGTCCTCAGTGAGTTTTGTGATCTTCCATTTCTGGAGCATTAGTGAATTCAATTGCCACTGAAATAAAGCCAGTAGTAAAATTGACAGTATGATATTAGGACCTGTGACCTTTCACAGTATGACTGTCTCTAGTGTGTCTACCCCAACGCTTACGATAGGTCGTATATTTATTTGGTGATAGAGAGTTTTATTCAGCATGGAAAGGAAATTTTAAAAGTAGGAATATTCATAGGCACATAATATATAAGAGATCTAAACTTAAATTCTGTTATCCTCTTAGATAAGTATTCATGATTAAGTGAATCAGATCATATGAGAATAAAATGTGTTGTTTGACTCATTAATTAATTTAGATTCTCAGTTCTATTTGTAGAAAGATGTGTCTTGTGCTGAGCGGGGCTCAGCTGTGTAGTATTTGCCCAAGGCCTTGGCCTGGTCTCTAGCACCAACCAGAAGACGATCTGTAGTTCAGCTATAGCTCCGTGCTCTATTCTCCTTCCCATTATAATCCTCTAAGCTTTATGGAAGTGATCTATTTTTGAAATTTTGTTAAATACTTCTTAAATTCTGAGAAAGTTTTAGAGCTTGACTGTGTTGCCTGTTGAAGGTTTGATTGATAATGTCTGGTTGATGTGTGTATCAGCCACCACCTGTCCTGTGAATCCTGTGATCCCACCACCTCTGTGCTCAGCTTCCCTTCCCTCCACTGCCTTGCTCTGTGGTGCTTCCACGTGCAGGACCAACCTGCCTCTTGGTATTTGCACATGGTTTTTATTTCAGTAATTTGATGCCATGGGAAATGATCTTTCTCTGTAACCTAGCACCAATTACAGGTGTTCAGTGTAGGATGGTGTTGAAGTAAAAAGTGCATTTACTGTACCCAGCTTTTTGTACGTCATGGGTGAATCTGCTCATCCTTAAATGTGGGCAGAACCCTTACATTAGCCCACAGTAGAGCAAAATCACACCATACAAAGACTATCTTATAATCAGTGTTGAATATTTTATGATTTATTGAATACTGAAAATGAAAGAATATTTGTATGAATAGTTTTAGCAATTCTTTGAGAAAATTCTAAGTCCTTTGTGGGTGTTTAGGAAAGTGCTATTCAATAGAAATAAATATCTCTCATGTAATTTTACGTGTTATAATTTTGTTCGTTTTGAGACAGAGTCTCACTGTGTAATTCAGGTTGAATCACTATGAGTTTGTGGCCAGCCTGAACTACATGGTGAGACTTCAGGGCCAGCAAGAACTACAAAGCAAGACCCTGCCTCAAAAATAAACAAGTTCCCTCTTTAATCCTCTGTGTGTTTGTGTTTGTGTGTGTGTGTGTGTGTGTGTGTGTGTGTGTGTGTGTGCGCATGCTCAGGTGTGTTCTAGGATGCCCTACCATTGAAATTCATTGCTAGGTTTTTTTTGTTTTTTTTTTTGTTTGTTTGTTTTTGTTTTTTTTTTGGTACTGGGAATTGAACTCAGGATGTTGTGCTTGCCAGGTAGGCATGATGCCACTGAGCCATTTTCCTGTGTCAGTTCTTTTTGTTTTTTGAGACAATCTTGCTTTATGGCCTAGTCTGACCTAGGATACTGAATAGCTGGTATTACTGGAGGGTTCTTTATGACAAATCATATTAGTATATAAGAAAAAAAGCATTTTGTGTGTGTGTGTGTGTGTGTGTGTGTGTGTGTGTGTGTGTGTGTGTGTGGTGTGGTGCTGGGGATTGAACGTAGGGCCTTGTGCATGCAAGACAAGAGCTCTTACCATGAGTGACATTTTTGTTCTTTCCTGAGAACAGGGTCTTGCTCTGTAGTTCAGGCTGGCCTTGAGCTCAATACATTGCCCAAATAGTAAGTTTTTTATGAACCATTACATTGTTAATTATTTTCCATATTTTCCAGGTGTTGAAGAAGAAGAAAAGGCTGCAGAGATGCATAAAATGAAATCTACAGCCCAGGCAAATCGGATGAGTGTGGATGCTGTGGAAATTGAAACACTTAGAAAAACAGTTGAGGACTATTTCTGCTTTTGCTATGGTAAAAGCAACATGCTTTAGTTTTTGAAGAGAGACATTATATAATTGTCATTTAAGAGGTAGATTATGTAATTAACAGTCATGTAACACATTTTCACAAATTGAATAGGGTAGTTCTCAAATACACAGTTAAATCAAGAACAGCCTTTTTTGTTTCCATTTTGAAGGAACCCAGAAAGGATTATGTGAGTAGAGTGATTATTTTTGACACATGTGCTGCTGATCTCCCCACTTCCCTGCAGACTACCTTTGTTAATCTAGTCATGTGTACAGTAGAGCATTTTAGCAAAGAGAAGGGGGTAGTATATGGTGAAATTCAACTCTGAAGTGGCATTTCTAGCCTCTTGGGGACTCACTGCTAAGTGAACAGAAGTGACAGTTATATTTACCCAGTAAGTTTCCAGTGAGAATATTACCTTAAGAATTTCCTGGTATGATAATTAGCTGGGTTTGTCAGGCTTCCGTGACCTGGCTGGATTGTGTGTGGTCACACTTGCTAAGCCATAGTGGACTGGACCCTTCCCTGCCCTGCCCCATGACCCCATGGTCCTCTGTCCCTGGACTATATCCTTGTGCCTTTTCTTTTTTTGAGACAGTATCTCAGAGTCATCTAGGTTGGCCTTGAACTTGTGATCCTGCCTTAGCCTCCTGAGTACACAGGATATAGATTTATACCACTGTGCCTGGTAGTATGGACCATTTCATTTTTAAAGTTGTTTTTGGTATTTCCAATTTGCATTTTTAAGTATTAACAAAAAAGACATAGAATAGTGTTAAAAAACAGCGATTTTTACTTTTCTTTCGTGTAGGTGTTAGAATAAAACATTTTATGTACTTTACATTCTGATCATTTGGACTTGGTTCAGGTTTAGAGCTTTAGGTAAATACTTTTTGCGGGGGAGTAAATACTATTTTAAAGTAGTTTTTAAACTTAATTTTTTTTTAAACTTTTTTTTTGAGAGAAATGGGTGTCACCATGCAGTTCAGGCTGGCCTTGAGCTCCCTTTGTAGCCCAGGCTGTTCTCACATTTGCAGCGATCCTTCTGCCTTAGCTTCCCAAGTGCTGAGATTACAGGGGTGCGCCACCATGCCCGGCTAAGAATGGTATTTATTAAACTGTGATGAGCTAATGATGGTTTAATTTTTAAATTTTAACCATTTAATGATGTTGAATGATGTTCACCATCTTTTTCCTGCTTCAGGGAAAGCTTTAGGCAAATCCACAGTGGTGCCTGTTCCATATGAGAAAATGCTTCGAGACCAGTCTGCTGTGGTAGTGCAGGGGCTTCCAGAAGGAGTGGCCTTTAAACACCCTGAGAATTATGATCTTGCCACACTGAAGTGGATTTTGGAGAACAAAGCAGGGATTTCATTTATCATTCAGAGGTGAATGCTTTCTCCCTTGTTATGCATCGACAGTTTATTCAGATAAAGTTGAATATTTAGCTTATTTTAATGCAGATACTATTTATGTTTATGCTTTATATTAGTTTTATGTATTCATACATAGTTTTTGTTTTGTTTCAATGCAGACCTTTCCTAGAACCAAAGAAACATCTAGGTAAGTGGTTGCTTTATTGACATGATAGCTGCCTAGATTCCTTAGCTCTTTGCCAGATTTGAATACATTTTAAGGCTTTCTCATTTTTTATGGAGACTGGTATAAAAGGTTCAGTGAGCTGGAAAAGCAGAGGCCTTGTGTTCTCTTGAGTCAGGATCTTACTGTGTAGCTTGGCCTGGCCTTGAACTCCAGATTCTCTTGCCTCAGCCTTCCCACTGCTAGGATGATGGGCCTGCATTGCCACATCCCCACAAGGCTTATTTAATTTGTTTTCGCTGAGCTGTTTGTTTTATGCTAGACAGCCAGTGTTTTATGTTTGTAGTATATAGTATCACATACTGGATCTGTTGTTCCTGTACAGAAATATGAGCAGGATTTAATTTACCTAGTGTGCACTGAGGTGGCAAGACATTCTTGGTCAGGCGATTTGTTGGGGAGAGAGGTAGAGAACTGCATATGACATTAAAGCTTTGTTTCTGTGGTGCTGAGGTTCCTTATCCTTTCAGGTAAGGCAAACTATATCACTGAGCTATCTTAACCCTCACCCTCACCCTCATCAGAGTTTTGGAGAGCTGAGTGTACCTGAAGATAGACAGGTCCTTAAAGCAAGTGCAGGTGGCATTGCCCTGGAGGCACGGGCTTCCTTTGTCACTCTGTAGGATTGATCAGGAAGAGGACGTTTTGATGGCCCCTGAAGAATGAGGAGGATCCTACCAGGACTTCTGTAGGGAAGTGTGCCCATTCCGTTTGAAGGAAAAATGTGGTATAGTAGTGGCACCCTTCAGAGCCAAATTTGAGACTTTTGAAAATAAGTAACTGTTACCATTGGAGACCTCTTAACCTTTTAAGAATAAAGGAAAAAGTGATACATATGTACCTATGTGCACACAGTTTACTGTCTTTGGTGTGTTTGAGCCTATGATTAAATGGGGAACACCTTTACTTCCCATTTCCCTTTTGAAAGAACCTGGAAAAAATATTGAGTTTTTTTTTGGTTTTGTTTTGTTTTGGTACCAGGGATCAAACTCACCACCTTGTGCTAGCCAGGCAGGCACTCACACCACTGAACTAAATCCCCAGCCCAAGCTGTTTGTTTTTGACAGGGAGGGAGTCTCACTGGAGGGCGTGCCCAGGCCAGCCTTAGCTTTTAGGATGCCCGGAACCTGCTCTGTAGCTCAGGCTGGCCTTCAAACCTACTGGCTTTTTTGTTTGCTTTTTGAGTAAAAGTCTCAATATATGGCTAAAGCTGATGTCAAACTCATTATGTAGCACTTACTGGTCTCCTCCTCCTGCCTTAGCCTTCCTGAGTGCTGGATTTCAGGTATCTGTGCTTGGCTCATGTTTTATGTTTTTCTTAAATAACTTCTTTTTTGGGCTAGGGTTTTAGCTCAGTGGCATAAGCGCCTGCCTTGCAAGCGCGTGGTCATGAGTTCAATCCCTGGTACCGGTAAACAAAACAAAAACACTCCCCCCACCCCCGCCTTTTTGAGACAGGGTTTCAATATGCAGTTCAGACTGGCTTTGAACTCACTTTGTAGTCCTGCTTGGCCTGAAACTTAAAGCAGTTCTTCTGCCTTCCAAGTGTTTACTTGGAAGGCATATGCCACCAAATCTGGGTTAAATAATCTTTTGACAATATTTTCAGCATGATGAAACAATGAATTGTTCACTACTATTACTTTACTAAAGAAGGTTTCCTTTCTTTGGGGGTTGCCCTGGCAACTTATTGAAAGTTAGCTGGTACCTAGGATATTGTAGTCTTCTACAATGAAGGCAAGACTTTCTTGAGATGTAGCTTACAGCTGCCACCCACATGTACTCCAGAGCTGGCAGTGCAGTTAGGTGAGCATGCCTGTGTCCCCAGTTCCTTCAGCCTCGACTTTCCCTTCGCACCTCCTGTCCTCAGGCCGTGGCTGTCCTGCCTGTCACTACAGTCACTTAGGGCTTTACCTGTTATCATGTGAACAGAATCATATTGTACACACTTTTTTTTGGTTTGTTTTGAAATGTATCCATGTTTTATGTATCAGTAGTTCATCCTTTTTTTTTTTTTTTTTTGCCAAGTAAGATTTCACTTCTATCTATTATGATATATCATAATTGGTTTATTCATTCGTCTGGTGTTGAGTATTGGGTAGTTTACTGCTATAGGAAGTACTGGGTTATCTGGTAATTACAGGTTTAACTTTTTAAAAGAAAATGTCAAGTGGAGTTTTGAAGTGTTTGAGTTTGAAGTTATATGAAATTCCAGTTCTACATCTTCATCAGCTGGTAGAGTGCTTCTCATTTATTCTTCCACTTCCTCTTTCAATTGCAGTGTAGTTTGCATGTAAAATTTACCATGTTGAAGTGTACAATTCATGATATTTTTCCTTTTTTTATTTTAAAGAGAATAAAACAAAACAGAACAAAGCAAATCAGAACAGAACAATGCAGGCAACACAGCACTTCACAACAAGACAGTAGGACATCAACAGTGGCTACCTTAATTAATGTCTCTTGTTATCTTTGAAATAGTTGACCATACCTTCACACACAATAATATCAAACATAACAAAAGAGTATAAAACCACTCAAAAGAATGAAAGCATCACAGGACTTCAAAAACAGTTAGCAAGGGCTGGGGATTTAGCTCAGTGGATTAAGTGCCTGCTTCGCCAGCATGGGGTTCAGTTCAAACCCTGGTACCAAAAAAAACAGATAACCGGAAATTAAAAATGGCTACTATAATAGCTCATTTTCCTCAAAAAAGTTGTCAATAGCATCACACATAATAAAATCAAATAAAATATAACAGGATAGAACCAATCAAAACAAAAGAACAAAAGCATGATAGGACTTCAAAATAAGATGATCATAAATCAGCAGTGACTATTACAATGTCTTGTTTTCTTCAAAATAGCTGTTTATACCATCACACATAATAAAACCAAAACAGAATAAAACCAATCAAACATGAATAAAAGCATTATAAGATTTCAAATCAATATAATAGGAAACTGTGATTACCTTAAAATATCCCACGATATTCAAAATAGCTCCCCCTACCATCAGAGTAAAACCTAACACAACAAGAGAGAACAAGGCCAAACCTAACAAAATTGTGAAAACAATGCAAGAGAAGACAAGATAATAAGAAATCAACAGTAGTTACCACCTTTCCCTCACAGGTGTTTGCTCTCCTATCACTCTTGCATTATTTTGCTTTTGGATCCCATTAACTCCTTGTGTTTCTTATGGTAAGGTTCATGTGTGTAGGAGTTCAAATTGTTTTGCCCATGAAGATGATTTCCATTTGCCGTCCGTTTACCTACAGGGCCTCTGAGATTATTCTACTTTATAGCTGGGTAGCTTTCCACTGCATGAAAATACCATGTCTTTCTTACCCATTCTGTGGTTGATGGGCAAGTTATTCTTGCCTATTTTTTTTCTGATTTCCTGTCACATGGAACAGTTGTTTTCTCTCCTTTGATTTTTAGTCTGTGAATTTCCTTTCCAGTTAAATGTGTTTCTAGTATATATCGATGGATCTTTTTTCTTGATCCACTCTTTCTTTTTTCTTTTTTTTTGTCTTTTTCATTTTTATCCAGTACTGGGGCTCGAACTCATGACCGCTTGCTTGCAATGCAGGTGCTTATGCCGCTGAGCTAAATCCCCAGCCCCTTCTATTTCTTTTAATTGCTGACCTGAGACCATCTGTGTTAATGGTTACGAGAATACATTGGTTCGTCCCTGCCATGCTGTCCTCCTGTTGTTGGACCTCTACTTTTCCCCTTCATTCAGTTGCCTTTCTTGTTTGGCAATTCTCCTCTGCTGCTGTTCCTAGAACCATGGTCATCTTTTATCTCTAGAATATCCTTTAGTAATCTGTAGGGTTGGTTTGGTAGTCATGAATTCCTTCAGTTTTTCTTTATCATGTAAGTATCTTATTTTTCCATCAATGTTGAAAGATAGTTTTGCAGGGTAAATCAATCTGGGTTGGAAGTTGTTTTCTTTTAGGGTTTGAAACACTTCAAACTCTTCTTGACTTGATGCTTTGTGTTTATAAGTCTGCTGTGATTTTGATTGGTTTTCTTTTATAGGTGATCTGTCTCTTTATCAGCTTTTAATATTCTGTTGTGCTGAATTTCTGGGATTTTGATTATTATATGTCTGAGTGTAGATTTATTTTGATTATGGCTAGTTGGAGTTCTATATACTTCACTTATTCTGCATGCCAGATCCATTTCCCATGTTTGGGAAGTTTTCTTCTATTTCTTCTGTAAATATCCTTTTAATTTCATTTATGTTGACCCCTGCTTCTTCACCAACACCTGCCACTCTTTTATCTTCTTTGTATCATCTTGTAGTCATTGAGTTGTTATTTCCTGATTCTGTGTTATTTTTAAAAGATCTTTCCTTTCATGATCACTAGCTGCAATACGATCTTCAAGGTTTGAAAGTCTTTTGTGTCTGTCAAGTGGTTTTGCCAGCTTTTGATTGAATTTTTAACTTCCTGGATCTCTTTGAATCTGTTTCATGCGTAGTAATTCCCTTCTATATTGTTCATTCAAGGTTTACATCATTTTCCTATGCTCTTTTTTGGTCTATGTCTTCTCTAGACCTGCTGAGCAATTCTTTCAGTATGTTGGTGATTTCTTTTATGTGAGACATTTCTGATTTGACTGCTTCTACAATCTCATGAAGTTGGTTCCTTACTTCATTTGCTATCCTCTCAGAGATTTCAGGTGTGTAACTTCCATTTACTTCCATGACTGTATCTCCCAGCCTTTTCTGTGTGGGCTAAAGGTCTGAGATTGCCTTTTGCTCCTTCGTTTTGACATTCTCCTGGGTTCCCCCCAACAAGCTGGTTGTGTGTCCCCAGGCACTTCCATTTTGGCTTCCCCTACACAGTGTAGGGGGATGGGATAAGTACCTGGGGGTTCCTCTTACCCTAGATTTACAGAGTGGTAGCAGGGTGTTGGAGTGGGCTTCTTCAGACCTGTGCAGCTCTACTGGGGCTTCCCTAATGATCAGGGGTGCATGAAGGTGGCGCTGCCCACGATGGTGACAGACATACACGAGTGTATTTGTCTGGTTCTGTTAGTAGGTGATGGCTGTCTGAGGGAACCAAGGGCCTCCAGTGGTGGCCTACAGATGCACAAGGCTTACCTGGCTGTGCGTCTCTGCTCCTGCTGGCTGCCTGCAGAAAGGAGTCTTCTGGTGGCAGCTCCCTGCAGGTGAAGGCGGATCTGCTGCTTGTCTTCGCTGGCACTGGCCACCTGCAGGACATAGCCCTCCAGTGGCACTGCCTGGCAGCCAGACAGATCTGCTTCTCTCTGCTTGTGCTGGACACCAGTAGGGAAGGGTCTTCCGGGGGCAGTGCCTGGCAGGCAGAGTTGGATCTGCTGGCTCTCTTTGCCTGCGCTGAGTGCGCCTAGGAAAGAGCCTTCCGGTGGTGGCATATAGCAGGCAGAGGCAGCAATTCATGATTTTTAATATACTTAAAAGTTGAGCAGCTGTTTCTAATTCCAGATCATTTCTGTCACTCTGAAAGAAGTCCCCAACCAGTTAGCAGCACTGCTCCCTGGTCCTGAGCTGCTGCTCTGCTGCTCCCGGCTCTCTCCTTCCCTCCCCTCCCCCACGCCATACTGGGAATTGACACTCTTCACACTGAAATGCTTCCCCAGCCCTTTTTATGTCTATTTCTAATTTTGACACAGGGTCTCACTAAATAGCCTTGGCTGGCTTGGCATTTGGATAGTCCTCCTGTTTCAGCCTCCCAGAGTGATGGGTTTATAGTGTATGCCACCACACATGGCCAGAGTTAGTCCTCAGTAGTTTACCCTGAGCATCACTCTGGCAGTGCATTTGTGTACTAACTATCCTCAATGTTGCTCAAACAGGTGGCATTTTAGTTTTGTTTTTTGTTTTTTTGAGACAGGTTCTATGTAGTTCAGGCTGGCCTTGAGCTCACTTTGTAGCCCAAGCTAGCCTGAAACTCCCAAGTGCTGGGATTACAGGCGTGAGCCACCAGCGCAGCACGCCAATTGATTCTTGTTTGTATAAGATAACATTCATACCTCTACTACTACTTCTATCTACTATAGTACTGATATCTACTATTTCTTGCTTTATATTTAGGTTTGTATTTAGAACATTTTATTTGTTTTTGGTGTTCGTTTCTAATGAAATCTAGTAAGTTCTGGTTATGTTTTTTTACTAGTCATGTTTACTTTATTTGTAGAAAAATTACCTATAATTTTGTGCTACAATCTATAGAAACTCTCAGCCAGGCAGGATGGCGCATGCCTGTGATCCCAGCACTTGGGAGACTGAGGCAGGAGGATCATTTCAAGTTCGAGGCCAGCCTAGACTGCATAGTGAGACCCTGTCTCAAAAAGACATACAAACAATCTATTAAAAAACTCTTAATTACACTAGATGCAATTTTTATACTTTTCCCAAACTCAGCGATATCCTTACAATATAAAGCAGACACATTTTGGGACACTGAGACTAAACAGGAAGGAACTGTCAAAGTATCTGCAGAAGAAAGAACGAAGAAAGAAAATGAAGAAAAGATGAATGTTAGCATGTCAGAGAGAAAAAGTGTGTACTATGAAATGGAAAGACAAAGGCATCTCTTTATTGTCAACTATTCATAGTACAAAAATGATAAGACTGGAAAGAAATGAAACTAAAATATTCCAGTACTGGTCAGTGATTATCATAATTCTGTGGGTGGTGCTGACAGAGTTGACCCACATCTGATAAGTGATCTTGTAATCAAAGTGAGGAAAAAAATTACCATAAAATACTTGTGAAAACGTATTGTTAAAGACAATAATGTGAAAAGAACTTGGAAAAATACTGGATACTACTGTCTAGATTATAGTGTTGTGTAGTATATTGGATATTTTAAGTTATACCATACACTTAAAAATTATTGGTAAAATTTGATTAAATTGTCATATTTTTATTTCCTGTTATAAAAATTAATGCAAAAATATAATTTTTGGTCATCTTGGGGTTTTTGTTTTGGTTTGGTTTTGGTGCTAGCAATTGAATTCATGCCCTTACACTTGCCAGTCAGGCTCTGTGCTGCTGAGCTATATCCCCAGCCCTGGTCCTCCTATATTTAAATAATTTGACTCGGTGTTAAGAGGAACGTATATCAAAATCATTTATACATCAGCACAGTTTTTATTCTACCTTACTTAAGAAACTGTATTTTTGTATGTATTTCACTGACTAAAATCTGCTGTGTGTGAAAGCATACATCTATAATCCTAGCACTTTAGAGGCTGAAGCAGGAGAATTGCTGAGAGTTCAAAGCCAGCCTAGGCTACATAGTGAGTTTTGATCCAGTCTGAATTTCATAGCATAGAACAAAAAATAAAACATATGTCTCATAAAACAAAAAATAAAAATAAAAAAGATGGTAGTAAGTGAGAAGTTGTCAACCTTTATTTTCTTTACAGGGAAAAACAAAGTATACTGTTGTGTAACTGATAGTTTTCTAATGACCCAGCCCTCACCCCTCAGAAGCATTGAGACACATTAGTTATATTCGAAATTTTGAGAAAACCTCAATGTAATTTTTCATTGTTGTTTGTAGGTGGTCGTGTAATGGTTACAGATACCGAAAGGTCAATAATGTCTCCCAGTGGAAGGTAAACCATCATTTATTGATACTAGCAGATTGTTATACTTATTAGGGTTACTAGACTATTCCAGACATCTTAAGCCACAGGTCTCTATGTTTAGTACACAGTTAAGTCATTTTGGGGACTTGTGAAAATGTACTTTTTGACTTAGTTGTTGTGAATAACGCTGTTTTTTGATGGAGCAAATGCCCTTCACCATGTTGTGGATTGCATTTGAGTAGTACTGTGTGAGTCATCTTTACCCCTGTTTAATTTCATTTGGATTATTTCTTCTTTCAGTTGTGGCCCCGTCAAAGTGAAAACTGAACCCACAGAAGATTCTGGTATGCTTTTAGAATCAGTAGTAAAATTAAAGAAGAATTTTTCTTATTTTAGAAGTTATATTTTGATTTATTCATTATTGTGTTGTCTCAGTGAGAAATGGGCAGATAGTACAAATATTTGCCCACTGTGACTGTTGATTAATACGACCATATTATAAAGAGAGCTTGCTCTTGCATGGAGCCAAAAGGTTGTTGCTCACTAATGTTTATAAGTGAAAACATACTGTGCTTCTGTCCCTCCGCCTGCTTTAAATACAGGTAAAAGATGACCTGTTATATAGTGCTTTTACAAAAATCAGTGCTCTCATTCTATTCCTTTTCCCTTTGTACTCCCATTCTGTACTTGCCAAGGAAAATATTTTCAACTCAGAACTTTTTAGTATTTGCTTACCTATTTTCTCATATAAGGTTTTTCTTTTTTTGAGCGCATAGCATTATAAAGGTAAAATTTCTAAATTTATACACCTTAAGGATCACCAGCTTGTTTGTTTTTTCAGTACTGGAAATTGAACCCAGAGTTCTACACATTTCAGGCACACACACTGCCCCAAGCTGCAACCCTAGCCCGTCACCTGCTTTAGGGTTCAAATGCATAGTTCTGTAAACTTAGTGAGTTTTACAGTGATCCCTGCCATCCAAGTTTTGAGTATTTCTGTAATCCCAAATATGGTGCCTATTTCCATCAGTCTTTGTTACCATAAGTAATCAATAAAGTTTTTATGAATTTGTCTTAGCTGACATTTCGCATAAGTAGGATTACACAGTATGTATTTTGCATTTTTCCTTAATTCTGCCTCATGTTTTGAGGCCCATGTTCAAACAAAGTTTACATCTATGAGCGTCTTGAATAAAAACGCTGTAAACTCTGTTGTATGGATACGTTACCTTTTTTCTCTATGAGTATCATTTAATAGATGTTTGAGTTGTTTCCACTTCCCAGCTGTTGTAAATAACATTGCAGGGAGTGTCCAGTGTGTCTTTGTTGGGAAGTACATTTCATTGCTCTTGTAAATGCAAATTGCTGGCAGTCACTGTCAAACTTTTATGCAATATGGTTCTACCCACCTCCCCATGCTCTTTGCATGCAGATTTTTGTGTTTCTCTACCTTGGCCAAGCTTTCTGTATCTCAGTGCTGAGTATGAGCCCAGGGCCTCGGGCATGCTGAAGAATGCTCTATCCCTGAGCTACCTTACTGTCCCATCTGTTTTTTGAGATTATCCCTCAGTAAATTGTTCAGACTGTGATCCTCTGGCCTCAGCCCCCTAAGTAGCTGGGATTACAGGCACACGTCACTTCCCTGATTACAATTTTATTGAAAGCTGGTTTTGTTTTGTTTTGGTCATTCCAGGACTGTGTGAAGAGTTAGAATAAAAAGAACTATGTTGTTTTTAATATTAGGTAATTTTGGAGGGTAGGATGTTACTACTGTTAATGTAGTTTTATCTTTTCCTTAGTGATGTTGGAGGGGCATGTGAGTTTTTATGGTATTTACTCATGAAGAGAATACATAAACTGGATAACCTGCCATGTAGGCTGCAGGTGGGGGTCCAAAACTTAAGTCACACACAACAAAATTTCACATTTTTGAATAGCAGTGACACACATATGAGCTCTTCCAGAGGACAGGAAGGAGCTGCCAGTTGTATTACGTCTGAGTGCTCCCTGTTACAAAGTCTGTCAGCTCTGGGATTTTACTATTCTTTCTGATTAGTTCAAAAAATACATTATGTAGCACATTTCTGGTTTCATCTATAAATCAAGGCTGACAGGTTCACTTTCCTGTGTTACTGAACTAATTAGAAATAGTATATCGTGTAGGTAGAGGATGAAAAGGCAGCAGAGGTAAGAACTCATAAGAAAAATTAGCAGAGAAAATACCAGAGGATGAATAGTTGATAAGATTTTGACTTGGTTGGGGTTATGGATGATTTTTTTTTCTCCCTGCCACCTGCCAAGCTTTATCCTTCCCAAATCCACGTGCATTCTGTGTGATCTTAATGCCCTGTCATTAACTCTTGGGTTGCTTTTGCTTTTATAGGCATCTCATTGGAAATGGCAGCTGTGACAGTGAAGGAGGAATCGGAAGATCCTGATTACTATCAATATAACATTCAAGGTGATACTATGTAATGTGGTTTCTCAAATAGTATTGGTAGTTAAGGTTAAAATTTGTCTTTGTTTGTTTGGGTGTTTTGCTTTTGTGTTTTTGAGAAAATGTAGCTATGTAGTTCAGGCTAGCTTTGAACTTACTATGTAGCCCGGGCTGGCTTTGAACCCACAGCAATCCTTCTGCCTCAGCCTCCCAAGTGCTGGGATTACAGACATACAACACCCTGACTGGCTTAAAACTTACCTCTTTACCTGCATTTCTTAAATGTTTTGTTTATTGGTCCTTGATTGGCATTTATACTTGTAATTCACCACAGGGATAAGACACATTCAGAAATAATAGTGTATGTTGGAGAAATATAAAGTAGCTATTACCATTCTTCAAGGATAGGCTAAACTTAAAATTCGGTTCCAGTTTTCTATTTGTAAAATGTAAGGTCTTCTGAACTTCTCCTTATTTTTATTATAATTATAGAAGCATAAAAGTTATATAAGCTAGTAGAATTTACTGTGATACTTACATAGTATATATATCTTCTGTTGTTTTATGTCCATGCATCTTTCTTATACTTTCTCTCCCCCACTTTTGGTTTTGTTGTTGTTGTTGTTTGCTTTTGTTTTTTTGAGACAGAATATCACTGTGTAGTTCAGGCTGGCCTTGAACCCACAGTCCTCCTGCCTCAGCCTCCCAAGTGCTGGGATTACAGGTGTGTGCCACTGTGCCTGACTCTGCTTCTGTTTTTGTTTCCTTTGCACTGTTGGGGATCAAATCCAAAGCCTTGTGCATGCAAGACATGTACTATACCACTGAGGCGTATGCCAAGCGCCCTTCTACTTTTCCTTCTGAAATAGCAGAAATTTCTGAGTATTATCACGGTCTTAAACATCTGTAAAGTCTGCGACACTGATGAATTCTAGCTATTGTCATTCTGTTCCAGTATCTTCTTGATTATTCAGATAGAATTGAATGCTGAAATTTCCCAGCAGTATCCTTCATGTATTGATGTGCTCTACTTAAGAGAATGTTTTCTTTTTTTTATCACTAGCTTGGTTTTCTATCAATACATAATTACAGTCTATTAAGCATTACAAATGAAGCCTATGGCTGGTTTTGTTATGTGCACACCTGTGAAACTGTCTTCAACCAAGATAATGAAGTAACCCCAGATGTTTCCTGGTGTCATTTTGTAATTCATTGCTTTCTGTAGCCCTTGGGCAATCGCTGATGAATTTTCTATCATTTTAGTTTTGTGTTTCCTAGAGATTTGTGTAAATGGAATTATAACCACAGTGCATCAGGTGACCAGCCTGTACCACCATGGCCTACATTCCCACTGGGTACTTTGCATTTGCCAGTCCTTGTGCATGTTCTGTGACATGGATACGTGTGTGTATCATTGCTGTGTTACCCGTACAACTTAGAGTATTTCTTGTAGTTGAATCATCCAGCTTTATTACTCTTTCAAAATTATTTTATCTATTTGAGTTTTTAAAACCCTTTTATATAAGTTTTTATTTTATTTTATTTTTTTAGATACTGAGAATCAAACTTAGGACTTTGTGCTTGTCAGGCAGGTGCTGTGCACTATATCCCTGGCCTCTATAAGTTTTTTTTAAAAATCAGCTTGTTGTTTTGTTCAACAAGAACCTGGGGATTCTAATGGGGATTGTGCTGAGCCTATGGGTCAGTTTAGATTAAACGACTTGATAATGAATCTTTTTTTTTTGTCTTTTTCTTTTTTATCGGTACCAGGGATTGAACTCACGACTGCTTGCTTGCAAGGCAGGCGCTTATGCCACTGAGCTAAATCCCCAGCCCCTTGATAATGAATCTTTATAATGCTATATGTGACTTACCTATTTCATCAGAACTTTACTGTTTTCATTATACAGTTTTGTACACTTAATGTTTTTTAAAATGGTCCTCC
This sequence comes from Cavia porcellus, assembly GCF_034190915.1. NCBI lineage: Eukaryota > Metazoa > Chordata > Mammalia > Rodentia > Caviidae > Cavia > Cavia porcellus. The sequence continues at coordinate 62,060,288 of NW_026947506.1, read as the reverse complement.
TATGTAATTCAGGCCAGCTTTGAACTTACTATGTGTAGCCTCCGCTGGTCTCAAACTTGTGATTCTCCTGCTTCAACCTCCATGGTATAAAAGTGTATGGTGCTATGCCCAGCCTAAAGTTTTGTTTTAAATTGTGTGTGTGTGTGTGTGACAGAGAGAGAGAGAGAGAGAGAGAGAGAGAGAGAGAGATTGATTGATTGATTGTGCTGGCTATGGCTAGGACCTTTCTTCAATGTTAAGTTGGATGTTAGTGGTGAGAGCACAGATCCCAGATTGTAACTGGCTTTTGTTTTGTTTTTAACTACCATTTGAAGTTGAGGAAGTTGATAGTTCGCTGAGGCTTCTTATGAAGGTTGAATGTTGGGGTGGATTTTGTTTTATTTTGTTTGGAGACAGGATCTCAGTATGTAATTCAGGCCTGCCTTAAACTCACTATGTAACCCAGAGTGTCCTCAAACTCAAGGTGATCCTCTTGCCTCAGCCAAAAGTTTTAAGCTGGGCAGTTGGATGTTCTGAGTCTACAGAGGACTCAGAATACTGATCCCAGCTGCATATTTCTTAAATTTCCTTTTTCTTTTCAATAAGACAGTTTTTATTTTAATTGATGTGCTTTTCTTTTGCTGCTTTACTTTTGTTTCTTAAAAATGAAGACTACACCACTGAGGTCATCTTTTCTAATGCTGGCATTCATTTCATGCTGTGAATTTTCCTGTGTTACTGGCCATGGTAAACTTTCCTGAAATGTCATTTGTTCTTGTTGATTGGTATAGTGTTTTGGGTTGTCTATGTCCTTACTGATTTTTCTGCTAGTTCCCATGAAGTATACCGGATTGCCTCTGTGGATCTGTCTCTTTGTAGTTTTGGCTTATCAGTTTTGCTTTATGCATTTGGAAGATCTGTTTGTCAGTGTTCTAGAACAACTCCTCTGCCTGGGATCCCTCTCTGGAAACCACCAGTGTCCTGAACAGTTAGATTTATTTTGACTGTTTTTGTATTTAATATAAATGGAATGTTTTGACATGTACTCTTTTGGCCTTCTTTTATCAACATAGTGTTTGTGAGACTTTATTATATTTATTTACAGATCATTTACTTGGAATGGTGCATTAAACAGTGTTTCCTTAAAAATTTAGTACTGGGTGTAGTGGTGGCACATTTTTGTAATCCCAGCATATGGGAGGCTGAAGCAGAAGGATTGCTGCAAGTTAGAGGTCATCCTGGGCTACAAAGTGAGCGCAAGGCCAGACTGAACTATATAGTGAAACCCTGCCTCCAAAAAAGAAAATTACTATTTAAAGTCTGCAAGCGTTAGACAAATCTGCTCAAGTTTACAGAATCTTAGTACTTTGTCTGCATTTACAACTCTAAGAAATAATACCTAAGTATATAGTTGAAGACCTTGCTGGGCTCTCCCAAATATTATTCTACTGACTACTTCTCTTGGAAATTGAGGATTATTCTTCCTGAAAACTTCTACTATGCGTTGATTTCCAAAAAGTGTCTGTCTGTATATTCATACAAATACACTTTACATGCACTTTTCCCTAAGTTTTAAAACTTAACACAAAGCATCATACAGCATGTTTTTTGTATACAGTATGTAATTTAGTTTGTGGCTTTCAAAATTTTTCTTTTGTCATAAGTAGGTGAAACAGTGTTGGAGTATTTACATGATATGATTATAATCCATTTCGTTTGTCAGTGCTCACGTGATAATTACATTTTCTTTACCCTTTGGTGGTGTTTTTTTTTTTTTAATTTATTTATTTATTTTTATTTATTTTTTTTTTTTGTCTCTCTTTTTTTTTTTAATCGGTACTGGGGATTGAACTCATGACCATCTACTTGCAAGGCAGGTGCTTATGCCACTGAGCTAAATCCCCAGCCCTGGTGTTGTTGAAAGGCCTTGGTTGTATCTCTAGTGCACAGGTCTGTGTTTTGTCAAGTGACACTCACATGTGAATATAGCATTTTTGTTTTCACAATGTTTGGTAGCATTTCAAGAGTAAGACAGAAATATTCTGCCTGTCTCAGGGTGAATTCAAATCCAGGTGCTTAACAAACATAGGTAATTTAAAAATGTGTGACATTTTAAAAATATGCTAGACAAATACTGGCCACCCCCAAAGTGTAGTTTGGCAGTAATAATTTCAGGCAAAAAAATAGGGAATAAGTCTCATTCCTTTGAGCACCTGCATTCCATTCTTTGAGTAAATCCTGTATCTCTTATCTCTAATAAATCTTTTCATGTCTCTTTCACTGGCATTTCCTGAAAATTACTTTTCTGTGACACAATCAGTGAACCTACAAATTTAATTTATTTAATTATTTTTGAGACAGAAACTTGCTGTGTAGCTCCGGCTGGCCTTGAACTCACAGCAATCCTCCTGTCTCAGCCTCTTGAGTGCTGGGATTACAGGCATGCACCACCACAACTGGTAAACTTACTTTAAAAGGGTGGGATGAGTTCCTTATTTCAGCCTTCAGAACATCACAGACCCAACCCAGTGACATTGTTCTTTGCAACCACAAAGCCTCATAAGAAGAGATATCCAGTGGGTGACTCTGATTGGTGTGTAGGTCTTCAGAGCTGTAAAAGGACATGATGCTGGTGACTTCCAGACTAAAGTTGCTCATAATCAGGGCCTTTCTCAGATTTATGAGATTGTTAGGTAGTTGCATTACAATAGTTCATTGTGCCTAAATGGTATATAGTCTAGCCAATGTCACTGTAAAGATTGATTGGGCGATTGTTCTATCTGTAAACAAGTATATTCTAGTACTTCCTTATTTTGTTCTTTTTTTTTTTTTGGTCTTTTTGAAAAGACATTTTGCTTTTTGTTTATTTGGGTTTTTTGCTTTTAAATGTAGAAAGTTTTCTTAGCATACATATAACTTTGTGTCAAAATGGGATGAAATGAAATCATGATAATGTTACTTGTTTCCAAATTATATATCCTCAGAAACTATTTTAAGTTTCTAAAGAACCAAGTGTAAGTTTCACTAAAATGTTAAACAGAGAGTTTAACAATACCCCACAAGGTTCAGAAATCTAATACTAAAAACTTTCTGAAATCATAGTACAAACTAAGCTACCTGTGTGAAAATTAAAGAAAGGAGAGATTCTGTGGCTACATCATGAAATCATAGTCATGTTATTTTTGCTGACATCAATTGTATTCATTTCGTTGAACAGACATTGTATATTGAAAGTATACAGTGCAGTGTGTTACTCTTCATATTGTGAAATTACCACATTCTTCCTTGGTAGTATTCAGATCACCCAGCACAATTATCTTTTGGGTATATGGGGAAAATGCTTAAAAAACTTTTAGCAAATTATGATGATCTGTAGCACTATATCAGTCACTGTGGGATCTATAAAATATGAAGTGTTTTCTTAGAAAGAAACAGAATTAGGTAAAAGTTTATGTAATTGGATAAAAGCAATTAAAAGTTATTTTATACTAAAACAAATTTAAATTGGGCCAGGGATATAGCTCAGTGGCACAGTGCCTGCCTGGCAAGCACAAAGTCCTGAGTTTGATTTGGTACCCAAAAACCAAACCAACACAAAACAATGTATTTTTAGAAGAAAAACCCCCAATGGTTATAGTGAACGGTGTCATCACAATTGTTAAAGCTAGGTGTCATCATGATTGTTTGCTCTAGGTTTCAGTTTTTGTAGTAAAACTTTATGAACTATTTCTAAAAAGGTATAAGCAGGGTGTGGCTATGCATCTCTGTAATCCAACACTTGGAAGGCTGAAGCAGGAGGATCATGGTGAAGTTTGAGGCCAGCCTGGGCAACAAAACCAAGTTCAGAGCAACCTGAATGGCATAATGAGACCCTGTCTTAAAAAGACCAAAAGGGGCGGGGGGCATAGAGTGAAAATACATAAAGGAGTAAGTAAGTCTGAAGTTGAACTCTGATAGTGTAACCTCAAAGTAAAAGTAGAAATAATTTTTTTTTTTTTTTTTTTTTGTCTTTTTCCTTTTTATCGGTACCAGGGATCGAACTCACGACTGCCTGCTTGTAAGGCAGGCGCTTACGCCGCTGAGCTAAATCCCCAGCAAAAGTAGAAATAATTAACAAAATCATGATGAATTTATCAATCTGTATAATCACATGGGCAGTTTTAACAACTATTAGCTAGTAATGCATTAAGCTGATGAATACTTAGATTTAAATATAATATTTTAAGTACAGCTAACAAGTGTAAGCTAATTGATACATGCAAAGAATAATATTAACAAAGCTTGGATCATTTACAAAGCTTGACTGTAGGGCTCGGTGATAAAGAGTCCTTGCCTAGCATTCACAGAACACTGAGCTCATTTCCCATTACTGTCCCCCTTTAAGAAACTTTAAAAGTTGACTGTATATAACATTTGTTGACAGGTAACCCTAGTAAATTGCCTTAACATGATATAATTAAAATACAAATCAATAATAGAAGTTATTTAAAATGAGAATTCTAAGAAACACGCTTGTAATTAAAGACAACCTCATTATTTGGTTGAGGACTAATGTAGTTGAGTGTTGGAACAATGACCAGCATGTACCTGCTCCTGGATTCACCCCTACCTCGCACCCCAAGAGACTAGAATGTTGACATCCTACAACTGAGCTACTGTAATGCTTTTCCTGGACTTAGAATTGTGTCCCTTATACCCAGTGTCACATGGCCAGGAAGCAGTCATTCTTGCTCTTGACTTCAGGACCCTCCACACAGTCTTGCTCTTAGTGGAGATTCTAAATACACATACTTTTTAATTTGTCATGCAACTGTTCACTTTTAGCGTTGTTGTTAAAGACAACATAACCTGCCCAGAGGTTACACTCGACCTTGAAACACACTGCCCCCAATGTGTGTCACTAGCCCATAGTTGCTATCTTTTATGCTGTGTGCTTTACTTGTAATGTGTAGTGGGGCAGATGTCTTTGTGAATCTCATATATATGTATTAGTGAATTCTGTCAAATCCCTTAGGTGGTTTGTCCAGTGCTGTTGAGAAACAGTGAAATGATTTGTGCTCGCATTAATGAAAGAACTCATATTTTGATGTAGCCATTGTAAGCAATGTTTTGTTTTGTTTTGTTTGATCTTTTTCGTTATTATCGGTACCAGGGATCAAACTCACGACTTCCTGCTTGCAAGGCAGGCGCTTATGCCGCTGAGCTAAATCCCCAGCCCCTATGTTTTGTTTTTTTTTTTAAATTGACAAAATACTAAAAAATTTGCTGATACAGTGTGTTGTTCGAAGTCTTCATTGTGAAGAATTCATTGGCCCAAAATACATTGTTTTAATAATTAGTAAGAATCTTGTTAACTTATTACAGAGTGCTTATGGCTCTGCAAGAAGGGCTGTTGAGTGAGTGGAGAGGGAAACTGACTGGTAGGTTTACATCATCTGGAAGGTGGGAAGTGAGGTGTAAGTGTTTGATTTGGTAGCTTGCTTACTTAAGACAGAAGACTGAGTAAATATTTGTTAAGGAAGAAACGAATATGCCTGTAATAACAATCTGCATTAAGTAAAAGTTACAATTTGTTTTTATAAACATTTTCCTGTTAAAAAAACAACAGTCACCATTTCAGACATACCATCTCCATTCAATCTGTTTGTCTAGTCATGTTTAAAGTTTCTTTTGGCCATTCATACATAAATCTACCTGAACACATGTTTTTCATTTATCAAGACCATAAATTAACATCACTTATTTTGTCTTTTTTTTTTTTTTTTTTTTTTTTTTCTCAGAAGGCCATTATCTCATATATTTCATCCAGATTTGTTCACGAAAGTGACCAAAATCCATTTTGGGGATTACTTTTAAAGTGCTATCTTTATATTCCAAAGCAGGCCCTTCTGAAACTGATGATGTTGATGAAAAACTCCCTCTTTCGAAGCCTTTGCAAGGTAGAACTTTTTCACTTCCATCTTCCCACATCCTGTTCATATTTAATGTTTCTTTATATTGGACAGACTGCTTTAATATTTATAACTATGTTACTACTTTTCCAAATGGAAAAGCAAAAAAAAAAAATGTATTGGCCTTTTTTTTTAACATATAAATGAACTTCACAAGCAACAGTTTTTCAAAACCAATTTTCCCTTTTGTGAATCTAGTAATGAATCTCGAAATGGGTACATGACACACTTTCATATTTAAGGTAAAGTACACATTTATACCTTATATCAGAATAGTCAGAAGTCAGGTTATTATTGTATAGTTAGTGATGTAATTATTGATAAGATCATGTTGATACTTAGTCTTCAGAAGGATTGTGAACTGCCACTTGTAAATCCCTAAGTTAATTGATTCTTTTTTGTAATTTTGTATAGTGTGCCCAAACTTGCTGATCATAGGCTATTAGTGATGGTTTTTTATTTCTATTGTTTTGAGCATTTAAGATTTATTTTCTTTAGATTTACTTTATAACATAAATGTAATTATCTATTTCAGATTTTGCTAGAACAAAAAAGACACAGAAATCGTTGTTTACGTCAACAGCCTCCTTCACTGTCCTTTTTCCCACCGGCCTCTTCTTATCTCTTATCCCTTTGACCTCACATCTCTGTTTCCTTTGACTGCAGTCAAAGGACTTAAAACAGCTCCAATAAATGTAGATGTTAAGGTAAAAAAGAAAAGGAAGGAGTTTGTATAGAGAGGACATATTTTAAAAGTTAATTAAAGGATGATTTATGAGTATTTAGATTAACCTGTAGTTTTGAGTTCCAGGTAAGTGTTTTACACTATTAAGTGGAAAAGATTTCCAAGATAACCGTGCCACCATATAAAGATAGATCCTGAAGGAAAACTTTGAGTTTAGGATGGCATTTTAATGACTTGTTTTTGATTATGATCAATGTTCTGTAAAAATCAAGATCAAATATGCTTACAACTTAAACCTTAATCATTAGTAAGCTTCTGAATTTAGTTATCAGTTAATCATTTCCTGCTAAATGATGTGTTTTTACTGATAGGTAATATATTAATTAAAGGCAGGATATTTTGGCCTTCTCCTTGTTAGTAGTAGCTTACTTACAAGGATCTCAGTGGCACATTTGGAGGCACCTTGGGCACTTCATCCTGAGCAGCTCTTGAGTTTGGGTTATTTTTGTTGTGAATAACCCTGCTCTAGTGGGATGAGCCTGTTTACTTTGTGAATGCCTAACCTGATACATTGCTTTATGTTGCAGTTTTTAGAAGCAGGCAGATTATATTACCTGAATTAAAATGCTTTTGAAACTAAAGGTAGTATCTTAAATTTTAACTTATGCATTTCCTTTAAGCACAGCTTGATTAAGTTATGGGGATTGAATTTCCTTAGCTTCCACCGTAGTGAATGTGGAAAGCAGGAAAGCAGGACATGTTCCACAGCAGTTTAAACTTACTTTTTTATAGACTTGCTTAAGTCTCTTAGCAAAGCAAGAATCTACTCTTGATTTGTCTTTTGTTGTTTAGTCATTGACAGGTGAGCATGGTACCTGGAATGTAATTGTGCTTTCTCAGATCCCACATCCATCAGTAATTAGAGCATGTAACAATATTACTTTCCCAAGCCTACTTAGCCTTACGATGTATTACTATTTATATTTTCAACATGTTTTAGCTTTCAAATAGATGTTACATGTTTTTCTGAAGTAGAAAATGTTCAGATTTATTTCTGAGTTACAGTTGTTTGTATGTTTACTATGTCATGAATCATTTGTGATGTCACCTAGTTTTCTTCTTTGAGCGGTAAGTTTTTATTGTTTAATGTATGCTGTCTATTTTCTTTTTAGGAAGCCGTCACTCTTCAGAGGGCAACGAAGGAGCGGAAGTGGAAGTCCCAGCAGAAGGTTAGGAAGGAAAGGGGGGTTCATTCTGCCCTTGTGTTTACTGGACTGTAAGAGGTGCTGTTTCTTGGACACAAACAGATGACTATCTTGGTACTTTCTGAGCTAACAGTTTTCTCAGTAAAGATCTGAGATAGTATATGTCTCTGCTATACTGATAGAGCAGCTGGGCACAGGAACGCCGCAGTGAGTAAAGCTCCTTGTGCTGCACAATGCACTGGGGGATATTTCGTTTTCTTGTGCCGAATTTAAAAATCTCTCAAGGAGACATGGCTTCAAATTACCAACCATAATCATATTTCATTTAAAATGACTACTGAATCCTCCCAGTCTTTTAGTAAGAGAATACACTATTGATTAATGAAGTTTACTTTCTTATTTTTATACTTATAAACACCCTGTGAACGACTCATTTTTCCAACTATTAGGATTGCATTTTCAATCATGAGCTCTTATTAGTTGTAGAATAGTGAGTCAAACCGTCACCCTGCGGATCACTTCCCAATCCTAAGAGGTCTTGGTAGTTCATTCCACAGGAGGGCGCTGTGCATTGTAGATTATCCCAAGGAAAGTGATTACAAAGGTAACTGGGTGTTGTTTGGGAATTAACATTTCTGTCATAAGCTGATCATGTTGTGCCTTATACGTGATCTTTTCTAGAATCAAAAGGTCACCTGTTTCATAACTTCATAATCCTTGTATTTGCTATTTAATTTTATTTTAGCAAATGGTAGGTTTGCTCTTCTATCTTCTGTGAATGATGAAGTGATTATAATGTCCTTGGGATGTGGGCTGATCTTTACAAATTTAGTCCTGAATTTTCATAACTGAAATACATTTCTCCAAGAAATGCTGTTCTGCTAATCTCAAACACCATGTTACATAGCTTTGTCCGATCTTTTTATAGATTGACGTGGATGAATTTTTTGCTTTGCTGCAGGAGGTCATCTGCTGTTCCCTCCATGGCAGCTTCCTGCATCCCAGGCGGCATTTCTGACAGAGCCTCTCTCTGTAGGAGACATGCATGGAGCGAGGCTTGTCACAGCCAACAGCCCTATCATTAGACAGCAGGCTTTGAAAGACTTCATTTTTGAGGAAATTTTTATTGTTGTTTTTCAATTTTAGTTCAGTTGAGTTGAACTTGGGTCGTGGTCTTCGTTCCTTTACTAACAAATAAACAATCCTTGGCAAATCAATTAACCACTCAAACTTTGCAAAAAGAAAGAGGGCTAACGAAAATACTCTTCAGCTAAGCTGCTAGCACTAACATTCCAATATACATTTGTTTTGTGTAGCAACAAAAATACAAATAACATAGTTTTAAGATAACTTTTATACAAAGAGGCAATAATATATATTCATTTGTGGTAGTCCTTCTCTTAGGGTAAGGTCTCCATTGCAAAACATTGACTGTGGTTACACTCATTAGTGTAGCCCATTGCTAGATTCCTGCAGGCAGGGGAGAAATAGTGTCTAAATGGAAAATGTCCAGTTTTTATCTTCTCATTTTCTAGTTATAGCAGGAAAATAACTGTCACATTGATATAATCTCATTCATTCATGAATATGGATTTTTTGAGTCCATAATGCAGGTAATTTGGTATTATCTAATATTCTAGAGTTTTTGTTTTCTTTATCCCTGTATCTAATCAAAAGGGTCAAATTTTTTTTTTTTACAAATATGAAGTGAACTAAAATTTTATTGTAGGCTGCTGTGGGAGTATCAAATCAGTAAAATGTTGGAACATATGAAAAATGCTTAATAATGAATGTCATTTTAGAATTTTATTTTTTTCAAGATTCTACTCAACATGTCCCTTCAGAAACAAGTGAGGACCCTGAAGTTGAGGTGACTATTGAAGGTTAGTTATCTAAAAGCCTTAATTCCAAAAGTTTACTTCTGGTCATAAAAATTTGTGTCACATTCACATTGCTAAGTATGCATCATTCATTCTTAAAGGAAACTTGTGAGCAGAATTGACGTAGGCCTGTGTTCATTCGGCCAGAGCAGCCCACTTCCCAGCAGTGCGCCCCGTGCTCGGGGTATTTAGACGACAGCACTGCGCTAAGGAAGGCGGTGCTGGCCCACAGATATACTGGGCTGTTCTCCCAACAGGATCAGTGGGGACCGAAAAAGACAATTATGACCAGACCCGATAGGCCACTGGGTTGTGATAGAGACTTAATTGGATGGGGAGCCCCTGATTTCTAATTAGGCAGAGTGAGGAGAAAGTAAGCTCAGTTAAGTTTACCTGCTTATTTACCTCTTCAGTTTTTTGAGACAGGGTCACACTGAGTTACCAACGCTGGCCTCAAACTCCTGGGGTCAGGCCATTCTGCATCAGCCTTCCAAGTAGCGACAGCTGTGGTTTCATGCCACTGTTCCACCAGTATTGTTCAGTGTAGTCCCCTCCTCTAAAATACTAGAGTGCTTAATGGTTGCCTTTTATGACTAGTTAGAGATAAGAGCTGCCAGTATATTTCAAAACAGTCTATAAAGTTGCTCCAAAACTAGTTTTTTCTTTAAAGATGAGCAAAAGCACAAATAGGCCATTTTAAAAAGTTTTTTTTCCCCGTATTTGGTAATTATGAACTATGAATTGGAATTTTTCCTTTTATGTTAAAGTCTCTCCCTCCTCAGAAACGACCCTTTCCCGTGAGTACACATCGTCCCTGCCCACCCTGCTGGCTTTGCACAGGCTCTGTGCAGGGCATTTCTCTGGGTGCCTGTGTGACCCCCACACGCTCTTGTGCAATTAGTGCAGGCTTTTTTCACACAGCGTCGTCCATCACCACACATTTAGTTTTTTCATTATTTTAGTTTTCTAGCTTCTGCATAACCTTTCTTGGTTTGGGGGCTTGGGCTCTCATTCCCTGTGCAGAATTGGTTCTGATTGCTGGGTCTTATAACCTGTCCCCTGCTAGTGTCACTTAGCTATTTACGGTGTTTGCCTACTTCAGATTGCTCAACATTTTTGCCTTCATTGCTTCTATAAGTTGATTGGTACCTTCTGCCTAATTTAAGAAATCTTTTTCAATACTTAATATTATTAATCTCGATTAATTAATAAAGAAGTTTTTCTTGTTAATGTAATTTTAACCCAAAAGTTATTTTGAATTTATTTTAATGTAGTACTAAATAATGGAATTTTTAGTCCTTTTTGTCAAAGATCTCATTAACGGGAGAAGAAAAATTATCGTAGCTTGTAAATAAATAGTATAATACAACTTTGTCATATTCTGTAGAGGTAAGAAAAACGGGTGATCATTAACAATATAGAAGTAAATGTTTTAAATAAGACTAATAACCAAATTGATGAATCAAACTTTAAAACAAGTTATATTTGAATTGTCATACATGAGGGGCTGGGGATTTAGCTCAGCGGCATAAGCGCCTCCCTTGCAAGCCTGCAGTCATGAGTTCGATCCCTGGTACCGATTAAAAAAAAAAAAGAAAGTCAGTCAGTCATACATGCCTTCATAGGACTTGTAGAGATATTACAAAGGCCAAGAATTAAATGGCTCATAGACTTGAAGCATATGTCAATCTTTTTTACCTCAGCTCTTTGTAGAGGGAGTGAGGACTTTTATTCCTTTTATTTTATGGATTGATTGATTGATTGATTGATTGATTGGCGATACTGGGGAGTGAACCCAGAAGCTTCACACTGGGCAACATTACCAATCTTTTGTGTTTTTACTTATTTTATTTTCTCTTTTTGAGATAGGGTCTCAGTAAATTACCCAGACTGGGCTCAAACTTATGGTCCTCCTGCCTCAGTCTCCCAGAGTACTGAAATGACGTGTGTGCCACTACACCTGGCTTTTATCGCTTATTTTTTGAAATAAATTATAAGCCATGTCTGATTTAACAGCAGAATTTGTGATCAGCTAGTAGAATGTTGTGGTATAAGATGATCATAATATATGAAGAACACCAGTGAAATACCAGGTCTGTGTAAAGGTAGTATTTTCCACTGTGCAAACACATATTACAAACTATGTATCAGTCATTAGGCAAATGTTAAGTGTTACAGCCATACATTATGGAAAATGAACAATATATTAGGGAAGGTTAGATAAGAAGCTGCTATGCACAGCTGGCTTACTGTTTTTAGAGAGATGACTGCACAGTGCTATAGGGGAGGCTACCTGTCTAAGAAGTGGTATAGAAAAAGATCCCTAGTTTTCTGTGTCTAGTGAAAAGATCCCTGCCTTTCATGCTTACAGGTAGTTCACAGGGAGTAGGGTGATGGGCTGCAGGACAGTCTGGTTTTGTTGAAGGAAATGCTTCTCTGGCTCCAAAGAAGAGGGGCAAAAACGAAGATACTCCTTCTTGCTGAGGATGCCTCTGTTTCCTCCTCTTGTGCTTTCCACATCTGCATACCTGTGAAAGCGCTGTGTCATCAGGTCAGTCCTGCAGCTGGCCCTGCCAGGTGCTGTGCATCCTGAGGGCACGTGCTGCATCTGCCTAGTATTCATGGATACCCAGCCTGCTGAACTCAAGCAATGGCACACACTTCGGTTTCTTTGTCTTTTTTCTTTTCATTTGTCGTCATCATCGTTGTCGTCGTCGTCATCGTCCTCGTCGTCGTCATCGTCCTCGTCGTCGTCGTCGACGACGTCGTCTTCTTCTTCTTCTTGCTCTTCCTCTTCCTTCCTCCTCCTCTTCCTTCTCCTCCTCCTCTTCTTCTGCTTCTTCTGCTTCTGCTTCTTCTGCTTCTGCTTCTTCTCCTTCTGCTTCTTTTTGAGACAAAGTCTCACTGTGTAGTCCAGTGGCCTTAAACTCATGGCAGTACTCCCACCTCAGCCTTCTAAGTGCTGAGATTACAGTTGTACACTACTATGCCCTGCTCAGTGGCCCACCTTTAAAGCGTCAGTGACTTAGGTTTGGGAAGCTTTGGAACTGTATGACAGCAGGCCTTAATTTTATAAATATGATTCTGTTTTTGGCTAACTTGGGCATTGTCAAGTATATTGGATGCATGCAGAAAAAATGTTAATGTATGTTAGGTGACAGCAAGCTTTAACCAGCAAAGGGACCATTTGGGGCTTAAAAGAAGTTTCCTTTAAGAGCGTCGTTCCCAAGCCTGAGTCATTCACGTATGTTCATTCTGCTATCGCCTAACCCTGTGTTTTTTAATTGCATTGTTTTCTTTAAATTTGCTTTATCTACATTTATTTTCTGATTTATTTTGTTTTTTCTAGGTCAGTTGTCTTTGAAGTTTTTTTTCATACACGTTTGGAAAGATAAAATGTGTATTTCCACATATATTTGGTCTGTGTTAACCACCCATTGCATATGTACAGTGGTTGCTGCTGGAGCATTTGTAGAATACATGCAGTTGAGTAGGTTCCAATGAAAACCTTGTTTTTAATTTTTATAGTTGCTAAACTATCCTTAAATGAATCCCCAAATTGCTTTCAACAATCAGTTTTAGAGGAGTTTTGTACAATTTGGATAACAGCACTTTAGTGCTTCCATGTCATAGTGGGGTTTACAGTTGGCAGCGGGGTATGAGTCATTCTGTATTGTGTGAGTGTGTGTATAATTTATCCTTAGGACATTGGCAAATAATTGGGTACTACATACAACTAAAACCAACACATGATGTGTTTTGTTAATCTGCTGACACATACTGTATTTAGAACCTTGTATATGGTAAGCACTGTACTGCGAACTGAGGATTTAATTGAACAAAATAGGCAAACCCACTGAAATGCTTTGAAAAGAGGGTGACAGGTCCTGTCTTTACTGTCCCGATGTTCCTACAAGTGCCAGCTTTTGATATTTTTATATTTAAGCCTTGAGTGTCAGTTTGTAGGTTAAAATATTATCAGTTTGACTATGTTGGAGATTAGACTTTTAGAAAATACTGTCGCCTATTCTGTTCCCTAGTTACTGGCAAGCACATGGTACTGTATTATGTAGACACATAGGTAAATATGTTCCCATATGGTGCAAAAAGGAAAACAGTTTTTTTCTCAGCACAAATTTTGAGCTAGGTAAAGTGCTGCTGACTTTGTTTTTAAAGGTGTAAGTGGTGCTTCCATAGGTACTGGTGGCATAACTACTAAATATTCTCGATGAGCAGATTTTACATGTTAAAATATTTGAAATTTATTTTAAAATATTTTAGGCCTGATGGTGTGAGCATTTTGAGTTGGGGATTGCATTGGAAATGTGTCAAAGTGCATGTCTTTCTGTACCAAGTGGTGGCTGTGACTGTCAGAGCACTAAGTGCTCGCTGGAAGAGCAGTGCTCCAAGTGGAGTGGAGCACTGGGTCAGATCCCTGGAGCTGTGTTTGGTGTGCTGCTGCTCCAGAGAAACAAGTACGTTCTGTCCTTGTGGAAAGGATTTCAGGTCAAGAGTAACACATTTTCCTGTCAGATGTGGTGGCTTATGCCTGCAGTCCCAGCACTTGGGAGGCTGAGACAGAGAATTGCCATGAGTTGAGGGGCTATGTAGTGAATTCCAGACCAGCCTGAACTACACAGTGAGACCCTGCCTCAGCACACCTCCTCCCATGTCAAGACCAGGTACAGACTTGGAAAGAACTTGAGGATACAGTTAATTTCCCATGACTTATTTCCATGATCCATATAACTCAACATCCAAAGAGAAGTTAATAACTAATGTACAGAGTGGACATAAAAAGCATGGAGGATGTTTTATCAGAAATAGTTAAACCCAGGCCGGGGATACAGCTCAGGGGCACAAGCGCCAGGCTGTGTGAGTTGGTGAGTTTGATCCCTGGTAACCCCCCCCCTCCCCCAAAAAAGTTAGTCTTCTCTGTATTTGTTGATGGAACATTAGCATTTGCCAAAGGAGGGAAAGTGTGCTTCCAGCTGTGTGTGTTCTAGTGATACTGGTGACTGAGCCCACTCAGCCACACCCTGGCTCTTCTAGTTTGAAGACAGTATCACTGAGCTGCCCAATCTGGACTGGCAATCTTCCTGTCTCAGCCTCTTTGAGTAGCTGTGATTACAAAGAGTTTCTACTTGCCCCACTGACTCATGATTTTAATATTTTGCAATGATTGTTGTACTATTAAACACTCAGTTGCTCAGTTTGCCTTCATTGAGAATGTTCATGCCTTTGTCCCTTGTGTTTTCAAATCAGGATGATGTCCTGGCTTCTAGGCAGTGTGGATGCCAGCTGGAGCGGTGTGGCCAACCAGGGATGGGGCTTTCCCAGTAGAGCAGAAGTCAGTGTAGATGGGGGTCTGCAGATACATAGGCTGCATCACCCTTTAGGGAAGTACTTCTGGCTTTTAATTCAGCACTTACAGTTTATGAAGTATATTAGTAGTAAGAATGTGTAATGCAAGGACACTATTCGTAGTTAGAGTATACTTTACTCTCTGGAAACCACCATAAAAAATACGCTTTAGTGTCTGAAAATTTGTTTGAGTGTTAGAAAATAAGGTTTTTAAGTGTATGTTTTCAAAATTCAAGTCCAAACATGGAAGCAGTACTCAAATGTGTTTACCATTTTTGAGACACGATTTCATTGTACAGTTGAGGCTAGCCTCACCACAGTCCTCCTACCTCAGCCTTCCAAGTATTGAAATCACAGGCATGCATCATCATGCTTGGTCTAATCATTTTTAGCTACAGGAGTTTCATAATTATAGACCATGGTAAGGTAGGTCTGTCTTATTTTACAGAAAGTTTATAACTTCGTTTTGCTTTGGTTTGTTTCGTTTTTGAGGCAGGGTCTGGCTGGTTAAGCCAGGCTGCCCTCAAACTTGTGGCAGTCCTATTGCCTCAGCCTGGACTGCAATAATGACAGGTACCATTCCCAGCAGAATTTGTGATTTTTAAATTGTTTTGTATCAGATTAGTCCAGATTGGGATCAGACTCTTAATATAACCATGCTGACCTTGAATTGGATCCTCCTACCCTCGGCCTGCCAAATGCTAGGATTACAGGTATATGCTACCATGCTTGGCTTTGTTTCTGAATTTTATTTTTATTTTTTATTTTTTATTTTTTGATACGGGGATTGAACACACAACCTCGTGCTTGCCAGGCAGGCGCTTATCCCACTGAGCTAAATCCCCAGCCCCTTTCTGAATTTAAAATGATTGTGATCACAAATATATCATTTGTGATATATATAATAATGACATTCAGTTTGGGGATTTGGTACATTTATATTGTATCTGAATTTTTTTTCCTGGATTTTGGTCCTAAAGTAGTATTCACACATGAAAATTTTTTAATAACTTAAAATTGTTAATATATTTTTCTGAATAACAGTATCCCCCTTAAGAAAGCATAGCTAGGTCTCAATGTGAGTCTTTGGTATCGGTGAGCTGGGATTTTCTGGGATTGGCTCTCACAATAAAGGTCTTCAGGTTCCTGTGGGCAGCAGGGAAACATTCCAGGGTTGGGCGCAGGGGTGGTGCCCTTTGGGACCTGGCTACACAGTGGGGAGGAGGTCACCACTCTGCTGTTCTCCAGATTCCCTTGTCCAGGATGCAGTCTGGGAAGCTTACCCAAGCAGGCTGATGTTCACAGGTGTTCATGTCCCACTGTCAGATGGGACCTGGGTCCTGGGACATCAGCACAGAGCTGGGGAAATGACCAGCCAGGCCTTCCTGCATTCAGAGGGCCTTTGTCCTTGCTGTGGTCTGCAACCGCAGTTATTTTCAACTCTGTACTTATGATTCCTCTAAAGGATATTCTGGATGATTTACAGGTGATATTTGAGTGGAACTCTTGGTTAATGTGTTATTTGACATTTTTAAGGAATAAGAAGATGGTGAGGGCTCAAGAAAAGCTACCATGTATCTTTAATTCTGTTAGGTAGATTGAAGATCATAGCAGAGCTGATAGGCCCCTCATCCACAGGAAAGTTAAAGAACTTTGAGAAGTGCCTTGAAAGGAAGAAATATATGTACATGGTGTTTTTGTATTATTAAAATGCTTGGTACAGATACGCAACGTCATTTATATACATTCAAATTTTGTGTAAGGTTAAGTGTTTTTCCATGCAAGCTTTACTTCATCCTTCTTTCATTTAGTTTGGTAGAGACAGGGTCTCACTGTGTGGTCCAGGCTGGCCTCACATTCACTGTGCGACCCCAGCAGGCCGTGCACTCACGATTCTTCTGTCTCACCCTCCTCAGTATACTGGTACACCCAACTTACTCTTCTTATATACTTGTATAATTTTAGGCAGCTGTCTTGATTAAATTTTTATTGAAAATAATAAAATTTGGGCTGGGGATTTAGCTCAGTGGCATAAACACCTGCCTTGCAAGCAGGTGGTCGTGAGTTCAATCCCCCGGTACCAGAAAAAAAAAAAACTAAAAAAAAGAAAGAAAGAAAGAAAGAAAATAATGAAATTTGACTCAGCTATTTGAGAGATCTTTTTGAGGGGTGGAAGAAATTTATAATGATTTTTTTAAAAAGCAAGGCAGGTATGGCAGCAATCCCACCATTTGGGAGGCTGAGGCAGGAGGATTGCTGTGACCTCAAGACAGGCCCACAGTACACAGTGTGAGACCCTGTCTCCAAAAATAAATAGAAACAAACAAAAACAGAACAAAAGAAAACCTGCAGAGTGCATTCATGTTCACACAAAACGAGTAGGAAAGCTGCAGCATGGCTGCAGCAAGGGTGCTGGATAGTGCCTGCAGTGATCAGTCACTCACCCTGTCCTCCAGTAATGACGGTTTTCTTTCTCAAGATGATGATTATTCTCCACCTACCAAGAGACCAAAGAGCAGTGAGCCGCCGCAGCCCCCAGTCGCGGAGCCTGCAAATGCCGGGAAGCGGAAAGTGCGAGAGTTCAACTTCGGTGCGTGCGCGGCGCCCCCTCTGGTGAACTGTGGTGTGAGAAGCCACGTGGACCCTTGCTCTGCGCTGTAACTGGGCCAGTGCAGTGGATGCTGCCGGAAGGAATGGGTCTACTAAATGGAAGCCTAAACCTCTGTATCTTCTGATTCTAACGAAATGCAAAGTGCTAAATTGCTGCCAGTGGATTAGTAATTCAGGCATTTTTCTTAGCATTGTCTTTTTTATTTGACCTGTTTCACAAACTGATTTTCATTTTTAAGTGACTACCAGCTATTTAAACCGTTAGTTGATAATATATCCAATAATGGCCAAAATAGAATAATTTGAATAAGTGGGACTTCTTTCTTGATTTCTTTGTTTCTCGTGATGCTGGGGATTGAACGCAGGGTCTTGTGCATGCTGGCAGTGGTCACCACTTGATGGCATTTTCATCTTAGTTGGGTATTCTGCCTGCCTACAGGCTCAGCTGCTGATCTCAGTTGTGTTTGTGCAGACCCGAGTTGGCACATGCTCATATTTTCCAGTGTCCTTCTACCAGTTACTGCTGTATGTCCTTACTTCCTCACAGCTAGAACATTATAGGAGGCCTCCTAACTAAATGACCCCTGGAAACCCACCTCTTTTTGTTGCCACTTTTTTTTTAATGATACTGGGGATTGAATCTGGGGTTTTCACACTGAGCTATATCTCCAGTCGTTTGATTTTCAAATGGGTTGCTCTTAAATTGCCCAGGCTGGTCTCAAACTTAGCCTCCTGCCTCAGCCTCCCACGTGCTAGGGTTTCAGGTTGCCACTTTTTTGCAGTGTTTAATTTGACTGTCTTTTCTCTGTTTTGCTTTAGGAAAATGAAAAGTTTAAAAAGAGGTAGTCAATGTGAAATGATTTGAATATAAACAAAACATCTCAGAATTTCCCATGGAAACAGTTGTAACCATTAAAAAGGGAAAAGCAGTGAAGTTGTGTGGATTAAAACTGGTCAGATAGATTTGGAGCGCTGGGAAAAAGCAAGCCACATTAGAAGTAGGGCCACTGGAGAACATGTTAGTGCCCCACACAGGATTTCTCTACTGAGAATTAACTGTCCTCTCCATTTGCAGAAAAATGGAATGCTCGAATTACTGATCTACGTAAACAAGTTGAAGAGTTGTTTGAAAGGAAATACGGTATGTGTAAGCTGGAGAATTTTTCACTCGCCATTCATAAGCATTTAAGCAATGGGAATTACTACTTCTTACTGGGGAGGGGCGAATGTGAGCAAGTACAGATCTGCCAGAGAATTGGGTCCTTCATGATGTGTGTTAGAGGTGTTACAGTTGCCAGATTAACACAACCTGAAGGAAAGCTGTCTTTCTAATAGTTGTCAAAAAAATAAAGCATTAAAAAAAAAACTTAGAGTGAGCATATTTTGAGATGTGTTACATATTTATTGCAAATTTGAACATTGGAGATTCACTTGAAGATTCTTAGTAGTTTCTCTTAATCTGCTGTTTAAATTCATTATTGAGATGCCCTTATTACTGTTGGTATACTACTCTTGATATACAACCCTGAGTTTAAGTTAAATTTTAAATTTTTTACCCTTTTTTCTATTCTGTCCTATAGCTGATCTTCACAATGACATAAGTAACAACTTATTAGCACCCAATGATAAAAAACACTTATCTAAAAATACCAGCAATCATTGAAAACCATTACGTCTTGCCTTCTTTGTTGAGCTGACTCTGCAGTGACCTGGCATTCTGAACAGTTCTGTACAACTCAGGTTTCCAAGACCGGAGCTCCTGCGTTGCCCAGGCTGGCCTCGAACTCCTGTGTGCAGGCGTCTTCCTATTTTGGCCTCTTTGAGTAGCTGGCTATCAGGCTGGGCTCAGTATGCAGAATTTTTGCTTGTAAATGAAACTATTGTAGAGCTGTCATGCACTTTTCAGTTTTTTTTAAGTGAGGTATTTCAACCTGACAAACTGCAGTGGCGTTGTTTATTCTTGTTTATTCAAAGTCAGCTGCCGTTGGCCAGTGGCAACAAACTTAAGCTTTCAAGGATAACAAAAACATGCTGTGGATCTTCCACCAGTGCTTTTGTCAGAGCACTGTTCCAGGGGCTGTCCCAGGCCCCATCGTCAGTCAACTGTCTATCCACTTCTTTCCCTCCCTCCTTTCCTTCCTTCCTTCATTTTTTTTTTTTTTTTTTTTGTCTTTTTCCTTTTTATCAGTACCAACAATCGAACTCATGACTGCCTGCTTGCAAGGCAGGTGCTTATGCCGCTGAGCTAAATCCCCAGCCCCTCATTTCTTTTTTTCTTCATTTCTTTTAGTATATATTAGTTCTACAAACTAGCAGGTTTTCATGTACCATCTGTTTCATTACCATAGATAATAACTTTATCCCTCGTTGAAAATCTACGATTAGAATAAATTACTCATTTTTCCATATTTTTAGATTCTATTAGTATTCTTTCAACTTCTCATTAGTTTACTTTTTTTGGTGTGTGCTTGTGCTTGTGCATCTTCTTCTCCTCTTCCTTCTCTTCCTTCTCCCTCCTACTCCCCTTCCTTTCTTTTTTTTCCTTTCCTCTTTCCATTGGTTTGGTTTGGTCTTTTTGAGATAAGGTTTCAGTACGTAGTTAGGCTGGCCTTAACCTTGAGGCAATCCTGCTTCAGTCTCCCAAGTCTCCCTGGGATTACAGGCATGCACCACCACCCCCAGCTTTGCCTGTGCTTTCCATTGATCATTTTGTTTTTTGGTTATTTTGGGACAAAGGATTCACTGTGTAGCCCAGGCTGGCCTGGAATTTGAGACAGTGGGATTACAGGCTTGCAGTGCCATGCCTGGCTTAGTTGTTCTGTTTCAAAGGAAAAAAAATCACATACTATCCCAGATGATAGCACTATAACATACTGATAAGATCACAGGGCTGAGCTGGGAATGGTGACACACACCTGTAGTCCACTTGGGAGACAAAATCACGAGGATCAAAAACTTGATTAGTTTGGGCTACAGAATGCGTTAAAGGCCAGCCTCTCCCCTACATAGCAGGAGTCTGTCTCAAAACTTGAAAATAAAAACAGGAAATAAAGGATCACTGGGAGCAAATGGTCATGTCCTTCCTCTTTGAACCTTTTTTTCCTCTCATGATGTACCACTGTGCTGTACTGTTTTTGTGAAACGGTCATAAATTCTGAAGATTTGATGATAAAGTGATTCATATGATGTTTGGCTTATAAATACATAGTAAATGCTTACTGTTTATATTTCTTAGTCTTAAGTTTAGTAGTATTCTGAATAAAATAGTATTACAACAGTTTTATAAATTTGTGCTTCTTATAAAGTGAAGCCAACATTTTATGGCTTTTGTTGTGAGTATAGATTGTTTGACAAATAAAAATGTTTACTAGTTTCTATAAGTTTTGATAATTTTCATGTTTTGTAATTTCAAAGCAGCTGTAATGTTACTTTCCTTAGTGGAAGATATTTCCACTGTAATGTTGAAACAGTGATATTCCAATTTAGTTTATCAGCAAAGGAAGGTTTTTAAATCCTAACTCCATATAAATGTGTAGTGGTGTACATGTGAAGTAATTACAAATAATGTATTACTACTTAACCAAGTGAATTTTACGCAAAATACCAACCAAAAATTTTTTTTTCCTTTGGGAGGGCACACTAAGGGTTTTTTGTTGTTGTTATTTTTGTTTTTATAAAGACAGAGTTTTGCTGTACAGTTCAGGCTGGCCTTGAATTTCACTTCATATTGCAGCTGGCCTCGAACTCACAGAGATTCTCATGCCTTGACCCACCAAATGCCGGGATTACAGGTGCTTACCACCATATCTGGCCATATACTCAGTATTTTTGATTGTTCATATGTCCTGGTCTGTGTCATTTTATGCCTGTTTGCATTATGCTACTGTTGAATTTTGCCAGTCAAGAAAATCATCTTCTTTTGTTAAGGGAGATCCTTTGACAAATCCAATAAAGATTATACTAATATTTGTATTTTTAAAATATTACCCTTGTATTTTATATATAATATGAATTAGTGGTATGTTTTTCTTGATAATATGATTTCAGATTTCACTAGTGTTTAGCTTCTGTCTACGCTGCTTTAGATGAGTGTATTATTTACTGTAGGTTTAAGTAAACAGAGCAGTGCTGTCCTTGGTGCTCTTGTAGCATCTTGTGTTATTTTTTCTTCTGATTCAATTACAGAGTCAGGAGTAAAGATGAAAGCAATGTAAATGTGCTCAGACTTTTGTCTTTTAATGATAATCGCTTTCTCTTTTTATCCTTAAAGCTCAAGCTATAAAAGCCAAAGGTCCGGTGACGATCCCATACCCTCTTTTCCAGTCTCATGTGGAAGATCTTTATGTTGAAGGACTTCCAGAAGGAATTCCTTTTAGAAGACCATCTACATATGGGATTCCTCGCCTTGAGAGAATATTGCTTGCAAAGGAAAGGATTCGTTTTGTGATTAAGAAGTAAGGCCGATGGGCTCCTACTGAGCTCTTCTTGTCTTTGTTCTGATCAGTGCATTTTTTTTAGTCAGTAAACATTCATCGGTCCCTAGGGCTATATTTTAAAGTGTGAGTTACTATGTTTTTATTTTCCTCATTGTAATTTGTGTATCATGTTGTGTCAGACCTGCCACAGGTGGCTTCTAACACGTGAACACTTACCTGTATCCGATGGGCCTGTGGGACTCGCTAGTTTTCCTTCACTTTTTTGTTTGTTTTTTTTAGTCACTACCAGGGATTGAACTCACGACCACATGCTTACAAGGCAAGCACTTATGCCACTGGGCTAAATCCCCAGCCGCTAGTTTTCCTTTAAAGTTTTCTGCTCCATACGTTAAAGAAGTGTCATTTTCTTGGGGTTTTTAGTCTGAATTTTTTTTTTCTTGGTAGTACTGAGGATTAAAGGCAGCATTGTACAGAGCACCTGTTTACTATTTGGGCTCTTGCCTGTGTTTTGGTATCTGTCAACAAAAAGAAATGGAATAAACCAAATTTCAGAACTGGGCATGGTGGCGCACGCCTGTAATCTGTGTGCTCAGGAGGCTGAGGCAGGGAGATTGTTGGGAGTTCTAGACCAGCTTGAGTACAAAGTGAGCTCAAGGCCAGCCTGAATGGCATAGTGAGACCCTATCTCAAAAAGACAAAAAATCCCCACCAAACGTCTGCTCCTTTTCTAGAGAAAATGAGATGCTTTAAAAATTCATTTGTTCTTTTTATAAGCTGGCAAGTATTTATATTAGGGTAATTGTGAGTTTTTAATTCTGCTCCCTCCCCTTTTGGTACTGGGGATTGAACTCATGAGCTAGCACTTGCCAGACAGGTACTTACACCACTGAGCTAAATCCCTGCCCCCTCCTTTTTGAGTTTTTAATTCTATATTATTGACTGTTTTCATTGAATTAATTTTTAAACCTGTTATCCTTTAAATTAGTTTGTAGATTGCCTGTATCTGTGTTAATTGAAGGTTGATTTCCTAGGATTTTGCCCAATTTGGTTGTTACAATGTTTTCTTACACTTTAGTAAGGAAACAAATACATTTTAGGACTCTAAGGGCCACCTCATGGTAGAGTATGGATTCAGCTTGCATGAGGATTCAGATTTGACCCCCAACAGACACACACCACCACCACCCCATAACAGAACAAATACCTTCCTAGTTTTTGGCTTTTTTGAAATGAGGTCTCCATGTTGTCCAGGCTTGCCCCATCCTCCTGGGGTAAAGCTGTGCCTCTGCCTTAGGCTTCCTGAGGAGTGGGGCTACTGGTGCATACAGCTGTACATGGCACACACACCTTTACGGAGGAACCATGAGGTGTCTGAGTGCTAGAGATGGGAGCTGCCATAAGAAATGAGCCAGGCACTTGCAGATTCTAGAGAATACCAGTTGGTTTGTACCTGCAAGTTGCCGAATTAGCACTGCCCCACTACTGTGGATGCACTTTCCTAAACTTCTCCTATTGGTAGCTTTTCTTTTCACCTGTTTTAATGCTTAAAAACGTGAAAACTCCTATCAAAATTGAAATTTCTGGTCAGTCTTAACTAGAATACCTGTGGCAGAGGACCCATGCTCCTGATTGGTAACAGCTGGATGACCTCTGTTTCTAGAGTCACTCTTAATGTACGATGCACCCACAGTGTTATGGACCTAGGGTTCAGAGATGGACAAGAGGGGGTATCGAATGCCAGAGGTGCAGCTCAGTGGCAGAACATGTGCTTAGTCTGTACCTTGAGGCTCTGGCATCTCCCCAGGGTTGCCGAAGGGAAAGTGATGGGCAGTCCGCCACGAAGCTGGGTCACAGACAGACAGGTTTCTGAAGGCTGCTTGGCCTTGGCCTAGAGCCATAAACATATCCTGTGACCCCAGCCCCCAAGAATGCTCACACTGTCTCAGAGAAAACAGCGTTTTGCAGGTTTTGTCCTTGTTTGATAATCTTAAAAACATATCAGTTAGTGGATATTTAAATATTTATGAAGGCTTTTGTAATCTTCGTATCAGTAAAGCATTACTTTTAATTGTATTTTGCAGAGGCTTTATTTTATAGCCCACTAGTACTATTCAAATAGTGTGCATCTCACAAGTGGGATCCCATATCTGTTTCTGACATCTTTAGGAAGGTGATATAGTCCTGGCTGCCCTTGCCCTGCCCCCAAAGAAGGGTGGGCAACAGAAATTAGAGAGAGTGATGGAGTTGTAAGTTCACTTGCACAGATTTTGTGGTTTATTAATATGTTTTGTGGACTGCTTAGATATTATGAAAAAACAACATGCTCTACAAATATAAATTTAAAATAGATTTAGAATTCTTCCAGAGCGGGGCTGGGGATTTAGCTCAGAGGCATAAGCACCTGCCTTGCAAGCAGGCGGTCGTGAGTTTGATCCCTGGTACCGATAAAAAGTTAAAAATTTAAAAAAAAAAAAATCTTCCAGAGCTTATAGATATATAGAAGACATAGTAGTCTTCAAATGTAATATGAAATTGAAGGGCCTTGATTAAAACTTAGAATGCACTTCAGATACTTTTAGTTTGTAAAATTACCTCTTTTGCTGTGAGAACACATGTTGTGTGATACAACTTCTGTGGCAGTTTTCAATTGTCACTGTTGTGTTACTCTGTAGAAACCTGATGAAATTAAGTTTCATCAGGATCTAATCACTTTTACTTGGTCTTTTTACTAATAAAATCAGTAAACAAGCCACCTGGCTTGGAGGGTAGTTCAAGCTGATTGGTAGCAAGGGTTACAGATTAAAGTCCTGTCACAAACATGTTAATTGTGCTCAAAAGACTAGGTTTTCTATCTCTTAAATACCCACCTTGGTGGCTGAGTATTAAATATGTACCAGTGGTTACCACTTTGTTAAGTTTTGCCTGATGAATATTGAGTGCTTTACTGTCACCTACAGACACGAACTTCTGAACTCAACACGTGAAGATTTACAGCTTGACAAGCCAGCTTCAGGAGGTAGGCCTCCAGTCTTAAGTCTCAACCTTTCCACTTACACAGAACCCTTTTATATGAAGTCATGTCTGTACTAATTACATAATATACTGAAAATACACATTTGCAGAATTCTACCTAGTGCTCTGAAATAATAAACTTTTTCTTTTTAGTAGCCTATTATAAATATCAACATCACATTTCAAAATAGAACTTAAAAGTACTGTTTTCTAAGTATATTAAACAGGTCATTGTCTGACTGCATTAATGTATTGAATAATCATTCAGTAAATGTGTTTTGTGTATGTATGTGCTTGTAAGATACACTGAGCTCTACTTTGTAGAACATGCAGCCTTTTTTCTTGTGAGATGTTTTTGAAGAAAATACAAATGCCATTTATTTGCTTGTTTGCTCTGGAGTGGGATGGGAAGGGGACATAGGAAATCACATTATATTTGTATTTGATATCGTGGAAGAATTACCAATAGTATCATGGCACTAAATTTTCATTGCAGAAATTGCCTACTAGCTGTCCTTTAGCAAACTGAGCTTTGAATTATCTTTGTTCTTTTTTTGTTCAGTGTCAGAATTGTTTTAGTAATAAAAACAATTGTGAAATCTTAGGAACAATTTTAGTCGCAAAAAGGGAAAGTAATACTTCTTTTTGCTTTTTTTATAATGTTTAATAATCTAGGTGCTTAAAGCAATCAAATTGAAAATTTCTTTGTTATTACAGTGAAGGAAGAGTGGTATGCCAGAATTACTAAGTTAAGAAAGATGGTAGATCAGCTTTTCTGCAAAAAATTTGGTAAGTCTGCTTTTTCCGTGTAACTCAATTGTATTTCAGAGTAATGTAATATTTTAAAAATTTTGAGGGTCCAGGGTTTAGCTCAGCAGTTCAAGTGCTTGCCTGGTAAGCATGAGGTTGTGAGTTTGATCTCCAGAACCCCCCAAAAAATTTTTATTTTTATTTTTTAAATTTTTTTTACCTGTGGAAAGCAAATAAACTAAGTACGATTCTTGTCCAGGTTTGTTATACTACTTTTTAATAAGAATTTATTTACAGGAGCTGGGGATTTAGCTCAGTGGCATAAGCACCTGCTTGGCAAATGTGAGGTTGTGAGTTTGATCCCTAGTCCCAGAAAAAAAGAGTTTACCAAGTTTAATCCTATATAGAAGGGGAGAGAATAATGAAACTTGAAGTGGGTTTTACTGAGATGTTTTGTTCTCTTTTTTGGCAGTGCTGGGGCTGCAACCCATGTCTTGTGCATGCTAGGCCAGGCCTCTGCCAGCCCTGACTACTGTGCATTCCCAGTTACACAGCTGTGGTCCTTTGCAGCTGGGAATCCTCTTGTCTTTGGGCCTTACTGCCCTGGAAGGAAAGGAGCGGGCCACCTCTTTGCCTATACACACGCACATTCTCCACTGGCTACCCCAAAAAGCAACAGGGACCTAGTTCCTGACCTGATCCCTGTAGTAGGGTCAGCCACAGAATTTCCTGCATACAAAACACCTTCTTTACTGTGAGCTGCACCCCAGCCTATCTCACTGCTTAAGGTCTTCCAAAACATAAAATACACGGGTTTGGTTCATAATTGCAAAAGTCATAGTCGTTCTCTTCTGCTTCTCAGTAAGTCGTCCAGTTAGCTGTTCCTTGGCTTTTCTGCCTCATGCTTATCTCAGATTCAGTCTATTGGTTTTATCTCTCCTTAATTCACTGGTTAGGGTTAAGAGCACTTGCACAGATTTTGGCCCACAGCCCTCTTTTTCTTTCTTTGCATGCTCACTCCATCCTGTATGAACACAATAATATGTTGGCTGTGGTGACATCAATCCTTAAGTTACTGGCTCAGAAAACTTGCCCTAATGGAAGACCTTTATATTTGCTCATCTGATAACTCATCAGGTTTCACATGTCCTTAGGTGTTTTTGATTTCCCTCTCTGGCATGTTTCTCTCCCAGTGACCCTTGACCTACCCAGTGGTTTATTTTCTCATATGCAGTCTTGGAAGGCTTGCTGATTCTGCATTTACAGTACACTCCCAACTCCTACCTCTTCTTCAATGCTATGACTGCAGTCCAAGCCAGGCCTACAGTGCTGCCAGAGGCTCTCATAGAACTGTAGAATGAAACTTATTCTGCCCTGTTGCAGTGTGTAACGGCTCTCACTGTACTTGGTAAATGCCACAGTCCCTGATCTGGCCCTCAATGACACAGATGCACAGGTTGCCCTGCCTTCTAACATCACGTTGTTTCTCTGCCCCTTGTGTGTACCCTGTGCCAACTATGACCATCATGTACCTGTGCCGTTATCAATCTGAGTTTGTACCTTTGCTGGGACTGTTATACTGCGACATTGCTTGTATAATGCTCTCACTATATCCCCATAAATGTTACCACATTACAGAAGTTCTCCCAAGTGCCCCTTTCAAGCCGAAGCCCATTGGCACAGTCTGGTTACTGCTTGGCCCTCTGCGTGGGCTCAAGTAGGAGCTCAACACATACTTATTGTAGGAATCCGTTTCCTAAAGATGTTTTTCAAGCCAGCAGAAATCTGAGCATGTTGATCATGTAACATAGGTTGACCTTCATCAAATTAGAACTCTGAAAGAGCACAGAAGTGCCTCAAGCTGGCCTGGCAAGGAAGGCTACAGTGGAAGGTGGGACTGTGGCTGGAACAGATCCCTGTGAGGACCACAGAGCTGTGATTCTGGTTTCCTTCATGAAGCCAAATCTTCTTATACTGTTCCTTGTGTTCAAGAGAGCTGTAGGCTGCCAGGTCTTCAGGACCCACTTTTAGGGCACCTTGCGTGCTATTGACTTAGTCTTTGAGTTGTGCTTTCTGTATAATCCATGTACCTACTGTTTCTCATGATGCTTTTAACACTAAACTGTTAATATAATCCTCTGAGAACTCATTAGACCTGTCACAGTGACATCTTTACAGGGGACAACAGGCTAAATAAAGAGGATCTGTGTGAGCAGCCATCAGCTGTGCTCTTGTGTTTGGTTCTCAAATTGAGCTTTGTACCTACTAGTGCTCATGGTGATTTTTTTGAGGAGCAAGATAGCTTTCTACTGAAGGAAGGAGCTGTTAGTTTACTCTTAGAAAAACTGGCTAATTTTGGCCTTCTCATGAGTAAGAAAGTAGAATTTAGGAATCCTGGGCTGGGGGTGTAGCTCATACAGACCTTCTCTAGCCTGCGGAAGGTCACATTTCCCAGCCCCAGCCCTGCAGAAGAAAGTGCAGGGCAGAGGAGGACAGAGCCCAAATTGGGTTAGAGCTCAGCAGCCTAGAAGAGGACCAGGCACATCACAATGTCTGAAGTCTGCTTCCAAATGCCTGAAATAGGATTTATGTGATGTTCTCTACCACCTGTCACAATTTCCTTCTGTTCCTTTTTTGGATGGGGATGTGGTCGCACTGGTTTGCCCAGCCTGGCCTCATCCATTTCTGGGCACACATTACCCCCAAGGGATCTACAGGTGCGTGCCCCACATCCACCTTTCCTTTCCTCCGATACTGAAAAATGCTTAATCTTTATAGATCAAATTCTTTCAATAATTACTAAATGTGTTTTCAATATTTTAAAAAATTGCTGTGTGCCTTGCTTTGAAATGTATAAAAGCATAATTTTAGTATAGACTTAGCCTCCCAAATTGCTTTGATCTTCAGCTGAGGCCTTGGGGAGCACAGAAGCCAAGGCTGTTCCATACCAAAAATTTGAGGCCCATCCCAATGATCTGTATGTGGAAGGACTACCAGAAAACATTCCTTTCCGAAGTCCCTCGTGGTATGGAATCCCAAGGCTGGAAAAAATCATTCAAGTGGGCAATCGAATCAAATTTGTTATTAAAAGGTAAGATAATCATGTGTAGAAACAATTAATGTCTTTCCTGAAGATTAATTTCATGAAGACAGGCCTTTCGCTCCCTTTCCACAGGACTTCTCTTTGGATTTTAAGTCTCAGCAGTCCACCTAGACTTGTTGGCAGACTTTGGCTCAGTGCAAGTGGGAGATACACAGTATTGAGTCCGTGGGAACCTGTCCTTGAGATGCTTCAGCCAAAGCTTAGTGCAGTGTAGTGCTGTTGAGTATTTTCAGGGGAAAGGGCTGGGTGACCTAACTGTGCAGGTGTGCACACAGTAGAGGACAGGGCTGGCTTGGGCAGGGGATCATTTCAGTATACCTGCAGGAGCTGAACGTGCCTGCACGTTCACCTTCCCTGGACCAGGGTCCAGGATGCTGTGGGGGTGTGGCCTGGTGGAAATTAGGACTCAAACTTAGGTGCCAAATATGGCACTGACAAAAACAGTGTCTTGCAGTCAGAGGCCCGGGAGCAGATGCTGGGACAGTCATTGAAGGTTGCGTTTCAGAAGGAAGGCCAGCAGCACAGATGGCCTGGGTGCAGGACAGGGATAGAGGCTCCCATTGTGGTCACAGGAATGCCGAAGACCAGGCCTGGTCTTGCCCGCTGATGGTGCTGTGTTTGTATTGTGGTGGGGGCTGAAGGCTGCAAAATAGAGGAAGTGTTGAAGGTGACTTAGCTAGTTAGCTATTTTTATTTCTAGCTATTATGGTAAGATTTAGAAATTGGGCCAAGCATACCTTTAATCCCAGTACGAGGCAGGCTGCAACAGGAGGGTCATGCATTTGAGGTCAGCCCAGGTTACACAGCAAGTTTGATACTGGCCTGGACCCACATAGTGGGGCCCTGCTGTCATATATGCATAAAATTGAGTTGGTTTGGAGGAAAAGGTAACTGTTTTACACATGTAACCAGAAAACACCCATGTAATCCCACCAGAGTATGTAAAAACTGCTATTTTCCAGATAGTCACCAAAATGGTTTTATTTTTACTGCAAAGGAAGGGATCCTGGGCCATATTTAGAAGTAGTTAACAATGTGTGGCTATGTGGGAAAGGGCTTTAAGTTGTTCCTAAGTGCTCTGTTGCTAATACCCGCTTCACTTTTCAGACCAGAACTTCTGACTCACAGCACAACTGAAGTTACTCAACCAAGGACAAACACACCAGGTAGGATGGGGTGAAATTGTTTCCTTTCCTTTGATTTAATTTTCTTAAAAATTTAATAATTTGGGACTGAGGATATAGCTCAGTGGCATAGCACCTGCTTGGCAAGTGTATGGTCCCAAGTTTGATTTCCTATAAAGTCCCCTCACCCCCAATTATGTGTGTGGAATTCTTCCTTCCTGCAGCTTCTTCCCAAATACTCTTAAGGAAGCTCAGTAGAGTCAACTCATTATCTCCGTAAGCAGACCACAGTCTGTAGACGGCTACCGCTCTGCATTGAGACCAAGCTGTCCACAAAACAAGCACAAGCCCTACTTGTCTTTAAGCTCTGTAGAAAGCTATTTGTACATGTCACCCTGTGGTCATGATTCATATACAGTGGACTGTTGTACCATCTGTCTTCGGTTTTATTCTTTGACAGTATGTGTGTACTTTACACTCACAGCATACTTATTCCCGATAGCCACATTTTACCCCCTGCCCCTTACCTATGGTTTAAATAACTTTCCACATCAGATCAAACACTTTAGCACTTAGTTATGAGTTCTGTTGTTAAAATGGCAAATAACTCCTCTTTATGTTGATGTTGCAGCCCAACG
The DNA here is from genome assembly GCF_034190915.1 of Cavia porcellus. NCBI lineage: Eukaryota > Metazoa > Chordata > Mammalia > Rodentia > Caviidae > Cavia > Cavia porcellus. The sequence goes on along the minus strand of NW_026947506.1, from coordinate 62,029,551 downwards.
TAAATAACTGTAGTCTCCCAGTTGAATGAATGGGCTATTTGAACTCTTAGGTGTGCCATTGTTTTGTTTACCATTTGAACAGAGTCAGAAAATGTGACCATGCTGGGTGGCCTACACCTATAAAGAAGCTGAAACAGGAGAATTTGCCATGAGTTCAAGGCCAGCCTGAACTATATAATGGTACACTCAGAATGAGATCTCAAAAGAAAATGTGACCACAGTTTGTAGCTTTGCCACAACTTTAGGGATGTGTGTTGTCAGGCAGCCTGTATATATCTAGATGGCCATTGCCTTCAAGGTAGAAGAGAACCTAAATCTCAACTATGCATTAGGTGCTGTTAAATTGGTGTAGTTGGTCCATCTTTGAATACCAAGGTGAATTAGAGTGTAGGTTGGGGTTGTGGTACGTCCAGAAACACCAAGCCTGCAGCCCTTAGTGAAGATCTGCCAGCATGCCAGAGGGAGTCTGTGTGTTGCGGCATGAGGAGTGGTTGAGGGATACTGTATTTCTTATGGGAAAACTTACTTTGATTGGTGAAGTTGTTTTGTGTGAATTTCTAGGCACATGACTGATCGGAAGAAGATAGAACAAGTGGACCAAAAAGGTGCCTCTGTAGAAAGCAAATGAAAAGAAGGCTATTGTCAGGGAATCTGGTGTGGGAGCCCTTGGCCTCTTAGAGCTGCTGTCCTGACGGACCTCCCGGGGAATATGAGAACCCCACTAGTTTTGAGCATTTTCATACACGAACAAGTTCTTTATCTACAGTGTGAATTTAAATTTGAATTCTCCCTGCAGTTCTGATAGTTAACACATCATTCTTTACCACCCAGATTATTATTTTTAAACAAAATAAACTAAGAACATGACTGGAAAGGAGAATATCTACCTTCTGGTCTCTGAATGGAATCTGCTTTTTATTTGTGCCAATACACCACATAACATCATTAGATTTGTTTTTTGCTTTCTAGTCAAAGAAGACTGGAATGTCAGAATTACCAAGCTACGGAAGCAAGTGGAAGAGATTTTTAATTTGAAATTTGGTACGTAAAATATAGTGATTATGTCTTGGTTTAAAAACAAGCAAGTGGTACATGCCTGTAATCCTAGCACTTGGGAGGCTGAGGCAGGAAGATTGCAGTAAGTTTGAGGCCAGCCTGGGCTACATACTGAATTCAAGGCCAGCCTGAACTGCATAGTGAGACCCCGTCTCAAAAAACAAAGGCTGTGTTGTGAATGAACTGTAAAAGTTTGGGGCCTGAACCAGGAAGGCGCCCCAGAAAGTGATTTTTATTTTTTTTCTCCTACTAAACTTACTGTTTAGAAACCAAACCATTTCCTCTATTTCTCTTGCCTTCAGTTTTCTCTTGTAGTGGGAGAGGAAAGGGAAGCGTTGGGACGCATCTCAGACCCAATGTTTGTGCTTTTAACCTGGCTAACATCAGTGTGGCCCATAGGTTGCATTATTTGTTTCAGCTGCAATTTGTAACCACAGCTTCTTGGTGTGTTGTTCTGAGCAGGGTTCTGAGGAAACTGAGCAGCAGGATTGCATCTGTCCTGACTGAGGGGACTGAGGAAGTGCAGAGTGGGGTGTGCAGGCAGCTTCCCAGGGCATCCTGTCAGCAACTTTAGTGCCTGGGGTTGACCTTTTGTATCTTTGATCAGGCATCTTCAATCCTCAGCCTCTTGTCTTAATGAGTTCTGCTTAAATGCAGCTTTAAAGTAGCAGACTAGCACCCAGAGACAGCCAAGAGGCTGAATGGTTTGTACCAAACCGGAATATACCAGTGCTGAATCCCTGCCCAGATGTCGTCCATGGGGAGCCAGCCCACTTGGGTCTTTACCCACCCAGGTGCCACTTTCAGGGACTTTGTCCTGCTACTTTGTCACCCTGACTCTGGGGTGAACAAGGAGGACAGACAGAGATTTAGTTTAGCAGGAAGGCTCGCGTCTGGTGGACAAAGAAATCCCAGGTGTCTAGCTCATTCTGCTTTTATTCCCTAAAATGTGATACACACAATTACAGTAACACAAGATTTAAAAAAAAAGTAACACAGGATTCATCTGCTAGTGATGGCCGAGTACGCGGCCTGATGTCAGCCGTGCTGACTCCCCAGACCCTGCCGCGCTGTCCCGTTGTGTGCTGCCAAAGAAGTACACCTGCTGCCTTTTTCATTCGTGCTCACAGAGGAGGCCAGTTAGACTCCCTTCTCCTTACCTCCCACAGAGAGGGAGCTGTACTTGGGAATTAAACTGTTCAAATGTTCCTCCTGGCACCTTTTCTTTTTCTGACCTTTTAGATTTTTCACAGTGTCCTAATAAGCAAGTTGGCTTCAGCATTGTGTGACTTCTAGATGGTAAGGAACCCATGTGCAGCATATTTGAGAGTACATTGACAAAATTGTGTTCTCTTCTTTTCAGCCCAGGCCCTTGGCCTCACAGAAGCAGTGAAAGTCCCATATCCCGTGTTTGAGTCAAATCCTGAGTTCCTCTATGTGGAAGGCTTGCCAGAAGGGATTCCCTTTCGAAGCCCCACCTGGTTTGGAATTCCACGTCTAGAAAGGATTGTTCGTGGGAGCAATAAAATCAAGTTTGTGGTGAAAAAGTAAGTTCTATGGCTGAGGGAGTTGCTTGGTGGTTAGAACACTTGTCTAAACCCAGAGTTAAACCTCCAGTACTGCCAAAAAGGAGGGGGAAAAGGTTCTGATGGCTACTGTATTCATTTCTAGAATTAATAAAGTTGTATTTTTCACTTAAATTTTTTATCTGAATAAGAGAGATGATTTTTGTCCTTGATAGGAAAGTCTAGCTCAGAGCTAGTATCCAGTTTTGACTTGGTTCTGCAGTTCACTTCTGGATCACTATAAGGAGAGAAAGAACTGCCTCGCTGTGCTGTTTAGGTGCCTGAACACAGTTCAGAATGCTGGCTTTGTCACCACTCAGTACTAGGGACCAAGCCTAAAGCCTTCACCCTGAACTATTCCTAGTATAGACACTCTCTCTCCCCTTTACATGTGGAGACAGAGTCTGCCTAAGTTACCCAGGCTAAGCTTGAATTTCCAATCCTCTGGTCTCCGCGCCTCCCAGAGTGCAAACATATGTTACCACTTCCAGCACAAAATGCTGATTTTTTATCTGTTCGTTGCTCCTGTTCAGTTTATGAATAACTGAGTATAAGTAGTTTTTTATTTACCTCTCTGCAGAATAAAACTAAACTGGTATTTAGTTTTCTATTTTCAAAGCATTGGTCATGATCATTGTACTAGCTGTGTAGTTCACTGTTGCACTGACCATTATAATACTTATTTGTGGTTTTTCTTCCTAGACCCGAGCTTGTTGTCTCTTACTTGCCTCCTGGCATGGCTAGTAAAATTAACACTAAAGGTAAGAGATTATGTAAGTTTTCTTTATTATGCTTCAGTGCATTGAAAGACTGTCAACATTACCTATCATACTGAATCATTGGCCATTATCTTTGTGGGGCTTTTGTTTTGTTTCTTTGCTTTTTAAACTATTTTATTTAATGAAGCTTTTTTTCTTTCTCTTCTCTTTTCTTTCTTAACATTTCATTGAAAATTTCACGTTTGCAATCCTCCTTCATTCATGTTTCCACAGCTTTGTTGAGACTCATGTGGAGGATTACACTACCAGTTTAATTCTTCAGGTTTCTTTGAAAAGAGCCAAACTGTATGAATTTTAATACTCTGCTTTTATAAAGCATTCCCTTATGTAGTTGTTTTTTTTTTTTTTTTTAAGCAAAATGCAAAAATAATTAGGGGTTTCTTTTCTAGCATTGCAGTCCCCAAAAAGGCCCCGAAGCCCTGGGAGTAACTCCAAGGTCCCTGAAATTGAGGTGACTGTGGAAGGTAAGTCCAGTTCTGGGTGCGTCGCTGATGGCTCCTTGGTTATGATATGGTTATGGGAGGTTACAAGGTATAGTGTTAGGCAAATGATGTACAAAACTAACTTTATACATAAACAGCATCCTGTGATAAAGCCAACTTCTTAAATGTTTATAATTAAAACTTTGAAAAACGGCTCAGATGATGATCATAGATCATGTTACAGTCTTTCAAGATAATCCCTAAAATGTTTTTCTTTCCTATGTTGAGATTGTTTCTCGGGGTGGCTTCCCTGGACATTCTAGAATTGTCACTCCCAGCATGAAAACGCCTCCTTCTCACCTTCCTAGCATGTCACCATTATCTGGTATACCAAATGCTTACTTATTCCATTTATTGTCTCCACTACAACAAATGAATAACGGAACTATCTTGAATCCCATCATAGTGATGACAGAAACCTTTTCCTTCTCCAGCACCCATTTCCCATGCTCTATTCAATCATAGACCTCCCAAGCTGTGTTATCTTCCTGGACTATTGCTTACATCCAAATTCCCTAGACTACCTTGATACTTGGTTTTCTTTTTTAATAATAATATAAGGGACTGGAGGATAATGTGGGATTATTTCCTTTTTCATACTTTCATCAGGAAAGAATGTTTAGAAATCATTTAGACAACAGCTTGGGTTAAAGTGGTTCCTGCCACGGGGACCATGGATTTAGCTCAGTGGCACAGCTCCTGCCTGGCAAGCATGAGGTCCTGAATTCTATTTGCAATTCTAAATAAATAAAGTGGTTCTTGTGATGTCCTCCAACATTAAACTTGAATACTGAGATTTTAATTTAGAATCTTAATATCTTTTGCATTAGTATCTTTTGTCCTGAAAGAAAAACAATACTGTACAGACCAAATTTTTGCTTGAGTCTCTTGGTTTAAAAAAAAAAAAAAATTAATAAAGTATAGGTTTTGAGACCTAAGTGATTAGATTCAGATCTGGGTTCCACCACCTAGGGAAATTATTTAAACTTTATGTTCTTCAGTTTGTGATTCTGTAAAATAGAACAGAGAAAAGTGTTTTAATTCCTGTGGCTTCAGAAAATGAAGATGGTCATTCACCTTGTAACTTGCCATTTAGAAATACTCTGCTCAGGGTATTGAGTGTTGAAGGTGTGCAAGGTGCAAATCTGTATTTATGTGGTTGGGAAAAGAATCTAAGGACACTATGGAGCCCAGCACTTTCATTTCACAGGTGAAAAAACCAAGTGTTAAGAGCTGAATTGACCAACGACGGTTTCAGGATTCAGGAGTCAGTGGAGTGGGCTGAGCTTCAGGGGCTCTGGCTTGTGTGTGCGTCCCTGGGTCGCAGTCCTCCTGTTGTCTGTCCTTGTGCACTGATTTTGCCTCGCAGCCTTGCTTCCTACAACTTTAGCCACATTTCAAAAAGTAGTACATGGAACATTCCAGAAATAAACAGTTGACACATATAAAAATACATTAATAATGCTTCTGTGAATGCAGGTGCAAAAATTTCAGCTCCTACTTTCAGATCTTTTGAGCCTATAGCCAGAAGACCTGCGTCATTTGATGATGCTTTGCTTAATTTTTCAAGAGATTACCATAGTGTTTTCCGTAGCAACTATATCACTTTATGTTCCCACCACCATGCATTTTTCCACATCTCCACCAACACAGTTTTTACTGTGTGTTGTTGTCGTTGTTATTGTCATTGTTTTAAATAATAGTCACTGATGACTTATACCTGTTCATTTTCATTGATGAATTGCATTCCATTATATGATTACACATTTTGCTAATCTACATACCACTTTTTGGTCATTCCAGCATTTTGTTTGAGGCTGGATCTTGCTGTACTTCCCAGGCTCTTGTCATTGGGGCTGGGTATTTGTCTTGTCATTGGTAGCTCAGCGGCATAAGCACCTGCCTTGCAAGGAGACGGTCGTGAGTTCGATCCCCGGTACCAATTAAAAGATTAAAAAAAAAAGACTACAGTATTTCAGGGGCTGGGGATTTAGCTCAGTGGCATAAGCGCCTGCCTTGCAAGCAGGCAGTCATGAGTTCCATCCCTGGTACCGATAAAAACGAAAAAGACCCAAAAAAAGACTACAGTATTTCAAACTCTTGTCATGAAGTGATCCTCCTGCCTCAGCCTCCTGGATAGCCAGCTAGGACTGCAGGCATGTGCTACTGTGTTGGCTTTGTTCATACTTTTAATGACTATCAGTGAGGGCCAGGGATTTAGCCCAGTAGCATAAGTGCCTGCCTGGCAAGTTTGAGGTTGTGAGTTGAATTTCTGGTACCAAAAGAAACATCAGTGAATAATTTAGTATGAAATTCATGTTTGTGTTTTTATGTAGACATTTCTCAATTCTATTTGATGACTTGATTATTAAACACAAATAAGTATGTTAACCAGAATGAAATATACATAGCTTCTCTTGCTTTGTAGCAGAATAAGCAAGGGAAATAAGATAGTAGTGATCTTCCTACATTTGGCAGTAAAACTCATTTGTCATGCTAGACCATTTATTAAATTGTAAAAAAAATTAATAAATAACATTCTTAAAATGAAATCCTCATTCTGAACACTTGAGTCTTCTGTGTATTTTAGGTGAGGGCTGGGCGAATGGACAGTCCACCAGCCTTCTGTGCCCAGCTGGTGGCTCTCAGCCAGGCCAGTGCTTGCAGTAGGGCTCCTCCTGCTGTAGCCGGGCATAGCACGGCTTCCCAGGACCTGACTGTTGCTGTCTCAGCCCCTGGGCCTGGGAAGCTAATTAAGATACTGTCCAACTGTCTTGTGTCAAAAACCAGAAATACTGTCGTTAGTGTTTGTAAGGTGTTTTGAGTAACCAAAAGCCATGCCCCAGTGTAGGACTTTCTGTCAAAAGTTCAGTGGCAAGAGTGACAGCTGTTTGCTCCTTACTGATATTATCAGGTGTGCATCATGTTGTGCAGCTGGTTTATTATCTCTTTGAAATGAAACTTCTGTGAAGCAGAAGTGGCTTACACAGAACGAGCTTATGCTGGCCCCCTGAAGGGCTTTGTCCCCAGACCACACCTGGCAGCCCACAGCCTCAGGGCCCTGTTCCTGGGGTGCTTTCAAGCCATATATTTGTGGGTGTATCTTTGTCGCGTATTTTAATGTTTCTGTTTTATTGTGTAGTAGTCTAGTGTATGTATTCACATCTCGCTTATATATTCACTTGTAAACCCACAATATTAATGGGCTCCTGCCTGTGTATATCTCCATGCTATGACAAATGAAGATGCTGAGATTTTGTGCGCAAAGTGCCGCATTTGCCTCTCTCCTCAGGAGAGTGGATAATGAGGAGTAGGAATGCTGAGGTTTGGGCTTTCTCAGAAGCCACCCAACAGAACTCCCAAGCGCTTGTACCATTTTACACTGCCATTGGGGTTGGTACACCCTCGTGGTACTTGAAACTTGCATTATCGTCACTTTAGCTGTTTTCCTGGGTGTGTGGTCCTTTCCTGCTTAGGTGATCCGGAGTGCCAGTTAACTGTTTAGATAGGAGCAGTCAGGCCAGTGGTGCTGCCTGGCCAGCTGCTCTTCCTGCCTTGCCCATGTTTTGCCAAGAGGTTGCATCATGAGCTTGGGGTGTGAGCAGGGATTGTCAGATAACTTTAGTGACATGTTACGGAACTGCTATGAGACACTGGCATTCTGCATGTCAACACATAGCACCGGGGTGTAAGCCACTTGGGCTGGCCCACCCAGACACACTTGCTATCATTGCTTTTTAGTCAAGAGTGTTGGGCTGATTAAAGACTAGGATGTTGATTTTAATGTTTTATAGGGAATTGTGGGCTCTGTTTTTTCTACCTCTTGCTCAGATCGATGAAAGCAGGTTTTTGACTGTACTGAGAAGCCAGACTTGGAAGGTTGGTATCCCAGATCTGCTGCTAACCAGCTGGATATTTGGTCCCATGTTGCATAACCCTGTGCTCTTCTTCTCTGTGGTACAGTATAATTCTTTACTACCCAGAAAGTGCTTGCAACGGTGGCCACTATTATGTACTATCGTGGCCAGCTATTAATAGATTTCTGTAAAAATTAGTCATCAAGCAAAAACTGTTGTACAAACACACTCATAGGTACTGGACAGCTTGCAGGAAGTAATTGAAACAAAAGCTCAGAATCTACAAACATTGCTGCAGATTATGAAATTTAACATTTTAGGATCCATCCTGAGAATGTTGACTGTACACCAGAGAGTGCAGATGAAATTTAATGTTTATTTTTCTATTATCTTGACCCTTTTTTTTAATAGATGAAGTGTCATTGTATTTCCCACGCTGATCTCAAACTCCTGGGCTCAAGCTGTTCTGTGTCAGCCTGTCCATTAGGTGGGACTACAGACATGTGCTACTACATCCAGCTATTTTTGCTTAATAGCTTTTAAAAAATAGCTTGCCAGGTGTGGTGGTACATATCTGCAATCCCAACACTCAGGAGGCTGAGGCAGGAAAATGGCTGCAAGTTTGAGGCCAGCCTGGGCTACACTGTGAATTCAAAGCCAACCAAAACTGCATACCCTGTCTCAATCAATCAATCAATCAATCATTCAAAGCTCTCTTTGGATAGAAGTCATATCATATCACAAATGGATGTCCTCCTCTGTAAAGATTCGTGGTCTGGGTTTTTTGTGGATAAATGGAACACTCATTTTCATTTAATAGGAAATAACTGATATCTGTGACATTATTTCTAAGTTGTACTAAAAATTCAAAAAAAAACTGCTGGACAGTCGAAAGGGAAGCTTCGTAGTAGAGATAATAGTACCTAAAGTTGTGTTATATCCAGGGCTAAAGGAAGACATCTAAGCAGACATTGGTGCCTGAAAGATCAGGAGGCTTTACAGGGTCCCTGTGGTATCTCAGCTTCATCAGGCACCGTCTTCAGAGACCAAATGGCGTAGGCAGGAGGGAACATAGAAACATGGCCGGAGCACTGTGGGGGTGAGCAGGAAATGCACTGAGCTTGGTGTTTCCTTGTGTGCTGGACCCACAGTGTTTATTCTAGAGAATGCGGAAATAGTACTTAACCCAGAACAAACACGTGCTGATCACACTTTCTCTCTTTCCATTTTTCTTAGGCCCTAATAACAATAATCCTCAAACCTCTACTGTTCGAACTCCTACGCAGACTAACGGTTCTAATGTTCCCTTCAAGCCTCGAGGGAGAGAGTTTTCCTTTGGTAAATGTCTCTTTTGGACTTATTAATTTCAGAATAGTGGGGGCTTTGTCTGTGTATATGTTTTGGTTTGGTGGGTTGGAGGGGGATGTTTGTACGTTTTTTTTTTTTTTTTTTGAGACAGTTGTGCCGTGTAGCCCAGGCTGGCCTCAAACTTGTAGTGGTCCTCCTGTTTCAGTCTCCTGAGTGCTAGGATTACAGGCATGTACCACCATGTCTGGCTTAATTTCAGAATTTTGAATAAAGGAAATTAATGCTTTATTTTTACCAGTGAATAATTCCTGTTTGCTGAGTCATTGTTGGTCAGAGATGACAGGAACAGACCACAGAGCAGATTGCCTGATGCATCATACCTTTGAGAGTGAGGCCTGAGCACAGATCTGTTCATTAATAATAAGAATAATGTTGGGCCTGGGGATTTAGCTCAGTGGCATAAGCACCTGCCTTGCAAGCAGGCAGTCATGAGTTTGATCCCTGGTACCGATAAAAAAGAAAAAGACAAAAAAAAAGAATAATGTTATAGCATTTCTACTGGCTGGTATAATTTTTAAAAATTTCAAACTTGGCTGGGGGTTTAGCTCAGCGGCTTAAATGCCTGCTTGGCACACACAAGGTTGTGAGTTCAATCCCCAGTATCAAAGAATAAATAAGTAAATAAATAAAATAAAGATAAAGATAACATTTCAAACTTAGTGGCTCAACTGGGCATGATGGCATATGCCTGTAATCCCAGCACTCAGGAGACAGAGGCAGGGGGATTGCTGTCAGTTTGAGGCTACCCTGGGCTACAAAGTGAGTTAAGACCAGCTTGAATTGCATATAGCAAGATGCTGTCTCAAAAAGACAAAAAAAAACCCTTGAGTAATTCAAAATGCTTAAATGCGCTAAAAAAAAGTAGTGGGAAGCTGTCTTTGCCATCATTTCTTATGTGCCATATGGGGGCAGCATTGCTTTCTCCATCAGGGTTATATAAAGATTGCAAATATTAGTCATCTAATGTACTTTTAACCATACCCAGCACATAATAGACAGTGTAACTGGGGGGGGGGGGCATTGGGTCATTCAGATGTTATTTACTTACAGCCAATGTGCTGTATTAGTAAAAGAACTAAACAGTTCAATTGTACGCCAGGATCAGTGGTTGCCAACCCACGTGGCAACGTTGCCACATTAAACGTGTATGCATTTTTTATTTTGTACTTCGTAAAGTTGCACAGTAAACAGTGAAAGATTCCTACCTGTGAGCATATACTGGTATTACAGTTTTAACTGTTCTGTCTTTTATAAAAATGCAGAGGCCTGGAATGCCAAAATCACGGACCTGAAACAGAAAGTTGAAAATCTTTTCAATGAAAAATGTGGTAGGTTTATTTGAAATAATAAGATAGCTCTTTGTACATAGAAGAAAGGGAGTTAACATTGTAATGTTACTGTCATTGAAAACGTGCAGGTTTGGGACTTCAGTTCCTCGTGTTTTCTTGGGCACCAGAATCATTTCTTAAAGTGCTGAAAAATTATTTCAAATGCATTTTTAGTTTGGGAGTTTGTTATTTTAAGGTTTTTTTTTATAATGCACTTTTAAACCTGCAATGTTTTCTCAGTGTTGTGGCAGAAACAGATGCGGTGTATGTCTTACAGGGGAAGCTCTTGGCCTTAAGCAAGCTGTGAAGGTGCCATTTGCATTGTTTGAGTCCTTCCCAGAAGATTTCTACGTGGAAGGCCTGCCTGAGGGGGTGCCGTTCCGCAGGCCCTCCACTTTTGGCATCCCGAGGCTGGAGAAGATCCTCCGGAACAAGGCCAAAATCAAGTTCATCATTAAAAAGTAAGGACAGTAGGGGGTTGTGGGAGTGGCCCAGCCAGAGACTTGGGGACTCCAGGGCTAGGCATAGATCAAGTAGCTGCCGAAGACCACCCTTCTCTTTGTGTAGCTGCCCTTTGCCCAATAATAAGAGTTAACCCCAGGGCCTTAGATGTGATGTAAGTGTTCCACACTGAGCACCCCAAGCTTTTCCTTTTCAGGCCAGCCAAAGACACGCATCCTCCTTCCTTAGCCTTCTGGGTAACTAGAGTCACAGGCATGTGCCACCCACATGCTGCAAGCTTAGTGAGTTAGAAGTGGAAAGGGGCTGGCGCTACCACATCAGAGAGGTAACTTCATGTCGCAAGATCTAATGCCACCACCCCATTACACTTGCACCGGTTCATGCTATTGAAGTCTTAGCATTGACCACATTTCCTAAAGGCCTTTGGTTTCTCCAGCTCTCCGTATTTGCCTGAACATCTGGGATAGAATTAGGTTGGTGATTGGAACAAGTGGGAATGATTATAGTTATTGAGACATATTGATGGGAAACAGCTACTTGAAATTAATTGATATGAATTTCAGGGTTCATTTACTAGGTGTGGTGCATACTTTTGAGTTGTCCCAGGCTTGTGTCACACAAAGGAAACTGACATTGCCTGGCTCACTGTCCTCGAGGCAGGATCAGAAAGGTTTGCTGTCAGCTTGAGACTGCGCTTCCTGCAGAGAAGGTGGGGCACAGTACTGAGTACCCGGCCGTGGAGGGCTATATGCAGGGGTGTTTGCTGTCTCTGTCCTCCACCCCAGCTCCGAGTCCTAAGGACAGGTCCTTGATGTGGGAAGAAGAGGCAGGGAAATGAGCCTGGCTGGAGGGGGGATCTGAAGAAGGGCCAGGATGATGCCACAAGCACAGCTGTTACATGTTTTTGGATGGGTTCTTTGTATAATGGTGTTTCTTCTAAAGAACTGAGTGTATATTTGGTGTTGGGCGCTTTGGGGAAGTCTTTTTTTTTTTTTTTTTTTTTTTTTTTTTTTTTTTTTTTTTGGTACCAGGGATTGAATTTATAACGGTATGTTTCCCAGGGAAGCGCCTAAGCCACTGAGCTAAATCCCCAGCCCAGGGGTCTTATTTTTGTGTTGTGAAGATACTAGAGATGGTGTGTGGGCGGTACAAGCACTTTACCAGAGCTACTCCCCAGCCCTGTTTCAGTTCTTGGACCTTGCTGGTTTAACTGGAGGCAGCAGGGGGTCTTCCAGGCTGGCATGTGCATGTTCTCTCTTGTCATTGACAGGCCTGAAATGTTTGAGACTGCAATCAAGGAGAGCACCTCCTCTAAGAGCCCTCCCAGTAAGTGTCCTTAGGCTGGGAGGGAGACTCATTCCTGGGGTGGGGGGTGGGGGTGTTTGTCTGCTTTGCAGTCTGTAGTTCTTCAGTAATTCGAAGTGAGGGCAATATGGCTGTCACAGTTTCACTGTGTTGTTGGCCCTGCATTAACACCTGTGCAGCCCTCTTGAAGCTGCGTGCTCCACCAAGACAGGTGACCTTGTCCAGGAGGAGCCCTATGCTTCCCTGCTGTGCTGAAACCTCCAGACAAAGACACTCAGTCATTGGTGTGGTACACCAGTAGGTGTGATATACCACTGCATCCCACAAGAAGGCAGAAGGCGGTGAAATAGTCTTTCAGAAAGCTTAACCCTTGAGCTGAATATGAAACATACCATGAAAAGAAGTATCCCTGAAAGCGTGGACTGCAAGCACATTGCCTCCAGTTTTTACTAGTGAAGGCTTTGACTGTTTGTGTCTCTCTTATGTGCTAATCTTCCGTTTCTGTTTAAGGAAAAATAAACTCATCACCCAGTGTTAATACTACTGCATCAGGTGTTGAAGATCTTAACATCATTCAAGTAACAATTCCAGGTATGGCTTCCCTGCCTTCATCAGAGCTTGTGGAGTCTCTTCAGCCCTCTGAGACTTTGCCAGTGCAGATCAGTGGTATGGCTCTGGTCTTGCACACATGCAGCACAGCTAAGCACCCCAGGGCCTAGTGGTCCTTCAAAAGCCTCTGTGAAACAGCAAATAGTAAGAGGAGGTCTTTATGATACAAATAGGGTACCGTTTTCAGGTGGAGTGTAACTGTGACATTCATGACAGGACTGTAAGTCATGTGTCTCACTGCTCTCTTGAACCACTGGTACATGCATGTCTGTCTCATCAGGCAGCTTTTCATTACTTTAGTTAGTAAAAAAAACTGACAAGTGATCAGATCCATTTCTGCACTAGTGATACAAGCCACCTGATGGCCCATCATGCATGTATCCATGCATGGTTCACACTAGTGGGACCATGTTGAACTGCTTTCTATTTGAGTAGTCCAGATGCTTAGACTCCAAAGGGTTTGACTTAAATCTCATGACAACTGACTTGAAAGTCGAAGTGTGTTGCTAAGATTCTGGCTTATTCTTAACTATTTTTAGATGACGATAATGAAAGATTGTCAAAAGTTGAAAAAGCAAGGCAACTAAGAGAACAAGTGAATGACCTCTTCAGTCGGAAGTTTGGTGAGTATCATGGTAGCCAAGTTCAGTTACGATAAGCAAGACTTGGTTTTAATAAGATCCATTCGGTAGACTGTTCAGTAATTGTGATCCTCATATGGAAAAAAAACTTATTAAATGTGTTTGTGCTACATGCCTTTAATAGGAAAGTATTAAATGTGTTACTCTGTTGATGGTCAGTATAAAAATGAACACTGCACATTTGCGTTTGTTTGGTATGCACAGACCTGGTTAGTAGCAGAAACAGTCTTGTACTTTTCCATGCTTGTTAAGGTGCAGGTTACTCTGCTTCTGTCCCCTTTGTCTCTCTGTAGGTGAAGCTATCGGAATGGGTTTTCCGGTGAAAGTCCCCTACAGGAAAATCACAATCAACCCTGGATGTGTCGTGGTGGACGGCATGCCTCCTGGGGTGTCATTCAAAGCCCCCAGTTACCTGGAAATAAGCTCCATGAGAAGGATCTTAGATTCTGCTGAGTTTATCAAGTTCACAGTCATTAGGTGAGCGTAGTCAGCAAGAGCAGATCTGAAACCAGGAGGCTGAGTCCCCTTGGACAGTACAGTTGGGAAGTCTCCAGGTCGAGTTCACTGAGCAGTGAAACAATAGAGACCCTGGTCTACTCATGGTGACAGTGCGTCTCCTGCCCAAGGTGAAGTTTTCTCCTATGATATTGAGGGTCAAAACCAATGCCTCACACAGGCTAGACAAGTGCTTGCCACTGCAATGTACCCCTGAGCTGACTTGTAATAGGCCAAGTGTTGACACATCATTGGCTGTGACTGAATCTGGTCTCTGTGTCACCTGTTTTTATAGACTTAGTGAAACAGTTCTATCCAGCTTTGCATATCATCCATGTCTGCCTTTTCATTGTAGTGGACAGTTTGAGTAGTTGGGCAGAAATAGTTGGACCTAGCAGAACCTGCAGAGGATTACTGTCTAGAACATATACAAAGTTCAAAAAAATCAGTCCTCCCAGATTTAAAGACCAAATCCAAAAATGGGCCTCTGAGATGCATACACACTTCTCAGATGAAGAAATACAAACAGCAAATACATGAAAAAAGTCAACATCAAAAAAACAAGTCAACATCACTGGTCATTCAAGGTGCAATTCCATCTCACCTCAGAAAGAATGGCTATAGAGAAATCAACCGATAAGTGCTGGAGGGGATACGGGAAAAAGAACCCTTCTGCACTATTGGTGGGAGTGTAGGCTGGTGCAACCACTGTGGAAATCAATGTGGAGATTCCCCAAAATGGTATTAGAGTTCCCATTCAACCCAGCTATTCCCCTTCTGCGTATCTTCCCAAAAGAATTAAAAACATGGTACTACAGTGGGGGGAAAAATAGTAGGGCCTGCAAATCCTAGAATATTAACTGTCAGTTTATAAGTGAATGTTACCAGCCTGCCTCTGACGTCATATTGTGGATTTCATGTTAGTTGTGATCCCAGGTCAGCCACTGATGACCTTCAGCCCTTTGAGACTGCTATGGTTGGGGCTGGGAATTTAGCTCGGCGGCATAAGTACCTGCCTTACAAGCAGGCAGTCGTGAGTTCAATCCCCAGTACCAATAAAAAAGGAAAAAGAAGAGGGGGCTGGGGATTTAGCTCAGCCGCATAAGCGCCTGCCTTGCAAGCAGGCAGTCATGAGTTCGATCCCCGGTACTGATAAAAACGAAAAAGACAAAAAAAAAAAAAAAAAAAAAAAAGAAGAAGAAGAAGTAAGAGACTGCTGTGGTTATACTGCCCTCTGCCAATGTTAGGAGAAACTGCACTCAATAAGTACTGTTCACAGAAGGGACGCTTGCCTTGACTGGTTCCAGTTTATCCTTGTTATTTTCTTCCATCATACCAGTGCTGTTAGCTTGCCATTTTTATTTTTTGGAAACAGGGTCTCATTCTGTAGGTCAGGCAGACCTTAAATTCACTATGTAGCCCAGGCTGGTCTTGAACTTAGAACAGTCTTTCTACCTCAGCCTCTGGAATGCTATGATTATGGACATGGACCACCACGGCTGGCTAAGCATCAGTTGCATGAGCACATACTCTTTTTTTTTTTTTTTTTTTTTTTTTTTTGAGCACATATTCTTAAGATTAAAAATAAACTGGCTGGACATGGTGCCACACACCTGTAATCCCGTCAGTTGGCAGACGAGGCAGAAAGGTCGCTGCAAGTTTGAGGCTAGTCTGACCTATATAGTGAAACTCTTGTCTCAGACAAAAAAATAAAAAACTGTTAATCATTTGTTTTTCTCTTTAGACCATTTCCAGGACTTGTGATTAATAACCGTGAGTATTTCATGAAACACGGATTTTGTTCTGTTCTCTGCTCCTGGGGTATGAGTGTATAAGTGTGTATGTGTGGACAGTGCAGCTTCCAGAGTGTAGCTTGTTAATGTGCAGAGGACCTGTTGTAGCCACTTCCTAGTTGGTTTTCTTACCCCGTTTACTCAGTTATAAAACCATAATAGCAGTACTTACTTTGAGGGTTTTGCAGCATTTTAAATGAGCTACTTATTACCTGTAAATAATCTTAACAGATTAGCAAGGTCCTAGCTGGTGTTTATGAATAAAGTTTTATTGAAACCCTGCCATGTCTTTCTGGCAGAATGGAGAAGTTGCAGCAGAGACTGAAAATACTTACTAATTGACTTCATGAGAAAAGAAAATTTGCAAATCTGTACTTTAGAACGATATTGGCCTATAGTAGGTGTTCAGAAGATACAGTCTGTGTTTATCATTATGATTATTATTCTTACTATCATTTCATCTGTCAGGTGATCACAACACTGGAATGACACTATGAGTGGGACATTCCAAATAATGTAGCTTTGTCTGCTAACTTCAGTGTCCAGCACATGTTGGGCTTCCATGTGCTGTTCAGTAAGCAGATGTCACGTGTTCTAGTTCCCTCATGCTTATGTCACTTTTAAGGTGTAGTTGGATGAGACTCAATTATGTCAGTATATTGTATAGTTGTCCTGTTAACTTTACTGTTCAATATATACACAACTGACAATTCTTGCTTTTATAATGCTCTTAGCATCTTGGTCTTTTTTTCTGGTTAAAATTGGTGTTATAAGTCTAGCAGGTCCATCTGTGCCACCTGCTGTGTCTTTTCCACGTCCCAGTGCCGGTCCGTCCGCAGAGTCCCGATTCACCTACCTTGAGTGCCCAAGGCCTGGCCTGCTTCCTGCTGCCCTTGATGCTTTGCAGCTGTGCCCATCTTCTGCGCTGGCTTAGTTAGGCACCCCCGTCCAGGTTTCCAGGCGCACTTTGTCAGAATGTGTGTTCACTTGCTCGTACTGCAAGCTGTGAGGTTGTGTTTCAGTTCACCTCCTTTTTTTTGGTATGGAGATCAAACTCATGACCTTCACACTTGGCGGGCAGGGCTCATGCTGCTGAGCTGTGTCCCTACCTCTGGCCTCCTGATCTGGCAAGTGTGTTGGTGCTGGCTAAGGTCAGTGACTGAAGGGAAACTGACTTCGCACCAAAGTGTTGCCCTTGTCTTTCCAACATTCAGCTTTAATCACACAACAACCTTTGACATTTAAAGAAATGTCGTAATTTTTTCTTTGAATCCATTTTTATAAATTTCAATTTATCTCAAAAAAATGTATTTTTTCCAAAAACATTGATTGTATTTTTACAGTGTAATTTTGTCCTCATCTTTGTGTGGTCTTCTCTGGCAGAGTTTCATGGTAATCACTGAAATTAGTGATGAGGTATGGGAAACACCAGCACCTTTAAGTTTTGTTCATTATCATTACAAGGAAAATAGGCAATGCTAGGTCATGAGAGTAGCCAAGTGGATTGGTGTCACTGAGTTGTTGCCTGAATTTACTGCTTTATTTTCAGAGTTGGTTGATCAGAATGAGTCAGAAGGCCCAGTGATACAAGGTGAGTGGACACAGAAGGAAACAGAGCCACATTTGCATGGTAATCATGGGGCTTCACCACCACACAGCGTCCATGAACACAACACAGGGCTGGTTTCCTTGACACCTGCGTGAAAAAACCTTTAAAGTGCACATAAACATGAGCTACAGGTTCTAACAGCTGTCCTGTCAGGAAGCCTGGGATCTAAGTGAGTAGAATGAAGTACCAGAGTAAAAAGATCATCTTCTTACTCTATTCCTGATGTCCTCACTTTCCAGTGGTTGCTGTGAATCAGTGAGCCAGGTTGTATTAGGCAGGCATGTATGCATTATAGATTTTAAAATTTCTTAAAAGCTGTGTGTTGTAGTGCATGCCTATATCCCAGCACTCAGGATGCTGAGGCAGGAGGATTGCTGTGAGTTCAAGGCCAGCCTGGGCTACATAGTGAGTCCAGGCCAATCTGAATTACATAGTAAGACCCTGTCTCAAAAAAATAATTAAATAAAAATAAAATTCCTTGACCAAGAATATAGCTGAGCAACAGAGCCCATGCCTGGCAAGTGCAAAGTTGTAAGTTCAATTCCTGTTACCAAATAAACAAGATTCCTTAAGAACAGGGAAAAAATTTTTTTACAAACAGGAGCCTCTTGCTTTCTTTGGACAGCTCTGTGAGGTTTTCTGCTTAGGCCTGGGATGTGGCACCACAGTAGCGCTGTGAGGCACCAGAGAAGAGAGAAGTTGCTGTTTAAAGCTTTAGCTGTGGGGCTGGGGATTTAGCTCAGCGGCATAAGCGCCTGCCTTGCAAGCAGGCAGTCGTGGGTTCGATCCCTGGTACCGATAAAAAGGAAAAAGATAAAGCTTTAGCTGTGAAGTCAGGCACATGCCTATAATCCCAGCACTCAGAAGGCTGAGGCAGGAGGATTGCTGTGAGTTCAAGGCCAGCCTAAATTGCATAGTGAGACTCTGTCTCAAAAAGACAAAAAAAAAAAAAAAAAAAAATACTTGAGGTGTTGGGCCAGGGATTTAGCTCAGTGGCACAAGTGCCTGCCTGACATGTGCGAGGTGGTAAGCTCATTCCCGGTACCAGAAAAGCTTTCAGCTGTGTACCGTGTACAGTCATCACAGAGGGAAGAAGAAGAAGAGTAGGCCTGGGCTACAGCGCTGAGTGACCATGGCTGGAGCCTCTTTTGTTTCATCTTGGCTCGTGATGTGTGGACAGAGCCAGGGCTTTCTCCTCTCTGTTCTGTGAATGACAGCACTGAGTGAGTATCTGTGTGCTTCTCCTCAGAGTCAGCAGAGTCTACCCAGCTGGAAGTGCCACCAACAGAAGGTGAGCTAAGCACTGCTGCTGAGAAAGCGTGCGCCCTGCTCAGGTTACTCCTGACCATGCCAAAGCAGCCAAGTGACTGTTGTGCCACCTAGGCAGGGCGTGTCACTGGGTGCATGGGGGTTGTGGGTGTATATGCTCTAAGGAGCGGGCTGAAGACGTTGGTCCCATGTGTGAGGTACAAATGGACTTGAGATCAAGCAGCTTTGCATTCATTAACTAATTGCCACTCTTTGGTTTCTCCTGATAGAAATTAAAGAGACAGAGGGAAGCTCGCAGATCAAGCAAGAACCAGACCCCACGTGGTAGACCTCTCCCCGCCAGGGTAAATGGCCTTGTGTCCCCTCCCTGTTGTGTTCCTTTGGATCCCATGTGTTGAAGCACTGGGGGATATTCTCCGTAGCTCAAGACTGTCTCCAATGCACCTCTGCCTTAAAAGGAAAACACTCTGTAGGCTAAACTTGGCTCCCCACCCCATCCACTGGAATTCCCTGAGTTGGAGTTGACACCATTGCTGTCTGACGTCTCTCCCCTCGCAGGATTGGTGGGGTCTGGCTGAGCCACAGGCCCATGGTCCATGTTGCTTGTGGAATCATAAGTTGAGGCCTATTATTCAGACACCATGAGCCTGGCCTACTTTTTGTTACTGGTGTTTTGAGATGGGTCTCACTGGGAACTGTAGGCTGGCCTCAAACTGATATGTAACCCAAGCTGGCCTCAAACTCCAGGTGATCCTCCTATGTCAGCTGCCTGAGTGTTGCAACTGCAGGCATGTGCCACCAGCTTCTTACCAAGAAGGCTAGTGGGGTCCCCTAGACAGTCGGGAAGCTGAATCAGTCCCCATGGCTATCCCCAAGCCTCGTAGGTTAATACTTCAGGGTAGTTATGTGACAGTGCTAGACTTGGGTGGGCTCTGTCGAGAATATATCATGACAGGTCTTCTTAAAAAGTGACATTTGTTGTAATTTGTCAATGTCAATTCATGTGCTTGAGGTTCGTATCATTTCGTGAATATATTTTGACTCAAGTAATTATTGTCAGAAATTGGAGTTTCAGGTTGTGATACATGATAGTGAAATTTCTAGAGTCAGATTAACCTGTCTGCTTGCTTGTTTGTTTTCTCTCCTGTTTTAGCTTAAAGTATCAGTGGTTGAGAAGAGCTTTTCGGACCTGTTACTGCCCCAAGCTGTGTAATATACTTGTATAACAGAAATACCTTCTATACAAACCTTTTTTTCTACTTTTAGATAGAAATGTCTACTTTTTCAGCAGTTCTGTGAATTGAATTAAAGAGCAGAGTGACTGTAGATTGAGAGTGGCTGGCTTCCTTTGGAATATATTAAAGGATTTTACAGCAGTGCTGGAAAGATGACAGGGAAGAATCTCAGCAGATTTTTTACGTGTTCTGCAGAACCTTCAGCTATGGTGTATTTTCCCATCGTGTGAAGATAGCTCCTACTGGAACATCTCAGCTTCTGCAACCAAGAAGATTTCTGTGACAGTCAGTTCTTTAGTTTTTCTATTTGAAAAATCATTTAAATTATCCTTTGTTCACAGCTCTCCTTAATGACTGACTGAAGAGTTAGTATCTGTATATTTGACTAAACTTTTCCTAAGCTGTCTATCATGATTCATCTGTTCTTTTACCATAATTAAAAGAGAAGCCTTCTGAATCACCTAACAACGCAGTCAATATCGCAGCGCGGGTTCTGGATGATGAACGATGCCAAGAGCCTCTTTTGCGTGGCCTTTGCATCCACCTGAAATGCAATGTGGCCCAGAGGTTGGAGGTCAGGTGTGAATATCTGGGCCATCAAGGATGCAGATGCCCATGGCCACCATCCATGACAAGGGTGCACAGGTTCTCTGGATGCTCTTCTGGCTTGGCTCGGGTCCGAGGGGTTCACTGCCATCGTTACTTTCTAATTCTGCTTGTAACACTGAGGCACTAGGGTGGGGAGCGAGGGGTCAGTAAGCTTAATCCTGCACCCTTGATATTCTACACCTTTGTAGGAGAATCTTACCTGTGTGGAGACTTCACAGACAATAAGAGTTGTAAATCCAGCTGTCAAAGCTAGAGTATGTGATGGCATAGAGTTTCCATTAGCTTTATCACGATATTCACAATGGAGAATTATATTACATGGTAGCAGAAATAGGCATTTTTATGTGTTGCTTATATTTTACCTCAAATTGTAGATATAGGGTAACAAATAAAATCCATCCATGCCTTTCACACACTAACTCCTTTCTTTCCAATGTGTCTTCATGCATGTCTGGGGAGTTTGGTGGGGCCCGGAGGGGGTGAAGGGCTGGGTTGGTGCTGCTGGAGCCTATGAGGCCCATGCCACTTACACTACAGTGTTAGGGTTTTGTGCCACAGCCACCACTCAGCCAGCAGAAGTGGGGGTGAGCAGCTCACTGCACTCTCCTTCAGAACCCCACCCGTGGCGCACAGCCCGGCAAGTTCACCCTTGCCACGCTTGGCCTGTTAGGGGGCAGGAGTAGCCTCCCACTGTGCTGCTGGCTTGCAGCCTGCTCGGCAGGGTGGGTGGGAGGTAAGGGAGCTGCTCCAGAGTGTTTCACAGGCCCCAAAACAGGCACTGCTGCAGCACCCTCAGCTACACCTCCCAGCTGCCACTTATGGGATTGGTGCTGTTGAACCCAGCCCTGCACCCTGACCTGTATCCCCACACCTTTTTGTGTTGCTTATATTTTTTTGTATTTGAGGTGGAGTTTCACTAAGTGACTTAAATGGTCTGGCCCAAACTCAAATTTGAGATCCTCCTGCCTCAGCTTCTCAGAATGCTGGGGTGACAGGCATGTACCACCATGCCTGGCTTTCATGGCTGTTTTTAAGCATTTCCCCCTGCATTGTGACTCACTGGCACACAGTAACTTTGTAAAGGTTTCAGAATCGTGTTCCTTGTCACCCATATGTCCCCTGAACTAGATGAGACCATCTCCTTTCAATATCAGTGAAACACTGGCCCTTGGGTTTGAGCCACTGCACCCCCGGGAGGGGCCTTTCCTGACACTCTAGGCTGTCTCACCTGTCCCTGGTGCTTTCTGCTGGGTGACTCACAGCCACTGGTGGCCTTCACCTAGAGCCCAACAAGCTCAGTGTGAGGTTAGACAGCCATGGTGGCTGGAAAACAGGGCCCAGGATGCCCCTCAAGGATGGTGTCCAGTGCCCTCACTGGCTCTCCCCAAGGCCTGGCCTCCACAGGGCTCCATACCCCAAGCACCAAGCCAAAGACGTGCCTTTCCCCAGGGGACAGGAAGCTAAAGAGTGCGTGCAGCGTGATTTGGACTAGGCAAGTTTCTGTGAGTCCAGTGTGTCAGGAACATGAGGTGCTGCACAGCTGGCGAGGCCAGGCTCCAGCCCCCAGTAGCTGTGAAGCCATGAAGCTGTCCCCAGAAAGCACCCCAGGTGTATAGCTGTGCAGCCCCATCTTAGACTGTAAACCCTAGCAGTCAGCTGGGCCCCACCACTAATGGGAGCTACAGAAGCTGGAGATTGACCTAGGGCATGACCCAGATGTGTCTCTACCAGAAAACAGGCCCATCAGCCATTAGAAGAAGTTGCTACAGCCCAGGAAAACACCAGCCTGGAAGCAATCCAAGTAGGTTGCTAGGCAGAGGAGCTGAAATTGACATCATTATAAACATGCTGCACTGGTTGGCCAGTACCTTTCCTCCCATCAGGAGAGCTGGGACTCCACCTGACCCCAGCTTTGTCTCAATTTTCTCATCCTTTGGCCATCCTTCACCCCACGAATCTCAGGAGCCGCGTGGATCATGAGCTTGCCTTCTGGCAGTTTGTACATTATAATGGGGCTTTAACAAAACTGGTTTATTTGAGTGAGGCTTGCCTATAACCCCAGCAGTTGGGAGGCTGAGGCAGAGGGGTCACCAGTGTAACCTCAGCCTGGGTGACATAGCACCCCAGTGAGACCACCTGAAAATAATGAAAGGTCTGAATTGGAAGCTCACTTGGTGGCCCTGGGTCATCCTACAGGAGCTTTGAGGACAGCCAGAGCCGAACCTCACAGGAAAAGTAAGTGGCTGCCACAAGTCTCATGTAAGCGGGTCATAGGCCATTTCTCAGTGTCCCGTCGTGATCATGTTTCCCCCCACACCCCACTTCCCTGCAGTAGACTGGGCTCTCCCGTGTCTGCCCTGTGACTCAGCTGCACAAGCACCTGCCTGGCTGTGAGTTCAATCTTGCACAAAATTTTTAAAAAGTGGTTGAGACTGCAAGCAGCAGCTTCCTCACCTGTCAGTTTGGGCTCCACTCACTGCAGGCTGGGGACTCCTGTGC
This sequence comes from Cavia porcellus, assembly GCF_034190915.1. NCBI lineage: Eukaryota > Metazoa > Chordata > Mammalia > Rodentia > Caviidae > Cavia > Cavia porcellus. The sequence continues at coordinate 62,006,590 of NW_026947506.1, read as the reverse complement.
TTCCTGAGTGACTTGCTTGCCTTTTTTTTGAGACAGGGTCTTGCTATGCAGTTCAGGCTGGCCTTGACCTCACTTTGTAGCTCAGGCTGGTCTCAAACTCACCATGATCTTCCCACCTCAGCCTCCCGAGTGCTGGGATTACAGGTGTGAGCCACCACACCTGGCTCACTTGCTTTTCTTATGGCTGAGACAAAATACCTGATCATGAAAGTTACAGAGGAAGGACTTATACAGCTCAGTTTGGAGGTTTCAATCCATAGCTGACTGTAATCAAATGGTATGGCAGAGGGGTGACAGTTCCAGGCAACAGGAAATACAAAAGCACCAAGCGCCAAAGAGGGAAACAAGCCTCCTCCTGCCCCTTTGACCCAGGGTGCAGTGCCAGTCACATCTGTGGACTGAGCCAACATCACCCAGCCTTAATCCCCAGCATCCTTAATGCCAGCTTTGCACTATGAATCAGTCACAAACTGAATTCAGCTGCCTCCAAAAAGCCCTCTTCTCTGCCCCCATGACCACATAAGACTTTGGGGGGATATCTGAACACAAATCAGCACTGAGCTTCCCTGACTGCCACCCAGGCAGGCTCAAAGGGCAGAGTGGGACCTGGCTCACTGTCACTAACAGTCCGGCCACTGAAGGGCAGTGAGTGACCATTCTTTGCCTGCCTTCCTCTAGACAGGGTTAGAATAAGCATGAAGCCAGTTGTGGTGGTTTGTGCCTGTGTCTCCAGCAGCGCACGGGGCTGAGGCAGGAGGACTGTCAGTCTGACCTCAGCCTGAGCAACTTTGCAAGACTGACAATTCAAAAAAATTTCTGTTTTAAGGAGTAGAGGTGTAGATTAGTGCAAAGGCCCTGGGGTTCAATGCCCAACAGATAAGAGAAACCATTGGTCCCTGATGTTCCCTAGCTGTCCCATCTGGTCACAGAAACTAGAACTTCTTTATCTTTTCCCCACTAGTGTCATCTGCCTGCTTACTGTGGGGTTTTTTGAGGAAATAGCAAAAAAGTTGAGTCCTGAAAGCAGGCCTGATGCAAGGAAGATTTGTAAAGGTGCTTTCTGCCTGGTTCTTAGAACCGTGATGTCTGAGCATGGTGGCACACACCTGCCATCTCAGTACTTGAGGCTGAGGCAGGAGGGTCTCTGTGAATTTGAGGCCAGCCTGGGCCACATAGCAAGACCTCATCTCAAACACCCACACAACCTGCCAAAGAACAAAGTCTGCTTCCTGCTCCAAAGAGGCCTGGTATGACCCAGAAGGATCTGTATTCAGGGTTCACATGCTTGTGTTTAGACCACATCCTCTAGGTGATCACAGAGGCAGCCACACCCAAAGAACACTACTGCCCTGCACTCCTCTCCTTGCCCCGCCTGCGTGCGGGTGTCCAGCTCCCACCCTAGCCCCAAGTCTTTACTGCTGTCCTAACCCCTGCAGCAGTGGAGTCTGCAGCTTTGAGCTTTGGTTGGCAAGTGGCAGGTCATTGTCCTGATGACACGTCTAAGCCTCTGAGCAGGGCAATGTGAACTTAAAGGCCTGGGGAGGAGCTGTTTCTCCTGAGTGTGCCAGGTGTGACATACACTTGCCCAGGGGCCCCTGGCCCTGGCTGACACCATGCTGCACAACCCAGCAGCTGCCCTTGTGACCTATCTGCATCCGGTGCCACCAGTTCCCACTGGCTGCGTGGCCTCCTGATGGCAGCAGCTACACAGGCACAGAAAGCAGGACTTGGGTGAGAGGAAACCTTTGGAGAATGAAGCCCGGAGTGGAGAGTCGAGGATGAAGCAGGTCATAATGCCCATGGCCTGGCGTCCAGCACAGCCTTCCACTGGGGGGCCTGTACTTCATCTGCCCCCTAGATATTGGGGCACTAGGCCAAGGCCTAAAAGGCAGTAACGTGGGGTCTGGGCTCCCTGTCCCCGCATCTGAGGTCCCCTCCCTGTCAGGCTGAGCTGTCCAGGCACAACTTCCTCCCTCCTTCCTTCCGCTTTTGTGAAACCAGAGACCAAACCCAGGGCCTTCGCGTGAGTGACATCCCCAGCCCTTGTGTGTATTTTTAACTTCGATTCAGGTTTTGCTAAGTCCCCAGGCTGCGCTCAAACTTTGAACTGTGTGTGTGGCCCGCATTTCTGTACAGAGATGCCTGTTTGCCATTACAGCTGTGGTCCCAGAGTCCTGTCATAGCCAAGAGGCCCTGTCTCACTGCCAGTCACTCAGGTGTTCTAGAAAGCGGGTGGCAACTGGAAGAGGCCTGCAGCCGTGTGTCACCAAGGGACTGGGCAGCAGAGGGGCTTAGGTTAGACAGCCAGGCTGTCTCAGTGCAGGCGGAATCATTCCTCTCTGGGGATACCCCAACTTATGCCTCCTGGCAAAGTGCCCGGCCTGGGGCTTGTGTCCATCCTGGACCCTTGGCCACACTGTCCCTGCTGGCTAGCCTCGGGGATTTCCTGACTAAGGAAACACTGCCCAGCCCATCTGGGGAAAGCCAAGTGGCCCTAAGGAGGAGATGGTGGTCATTAGACAGCAGCGAAGCTCCTCGGCAAGACTGGGAAACCCCCTGCCTGCCCCTCCTCTCTGCCCCTGGGACCTCTGTGCTGGCTAGGTGCCCTCCTCCTGCAGGCATTCATTCATTCATTCATTCATTCATTCATTCATTCATTCACGTTCACTCATACTGTCCAAGGGCCAGGCAGGGGCCCCCATGGGGCTTGGGCTTGCGTCCTGACTGCCTGAGTTCAAATCCCAGTATTGTGCTTCTCAGCTGAGCCACATATGGTCCTCTCTGTGCCTCAGTTTTTCTGTCAGTGAAGCAAGGATCATAATCTCTGCTCCCCAAGAGAGCGTCTCATTGTGAGAAGACACAAGTTTGGGTTTTTGTTTTGTTTTGGTTTGTTTGATTTGGTTTGAGACAGGGTCTCAGTAAGTCACTGTATTGTTCGTGATTGACTTGGAATCCTCCCGCCTCAGCCTTCCATAGAGCTGGGATTATAGACATATCATCCTGATCCCCAGACCATGGTGGCCCAGGTCTCAGTCACTATCACAGCTTTATGCTACATAGAGTCATGTGGCATGGTAATCTGTGTGTATACTTCACAATATAAAGTGTTTTTTTTTTAATTTTTAAAATTCTGTCTACTAACAATCTTGTTTCTGTTCATTCCCTGCTTTCTTTGCTGTTGGTTCCTCTTTTCGGTGGGGGATGTGTGCATGCTAAGCACCCCTCCCAGCCCTCTCGATGAGTTCTGTTCCCAGCACTTTTATTTTCTTGTTTACTACCAGTAAATTGGCAGACTGGCCTTGAACTTGAGCCGAGCCTGCAGGTAACCACCACCTCACCTGGCTCTTCATTTTAACTCATTTGCTCGCTCATGTTTTCAACCAGGGATTAAAATAAATTCTGTGTCATTCTGACAGAGGCTATGAGCCTACTTAAAGCTAGGTGCGGGGTGCACACCTGAACCCCCCTAGCACTTTGAGCCTAAGGCAGGAGGGCAAAAGTTGGGAGTCCAGGTTGGGTAATACAGAGACTTAGGAAGATCATGTCTCAAACTAAAAAATAAAGAAGGGCTGGGGATGTCACTCGGGGCATTACTGCCAAAAAACAAAACAAAAAACCCACCAGTTCTTAGCATGCTTTGCCTCGTTTACCCAATTAACGTGCTGGGGTCATCAGGGGCCATGTGAGCCAGGGCCAGGCATCTAGAGCTGCAGAGTCAGAGAAGAAAGGTGGCCGCCAGGTGCATAGGAGCCCAGGCCAGGCCCTAGTGTCCACATGACAGCATTGCAGCAGGGTCCTTGTGCAAGAGCGGAAAAGTTGCTGAGTGGGGAAGGAGCCACAAGCTGCCCTCCCTGCCCTTCAGTCCCCCAGCCCCACAGCCACTGTGTCCCCAAGCTACTGCCTAGATGAACAACACAGCCCCTGTAGTCAGGGCGTGGCAGAGACTGGTTCTCTCCCAAGCAAGGTCCCCCTGGCCTCTGTGGTCTCCAAGCCACTCTGGTGGTGTTCAGCCTGCCCCTCCTCATTGGGCATTAGGTTCCCCTGGAAGTGATGCAGGCCCTTGTCACCACTGAGGAGTGCCCCTGCTCCTTGCAGGAGCAGGGACCCTAGAGACACAACCAGGAATGACCACAGCAGGCCTTTCTGGCCACCCCCAGTGCTGGGAGCTCTGGACCGGCCAGCAGGCTGCAGGTGAAAGAAGCAAATTCTGCAGAGCAGAAAAAGGGCTCAGGCTGGGAGCAGCCAGTGCTAGGCAGGCAGGCAGGGACACAGGGGCGACTCAGTCAGTCCCCAGAGCCCAGCATGGCGCCTCAGGATCTGCATCCAAGCTCCAGCAAGGACAAGGTGGGGAGCTGCCACCAGTGCCCTTGCTGCCTGCTGCCCCACTGCCCTGGTCCCTTTCCAGGCAGAGCTGCTAGATGCCGTTTGTGGGAGAAAGCTGAGCCCTGCACACTGCTCCTATCACTGGTCAGGATGGGGACTTGGGCTTCCCTGAGTCCCAGGTGGCATTCAAGGGTCCTCAACTGCAGAGTCAGACTCATTCATTCAGCAAGGGACACAGCAGCAAGCCAGTATTCACGAAGGACTGGGAAGAAATAGGGCTGAGACCAGGGCCCTGGAAGAAACTGGCTCTGCTAGGCTCACATTCTGGGGAGGGGAGACTTCGCCCAAAAGATAGGATGGCCTGAGAGGCCGAGGCAGAAGGATTGCAATTAAAACCTGGGCAACTTAGTGACTGAGTCCCTGTCTTGAAAAATAAAAAGGCCTGGGATCACAGCTCAGCATAGCTCAGACCCTGGCTTCCATTCCCAGTATCGCAAAATGAATAAATAAAATTCAAATTAACCAAAAATTATACTGGTAATATATCAGTGAAAATCAATGCTGGGAAGAAAATGCAGGGAGAGGCAGGGGCAGGTGTGAAGTCTGCTGTTTTACATGAAGTCGTTAAGGAGGGCCACGCTACAGAGGTGACACCTTGCAGAAACCCTCAAGAAGGGGATGATGGGATGGAGGCTCTGTGTAAAGACCCTGAGGCTAGGTTAGGAGCACGTTTCACAGGGCTACAGAAAGGCCCTGGGCTGGGGCCAGAAGGCCCAGCGTGGCAGACTGAGGGGCAGCAGATGGAGGGCAGGCCCACCCAGCCCACATGTGCCTGCTACTGCTCAAGTCCACAGGGCTGGAGCTCAGGGTCCCCAGAAACTGAAAGAAGCAGCTGAGCCCTGCCCTCCTGCTCCCCTGATTGGGACAGCAGTGACTTCCTCTTTCCAGAGCATTTAAGACCCAGCCCCGGAGCGCGGGGAGGACGGAGAGACACCACCAGCCAGCCATGACGGACAGCTTCATCCGCCACATCGCCCTCCTGGGCTTCGAAAAGCGGTTTGTCCCCAGCCAGCACTACGTGAGTAGGGAGCGCGGGTGGGGCAGAATGTAGGGCAGAAGGCTCCTCCTGGGACCTCGGCTGCCCGCCCCGGGCCATTCTTCCCCAGCCACTGCGCCCTGCACTCGGGCCACCTCCTCTGTCCAGCCCCGCTCCTCGGGGCTCTCACGGCACATGTTAGAGCCTTAGCCTCTCCCACGATGTCAGCTGCCTGTCTTAGCCTGGGACTGGGAATGCGGCCACCTCATCCCAGGGTTCCCTCGCCCCAAGGGGCTGCACGTGGTTCTTGGACGCACGTTAATGTGCCAAGCCACCTGTCTCCATCTCAGTCTCTACCCTCCTTTCTCCCGCTCAGCTTTTAATCTTGAAATAATTTCCTGCTAGCACTCCTATGCTTTCGATTTTCATGTTAGATTTCACATCTGTTTGTAGTCTGTTCTGCTCTGTGGTGGGAGATACAAAGAATTCTGGTGTGGGCGGTAGTGGTACTCGGGATTGAACACACACACAGACACACACACACACACACACACACACACACACACACACACACACCACACGCATGCCTGAGAAGCACTCTGTCATCGGGCGGCACCCTCAGCCCTATATCTAATATTATCTTTTACCAAAAAGGCCAGCCGAGGGGCTGGGGATTTAGCTCAGCGGCATAAGCGCCTGCCTTGCAAGCAGGCAGTCGTGAGTTCGATCCCCGGTACCGATAAAAAGGAAAAAGACAAAAAACAAAAAAACAACCCACAAAAAGGCCAGCCGAATCAGGCATGGTGGTGGCACACACCTGTAACCCCAGCATTCTAGGAGGCTGAGGCACGAAGATCAAAAGTTTGCACTCAACCTGGGCAATTTAGCAAGTCAGCAAGATCTTGCCTCAAACTAAAAGATTTTTAGAAAGACTGGAGGTGCCAGGCTTGGTGGCACATGCCCGAAATCCCAGTACTTGAGAAGCTGAGGCTAGAGGATCATCGTGAGTTTAAAGCCACCCTGGGTTATATGATAAGTTCAAGACCAGCTTGAACTACATAAGCAAGACCCTGTCTCAAAAAATAAAGGCTGGCATGTTGACTCAGTTTGAAGGCCTCGGCTTCAATTCTCAGCACTGCCAGAAATAAATAAATTAGTCAAGTGCTAGTGTTTAAAAATTTACCTTCACTCTTACAACTTCAGATGTTACATCAATCATATATTAAACCCCGTAGGCTTTTTTATTTTTAAAATTTTATTGGTACATCATAGGGAGAAGCTCTGTAGACATTTGCATCTACTTCTAGATTTTTCCATTCTGTTCCATTACAATTCACTTATACACCAGTGCTATACTTTTTTAAAAAAATCATTGTGCCAAAATATGCATACATAAAATTTACCATTTTAGCCATTTTAGGTACATAGCTCACTGGCATTAGCGTGGTCACGTTTCATTGCTAGAACTTTTCATCTTTACTGTACCCTCTAAATAGTGACCTTTATGTCCTCTCCCATGGCCCCCCAGTGTGCTGGGACAAGCATGTGCCATCCGGCCCTTCCTGGTTTATAGGTCTAACTATTCCAATAAATTCCCATAAATGAGATCATGCAGTATTTGTCCTTTAGTGACTAGTCATTTTATTTAGCATACTAACATGATGTGTTTCAGGGTTATTCATCTTTTATTTATTTATTTATCTATCTATTTATTTATTTATTGTACCAGGCATCAAACTCATGGCCTCACTCTTGCCAGGCAGGCACTTATCCCGCTGAGCTAAATCCCTGGCTTTTATTTATTTTTTGAGATATGGTTTCATTATGTAGTTCAGGCTGGCCTCAAACTCATGGTGATCCTCTTGCCTCAGTCCCCTGACTGCTGGGATCACATGCACACATCACTATGCCTGCCTCCATCCTTTTTTTTTTTTTTTTAACACCAATAGGGCATTGAACTCAGAGCCTTTGCATTGAGCTACTTCCCCCAGTTCCTATTCATTTGTTTTCACTGAAACAGGGTCTTGCTAAGTTCTCTAGACTAATCACTAACACAAACTTGCAATCATCGTGCCTTAGCCTGTTGAGTATCTGGGGTTACAGAAGTGTGCCACCATGCCCAGCTCACCTAGCTGTTTCTATTATTTCTGTACCAAGGTTTGTGTTTTTCTTTCAGTTATGGCTCACGTGAGATAGAGTTCAACACCACACAGTCTGTCTGTGTGAAATATGTAATTCAGCATGTTAAGTATATTCGAGCTTTGTATCTATCACTAAAGTCAGTGTCAAGACATTTTCTTTCCATCTCCTGCCTGAATAAACCCTGTACCTATGAGCAGTCTCTCCAGGTCTCCACTCCAGCCCCTGGTGATGCCGATCCACTTCATACAGATGTATCTGTTTTGGAAATTGTATATAAACAGAACTCCACATTCTCTTCCTGGGTTCCTACAATGCCTGAGCCCTTTCCATTTCCCACGCCTGGAGACACACATGCCAGCCCCAGGAGTAAGGTCCTGCATCCTAACTTCAAGTTAGGATGATGAGTCTGAGCTGATGTGAAAGAAGCACTAGTCTGTTTTACATTACTGTAACAAAACACCTGAGGATAGGGACCTACAGAGAAAAAAGGCCCCTGAGATACCATTGTACTCCCAAAAGAATGGCTCTGATCAAGAACTCAAAAACTGACAGCTGGAGAGGCTGTGGGGGAAAAGGAGCTCTTCCCTGCCAATAGTGGGAATACAGACTAGTGCAACCACTACACAAAACAGCATGGAGCCTCCTCAAAAAACTAAAGTGGACATTGCATCGGACTTGGCTCTCGCTCTCCTGCACACATAGATTCACAGCAGAGCTAACGACCTTGTGGTGCAATGATCCACGGACACCCGCGTCTGTATGGCACACCTCGAACTGCTCAGGCTTGCAAGAGGCCTACATGTGGATCATCAGATGAGCCTGTACAGCAAAGGTGGCACTGACACACAGTGGAGTAATACTCTGCTGTAAAAAAGATACATGTAAGTCGTATGTAGGAAAATGGGTGCACTTTGAGGCCACAATGCTAAGGACATAGTCAGAAGGTTAAATATTTCTGACTATGAGCAAAGAGCAAAGAGCAGAATGAAAGATTGATGACATGAAGTAGGGAGATGGACTTTGAGGGACTGGGAAGGAGTCTGGGGAGGGGGAGACAGTAGGGAGGGAAGAGGAAGTAAAAACGACGAAGCAGCGATATGCAATCTGTACCAGCTCCTCTCAATGACTACCATAATCATCATTGATTGCAAATGTATACTAATTTAAAAAGAAACTTAAAAGAGGTTGTTGAGGTCTTGAAACTTAAGGTTTGGGAGACTGAAAGACCAAACTGCACGTTGCTGCCTGGGGTGCGGACCTCAAAACAGTGGTCTCTAGATGGCAGAACCGTACACTGAGGACCCAGCCAGCCCAGCCAGCCGGCCGTGCCCCTCCCAAAAGACCCCGCCTCTATTTTAAAAAGTCTTTTTCCTTTTTATCGGTACCGGGGATCGAACTCAAGACTGCCTGCTTGCAAGGCAGGCGCTTATGCCGCAGAGCTAAACGCCCAGCCCCAAGGCCCCGCCTCCTAAAGGTCCCACCACCTCTTAACCAGACCACCCTGGGCGCCAAGTTCCAACACCCGCACCGCGCGGGAAGAAGCCAGTGCAGACTGTGGCCGAGCCGCCCAGGCCCCACAGCCGAAGGCAGCAGCTCCCCAGTGCATGGAGCCCCGGGGGCCCCGAGCTGACCCTGCCGCCCCGCAGGTGTACATGTTCCTGGTGAAGTGGCAGGACCTGTCCGAGAAGGTGGTGTACCGGAAGTTCACTGAAATCTACGAATTCCACGTGAGTGGGGCGAGCGGGCCAGAGCTCTCCACTCCCCCGCCGCGGGGCTGCTGCTGTGGGCCGGGGCGGGGACAGAGGGAAGCGGGGGTCACACTCAGGCTGGTGGCGGCTCTGGCTGGCAGAGACTCAGGGCTGCGGGGCCAGCTGGGCCGGGGAGCCTGCAGGGCGCCCAAAGTGGGCTCGGCTGAGTCTCCCGAGGTGGTGGGAGGGGCGCAAGGGGCGTCCGTCTCATTGCTGTCTTGTCCTTTCGCGTCTAGAAAATGCTAAAGGAAATGTTTCCCATCGAGGCGGGAGAAATCAACCCCGCAAACAGGATCATCCCGCACCTCCCCGGTGAGGCTGGGTCCAGACCCCCCCTACCCACGGCGTGCTCCACCCGCCCCGGCGTCCCCTCACCCCTCACCCCTGGGGTTCCCTCACCTCCGCCGGATCCCCTTACCTCCCCCTGGGGTCTCTCACCTCCCCAAGGCCCCCTCCCCTCCGCCAGGTTCCCTCATCTCCCCCCGCCTGTGGATCCCTCACACCTACCCCGGGGTTGGGGTCCCCTCACCTCCCCGGGGGCCCTTCAGTGCCCCTGAGTCTCTCACCTCCCTGGTGTCCCCCACCCTTCGCTCCAGCCCCACGTTGGTACCACGGGCAGCGCACTGCCGAGAGCCGCCAGGGGACGCTGTCTGAGTACTGCGCTGCGCTCATGGCGCTGCCCCCCAAGATCTCCCGCGGCCCGCATGTGCTGGGCTTCTTCAAGGTGCGGCCCGAAGACCTGCAGCTGCCCAGTAACAGCCCGTAAGTGGCATGGATGGGAACAGGGCGGGCAACGAAAAGGAGCCTGAGGCCCAAAGAGGTCTCAGGGTTCTGAGGAACATGCCTGATTGGGGACTATAGTCCTGGGTCCTGTGCTGTAACCAGCTGGTCATTGACCTAGAGTAGACCCGTTTCTCCCCCTTGCTGGGAATTGAACTCAGGACCTTCACACTGAGCTACACCCTCACCCCTTTTCATTGTTTTATTTTTAGCCAGGATCTCACTAAATCAGTGTTTCCCAGGCTGAACTGAACAAGGCAATCCTCCTGCCTCAGCCTCTCAAAGTGTGGGAATTACAGTCCCGCACCCCACTCCCATTTCCTCCAATCTCTGACTGAAGTTCCCTGAGGTGTGTGTGGGGGTGCTGAGGATTTAGCTCAGCAGCACAAGTGCCTGCCTGGCATGCACAAGGTCATGAGTTTGAACCTCAGTACCAAAAAAAAAAAAAAAAAAAAAAATTGTAACAAGGTTGGGGGCAGAGCGGGTCCCCCTCAGGGCGTCTGCAGAGACCAGGCCAGCCAGTGCCCCCATGGCATCAGGGGTTGCCTGGGGCTGTCATTCCTGAGCCTTCCCCCATTTCCGGGTCCCCTGCTCTGGAAAGTCCTCCTGCAGGTCCGTGTGGGCTGCCCCTCCTCAGTGAGTGCTACCTACCGCACAGACTGGTTCTCCCCTCCACAGGACAAGGAAGGTAGAGACCTACCTGGTGACCAAGGATGGCAAGAGCAATGCTGCAGGTGAGAGCCCAGTGTGGGGGTGTGGAGCCAGGGGTCCCCTTGCAGATCCTGCGGCTTCAGTGCCCCTTATTAACCTGGGCTTGTGGGGGGGGGGGCTTGGGAAGGGTGAGGGAGCCAAGGTGGCTTTCAGGAGTGACCCAGGGCAAGGTTTCTAATCTGGTTTGTGCAACAGCTATTAACAGTAATCCCTAACATTTACCAAGCACTTACTCCATAGCAAGCACTTTCTTTTTTTTCCAGACAGGGTCTCTGAGACTGTACCTGAACTCACTAAGTAGCCCAGGCTGGCCTTGAACCTGTGGGGATCCTCCTGCCTCGGCCTCCTGAATGCTGGGATTACAGTTGTGTGCCACTACGGCCAGCGGGCACTTTGTAAATGTATCGATTGTCAGTGGAACATGGTGTTATGTGCTTGTAATTCCAGCATCTGGGAGGCTGATGTAGGAGGACTGCAAATTTCGGCCCTCTCTGGCAACTAACAAGAAAACCCTGTCTCGAAATTTAAAATACAAACAATAAAAATGACTGGGGATGTAGCTTAGTGTGAAGGCCCTGGGTCCAAATCCCAGTACTGAAAAAAAAAGTATTAATGCATAAAGCTGGGCACCATGGTGCACTCCTGTAGTCCCAGAGCCTGAGGCAGAAAGACTGCCCAGGAGTTTGAGGTAAACCCAGCAGCATAGTGAGATGTCCCTGAAGTTGTTGTTTTCACCAAGTGAAGCGTAAAATGACAGGAAACAGGTACCCTGAGGAACACACTTGCTGGAAGGGTCTCTTCCTTGGGGTCACCTTGGCATCACCTTGAATCGGGGCAGACTTGTCCCCAGGTCCCCAGCCAGGACTCTGGTGACACAGACGCACTCAGCCAGTAGGAGCTTAGCTCAGTGAGGTCCTGGGTAGCACCACAAGAAGATGAGGTGTGACCTGGACAAAGTACCACAGGCCGGTGACACAGGTGACAGAAATGAGTCTTTGAGGTCTGGGGGCTGGAAGTCAAGCTCAAAGTGCCCCCAGGACTGGTTTCTCCCAGGCTCTCTCCCCTTCCCTCCTGCCTAAGCACCCTAGCACCCCCTTCTGCTGCTCCCCCAACTGTGTTGTCTTGGGTACAGAACCCAGACTCTTCACATGGAGCTCTGTCCCAGGGCTTTTCAAACATTTTTATTTTGAGGTAAGATCTCAAGAAGTCACTCAGTAGGGGCTGGGGATTTAGCTCAGCGGCATAAGTGCCTGCCTTGGAAGCAGGCAGTCATGAGTTCGATCCCCGGTACCGATAAAAAGGAAAAAGGCCAAAAAAAAATTAAAAAAAAAAAAAAGCCACTCAGTTTCCCAGGCAGGGCTCCAGTTTGCCTCCGTGCCCCCCCAAGGTCCCTGGAAATGGTGCCACGTTGGCTTCACAGGGTCTCTGCTGCACTTCCTGCTCCATCAGGGTCCCTGGAGAAGGCGGCCCCAAGCCCCTGTGACCTCCCAGCTGAGAACCCAGTGTCTAGGAGGTGCTGGGGACTCAGTGACTGGGGGCTGCAGGAATCTGCTTAACAGCCTCCTCACTTCCAGACATCACCGGGCCCATTGTTCTGCAAAGCTACCGTGCCATTGCCAACTACCAGACGACCTCAGGCTCTGAGATGGCTCTGGCCACAGGCGATGTAGTGGAGGTCGTGGAGAAGAGCGAGAGTGGTCAGGCCCCCTGTGCAACTGGGATCTGGTTCCCCAGGGCGGGGTCCCCTCGAATGGTGCAAGCTGGGATGAGATGCTTATGGGTGCAGGCCTCGTGTGGACTTGGAGTCTGCTGCTGAGGAGGGGACTTAGCCCTGTCACCTCATGAGCTGGGGTTGGGGGCGTGGGATTTTAGCACCCCATGTCTGTGTCTCTGTGTGTCCTCAGCAACCTCATGGCTGAGGGAGGCTGCCAGGCTCCACTTCTCTCATTTGCTTCCCCACCCTGGCACAGGCTGGTGGTTTTGCCAAATGAAAGCAAAGCGTGGTTGGGTCCCTGCATCCTTCTTGGAGCCCTTGGACAGTCCTGATGAGGCTGAGGACCCAGAACCCAACTATGCAGGTACCCAGCCTTCCAGAGCCCAGGGCTCCAGGAGGAAGGGGCACAGAGAAGGGAGTGGTTGTGCTGGTGTGGCCCAACTGCTGCCCACGACGAGGCCCCCAACTGTCTCTGACTCAGGGACCCTGGTAGGTCATGATGTCTGCTGAGGATAGGAAAACAGGAGGTGACAAAGGGAGAGGGTGCAAGTGACAAAGGTGGCAGCTGAATGCAGTGTGGAGGTAGTGTCCCCATCACTGACTGGAAGGGGACCCTGGCTGACCTGGGGCCACATGTGTGGGGCCTGCACTGAGTTTGCAGTCAGTTAGGCTTGGTTGACCAGATTTTAAAATCCAGAGATTTCATCGGGCATGAGAGGCTAAGGAAGGAGGATCACAAGTTTGAGCCTAGCAGTTTAGTGATTAGCAAGACCTTGTTTCAAAATAAAAAAATTAAAAGAAAGGGCTGGGGACGTGGCTCAATGCAAAGATCCTGGGTTACATCCCCAGTAATAGAAAAAGTAAAAAGGAAGGATTTTACCCTTTAGTGGGGGATTTATGGCTCCTTGGGAAAAAGCCGGGACTCTATGTGGCTGTAGAGTGACCAGTGTCCCCCATGCAGGTCTCTTCAGTTACTGACTGGGCCCCTGTATTTGTGGGAGGCCTGTTCTCTGGCGTGGGTGGCAGTGGTGTGGGGTGCACCCTGGGGTGGGCACCAGAGGGGTGGTCTGGCTCCATGTGGGGCTGCTCAACTGGAGGAAGCCGGAGACCCAAAGGGAGGTGCCAGGGTCTCCCACACACCACAGCCTGTGTCCCCTTCATCTGCCAGGTGAGCCCTATATTAGCATCAAAGCCTACACTGCCGTGGAGGAGGATGAGATGTCCCTGTCAGAGGGTGAGGCCATCGAGGTCATTCATAAGCTCCTGGATGGCTGGTGGGTGGTCAGGTAGGTGCCCTCAGCCCACAACAGCCCAAGCAGGGGACAGACGAGCCCAGTGCACCTGGTCTAGGGGGCTCGGTGTCTTGGCCCAACGGGGTCCCCATTCCTTGGGACTCGGGGTCCCTTCTTGGCATAGTGCAGCTATCACTCCTCCTCCAACAGCACAGCCAGGTGTGGAATTTGTTGCCCATGATGTCCAAGACCACAATCCTTTTCCTTTGAAAATGTGCTCTGCAGTTCCCATCTTTCTGTCCCTCCAAATGCGAGGCTGTTGGAACACTCATTTTGTTATTTTCTGGTTGTGGGGGGCAGATTCCTTGCACCCAGGGGGGCTCCTAAGCCAGAGCCATGGGTCACCCTTGGCCCTCAGCAGTAGCCACACACACTCGAGCCTGGCCCTTCACTTGTTAACCCTAACTGGCACCGAGAAAGCATCCAGGTAGGGACAAGCTGAGTAGGGACTTCGTTGTGGTCATTGCTTCACCTTGGAATGTTTGTGTCATGCAAAGATTTTTTTTTTTCCTGCTCATAAGTATACTATTGAGTGTGGAAAAGAAAATCTTTCCAACAATGGCGCTGGAACACCTGGTTGTCTATATGATAGAAAAAAACAAAAGACTCAAACAAAACTCCAGATCCAACTGGGCGTGGTGGCACATGCCTGTGATCCTAGCCCTTGGGAGGCCGAGGCAGGAGGAGTGCTGAGTTCGAGATCAGCCTAGGTTACAGAGTGAATTCAAGGCCAGAAAAGTTAGACTCGCCTCAAATAAAACCTCTGAAAAAACTCAGATCCCAACATCACACTATAACATTTGTTTTGGATAGATCACAGGCTTTACCTAGGACTTACCATGGGTAAAATCTAAAAACAAAAAAGCATTTAGAAAAAAACATATATAGAAGAATAAAAATACATTTTAAAAACATAGATGAAAGTGGAAACGACACGATCACTTTCTTGGGACAGAAAAGGCAACATCTTAAAAGAAAAGAGAGAAGGGCTGGGGATTTAGCTCAGTGGTGTAAGTACCTGCCTGGCAAGCGTGAATACCAAAAAAAAAAAAAAAAAAAGTAAAAGAAAAGAGAGGCCCGGGATTTAGCTCAACTGTATAAGTGCCTGGGTGTCGAGCATGAGACGATTCCCAGTACAAAAAAAAAAAAAAAAAAAAAATGTCAAGTAACCCTGCCCAGACTTAGCCCAGGCTTCGCAGCTTCCTGCTGGGCCTCCAGACTGCTGTCTTGTAGAAAGGAGGACGCCACCGGCTACTTCCCATCTATGTACCTGCAGAAGGCAGGGCAAGAGGTGGAGCAGGCTCAGCGCCAGATCAAGGGCCGAGGGGCGCCTCCCCGCCGGTGAGTCAGGCCCCGGATGGGGAGCCGGGAGGTTGAGGGAGGGGCGGCGTGGGCGCCAGGAGTGACCGGGGACCTGGTGACACCCGGTCCCGCTGGCCTAGGTCGACCATCCGCAATGCGCACAGCATCCACCAGCGGTCGCGGAAGCGCCTCACCCAGGACACCTATCGCCGCAACAGCGTGCGCTTCCTACAGCAGCGGCGCGGCCCAGCGCCCCACGGACCCCAGAGTGAGCGCAGGAGAGGCCTGGCCCGAGAGCTAGGGCAGGGCGAGTCCTAGAGGGCGGAGTCTGAGAGGAAGCCAGAGGAAACTTGGGAGGGGTGGCCTAGGCAACGGGGTTGGAGTCGGAGGAAAGACCCGAAAACAGGGCCAGAGGGCAGAGACAGCACTAGGGAGAAAGGGGCGGGGCCAGGGGCGTGGCGAGCCCTAGAGGGCGGAGTCTCAGTAAAGAAGGCTCCCTAGGTGAGACCCCCGACCTTCCTCTCTGTCCGGTTCAGAGCAACTGCAGAGCCAGCGAGCAAAGCCGCAGCCAGCAGTGCCCCCAAGACCCAGCACAGACCTCATCCTGCACCGCTGCACCGAGAGCACCAAGCGAAAGTTGGCATCTTCTGTCTCTGTCTGAGGCCTGGGCGCCCTCCTCAGAAAGCCCCTCCCCATCCCTGTATATACTTGTGTGGAGCCCAACGCCCCGGTTGTATGGGGCTTTCAGCCCACGAGGCCATCAGCCACCCTCAATAAATGTTGCTTGCAGGGCACTGAGGCCTTGAGGAGGGTGGGCGTGGCTCTGTCCCAGTGACCTCCCCACAATTGGGAGTTAAACAGATTCACACTGAGTGACATTCTCAGCTCTTTTTTACTTTTTTATTTTGAGACAGAATCCAAATTTCCCAGGCTGGGCTTGAACGTTCATTACTCTTGACTCAGTCTCCCAGAGGCTTGATTTCAGGCATGTGCCACCACTGCTGGCCCTGGGATATTTCTAGAATGACAGGCCACTGAGCTCCGCTAGGTGCACACTGCCCTGCTCTTGGCCAGGAACAGGGGTGTAGAAGCCCAAGAGCAAGAAAGAGGGGCTCCTGGTCCTTGCTGACCGTTTGAGCTGCCCCCCCTGCAGATGAGGGTGAGCATAGCAGGAGACAGGCCACATTCCAGGGCAGGGCCATGCGGCCCCAAACAAAAACAAAGGCCCACACAGGTGTGCAGGGCCCGTGTCCCTTCTCTGTTCCTGCCCACCTTGGAGGATGTGAGGCTATGAGCAGCGTTTGCTATCGAGCCCCTGTCCCCACATGCAAAGGACAGCATTAATCACAAAGGCCGCCACAGGAATCATGGAGAGCTGCTCTCTGGCTTGAGCCATGGCAGGGGAGTGGGTGGGTGTTGGGAACACTGGTCCCGTTAGAGGTGAGACAAAACCACGGGAATAGGTGCTTCCCAAGGGAGTGTTCTGATGGTCAAAGGGTTGGGAGAGCCCGCCGGGCCTGGCATCAGCTGCTACCACACAGGGCTGAAGGGAGACAAACTGACCCTGCTTGTTCAGTAGTGCTTACAACCTTTCCATTCAATGCAGGGTCAAGTGCTTTCATCGTTTCAAACTTTTTTTTTTATTAGTACCAGGGATCGAACTCAGGACCATGCGCTTGCAAAGCAGATGCTTATGCCACTGAGCTAAATCCCCAGCCCCTTTTTTTGGTATTTTTTCCTAAGCTGAAACCCCTCCAGCCATGACTTTTCCATATTTCTGGTTCCCTGGAAGTGGCCTTTGTGTCAGCACCAGCATCTCCTGGGTGAGGTTAGAAAGTGATTGGCAAAGGCCCTGTGTCCCCAGAACATGGGAGAGATATGGCTGGAGGAGCTGGCTCTGTCAGAGCTGCCGCCTGTCAGCCACCTGTTTCCTTGATGCTGGGCTCTGCGCTGTATTTCTGAGAGCAACGTTGGTGGTTGGGGATTTCACAGGTGAGGAGACCAAAGTCCAGAACATGTAGGTGATTTGCTCAAGATAACTGGGCAAGAAAGGAGCGGGGCTGGGAGGCAGCCAGACTGCCTTTCTGGTTTTCTCTCTGGCCTAGCTCAGGGGCTGAGGGGCAGGCCTTTTGGTGGACCCTTGGGTAGCTTCAGGGGTAGGGGCGCACAAGCCGGGTAGGCAGCCTGGCCTCAGGGGTCTAGCGCAGGTCTGCCTCTGGCCAGCTCTGTCCTCTGCCCCTCCTGGCTAGGACAGGCTCTTGAACAGGGGCAGCATGGCCCACCCTGGGAGTGGACAGCGATGAGCAGCCTCGCCCCCTTGTGCAGCACCAGGCCACTCTGAAATGCTCCCATCTGTGGACTCTGACAATGGTGACCTCTGCAAGTCACTCCTACTCACTTTCATCCTGCAGTTTGTTTCTTGTGTGGGTGACTGCCAGACAACAGCCACCACATTCCAAACCCAGTCCCCACACAGGAGCCAGGAAAGAGGGAGATGGACAGTGGATTTCAAAGTGGAAGGACCCTGGTGATAGAAGGGAGCTGGGCTGAGCACTGCTGTCCCCTCCCTGCCATCTGATGAGTGAATGGCCACTTGAATCCTGCTGGGTCCACGTCCACAGCAGGTGGGGCAGCTGTGGTGAAGAACAGACTGTGTGTAAATCCTGGTGACCCTGCAGATGGCAGCAGCTGGAGGCTGGCCTCTCCCTGCATGTACCAGCCTTGGCCTCTGCAGCTTTCTGAGCAGCTCAGCCTGGTGCCATGATAGGTGGGGCAATGTTTGAGGGTCTCTAATTGCCGTGAATACACATGAAGAACACAAAGGAGAACCAGGTGTGGAGGCACACGCCTGTCATCCCAGCACTCTGGGTGGCTGAGGCAGGAGGACGGCAAGTGAGAGCCCAGCTTGGGCAACTTAAGCCATTTAGTGAGACTCTCAAAATTGAAATAAGAAGAAAAAAGAGAAAAGAAAGAAAGAAAGTTAGTTGCTGATGTAGTTTCATGTAAATGCTCTGGGTTCAATCCCCAGTACTGGGGGGAAACATATGAACAGCCATTCCACCTGGATTTGGACCTGTGCTGGACCTGGTGGGGTAGCATGTAAATGCGGAAGGGGCACAGATGTACCTGTGGCGAACAGACACAGCTCTCCGTGTCTGCGCCCCTGTGCAGACCATGGTAACCAGGGGAGTGGGAAGTGACTGGTGTCAGACAATGACAGGAACACAGCCCAGCTTTCTTCAGTTTTACTGAACTACAGTGAAGCATAAAATACCATGCCAGTGGGTGTGATCCTGCAAACTAGACTTCCAATTCAAAATGGGAAAAGAGGACACTCCAATATATGATCTAACCCGTTGTCCTCAGTGGGCCTTCACCAGGCCAGTGGACCCCAAGGCTGGGCGCAGTGGACGCTTCCTTCCTAGGTGGCACCATGAAGCGCAGAGTCCCACTGTGAGTCCTGCAGCTGAGAGCCATCCTTGGTTTGGCTCAGCTTCATGATGGAGAAGAGCTGTTCACAGATGTAGGTGCTGCCGAACATGGACAGGATCCTGGCACAGTGGCTTCGGTACCTGGGGTAGCTGCTCCACAGATACTTGTAGAACTCAGGGACACCCACTTTGTCATACTTGGCCCTCAGCGCAGTGTTGCACTGCAGGTCAATCACCTCCATCTGCAGCTCCTCGCGCACGCTGTCAATCTTGATGGCGAACGGTGAGCTGAATAGTGTGAGCTCAGCCTCGTAGAGTTTGAAGTCGGACAGCCGCTTCTGGAACTCGCTCTTGAGCTCTGCGACCCTCGGGATGTAGTTCAGCCCATCACTTTCATTCCTGGAAACTGATTTCAGCGTGGGAAAGTGGGCCAGGTTATTCCTGGCCAAGTGCGTCTCCCAGAGGCATAGTTTGGCCACAAATGCCCGAATCAGGTCGTACATCTGCGTCACCATCTGGGAGTGTCCTTGCAAGGACATGTTCAGTGTGTTGAGATGCGTGGTCATATCCACCAGGAAGGCCAAGTCCCTGATCCAGTCCTGGGAGCTCAACTGAGGCACAGGTTTCCCCCGAGAAGACAGGAAGTTGTCGATTTCCTCCAAGGACTCAAAGAACCTCTTTAGCACCAGCCCGCGGCTGAGCCACTTGATCCCAGTGTGATACAACAGGCTGCCATACTGGCTGTCAAGCTCGTAGAGCAGCGTGGTGAATTCACTGTGGTTCAAGCCCCGGGAGCAGACCCAGTTCACAGAGCTCACCACCACGTCCATTACGTGGTCCATCTTCAGCCTCTGTGCACACAGGGACTCGGGGTGGATGATGCAGCAAACGGACATCAGGTCTGAGCCCTTGCAGAGCATGGCTACCTTGGCCTTGAGCTTGGTGACCAATCCGTGACTGGCATCCACCATGGCCGGAGTACCAGTGGATGCAACGCTCACCAGCTTGGACCAGTCGATGTTAAATTTCTTAAGACTCTTCTCCACGCGTGAGAAGATCTCATGGGCAGATTTTGTGCCTGTCATGGGCACCGTGTCGAGGAGCTCTTCGGACATATCAAAGTTCTCATCGACACCCCGGATGAAGATGGCCAGCTGCATGGTGTTGTTTATGTCTGTGATCTCATCGATGGCGATTGAGTAGGCCACAAACAATTTGATTTTCTCACGCAGCTTCTCCCATGGGTTCCCAGCCACATCTTCTATGGGCTGCACCATGATGCTCTCAGGCGGATTCACACTGGGGAGGAGTTTGGGCTCGGGATACAGCACATCTGATGAGCCCAGGAGATACTTCTGGAGCCCGCTCTTGAGCTCCTCCAGCTTGGCGTCTCTTGCCTGCTCCGTGTATCGGTCGTAGTGCTTGCTGTGGTTGGTCTGGTAGTGGCGCCGTAGGTTGTACTCCTTGGACACTGACATGCTCTGCTTGCATATGAGACACGTGGGGATGCTCTGCACCTCCACGAAGAAATACGCGCGCTCCCACTTCTCTTGAAACATGCGACCCTCTTGGTCAATCTTGCGTTTGCCCACTTTGGGTAGAGACAGGAAACATGAGCGATTTCCCTTTGGTCTCAGCGTTACTGTTAGAAAAGCAACAGCAAGCGAGGCATGGTGGCTCACACCTGTAATGTAATCCTAGCACTCAGGAGGCTGAGGTAGGAGGATTGTTGCAAGTTCAAGACCAGCCTAGGCTACAAAGTGAGCTCAAGGCCAGCCTGATCTACATAGAGACCCTGTCTCAAAAAAAAAAAAAAAAGAAAGAAAGAAAGAAAAGCAACAGTGAAAGTGCAACAGCGAGGGGCCTGGGGTACAGCGGGGTGCAGTACCCCGGGAGGCAAGAAGAAGCCAGCCCTGAACCAGGGATCCTGCACAGGGCATATGGCCTGGCAGGGCTGTGGCCAGAGTATCAGATCGCTAAAGAAAACCTAGAGATTGGATTTGTTTTTTCTTTGCAGGGCTTTCACACTAAGCTACACCACAGCCCTTTTTATTTTTTCATTCTGAGATAGGGTCTTGCTAAGTCATTAACTTGCCCAGACTGAGTTTGAATTGGGATTCCTGTCTCAGCCTCCCAGAGTACTGGACGTACAGGTAGGTTGTCTCTGCCTAGCTCTGTTTACATTTTACCACACATTTTCTCTTGTGATTCCCAAGAGAACTTTGAAATAACAGGGACAGGAAATGTCACAGGAGGCATGTGATAGACAAGCTGTGAGTCTCAAAAGTCTCAGAACTGCAGGGAACTCATGCATGTAAGTGCTGGAGTGAGCATGAGTTGAAGTAAGCGAGACACCTGCAGAGAACACAGATACTAACATTTGCCTGGAGGAAATGCAAATAAGGCTACAGAGACAAAGCCAACCTCCGGCTTTGAGACACTGGGGTGGGAAGAGCACGTGACTGAGAGCGGGTAGGAAGCTCCTCTGGACTACGGAGTTGTTCTGCTCTTAGGTGGTGCTGGGGTGTGGGTTGCAGGCAGAGGAGGCTCGGTGGTGAGTGCTTGCCTGCCCCGAGTGAGGCCCTGAGCTCCATCCCAACAGCATAAAGAAGAAGTACTAGAAATCACTGAGTAACTTTCCTCTTAATCCTAATATTAGAAAAACAAGCGTGGTGTGCACACCCGAGATCCCAGCACTCTGGGAGGCTGACACAGGAGGATGGCAAGTCTGAGCCCAGCCTGAAAAAGGGCCAGGAATGTAGTTTAGCGTGAAAGCCCTGGATTCAATCCACAGTACTGGGAGAAAAAAGGAAAGAAAAGAAAGAAAAAAAGAAAAGAAAAGAAAAACTAAGAGTAGGTCTGGGGATTTAGCTCAGCGGCATATGTGCCTGCCTTACAAGCAGGCAGTCGTGAGTTCGATCCCCGGTACCGATAAAAAGCAAAAAGACAAAAAAAAAGAAAGAAAAACCAAGAGCACAGTACAGTAAACCAGAGGGATAAGGTGAACTTGCTGAACATGAATTTTATGTTATGTTCATGACACCTCCACAAAACTATAAAAAGTCAGTTAGCAACCCGATGCGTTTAGGAGGTAGTTTGTCACACCCAGGGAAAAGCAAATCGATTCAATCCTTGAAGGCTCAAGGTCAGGTGTCCAGAAGCCAGGACCCCCAGGGTGAGCGCCCACAGGTTGCTGCATCAGTGCCACTAACTGGATGCTGTCTGCCCACAGAACACTCACCGTTACTGAGCTCGAGCCCCGGAAGTGGTCTGCGGAGAAAGAGACAAGTGGACACAGCATAGCTTAAGGTCCCCTCCTGTCTGACCCTTCTGCCCCACTCCCACCCCAGGGCCTGGTACTGACCTACATCCCCAGCTCTTTTTACTTTTTATATAAGATCTTACTAAATTGCTACATTTCCCAGGCTGGGCTAGAACTTGTTCTCCTGCCTCAGCTTCCCAGAGAGCTGGGATCACAGGTGTGTGCCATTGTACCAAGCTTGTCCCACATACTTCTGCTGGGTGTCAATGCAACTCATGCTGTGGTGGGAGGTAAAATTGAGGCAGGCTGCTTACATCCACTGAGAGACAAGAAAATGGACCCAACTCTATACTTAACTGCAGGACCCAGGCCACCTTCCAGGGAAATTCCCTGGGTGGCAATTGTGTGCTTTTGGTAAGTTGTGACCTCCAGATGCATTCTGGTGACCAAGGGACCCTCCTTACCTGATGACAGTGAACTTGATAAACTCAGCAGCATCCAGGATCCTCCGCATGGAGCTGATCTCCAGGTACCCAGGCGCCTTGAACACCACGCCGGGGGGCATCCCGTCGATGACCACGCAGCCCGGGTTGAAGGTGATCTTCCTGTAGGGCACTTTCACAGGGAAGTCCACACCAATTGCCTCACCTAAGACAGGGCGAGTGGCAGAGACCTGGTACACTTTGTCACTTTCACTTCCAGAGCCATACTTTATCTTTGATGTCAAGATTTTAAACTGGGCATGGTGTCACATGCCTTTAATCCTGCTGAGGCAGGAGGGTGGGAAGTTCGAGGCCAGCCTCGGCTACTTAGCAAGACCTCGTGTTAAATTTTAAAAGTGGAAGGGTGTTGGCCCTCATTCCCACTTGATGATCTGCTATTGTTACTTTACTTCCCAGCAGGAATGTGATGTACAAATGTCACTGTATTGATTTCGAAGTTAGCATGGGTAGTAGAGAAGACTCTTTCTATCTATTAAACATGAATTGTCAAAGTACCTACCTGACAAGTTTCTGTAAGGATTAAATGATCAAATTTTTATCACAGCTCTTTCACAGAAAGGGCAACTCCTCAGAAGATAAAATATCATTTATTTATTTACTTATTTACTTATCTTTGAGACAAGGTCTCTGCTGTGTAGTTCAGGCTGGCCTTAAACTATACATGGAGCCCAGGCTGGCCTCGAACTTGCAGTGATCCTCCTGCCTCAGCCTCCCAAGTACTGGGATTACAGGCCTGAGCCATAACACCTGACTTGATAAAGTGTTTTTTTAAAAGAAATATTTCAAGCATATGAATACACAGACTTACCAAATTTTCTACTGAAGAGGTCATTAACTTGTTCTCGTAGCTGTTTAATCTTTTCAATGCTTGATAATCTTTCCTTCTCATTATCTAAAAGTAATTACATAAATAAACAAGCCAAGGTTATTAATTCTTCTCCAAACTGTTGGGAGAAAAGTTAGCACTTTACCTGGCTCAGCAGTCATTTTACTCTTAGCAATAATTACTTTTGGAAATTCGCAAAAGGAAGCCATTTAAGAATAAGAGAGAATTGGTAACACAATATAGTATTTGGGGAACATTTTTGATGTCATGCAAGATGCAGTGTTCAGCAAGGCATAGTGCACACTCGAGTAATCCTACCATGTTGGGACACTGAGGCAGGAGAATCACAAACTTGAGCCCAGCCTGGGCAACTCTGTGACTTAGCCAAGACTGTATCTCAAAATACAAATATAAAATAAATAAAAGTCTGGAGATAGGGTTCAGTGCAAAGTTCAGTCTCCAGCAACACACACACACAAACACACACACACACATGGACCAGGACAATCATCATTAGGTAACTGATGGTAACTAGGTAAACTGTGATGATCCAATGAAAAAGCACAGCCAGCCTGTGCTTTTCGGGAATTCCAAGTGAGATCTGGGATACCTCCGAAGGAACCTGTGGGTCAAGTTTACTGAGTTGGGTTTGTATGGTTCAGGTTGACAGGGAGAGAGCATGAAGTCAGTGAAGGGAAACCAGCTGAGGAGCAACGGTTACTGGGCAATGGTTGACACAGCAATGCCAATATTGTGCTGTGCCAGGGTGATGCCACCTAGAGGTGCAGGCTGGGATGTGGGCATACTGTATGTGGGCATACTGTTTTGGGGGACAGTCATGGGGAACTTGGACAGTCAATGGGGAACAGGGGTCAGGCTTGTCATTCATGCTCACCACCACATTCAACATTAGAATAGAAATCTTAGCCAATGCACTATGACAAGTAACAGAATGAAAAGGTACTTGGAGCTGAAGGAAATATTTTCCTACTTAAAGATCATTCTGGGCAGGGGCTACAGCTCAGTGGTAGAACTGTTGTCTCAGATGCACGAGGCCCTGAGTTCAACCCCCAGCACCACAAAAACAAAACAAAAAAACCCTTCATTTTATTTAATTTGGAATAACTAAAACGAACAGGATTTAAAATCCAAGAGGCAATAAAATAGCATGCAGAAATTTCAGTCTCGCCCCTCTCCCAGTTTCCACCTTTTAGCCTGGAGATCTGATAATCTATGTTGTCAGATTCTTTCGTAGTTTCCAAATATAGCTTACAAACAAGACAAGAAAAGACAAAATAAAACATCACCAAATATAGCTTACAGTGGGCCCTTGAGTTACTGCCAGGCTGCCATGTGAACAGCCTGGGTTAAGAGCAGAATTTTACTTTTAACTATAAGCACAGTCTTGAGTTAGGGCCCAAATGCCAGCTGCCTGTCCTTCCAGATGGTCTCAGATACAGATTTAATCCTTAAAGAGTTCTGGAAGGGACCTGATGACAGGGACATTAGGTTACAGTGTCCTTTCCTGGGTGGAGTTCCTCAAGAAATCCTGGGCCAATGTCAACCAAGGACACTGAGCTCTGCCTGTGTACAGCAGAGAGACTTTGAAGGCTACCTAGAGAATCCTGAGCCTTCAAGGGACAACCTGAGTTATAGCTGGCCCTGGAGACCAAATGGAGCTCCTAGCTAAGAGTTTGCTGTATTTAAACAGGAAAGGATTTCATGATGGCACTGAATCAGTGTTCCTGCTGTGCCAATTCCAATCGCACAGCGGCGGGTGCGGGGCTATCGGAGTGCATTTTACTTCCCCGACCTGCTGGTGCCTTACTTGTCAGGGTGAACCTAAGCCTACCCTGTGTCGCCAAATGGTGAAGACAGAATGAAAACTGTAAAACAAATTATGATCCAGTCAACTAAACGCCCCTACCTGGAACCGACACCTGCACGATGTTAAGCTCTTCAACACCCGATGCAGAAGCTGTGATGCTGGATGGATTTGTGTTTCCTTAAAATGGAAACTGAAGTTTAGAAATCACAAGAAGTGAGACCAGTTCTCAGGAAACCACAATGGCACTTGGATGAGAAGCCAGGCTGCAGTTTTTCTTTCTCAGGACTGGGGATTCGCACGGAGCTACAGACCCAGCTTCTTCCCTCCCTGTTTTTATTTAGAGACAGGATCTCACTGTCACCAAACTGCCCAGGCTGGGTTCTAATTTGTGATCCTCCTGCCTCAGCCTCCTAGAGTGCTGGGATTCCAGGTGTGGCCTACCATGACCAGCCCATCTTTCTTTCTTTCCTCACTTGTACAGAGCATGGTTTGTCCCGCTTTGGGCCAGTGCTACTTTGCCAGGCTTAGTTGTGTTACCTACAATGTCCCGATGTTCACTTGGCCTACTGTGCTGTATGCATGTGCACACTGATTTCAATCTGTTTCTCACAATAATCCTTCAAAAAGAGCCAGGCATGGTAGCTGACACCTGTAATTCCATAATTCAGGAAGCTGAGGCAGGAGGAATCACCGTGAGGTTGAGGTTGGCCAGGGCTACATAGTGAGTTCAAGGCCAGCCTGAATTGCATAAGGAGATTTTGTTTTAAAAAAAAAAAGTCAGCTGGGCATGGTGGTGCATGCCTGTAATCCCAGCACTTTGGAGGCTGAGGCAGGAGGACTGTTGGGAGTTTGAGGCCAGCCTGGGCTACAAAGTGAGCTCAAGGCCAGCTTGAACTGCATAGCCAGATTTTGTCTTAAAACAAAAACAAAAACAAAAACAAAACAAAACAATCAAACCAACCAAAACCAAAAAATACCAAAAGCAAAGAAATGAAAACCACACTTTACAAGGTGAGTAAGATGAGGTTTTTGGCAACTGACTTTTGATTTTCACATCGCCTTCAGAGTCTTCATTGGTTTCTGAAGAGACCGGCTGAGTGGACTCTGGGGACAAAGCGACACTGGTCAGTAAGCAGTCTCCTCACATCCCAGCACCTCACAGAGCCCATGCTGTGCAGGCAGCTTAAAGGAGGACTTCTATACAGCAGATCTCCAGGGAACTACACTGTTAAGGATGGGATAAGCTCATAGAGGGTGCTGTCATCTGGGCGTTTCTAAGAAAGGACAGGAGGAGATGGAAACTTACAGATTTCATTTTACTTTACCAAACAATGCACTGCACAATCATGGGCAGAGTCCTGGGACTTGTGTGGTCACGGTGTTTTGTTGTTGTCACTGGATTACTAAGTGGACAAAGCTGACTGCTGTTGTTACACCACTTCCCCCTGTTCCCTCAGTGACCGCAGGGGGAGGCGTAATCTAGGGTTACTGTGGCCCAGCTGACTCTTCTGGCTGCTGGTCAAGAATTACAACACAGGTATGAAGTTCTGTATGCAGACAAAAAGGAGGAGTAAATCCTAGGTGTAAGAGACATGGATCGGCAGGGCGTGTTGGTATGCATCTGCAATCGCAGCACTCAGGAGGCTGAGACAGGAGAATTATCTGAGTTTGAGGCCAGCCTGACCTATGTAGTGAGCTCAAGGCCAGTTTAAGCTATGTAGCAAGACCTTGTTTCAAAATATAACAGATAACCAGGCATGATGGTGCATTCCTGTAACCCCAGAACTCAGGAGGCTAAGGCAGGATCGTTGTGAATTTAGGACCAGCCTGGGTTACAAAGCGAGCTCAAGGCCAGCCTGCCCTGCACAGTGAGACCCTATTCCAAAACACAAAAATAAAATAAAATAAAATAAAATAAAATACAACAAACAAACAAAAAGCCAAATATTACATGATATTACATGATCTATGACTCATGGGTACCTAACTGGTCAAATTCATAGAAACAGGAAGTAAGATGGCGACAGCCAGGGAAGGAGGAATATGTATTTTTAAAAAGCATAATTAGAACAATAAATGAAGGTAAATAATAGAGTTAGCTTGTCCTCTTGGCTTAAAGCAACTATGTTTAAAATGACTAATTTGACCAGCGAAGAAACAATTCTAAACCTGGATGCTGTAGTCTCTTTCCCCAAACAAAATTTATTAAAACTTTTTTGGGTAAAACAATCAAATTATTACCAAGGGAGTTGTCAGAAACACCTTCTATAGGGCTGGGGATTTATCTCAGTGGCATAAACATCTGCCTGGCAAGCATGAGGTCACGAATTCAATCCCCAGTACCAAAAACACAAAATAAAACAAAAACTTACAATAAAGAATACCCAAAAACGTACATATATAAAAATAAATACAATAAAGAACACACCCAAATCGGCCACCTGGAAAATATGCATGACTTTGGGAAAAAAACAGAATGAAATTGTTTTGTGGCTTTGCTTTTTGCTAAGATCGATCGAGCCAAAGGAAAGTCATCTCCTCAGTAAACGCAATATGAATTTTATCTTGGGCATGCATGCACCCTTTAAGAGTTTAAGCTTTTGCTATGTGTGGGGGCGCACGCCTGGGATCTCAACAGTCTGGGAGGATGAGGCGGGAGGATTGCAAGTCTGAGTGCAGTCCCTCCAAAATATATATATATAAAAGAACTGAAGATGTGAGGATGTATTTCAGAGTGAATGTGGTGGGTACAATTCCTAGTTCCATGAAAAGAGAAAGAAGAAAGAGAGAGAGAGAGAGCTTGCTGTGCATTTATGGCCCCAACTACTCAGCAGGCTGAGGTAGGCAGGCCATGAAAGCCCAAGGTTTCAGGGTATAGATCCTGGGCAACATACAGAAACCTTGATGGGGGGGGGCGGGGACAAAACAAGGAAAAAGGCAATAAAGCAATAAATAGCACTGGTACAAAGTTAAAGTCTATATCCAGGTGCTGTAAGCAGAATCACAGAACAGAAAAGCAAAGGAGGCGACCAAGCCCTTAATGACTGAGACAAGGACTCAGCCAGTTTTCTCTGTTTTTCCTTTTTTTTGTACCAGGAATCAAACTCTGGACCTTGTGTTTGCCAGGCAGACGCTTATGTCGCTGAGCTAGATCCCTGGCCCCTCAGCCACTTTTCTAAGACTCACACCCCGGGAAGCCTCTGGCCTTACTTTCCAACATGTTCACAACATGTTCAGCAGAGGGGCTGGAGATTTAGCTCAGCGGCATAAGCACCTGCCTTGCAAGCAAGCAGTTGTGAGTTTGATCCCCCGTACCAATAAAAAGGAAAAAGACCAAAAACAAAGGCCCTAATCAACATGAATGGCCCTAATCAGCAGAGCTTGCTAAACTCAAAAAGGGGTGTGTGCTGAAACACCTCCTCCTTCTCCAACCCTTCAGTGGGCAATTCTAATTCTCTTGCAAGTCTGCCTGTGGAAGAAGGGTGGCAGCCTGGAAGGGAAGGACACACTAAATGACAAAAGGAGAGAGGCAAGTTGCAAAGGTGGCATTGCAGACAGCTCAAGGCAGATCTGGGGGTACTGGCAGTACACCCTGCCCTTGCGCCCCGTTCCATACTTCCTGTGATTCCTTGAGTACTTCAGCTTCCCAGGCCCAGGGTGTCCAGCTAACTCCAGCTGGGCCGCAGTTCCGTACACAAATTTCACGGTGGGCACAAAGCAAAACCTGACGACATCCCTGCCGTGTCACCAGGACATTGTGACTTCTTTTAAAAGTCATGCAGTGATGGTGGGGCACCCAATTGTAATTCCAGCACTCGGGAGGCTGAGGCAAGAAGAACGCTGAGAATTTGAAGTCAGCCTTGGCTACATAGTGAGTTCAAGGCCAGCCCGAATGACACAGTGAGATTGCATTGGGGAGTGGGGGGAGCAAGAAAGACCACAGGCTGACAGTAAGTCTCACCTGTCAGCCTTTCAGCTCAGAGCAAATGTAGTACACTTATTTTTTACCGTCATCTTTAATCTGGTCACTGTTCAGTGCTCCCCACTTTCATTATCTTAATTTTTTTTGATACCTCACACTTGTCAGGCAGGCACTGTCTCATAAACATTTTTTTTTTTGTCTTTTTCATTTTTATCGATACCGGGGATCGAACTCACGACCGCCTGCTTGCAAGGCAGGTGCTTATGCCGCTGAGCTAAATCCCCAGCCCCCTCATGAACGTTTTTGTAAAATATACTTTGTGCCTAGCATGAGTGAGGCTCAATACTCAGCATGCACGCACATATGCACATACTTTTTATATGCAAGTAGTTTTAAACATGCAGAAAAATTGCAAAAACACAATGGTATAAGGAGCTACCTGTCTAAATTAACATTGACATTAACCCAGTTTCCTGGCCATGTCCCCTCCCTTCCTTCTTCCTGTCCCCACTCTGTGTCACACAGAGAGCTGAACACATATCCACCTTTATCTTGTTTCAGACCACTAGAGGGAGAGTGACACACATCATGGCTCTATTTCGAAACACTACTTTGGGGTCAGAGATGTGACTCAGCGGCAGAACACTTGCCTGGCACACACGAGCCTCTGGCTTTGATCCCCAGCCCTTAAAACAATACAGCCCTGAAAA
This sequence comes from Cavia porcellus, assembly GCF_034190915.1. Lineage (NCBI taxonomy): Eukaryota > Metazoa > Chordata > Mammalia > Rodentia > Caviidae > Cavia > Cavia porcellus. The sequence goes on along the minus strand of NW_026947506.1, from coordinate 61,977,060 downwards.
AAGATTTTTTTGTGTGTGTGTCTTTTGAGACAGGATCTCATTATTCAGTTCAGGCTGCCCTTGAGCTCACGTTATATCCCAGACTGGACTCAAAGGATCCTCCTGCCTCAGCCTTCTGAGTCCTGGGATTACAGGTGTGCCACCATGCTCAGTTTAAAATATTTCTCCACCATAAAATGATTTACCTTCCCACCTGCAATCTACAAGAGCTGTGGGTGGGGGGAGGTGTTAAACTATGATAAATTTGGTCTAACCTGGTCCCTGTACTTGAGTGATAAAGTTTGGCCCAAAGCATCCTCGTATATAGTAAAGTGTATCCTAATGTGATGTAAACAAGTTACAACATGATTTAAACTTGGCCACCATGGCAGTTAAGCTTCAGCCAATCACAGGCTACCAACTGACTGAAGCAGTAAATACAAAGCAAATGCCCAATGTAGTTAATTAGATTGTTTTTATATCACTTCCTGCTTTTGGCTATAAATACACTCAGACAAATTACAGGGTGGGGCATTCCAAACCATCCTCTTCCTGGAATGCTTTCTCAGTTTTTCTTGTGCAAAAGTGATAAATTTGATTACTCTTGGTTTTTCTTTTCCTAAAAGAAACTTTAAGATCCTGTAAATGTTCTAAATTTAGCATCCTCAGAAGTTCTTGCCTGATGCAGTTTTTTATCATAATGGCCATAAAAAGAGGGTTCTCTAACCAGTCATCAGTGGCCTCCTGGTAAGCAGTGGATATCTGTCTGCAGTGGATTTGGCTAAACCAGGACCTGGAAAAAGCCCACACACTGGGCGGTGGTTGGGACTCAGTGGGAGAAGCACCTGCATGGCTTGAGCAAGGCTTTAGGTTCGAGCCCCAGCGTCTCAGGACAATAACATGAAAAAAGACTTCAGTGTACTTTCCCACTGGGATGTTTCCATATATGCCTGAATCTCCCACTTTTCCTGCAAATTACTAGTTTGATTGGTAGGTTGGGTCACTTACATTTGTTTTGGGGGGACAAGAGTCTTGCACAAAGACAGTATAGTATATTCCTGACTGAATCCTACCAGGAGGCACATAATGTCTCCATACTTCCTTGGGTGGCATTAACTAGGGACCAGGTCCTTCAGGATTTGTCCTGATAAATCTCCATCAAGTTTTTAAAAATGGTTTTAATGGCCACTGGTGATTATTGTGAAATATATTGTTTCATTAGGGGTTGCAAGCCATGTGCGGTGGTGCACACCTGTGATCCCAGCACTGGGGAGGCTGATGCGGGGGGGGGGGTTGCTGTGTAATTCTGAGGCCAGTGTGGGCTTCATAAGGGAATTTAAGGCCATCCTGAACTACACAGAAAGACCTTGACTTAAAACAACAAAAACAACAAAATTTAAAAACATTAGAAGTTATAAAATAGTGACAGTACAGGACTTCTTTCCAACAGAGCCTTATGATTATTCTACATACTTCTTCTTCCAGGGGGAGGGAAAGGAGGAATTTAGCACACATTTTATTTACTAAGTGACAGACTAAATCCAAATAAAATTTGTATTGTATTATTAGACTGTAAAATTATTAATCAGTGTCTGTCAGCAACAGAAAAAAAGCGTTTCATTCCTGCTTTTCTTGTATTTTTTTTCTCACTTAAATTCTGATATAAACTATTTCTTCCAGTGGGTGACAAAAAACAAGCCTGCTGATATGGTGGTGCATGCCTGTAATCTTAGCGCTCTGGGAAGATGAGCATTGCAAATCCAAACCCAGTCTCGGCAATTCAGTGATTTAGCAAAATCTTGGCTCAAAAACCAACCAACTGGGGCTGGGGATTTAGCTCAGCGGCATAAGCACCTGCCTTGTAAAGCAGGCAGTCATGAGTTTGATCCCCGGTACCAATAAAAAGGAAAAAGACCAAAAAAAAAAACCAACCAGCCAACAAACAAACCCAAACCAAAACCAAAAAGAGGTCTGGGGTTGTAGCTCAGAACAAAGGCTCTGAGTTCAATTCCATCTCCCAACAAAAACCAAAAAACTCTGGCACATTCTTGTTTTCCTGTTGTACAAAGCATAAAGTTGTGGGACTTAAATTTACTTCCTATTTGTGTGACTTAAAATCAGAGCAAATGAGGTCACCAAAGGAAAGATCTGTCACATATTTCAAGTTAGGAAACTCACTGGGAATGGTGTCACACATTTGTAATCCCAGCATTTGGGAGGCTAACGCTAGAAGTCAAAGCAAGCCTGAACTACACAATGAGTCTCAAAAAATCAAAAATAAACTGGGCATGGTGGCTCATGCCTGTAATCCCAGCACTCAGGAGGCTGAGGCAGGAAAGTGAGCTCAAGGCCTGCCTGAACTTCATAGAACCCTGTCTCAAAAATACAAAAAATAAAAATAAATACAATAGGAATAAAAATAAAAATAAAGTTAGGGAACCCAAGGACAATATGCTGTTCTAGGTGAACTCACAGTCTTGACCCCAGGGTGAATTTTCATTCACTTCCCAGTTCTGTAATTACTAGAAGATGATTATGTATCTTGGTATATGTTTAGTTTAAGCTTCCTTTTTTTTTTTTTTCCTAGCATCTCATGCTCAATTTTGCATATACAACAGGATGAGTCTCTTTCATCCAAAATATTTGGGACTAAAAGTGTTTTGGAATTGTAACTTTTTCTTAGGTTTGAGAATATTTGCCTTTTCACAATGAGATAGTGTGGGGATGGGAGTCAAGTCTGAACACTAAGTTCACTTAGGTTTCCTATGTACCTTATATGCGTAGACTGTTTTGTTGTTGCTTGAGACAAAGCTTTGTTATGTAGCCCAAGCTGGCCTCAAGCACACAGTGATCCTCCTGCCTCTGCCTCCCAAGTGCTCGGATTATAGATGTGTGCCACCATGCATGGCTATTTTTTGGGGTGGGGGATATCGGGGATCGAACTCATAAGCTTGCGCTTGCCAGGCAGGCACTTATGCTGCTAAGCTAAATTCCCAGCCCCTATGTGTCATTTTATACAACATTTGTAGTGTGGCTGTGACCTGAGGTCAGGTGTGGTATTTCCCACCATTGAAAGTTTCCCATTCTGCGTCATTTAAGACTTTATTTTGAATTTTGGTATTAAGGATGCTCAACCTGGTAAGACAAGTGACAGGGGGCCGGGCCAATGGTGGGGCATCCTAGCAGCCTGTCACATGGGGCTGTCAACATGCGGAATGCTTCTGCAGTTCAGCCAGTAATTTGTACACCCTTGTTAGTCTACAGCAAAGAGCTGGCTTTCTCTTCCGCAGTGCCATTAAAGACACTTCGTGTCAGACAGGCAGAAGCTGTCCTGGTTTAGATCTAAATGTTCCCCAAAGACGCACATGTTTAGAGAGGGGCTTTGGAGGGTGATTCAATCTGATGGATTTAGAGCTAAACTTGCAGGGATGCTGTTAGAAGGCACGCTCTGATTGGAGGTGATTTCCCTAGGGGCGTGGCCTGGGCGGCCGCTCCGCCCTACCCCACCCCCTCCGCTTGCAGTGGCCCATGACCCGAGCGCCCGCCTTCCGCCAGGCCCCACCTCCCGCGAGGAAGCAAAACCCTGAGCCGAAATGAGCTTCTCTGTGCGTCGTGCGTGGCTGGGATCCCCGCGAGGGGAAAGTGATCGAGGCCAGAGCGAGCAGTTCATGAGATTTCAGGCGGGGGAAGGAAGCGTTTGACCACGAAGGGGCGGCAGCTGGCACAGCGGCTTTGGGGTGGCTGTGACCCGGAAGGGCAGAAGACTGTGACAAGGGGTGGGGTGGGGGTGGGCCGCAGAGAACCTCGTTGGGGAGCCTGGAGGGGGGTGCGCGGCCAGCCGCTGTCTAGAGCCGCCGTGCATCGTAGCCTGGCTCCACAGGGCTCCTCAGGTCGGGGTTTTCACAGCGGGGTGCAGTTGTTGGGGTACACTATGCAGGCAGCCTTGGAAGGGCCGAAAGTTTGTTTATGGTTCGTTAAAACAACTGAATGTGTAAAATTCTGAATTTGGGCCTAGATATGGACTTGCCAACATGCACGAGGTCCTGGGTTCCATCTCTAGCACCTCCCACATCCCCAACTGGCACCAGCAAGCTGTTTTTTGGTGAGTCAAAGTCTCACTGTGTGGCCCAGGCCATCCTCCTGTCTCAGCTTCCCTGTAACCCCAGCCGGACATGCTAACACTCCTGGCATCAGCAAATTCTTATATTCCCCTCCTATACTGCGATGGAATCCAAGGCCTTCACACTGAGCTATGTTCCCAGCCCTTATTTATTTTTCCAATAGTCTCTCTAAATTGCTAAATAGGTCGCCGGAGTTGTACTTGTAACCCTCCTGTCTCAGCCTCCCAGAGTGCTGGGAATACAGGTACACACCACCGCACTTGGCAAGCTTTTAGCTTTGATGGAGTACAGTCTGTATTTTTTTGTTTTGGTTGCTTGTGCTTTACATGTCATATCTAAGAACAGCTGCTTAATCCAGGGTCATAAAGATTAACATGTACACTTAGGTTTTTGATCATCTTGAGTTAATTTTAGTATATACCGTGAGGTAGGGGTCCAAATTTATATATATATATATATATATATATATATATATATATTTTTTTTTTTTTTTTATCAGTACTGGGGATCGAACTCAGGACTGCCTGCTTGAGAGGCAGGTGCTTATGCCGCTGAGCTAAATCCCCAGCCTCCAAATTTATATTTTTGCAAGTAGATACCCAGTTGTAGTAATATTTTTTTGGAAAAAAAATGGGTTTTTCTTCATCCACTTGTCTTGGTGCTCTCGTAGAATTGGCTATAAATTTATAAGTTTTATTTCAGGAGTTTCAATTCTATTTAGGCAGTTCATATGTCTATCAGGGTTGCTTACTGTAATTTTATGGTAAAGGTTTTTTTTTCTTTTCTTTTTTGATGGTACTCAGGGTTGAACTTAGGGGATTATCATGAGACTTTTTTTTTTTTTTTTTTGTCTTTTTCATTTTTATCGGTACCAGGGATCGAACTCAGGACCGCCTGCTTGCAAGGCAGGTGCTTATGCCGCTGAGCTAAATCCCCAGCCCCTATCATGAGACTTTTTACAAGTTTTTTTTTCTGAGCCTGACTCTCACCAAGAAGCTAACTTGCTCAGTTGGGTGCAATCCTCCTGCGTCAGCTTCCTAGAGTGTAGGTGTGCACTACCATGCCAGGCTTGTACAGGTGAGGTCAGGAAGTATGGATCTTCCAGCTTTGTTATTTGTGATTGGTTGCTATTCATGGCCCCTTCACTTCCATACAAATCTCAGGAAAGTTCCAATCCATGAGCAGATGAAGTCTTTTCATTTAGATCATCTTTTATTTCTTTGACAACATTTTATAGTGTTCAGTCAATAGGTTTTATACTTCTTGGTTAAGCTTAATCTTAAGTATTTTATTCTTTTTTGATGCTATTATAAATGAAGTTTTTATAATTTCATTTTTATGCTGTTCACTGGTAACATGGAAATTAGGGCTCAGGTTGAGTATGGTGTGCCTGCTGGTAGTCCCTGCATTTGGAAAACTGAGGCAAGATGATCATCACAAATTCTAGGCCAGCCTGGGTTACACGGTAAGTTCAGGGTTAGCCTGAGCTGTGCAGGGAGATCCTGTCTCAAAAACACAACAAAACTAGGGCTGGAAGTATAGCTCAGTGACTCAGCATACAGTTAGCATTCAATTCCCAGAATAGAAAGGAAAATAAATGTAATCTTGTTTTATATAATCTTGTACACTGCAACTTTACTAGGCTCATTTACTTGGGTGTGTGTGCGTGTGTGTGTGCGCGTGCACGTGTGTGTGTGTGTGTGTGCGTGCACGTGTGTGTTCCTTAGCGTTTCCTAAGTACAGGGTCATCATTTGCAAACAGAGCTAGTTTTCTTTCTTCCCTTTTTTTTCTTCTTTCTTCTTTTCCAACTGAGATGTTTTTCTCACCGAACTGCTCTGCCTGGAACCTTTGGAACAATACTAAAGTGGCAGGAAGAGATGTCCTTGGGGAGTTCTGATACAGGGGAAAGCTTACAGTCTTCCTCTCATTAAGGGTGCCACTGGCTGTGATTGGGGTCCTAGCTTTTTGGTTTGGTTCACACAGAGTGAGGAGCAGTTGTCTTGGGGTGTATATAAAGCATGCACATGGGTAAATAATAAATTCCCTTTATTTTCCATGTTTTTATTATAACATTTTAAAAAAAGGCAGTAGAGACCTAAACTACTTGGATATTTGACTTTTTTTTTTGTCTTTTTCCTTTTTATCGGTACCAGGGATCAAACTCACGACTGCCTGCTTGCATGTCAGGCACTTATGCTGCTGAGCTAAATCCCCAGCCCCTTGACTTTGTTTTTGTGAAATGAATACATCAGCATCTGGTTCTATGGAACTAGTTCTTAGAAGTTTTGGATCTAACTTTACTGTTCACAAACTTTATTGCTGAAAATATTTGTCCCCAAATGTACATACTGCCACTGACAGAAGCAATGACATAACTAAGATGGGATTGTGAAGGAAGGGGTATGTCAGTGTCTTAGAAAAGTCTAGTAAAGAGATATCACTTTTCTTTTTGATTTGAATGTGTAATCGCCAACTTTGTAGATCTCATTTGAAAGTTCATTGGTAAGATATATATGTTGACTAAAAATAGTTACAAATATAGCACCTGCCTGGCAAGCACGAGGTTCTGAGTTTGATCCCTGGTACCGAGAGGAAAAAAAAAAAAAGGAAATTACTTCTACAAAATAATACAAGAAGTTGAATTTAAATGTTCAGATTTTTAAAAAATTATTACAGTAGCTGGGCATGGTGGTACACACCAGTAATCCTAGCACTCAAGAGGCTGAGGCAGAAGGATTACCGTGAATTTGTGGCCAGCCTGGGCTACACAGTGAGTTCAAGGCAAAAAAAAATTCTTTTTAAAAATATGTATTAATAGAAGATCCATTTCTGTGACACCGCCACCCCAGTGTCTGCCTCATGGCTTGGAACACATCCCATGGTTCTTGCCAATTTCTGCAGTACTTCTGGAAGCCCTCTTTCGTGAGTGTCTTTACTTGTGCTGTTGTGGCTGCCATGATGTCTCAAATTGATTCAAAACATTTCCCTTTCATTGTTCCCTTGACTTTGGGGAAGAGCCGCACGTCCCCACGGTGCCAGGTCCGGTGAACAAGGTGGCTGTTTTTATGGCCTGCCTGTTCTGTGACACTGAGCAGCAGTGCTCACTGTCCTTCTGGCCCTGTATGGGAAAGACACTCGGAGGACTTCAGAACCGCGTGTGGCCTGTGGGGCGCAGTTGGCACACTGCCCCCTATACCACAGGCCCTCACTGACCACACCGCCTGTACTCCAGCATGGTACAGTTTTTTGTTTTTGATTTTTGAGACAAGGTCTCACTACATAGCCAGGCTGGCCTTGAACTCTCAGCGACCCTTCTTACCTCAGCCTCGAGTGCTGGGATAACAGGCTTGTGCTTGTTTGCCCAGTGATCATGTGGATTTTGTCCTTTATTCCATTAACAGGCAGTGTTCACTGGCTGATTTCATACGTTGACCCTGCTTGCATCCCAAGGGTGGAACCTGCTCAAGCATGACGCATTGTCCTCTGTATGCTGCCAGGCTCCTCACCTGGTGCTTTGTTCAGGACCTCTGTGTCCATATTGTGACACTGGCCTGTAGTTTCATTTTATTCTCTTCGTATCTGTGTCTGAGTAAGAGTAATTCTGGCCTTGCAGAATGAGCTGAGAAGGGTTCCCTCCTCTTCGGTCTTTTAGAAGTGTATAAAGGATTTTTTTTTTTTTTTTTTTGGTACTGGGGATTGAACTCAGGACCTTGCACTTGCCAATAAGATGCTTTTGCTGCTGAGCTAAATCCCCGGCAGGATTGATGTTAATTTTTTTTTTTTCAGTTTGGGATTGAAGCTTGGGACACTACTGCTAAGCTACATTCTCAGCCCCTGCTCGCTTATCTAAAAACTTTGAGATCAGCTCTCATTACCTAGACTAGACTCAAACTTGCAATCCTCTTGTCTCAGCCTCCCTGGAGTTGCAGGAGTGTATGACATAGCCTGGCTATGTAATTGTTCTTTTACTTTTTCATTTGTTTTGTTTTGTTTCTGTTTTCTGAGACAGAATCATGCAATGTAGTTCAGGCTGGCCTTGAACTCATGGCAATCCTCTTGGCTCAGTCTCCTAGATGCTGGGATTACAAGGGTATAATCACACACCTGCCTGTAATTCTTATTTTATTTATATTTTATTTGCTAGAGATGGGGTTTGAGAGAGTTTCACTATGTAGTACAGGCTGGCCTTGAACTCACTATGTAGGCCAGGCTGGCCTCAAACTCATAGTGATCTTCCTGCCTCAGTCTTTGGAGTGCTGGGACTACAGATATGTACCATTATACCCAGCTATAAGTCTTATTTTAATGCTTGATAAGTAAAGTCACCTGCTGTTGGGCTTTTTGTGGGAATTTTATTGACTCCTAATTAAAACTCTTTACTTTTTTTTTTTTTGTCTTTTTCGTTTTTATCGGTACCAGGGACCACGACCGCACACTTGCAAGGAAGGCACTTATGCCGCTGAGCTAAATCCCTAGCCCCAAAACTCTTTACTTTTTATGACTATCCAAATTTTCTGTTTTTCCCTGGTTGATTTAAGGATTGTATCCATTTATTTCTTTGGGGAAACTTCATTCTCTGGCACATAGTTAGCCATGATACTCATGGTAGGCAGAACAATAACGAGCTCCAAAAGTTAAGATGCCTATGTCATCGCATGTGTGAACAGAGAGTCATGATGCTGATGGGAACGCAGTTGGGAACTGGGGTGTTTCCAGTCACGCGGGTGAGCAACCAAGGAGCTGCCGACACCAGAAGACAGGAACAGAAGTGAGGATGTGGTGAGAGACACTGTCTGTGCTCTGCCCTTGTGCCTCTGCACCCGTTCTCCCTCTGTCTAGCTGGCTGTTCCTCAAGTCACACTTGTGACACCCTGAGAGCAGGGCAGAGCCAGTGCTGGTCACCAAGGACTTCATAGAGTACTGCCTCTGTAAGTCTGAAATTCTTTAATGAATTAAAGAATATATAAAAAGATTAGAACATAGAGGGACCCTGTCTTGGAAAAAAGAAAAGAAAAGAGAGAGAGAGAGAGAGAGAGAGAGAGAGAGAGAGAGAGAGAGAGAGAGAGAGAAAGAAAGAAAGAAAAAGAAAGGGAAAGAAAGAAAGAAAAGGGGCTGGGGATTTAGCTCAGTGGCATAAGCACCTGCCTTGCAAGCAGGCAGTCGTGAGTTCGATTCCCGGTACCGATAAAAAAGAAAAAGACAAAAAAAAAAAAAAATTAAAAAAGAAAGAAAGAAAGAAAACAAATTACATGAAAACATTTTTTTGTTTGTTTTGAAACAAGGTCTCCTATGGTTCAGACTGGCCTTGAACTCACAGCAATCCTCCTGCCTCAGCCTCTCGAATGCTGTGATCAAGGCACCACACCACCACACCAGGCACAGTGTATTCAGTCTAAAAATTTCCCAAGCCCCTTAGTGCTCTGGAACCCTTTCTGTGATGTCAGAGCAGCGCACGCCTTTTGGCATCAAGCAGGAAGCTGTTTCACATCAGGACTGCCACAGAAGAGACCTTGGGGAGCTCTGCTGTCCCCACCCCGTGGGGAGAATGGCAGTGAGTTACTATTTACCTTCATGCCCCTCTCTCCCACTTCTCAGCGGTGCTGGGCTGGGAGTGTAGCTGCATGAGACCCCGGGTTTCACTCCCAGGACCGCCGGTCCTCTTGGGGGTGCTGGGGATAGAACCCAAGGCCTCTTGCACATAGGCAGTGCTGTCCCAGAGCTGCGTCCCCAGGCCTTTCTGTAATTTCCTCCAGGACCTTATTTAATTCAACAATTCCTGCTGGCAGACTGTCTGCTTCATTCACTGCACGGGGATCAGGCCAGAGCTTCATGCAGGCTGGGTCAGGGCTCTGCCACGGAGCTACATCCTGACCCCTTTGTGTGTGATTCTCTCTCAGAAAAAGACCAGAATGACTGCAGGTACGCATACCTACCTGTCATTTCATGTTTTAAAAATATTTTTAAGTTGTTGGTGTCAGATCTGTAGATGAGACACATCATAATTTTTTTTTTGGTGGTAGGGATTGAACCCAGGGCTTTGTGCATGTAAGGCCAGAGCTGTAGCATTGAGCCACACCCCCAGCCCCGTCATATCATTCATTTCTTTCTTTAACTGCTACCCTTGAGAGCAGAATGGACATGAATACTTTTTTTTGGGGGGCTGGGGATTGGATCCAGGGCCTTCACACTGAGCTCTATTCCTCGTACTTTTTTATACTGAAGCAGGGTCTCACTAATATTGTTGCTCAGGCTGGGTTCAAACTTGTAATCCTCCTGCCTTAGCCTCCCGGAATCCCAGGATTCCAAGTGTGCAGCTGGCTGTATTTGATTTGAATTTCTTAACCATCACATCCCTAACATTGTCCTACTACCAGGACAGCCTGGACAAGAGTGGACTGAGTGGAAAGATAGCAGAGCACACAAAGTAAGAGTTTTTATAAACAAACTCAAGTGAAACACACCCTGCAGTATTTCCGCAGAGCAGCATATGGATTTGGGCCACATGGCATCATCTGTCATGTAACTGTAGGGTTTCCTACCCGAAGTGATGGCGTGCTGGGCCTCAGGTCACAGGCTCAGTCTTATCTTTATGCCTCTCTGCCAATCGGGGTGGTCATTATGATTTCCCATCATGAATAACGTTTGGAGAAAGTTACCTGGCATGCTATATTGATAGTAAACAGAGTTACCTGGCATGCTATATTGATAGTAATTAGGGTCTTCGGCTTCTTTCTTCACGGTCACAGCTTCTGCCTTCAGGGAGATACCTTTGAACACAACAAAAATGGCACACTTAGGGGCTGGGCCAGACCCCCGGACACAAGCCACTCATACCACCTTAGCCAGGTTCGCAGGTGAACATAGCCACAGCTCAGCCTGTGAGGGACTTTGTGGCTCAGCCCGTCTGTGTGTGTGCCTTATGAAGATAAATAAGAGAACAGAAAGCATACGGTATCAGTGTTTTGTATATTTATTTGGAGTTTTTTGTTTTTTTGAGACAGGATTTGCTATGTAGTTCAGCCTGGCCTTGATTCACTGTGTAGCCCAGGTTGGCCTTGAACTTACAGCTATCTCCTGCCTCAGCCTTCCCAGTTCTGGGATTACAGGCGTGCACCCCCATGCCTGGATTACAGATATCTTATTTAAACCATGATGTTTGATCCAGCTGTGGAGATGCTGCTGTAAAGTGCAGCAGTTTTTTTTTTTTTTTTGCAGCACCTGTGCTGAAACTCAGGGCCTCGGGCATGCAGGCCACGGCCTCCACCGCTGAGCCACAGCCTTGATGATCTTTTCCAGTTTGGTTTCAGACCGTTGCTTAAGCTTTCTAAACTTAGACGTGGGCCCCTGCCGTGTGTGTAGGGATTCCCAGACCCCATCAAACCCACAACCTCAAATGTGCTGCTCTTGGGCACTCTTGATGCTGGACATTTACCCTATGTCCTATAAATGAGGCCTGCTGGAGGTCGGAGAGCGTCACTGAGGGTTTGGGCCTCGCAGTTTTTTCAAGAAGGAGAACAGAAGAAAGCAGTCAGTGGTAGTTTTCTGGGTACACTCAGATCACAGGGCACCTACCTGGCTCCTCCAGGGGTTCCGTTTTCACAGAGATGGGGACATAGCTGCAAGGACAAGGGTACCCTGGTCAGGACAGCTGTGAGAATACACAGAACCTGAGACCTGGCCCCTAGCTTGCCGAGCCCCACACCCACTCGACAGTGCCTGAGCTCTGCCAATCTGTCAGCGCCTTGCATGTTACAGAATGAAAGGTGTCAGTTGTGTAAATCTGGTAAGCCTGTTGCCCTTTTCAAGGAAGACTATTTGAAATAAGCATATTAACTCTTCCTGTAATTTATTCATTTGTTTTTTACTTTTCCTGTAATTTAAAATGTTACTTCCCTCACTTTATTTTATTTTTTGTCTTTTTGAGATAGGGTTTTGCTATGCAGTTCAGGGTGGCCTTGAATTCACTTTGTAGCCCAGGTCGGCCTCAAACTCACAGCAATCCTCCTGCCTCAGCCTCCCGAGTGCTAGGATTACAGGCGAGCACCACCTCACCTGCCTCCCCTGTGCTCTAAATATTGAGTTTTTCCACCTTCTACAAACTAGCACTGTGCGGTCACATGCAGAATTTGCCTCTTCTCTCTCTCCCTCCTCTTTTGTGGTACCAGGGATTGATACTACACTTGATCTTAGCTAAAAGGCTGAGGAGTGATGGTACTGGGGATTGAACTTGGGGCTGTTGAGCTACTTTCCCAGCCACCCCCTTTTATTGTATTTTTAATTTTGGATCAGGGTCTCACTAAGTTGCCCAGCCTGGGCTTGAACTTGTGATCCTCCTACCTCAGCCTCCCAGAGTGCTGGGATGGCAGACGTATACCTCCTCACCTAGCTCAGACATGGAATTACTTTATGATTTATTCTTGTTTTTTTTTTTTTGTCTTTTTCGTTTTTATCGGTACCGGGGACCGAACTCACGACCGCCTGCTTGCAAGGCAGGTGCTTATGCCGCTGAGCTAAATCCCCAGCCCCTATGATTTATTCTTTACCTTTCCTTTGGTAATGGCATGGACCTCTCAGCATCTGTCACTGTCCCATGGCCACCTGTGGGAAGTAAGACACAGGTCCTCTCAGTCCCTAAAACGTGACCAACATTCAAAGACACTCATGTTGAAAAACAAACATGGAGAAGATAGAGTGCCTGGCACAGCCACCACGGACAGGAACAGGGAGGGAAACCAGCTAGGGACCGATGTGTTGGGAGTCTCACTGTGCCCAAGATGGCCTCAGACTTGCTGTGATGCTCCTGCCTCAGCCTCCTGAGTGCTGGGATTATAGGCATGCAGCACCATGCCCGCTCCTTGGCAATATTTACACGGCATGTATGTAGTGAATTTGGTCCTGAGTCCTGTAGAGATGGGGTACTGTTCTGTCTCATGCTCACTACTGCTGTGTTCGAATCTGGTAACAAAGGTGTGAGTCAAGCCTGATGACACCTGATCACCTGCTGTCACCCTGGGCCCCTCCTTTCATGTGAGCTGGAGACCAGGGACTCACAGTGGCTCCAGAAATGGGTTCTGCCCACAGCCCAGGAACTCTGAGCCTGGACAGTATCCTCTGTTCCCAGGCTGTCCCTCAACTGTGTGGTCCCTGCCCAGGCCACCTGCACCACACCTAAGTCACCTGGGCATGACACACTCTGAACCTGGTCTGGGGTCCCAGTTGCATGCCAAGAGAATTTGAGGAAATCAGAGTGGTGCAGCCGGGACTCAGGGATACTGTGGCAGCTACTTTTTGGGGTGGGGCCCCTGCATCACCAAAGTCAAGACACCATGATGGGCTCTGGATCCCCCGTGATCAGCTACATGGCTTTCTGACTATATACCTGTCAAGGTTTCCCGAGAATCAGCTGGTGGGGACTCCACTTATCTCTGCCTGCTCCTGTTACCCCCTTTTCTGCAGTGCTGGTGATGGGATCCAGGGCGCCTTTTCACTGAGCTGTATCCCCAGCTCCACCTCACTCTGGAGACAGTATCTCCTTATGTTGCACAGGCTGGGCTCAAACCTGCGATCCTCCTGCCTCAGCCTCCCAAATAACTGGAATAACAGGCGTGGGCCACTGTGCCCAGACTGTAGTAGGTTTGGAAATGGAAGTATGAGACTTCCAACTCTGTTTTTTTTTCCATATTGTTGTGGCTATCCACGGTCCCTTGTGTTTCCATACAAATCTCTTTGCAGTTTTTTTTTGTACCGGGAATTGAACTCATGACCTAGCGCTCGCCAGGCCGGCACTTATGCCATTGAGCTAAATCCCCAGTCCAACGTTTCCATACAAATCTCAGGAGCCTTCTGGTCCGTGAAGCTGAGAGGTCGTTCCGTTTATTCAGCGCAGACTCTGTGAAGCCCAGACCTTCCCGCCCTGTCCAGGGCTTATGGGGACTGCCCTCCTTCGGTGCCTCAAGAGCAACAGAGTGCCTCTCTCTTGTCCCTTGAGTAGAATCTCAGGTCCAGGTCCCCTCCCAAGCCCAGCAGTTCCTGGCCTTGGTCCGGCTGGGACTCAGAGGCTACATGTTGACCCAGAGCACCTATGCACTTGGGTGACACAGACATGGTGGGTCTCACTCTCCTTCCTGGTCTGGAATTAGAAGCCCCCGGGAAGGGGGTGGTGGGACAAAGCCTGAGTTCCCATATTCACAAGTGCCCTAGAGATACCTACCCTGCCCTGGATGTCAATGAAGAGAATCCAAAAGATGTGTCCAGCCAGCTGGGCATGCTGGTGCACACCTGTAACCCCAGCACTCTGGGAGGCTGAAGCAGGAGGGTCACAAATTCCAGCCCAGCGTGGGTGACATAGCAATTTCATGAAACCTGGTCTCAAAATGAAGAACAAGGGCTGGTACCGTGGTGCACATCTGTAATCCCAGCACTGTGGAGGCTGGGCCAGGAAGATCGCTGTGAGCTCACAGCCAGCCTGGATTACAATATGAATTCAAGGCCAGCTTGAACTGCATATTGAAACCCTGTCTCAGAAAAGACACATGCGTGCATGCGTACACACACACACACACACACACAAAGACACAAAAATAATAATAAATAATAATCAAATAATACCAAAGGGCTGGGGATGTAGATCAGCACAAAGGCCCTGGGTTCAATGCCCAGCACTGGAAAAATAAAAACCAAGTTGTGCCCAAGCATGAATAATGATGCTAGGTAGGGGGGCAGGGATGCGAGGTGGTCACTTACCTAGCTGGTTGTCTGCACCCAGGAAAGGCCTGCAGGAAAACCAGCATGGTCAGCCAGTGGCACACACGTGACATGTGTGACAGTCAGCAGATACAGGCACAGGCACGAAGGAAGCGTGCCTGGGGCAGCCTGGGCGGGTCACCTGTTTATGACGAAGGAAATCCCTGCTTTGTGCTCCAGCACCCACTGCAGAGTCGGCAAATCGTAATTGTCAGGGTGCTGCAAAGGCGCACCCTCTGGAAGTCCCCGCACCACCACAGCTGCCGGGTCCCGCAGCATCTGCTCGTAGGGGACGGGCACCATGGTTGTCATCCCCAGTGCTTTGCCTAGGAGAGGAGGCAAATGGCTCTCAATATGAGCTTAAGATCCACAGCGGGCTTCACACCATGTCATAAACTCAGGTGGTTGTGTGTGGCTTTGAAGGTGACATTAAACAGATAAAAGAGCCATGCTTCGTGGTACACCTCTAATCCCAGCACTCGGGATGCCAAGGTAGGAGCACCACAAGTTTACACCCAGCCCGGGGAAGTTGGCAATACAGCAAGACCTTGTCTCAGAAATACAAAGGTCTGGGGATCCAGCTCTGTGCCAAGGCCCTGGGTTCAATCCTGAGCCAATCCCTAACAATAGGTCCAAACTTCGGAGGCCACAGCATGGGGCTTGCAGAGGTGGGGTCATGAGACAATGTATGACTGGTGGGGTTCACATGGGTTGGAAGGGACTACACTGCCATCGATGGAGCACTTGGGCTCTGGTTCGAGTGCAGGTATGTATGGGGCTTAAATGCATGTGACACCTAGCACAGCCACGCTGACCCTGCGCCCGGCCCACTCAGCGACCTGCGGATATGGATATTACCATAGCACAGGCCAAAGTAGTCTTCTACTGCCTTCCTGAGGGTCTCCACCTCCCCCGAGCCGACCTGCATCCCACCGGCCGGGCATGGAAACTTCTCCTCACCCAGCCCTTCTGTGGCACCTGCAGGCACAAGAGGGACAGGTCAGCAGCCTGCATGTATACCTGCACTGTGCCCTTCCCTACGGCCGTGCCACTGCTGTTGACAGGAAGAAGGGAAGAAAAGGAACAAGCATGCAGAGAGTGGTGGCCCACGCTTGTCATCCTAGCACTCTGAGGCTGAGGTGGGAGAATGCTCACCTCAGTGACTTATCGAGACCCTGTCTTGAAATATAAAACAGCTGGGGACATGGCTCAGGGCAAAGGTGCTGGGTTTCAGGCTGGGGATTTAGCTCAGCGGCATAAGTGCCTGCCTTGCAAGCAGGCAGTCATGAGTTCGATCCCTGGTACCGATAAAAACGAAAAAGACAAAAAAAAAAAAAAAAAAAAAAAAGCAAAGGTGCTGGGTTTGATGCCTAGAACTATGAACCAATGTAATTAGCCTGTGAATGCAGAATCACATTTTTAAAGGCACATATGTAATATCTGCCACGATACATGATGTGCTGCATGATACGTCAGGTCTTGGTAAGTTCAAAAGGTCTGTGATCCTACAGAGCACACTCACAGACTACAGTGAGACTTAATCAGAAGCTAGTAACCAAAAAGTCCCCATGTGTTGGGAAATTAAACAACAGGCTTCCAGATAACCATAGGTCAAAAAGAAGTTACCGGGGATGTCCGAGATGATTCCAACTAAATGACAAGCAAACACAGCATTGTAGCATCAGCTCACATTGTAAGTTTGGTACATGTAATAAACCCCCAAAAAAATTCGAGTAGGGAAATAATAAAGAGCAACAATAAATCACAAGAAAATAAAGAATACTGAAATGTCAACAAAGCCAAATGTTGGCTCATTGTAAAGACTGATTAAGAGAGAGAAAAAGAAAATACAAATTATTAGTATCAGAAACAAATGCAGAGACACTGATATGGATCCTCTACGTTCAGGTAATGAACAGGAGACACTGTAAAGTGGGGAGACATCAGTGCCAGTCAGGGCGGACAGGACACCCTGTGTAGAATTTCACTCACACACACATGCATCACACATGCCTACCATCTGCCAACTGAATGGACGTATCTATGCAGCCATCTCTACTGGCACACATGCCACCCGCTGCAAAGGTAGAGACTCTAACTCAGAAGTGTGTGTGTTTTTGCTGGATGTGGAGTACACCCTTTCCTTTTGCAATCTTTGCTTCCTTTTTGTGAGATCGGAGAGAAATTGGGGAGCTTTAAACACTGTATTGACTCTGCCACTCAGTCTGTGCCTGTCATTCCAGCACTCTGGGCAGCTGAGGCAGAAAGATCACAAGTTCAAGCCTAGCCTGAGCACTTCATGACTTAAGGAGAACTTGTCTCAAAATAAAAACTAGAAGGGGCTGGGGCTGTAGCTAGGTACAGAGGCTCTGCAGTCAGTCTCTGGTACCCCAAAACAGAGCAACCAAGGGAAAGACGACTAACTGTACAAATGGTAATTAACAACAAAGTAAGACCTGGGCCAGGATATAGGCTGCACAGCACCTGCTGGCAAGCTCAAGGTCATGAGCTTGATTCCTGGTATGGAAAAAAAAAAAAAGGAAGACCAGTCCTAGCTGGCCCTGGAAGAGTTTTTCCAATTTTTTGGAGAAGGACTAACACCAGAATATTTCACAAAATGTGGGTTTATGTTACAAATTTTTTTTTTTTAATTTAAGAGGAAAAAGAGAAAAACACAAAACAAACCAAAGCGGCGTAAGGGTACACGCAATACAGAACTACAAAACAAAACAAAACAAAACAAAACAAAACAAAAAACCATAACAGTAAGAAATTACCTGCTAGTAGATTACACACTATTTTCTTGAAAATAGTTCCTCAAATCACAGTATCAAAGAACACAAGGTGGACATTCAAACAGGGAGACTGCAAACAGCTGTGTTCAATGTTCCAAAAACATTGATAAAGTCAGCTATTTAACACCCCCAAACACACTTGCTGTTATATCCGTTAGAGCTCTTTTTCTTTTTTTTTTTTTCCCTCTCTTTTTTACAACAAAATTTACACATCTTGGATTTTATTACTCCTTAGTGCTTATTACTTTCTTTGGGGGGGGTATGTTACAAATTAAATTAAATACACATCATATTCTTCAGATTGATTTTGCAAACCCAGAGGACCACAGAGAGCAGAGCACAAACCAGACACCCTTATTTTGGCCTTTTAGTGTGAAGCAGACTCCTCTGTCATGTCCAGCAGAGCAGGTCCATCAGAACCACAGGATGGGAGCTGTGGGTCTCAGGATATGCTACATAGGTCTGGACTGCAAATTTTCTTTTCCCCTTTGGTGCTTTGACATAGGGTCTTGCTAGTCCATTCAGACTGGTCTTGAACTCACTATGTAGTCCAGGTTGGCCTCAAACTCAAAGCAATCCTCCTGCTCAGCTTCCCAAGGGCTGGATTACTGGCACGAGCCACCATGCCTGGCTATGCCCACAACATTTATGAGAGGTATGAGGGATAGGGACAGGATTGCAAGCACCTACAGTATTGTGCAAAGTCTTTCTGCAGATCTGTTCGGGCGCTGACGAAGGCACGGCCTCGCTCAGTGCCCACCACAAACACGTCTGCCTCATATACAGCGATGCAGGCCACCTCGGCCTTGGACTTGGCCAGTTCTTTGCACTGTAAGAGAAGCACAGAACACGGCACATGGCAGATGATAGGTTCACGGACAGACACAACGCAAAATTAGGACAACTGCAAATACTTGCTGAGAATGAGAAAAATCAAGAGAAACATCAATTGAGTCCATACTGTAAATGTCACCAAACCTGGAGGAGAACATGTATTTATTTATGGCCTGGTATCCTCTCTAATACGCTTTTTTTCCAGTGTGTGAAGCACTTTTGGTTGGATGTTTGTTGATTATTCATGCGGGAGCAGAGCCCAGTAGCAGAGTACCTGCCTGGCATGTGCCAGGCCCTGGGTTCAAGTTCTGGCATGCACCACAAAAAAACAAAACAAAATTTAAAAACCAATCACAAAAAGGATTTACCCAAGGATTAAACCCAGGCCTTTTGCATAGAGCTATATCCTCAGTTCTTTTAATTTAATTAAGTTAACTAATTTATATATATAGGGTCTTGCTTTGTAGTTCATGCTGGTCTCGCCCTTACAGCAAACCTCCTGCCTCAGCCTCCTGAGTGCTAGTACTACAGGCCTATGCCACTATCCCCAGAATACTCAGGCCTTTTAAACTTTTAAGATTTTGAGAAAAAGGCTCACTAAATTGCTAAACTGTTCAGGCTGGGCTTAACTTTCCTGCCTCAGCCTCCCAGACTGCTGGGATTACAGTGTCCACCATGCCCAGCTGGCAATTTTGTGTTATACTTTTCTGTGGAGGGACAGTTGACTGTCCCTTCCAGCACAGTTCTCTGAGGACTCAGCGTCTTCCCCTTTATTACTGTTGATGACAGAGAAGCAGAATGTGTGATTCCTAACACAGACACACTTGCTGTTCATGGTGGTGCTGCAGGTTTATGCCCTACCGACCCAAGAATGCCAGAATATGCTACAGATCCTCCATTTATATCCTGTTAATTTAGTGGTTGCAGGGATTTTACAGACCCGCTTCTGCCCTGCTGTCCATGTCCACTGTGTTCCTGCCTGCACACGAGCTCCAGCCTGAGCCCTGTGATCACATCCCCTTCCACGCTGACACAGGGATGAGGGAAGTTCCAGGAGCCAACCCTACGCACACCTCCTCACCCGCACAGAGGAACCTCCCGCTAGACTGAACGTGTCCCCAACTCCCCTTCCTCTGTGGAGACACCCAACGTGCCTGTGTCCACTGTAGCACCAAGGGACATGGCGGTTGTGGGAGGCAGAGTAAAGGCCCCCAGCCTGGCGCAGTGGGCCCACACCAGTCATCCCAGCGCTCTAGGGGGCGGAGGCAGAAGGACTACAAGTTCAAGTCCAGACTGGGCAATTTAGTAACTTACTGAGACCTTGTTTTAAAATCTAAAAATGTAAGAGGGATGCAGCTCAGGGCAAAGGTCTTGGGTTCAATCCCAAATACTGCAAAAATAAAATTAAATAAATAAATAATAGATAAATAGATAAATAGATAAATAGATAAATAAATAGATAAATAGATAGATAGATAGATAAATAGATAGATAAATAAATAAATAAATAAATAAATAAATAAATGCATGAATAATGCAAGAAGCCCAGCATCCTCCAAGGGCTTCTCTCCCAGATGAGGTGTGGATGCAGTACTGTGTCTCGGTGACCCCACTGCGGAGTGTGTGACAGGACCACAGGCCGCCTCACCATGGACTCGAGGGCAGACATGAGGAAGGTCACCACCATCCTGCTCTCTGAGGACTCAGCGTCTTCCCCAGGTGGCACAGGCAGTGCGACTTGCGCCATAGTTCCTGTGCAAGAGAAACAACGAGGAAGTGAGCAGGAGAAACTAGGGTGCTTTTCAGGGCCAGGGACCTCCTCTCTGATCCGTCAAACCTTCCTGGAGAGTGGGAGGAAGAGCTCATGGCAAGGTGGGAAGCCAGGCCTGGCCATGCCTGTAATCCCGGCACGCAAGAGGCTAAGGCAGGAGGATTAGTAGGAGTCTGAGGCCAGCCTGTACAGAGAGCCCTTCCTGGACCTTATCACTGCCCAGGCAGTTTGTGTAATAATCGAATGAAAAAGTTACTAGAATCCCAGCAGGTTAATTCCAATCTACTACTTCCCATGCAACCCATGGCCACAACAAAGACACTAAGGCATGTTATAGTTGAGAGCCAAGGGGGTCCTAAGTCCAGCTGGGGTGTGATTGATTTGAACAAAGGCCTCCACCCAGAGCAGACCCCGGGTTTTATTCATTTGTGAAGGGAGTGGCTCGAGTCTCAATTCCAGCGTGGGCCCTGGCTCTCCTTTCTGCCGGGCTCAACATGTTTTTTGAGCTACAGAAGGGGCACACCCTTGCTTCAAAGACTACAGTACATTAGCACCTCGCTAGACTGACCAGCATTGCTTAGAGCTAGTTGAAGAGAAAAGGAAAAGGCCATCTCTGTACATACATGTACTGACATGTCCACAGGGCCAGGCTTAGCCAACATGGAGATAATTGTTCTTTCTTCAGGGACAGCTGTGCAGGCAGTCCACTACAAGCACACACTATACAGCATGACCTGTCTCAAACAGCAGCAACGGAAGACAGGAGGCTGGGTGCACCAGCCTCCCCGAAACCTGCTGCTCTGCGGGGGGACCCACTGTACCTGAGAGAACATCAGTCCCTTCTGTGGGCGTTGCTCCAAGGTGCTCCCCACTTCCCCTGGGCCTTACCACCCCATGCTTCCAGTACACAAACCCTCAGAGGACCAGAGTTTGAGCCACCCCTGACAGTACAGCCAGCCAGCTTGGAGCTGTCTCTGAGCCCAGAGGATCTGTCCTGGTCGGAAGGGATAGTTTTTCTCCTAGATTTCTGTTTGGAGTATTGGGGCACCAGGGATGTAAGCACACTGAGCTCATACTGAACCCCTGCGCTGCGCTGTTAGCCCCTCCAGGGTTGGTACCAAAAGGTTTGCTCTTAAGAGTTCTTGTCCAGTCGTGACAGTGACACTTGTTGCCTCTGAGATCCCCACATGCGCTGGGTACTGTGCGGATGCCGGTTGCTTGTGCTCCAGCCCAAGGACCGTAAGCTGATGGCACAGGCACTGCTGTGTGGCCACGCCCTGGGGTCACTGAGCACTTTGCGCTGGGCACTGCTCTGCCCATGAATCAGCCTGTGATGTTGGGAGCCCTACACACCAGGTGGTCCCTGAGCAACTGAGGCCACTTAAGGGCTTCATCTGCCCCTCTGACAGCAGCACAGTAGAAAATGCCAATGATATACAAATAACTTCCACTTAGTCCAAGTTTGCGGGTCAACCAAAGTTCTGTTAAAGGAGACACCACATGGCGTACCTCTATGGCCCTTGCTAATCCTGAGTGGAAAGGTGCCGCCTAAGGCTGCCTCTGAAACACACAAACTGCGCCTCTGAGCACTTACACGCAGACTAACACCATTTTCTGCCACTCATATTACTAGGGGCCCTAAGAGGACTGTGGTGTTGGCACTGCAGCTCTGGGGTGCACTCTTGCCATGCAGGTTTGAGGCCCTCACTTCAAGCCTAGCACTGCAAAAGCAACAACAAAAAACAAAACAACTTTAGTTTTGCCGCCTGAAATCCCAGCACTCTGAGAGGCTGAGGCAGGAGGAATCCAAATGGGCAACTTAGTGACTTAGGAGACCCTGTCTCAAAATAAAGAAAAAGGGGGATATAAATCAAAACAACACTGAGATTCCATCTTACTCTAAAAAGAAGAGCTATCATCAAGAATTCAAAAGCAAAAACAAAGCAAAACAAACATCCTGCTATTGAGGTGGTAGAGAGAAAGGAACTCTTCTACATTTTTTTTTCTATATTCCTGGGAGGAATATAAACCAGTATAACCACCATGGAAATCAGGATAGAGATTCCTCAAAAACACTAATACTAGAAGTTCCAGTCAACCCAGCTATACCCCCTAGGTATCTTCCCCAAAAGTGCATCCGCAGTGACCTGTGCATCCATGCTTACAGCAGCACAACTCATAACAGCTGAATCGTCAACAGATGAATGGATAGAGCACATGCAATATTACACGCCCTGGAGTACCACTGTGCCATAAAGAAGAATGGAGTTGAGTCATCTGTAGGCAAATGGATGGATCTTGAGACCATAATGGTAAGTAAATGAGACACAGAGGGTTAAATATTGCATGATTTGTCTTATATAAAAAGCCCAAATTGTAAATGATTTAAGGAGCAAAACAAAAGAATGATAGGAAATAGCCAGAGTCTGTGGGGATGGGGAGATGGGAGAGACAGGAAGAGGAAGTAAAAAGGATCGAAATGCCAGATGTATCCAACCCAGTTCTTCACAATGAATGTGCTAATCACGTATCACGTATATACTAATCAAATTGGCTCTGTTGTTTTTCTTTTCTTTGTTTTTTTTTTGAGAAAAGATCTTACTATGTAGTTCAGTGTGGTCTGAACTGACAGCGACTCTCTTGCCTCAGCCTCCTGTGTGCTGGGAGTATGGTGTGTACTACTACGGGCTGTGTTTTAAAAAAAAACAAAACAAATAAAAATGGGCTAGGGGTAGGTAGCTCAGTGTGAATCTTTGGGTTCAATATTCAGTACTGAAAAAAACAAAACAACTCTTTTGGTTCTTAACAAAGAATAAAACAGGCACAGTGACAAGGTAGAGCTCAAAACAAGATACTGTCAGTGGGCATCACTGCACTACCAGAAAGACTGAGAAGCAGGGCTGTCGCCAGGGCGGCCTTTGTCCGTGTCCTTCCCAGAAGGATGCATGGAAGCGGGAAGCTGTCTTTTCTGTTCTGCAACAGGAGCCAGCACGAGGCTCCCATCCTGGGGAAAGTTCCCATTCCGACAGTGAGGTTGGGCCACAAACCAGTCTCCCAGAGCCTGCGTGGTGCTTAGCTCCTTCTCCGTTTATAGCTGGAGTCACAGCAGTGTCCATTTACATCGCAGGCTTCACACACTAATCAACTGTGGTGCTTTCTCTCCTTCCCTCCCCCTCTCTCATTCATTCCTTCATTCATTCATTTAGTGGCACAGGGGACAGAACCCAGAGCCTTCACACTGTTACCTCCCAAGCCCCCCCCCCCTTTTTTTTGAGACAGGGTCTTGCTCAAACTAGGCTGGGGCTTGTGGTCCTCCTGCCTCAGCCTCCCAGAGTGCTGAAGTTACAGTCTGCCCACACTAACTTTGCTCCTTTAAGCTAACTAACACACCCTCTAACTCACACTAGTTTTCCCAGCTGTCCTTATGCCCTTGTTCTCTATCCCCATGTACCAGTTTACTAATGAAAAGCAAACAGCTGGCAAGGGAGCACCAGAAAACCTGTAGGTCTAATGCAGACAGCTGTGTTTATAAATAAAGTTTTATTGGGACACAGGCATGTGCATTTGTTTGCACGTCTGTGGCTGCCTTCTTGCAGGACAGGGAAGAATGTCACAGGGCCATGTCAATACACTGCATCCCTGATGTAGAACTGACATCCATTGCTTACAAAGGTACCTGCTCACTGCTCCTGTGAGACCCTGCAGGAAGCAGAGGGAAGGGATACAAGTGACCAGAACACAGCACCTGCGTGGTCAGCGAGGGCCACCTATGTACACACACACAGGTTGCACTGCAGGTGACCAAGGCAAGAGCCAGGCACCTGGAAATGGTCCAGCGCTAGTGAGAACAGAATGAGCAGCAGGAATAAGGAGGCATGCAGGCAGCTGGACAAAGAGGACAGGCAGTCCAGGCTGGGGTGTGGGCAGAGGCCCTGGGCTCAGGGCAACCAGGGCTGGACCCCATGGCAGAGCACTTGCCTAGCGTGCACAAGGCCCTGCATTCTGTTCCCAACACTGCAAAAGAGAAAATGGAAAAAAGAGGCTGGGTGTGGTGGGCCACAGGTACAATCTCTGCCTCGTGGGAGGCTGAAGCAGGACGATCTCAAATTTGACCCCAGCTTGGGCAGAAAGAGGTGGGGGTATAACTTAGTGCAAAGACCAGGCATTCCATCCCTAGCAACATTAAAAAAAGAAAGCAGTGGTAGTAAGAGCTCTTGCCTTGCATGTACAAAGCGCTGGGCTAGAGCCCCAGTACCACAGTAAAACAAAATACAATAAAATAACAGAAAAAAGAACAAGCCAAGCCAAGCGGGGAGTAGGGGGCAGAATCTGACCCACTTAACCGCCATCCCGAATCACCAGGCGGCAGGAGAGGGAAAAGGCCGCTGGATTCTTCAGTCCAAGCCACAAGCCCTGTGTGCAGCTGGCTGGTTTCCAGTTTCATATCCAGACATCTGTTTCCTTTAAATTGCCAATATGAAACAAAAACTTTTTTCCCCCCTTAAACACACAAAGGTTGATTCATGTTTATCCAGAATGGCTATTAACAAAAAGACACAAAATAATATCCCAGGCAAGGCTGCAGAGAGAGGAGGCTCTCCACACTGCCAAGGAGTGGACAGAGGACCCATGAGGACAGAAAGCAGTGCCAGTCGCTGCTGAAAAAGGAGAGAGAACTTTCACCAGCTCTGTCCCGGAGCCCTGCTGTGGAGTCTGCGGTCCAAAGGACTGAATCTGCATTTGCGTGGCTCCCATGTCACCAATCAAGATGTGTGATGCACGGAGGTGTCCATCCCTGAGTAAATGCATACAAACACGGGGGAGGAGGGTCGGGGGTGCACACACCAGGGGACAGTTTGCAAGGGAAAGGAATGCAATTTTGCAGCAAAGTAGACAGATCCAAAAACACTATGTTTAGCAAATAAACAAGACATAGAAAGGCAAAGACTGCGTGGCTCCTTGTGTCTGGAAGCTCAAGTTGACCTAACAAGTGTAGCAGGCAGGATTTAGAGGCTGGGGTGGGGGTGGAGGTGGTATGGAGGGGTTGAGAAGAGAGGTTAAGGGATACGGGGCAATGCTTGAAAAATGGGACCTTTTGTCCAGGAATGGTAGAAATGACACCAGGCCAAATATCACAGCAAATGCACTTCTGCATAGGAAAGCTTAGCAGGGGGCAGGGAGAGGGTATTCATCAACTGGGGCTCTGGCTGAAGGGACTGCTCCCCAGACAGAAGGAGATGGCTTCTATGGATTTGCCAGAGTGTGCTGATGTCTGGTCACTCCCACTGGACTGGTTCCAGAGATGTTTCTTATGCCAGGCATGGTGATGCATGCCTATCATCCCAGCACTTAGGAGGCTGAGGCAGGAGAATCACTGACATTTCAAGGCTAATATGAGCTATATAGTAAGCTCAAGGCCAGCCTGAACTACATATTAAGACCCTGTCTCAAAAAAATTGCAGAAAAATATTTCTTCTTGTGACAGACATGGACCACTGAGAGACTGCAATGACGTGTCCTAGAGTTACTGGCTTTAATGGAGCTGATGCCACTGTCCTGCACACAGCACCCTCACCCTGTGTGTCTGCCCCCCAGGAAAGGTCCCAGATTTCGGATGGGTGGGCTTCTGTGGCTTCTGCACACAGGAATGGGACAGAAAAGAGGGAAAGAAAAAAACTATCAGCTCCAGTGGACTACCATACAGGTGAACCTATATTGTCATCTGAGACCAAACACACTTCAGTGACCAGCCTGCAAGGGCAAAGCTGACCCACAAGTTAGCAAGGGGACAGACATCAAGATAGAGGTGCCATGGGGCTGGGGGTTTAGCTCAGCGGTGTTAGCTCAGCTTGGCAAATGTGAGGTTGTGAGTTCAATCCCCGGTACCAAAATAAATAAATAAACAAATAAATAATAAAATATATATATATATATATATATATATATATAGAGAGAGAGAGAGAGAGAGAGAGAGAGAGAGAGACTGAGAGAGAGATGCCAAACCTTTTTAGTCACCTGTGTGGGTGGATGGCTTTGTTTTACTTTGTTAAAACTGTAATTTGCAGTCAATTATTTCCTGATAAGGTAGTACATTAGTTTTGCCTGTACAACATGTGGACTGTGACCCCTTGGTCTATCACACAGAAGATGCTTCAGCCCACCCTAGCAAATCAATAAAACCCCAGGGCTCTTTCTGTTCTGGAAGCAGAGGCTTGGCTACTCTCCTGACCAACTGCTGACTCTCTTCCGCCAAATTGGGGTTCAAGAAGAAGAAAAAGGGAGGGAGATATAGCTCAGCAGCACAGCACCTGCCCTGCAAGTTCAAGGTTGTGTTTGATTCCTGGTAACAAAAACAAACACAAACAAACAAACAAAAACCAAAAAACAGTAGACAAGTCAGGCATGGTGACACATGCCTGTAATCTCAGCACTTTGGAAACTGAGGCAGGAAGATTACGGCAAATTCAAGGCCAGCCTGGGCTACAAAGTGAGTTCAAGGCCAGCCTGAAGTGCATAGTGAGACCCTGTCTCAAAAACAAAACAAAACAAAACAATAGTAGGATTTTGAATGTTCCCAACACAAAGAAATAGTAAATACCTGGGGTGATACCAATTACCTGCTCTGACCATTATCCATCATACGCATTATTAAAATATCACATGGTACTCATAAGTATGTACAATTATGTTAACAGAAAACAAAAAAATATACTAACAAAAACACCCACAAAGTTTGGTCCAGCAATTTCTCTCCTTGGTAAACGCCTAAGAGAATTAAGAATAAATGTCAGGGGGCTGGGGATTTAGCTCAGCGGCATAAGTGCCTGTCTTGCAAGCAGGCAGTTGATCCCTGGTACCGATAAAAAGGAAAAAGACCAAAAAAAAAAAAAAAAAAAAAAAAAAAGAATAAATGTCCATACAGAGCCAGGGTGGCAGTACACGCATTTTTCAGCTAAATGGGAGAGCACCAAGTTCCAGGCCAGACTGGGCAAGATGGTCTCAAAATGAAGTATGAGAGGGTTAGATTATAGCTTAGTGGTCAATCTCTAATACAGCAAAACAAAAATCCACATAAAATCACACAGTACAAGAATAACCACAGCCAAAAAGTAGAAACAACCCAAAAGCCATCAACTGATGGGAAATCAAAATACAATATGCTTAATGATTACACAGCCACAACATTAAACTGAAGCCATTCACGTAAGATTCCATGTAGGAATGTCCAAAACAGACAAATCCACGGATAAAAGTAGCTCAGTGTTTCCCGGGGTCTGGGAGAGGGGTGGGAAATGGGGGGGGGGGGCATTCTCAGGTGCCGCAAATGTTCTGCACTGATGGTGGAAGTGTATTCGTAAACTCACTGCATTATACCCTTTCAAAGGGTAAACTTAGCCGAGCAGAGTGGCGCATATTTGTAATTCCAGCCCCCTACGAGGCTGAGGCAGGAGGATCACAAATTTGAACCCATTCTGGGCAACTTAGCCACTTAGCAAAACCCTTTCTGAAAATAACATAAAACGGGCTGGGTATGTGGCTCAGTGAGAAGGCCCTGGGCTTAATCCGCAGTGTCGCCAAAACAAAAAACAAGAATCTCAGTGTATCCCAATAGAGCTGTAACTTAACAACAACGCTAGATTTTGAGAACGGAAAATACAACTCTCTGAGACCTACACTCTGCACTACAATTGCAACAGACTGAACTGAGCCCTCTTCTCCCGGCGTCTTGGATTTGTTTCTTGCAAAACCAGTAGCAACAACAAAAAATAAAAACAGCAGCAACAACAACAAAAAAAAACCCAGGGAGTACCGCAAAGAACAGATGCGTAGCCAGAGTAGCTAGATAACTACTTACCTACAGGGCGGAGCTTGGGCGCAGTTACCAAGCAATGTCGAGAGCCCCGCCTCCTCGCCTAACCAATCAGATGTGTCTGAACGCAGCTAACGCGCTTCAAGACGCTAGACGGAGCGTGACCTCACGCGCACCGTGGTCTTCGAAGCCCGCCCGTATCCCGTTTAGCCAATCAGAATGGAGAGGAGCGCGCGCTTCGTGCGTAGAGCCCATACCCCGCTGCAGGGCTTTCCCCGCCCCACCCCCACTCCTCGGGGTCCGCCGCGGGGACAGTGACAGGGGCTTTTGCCGCCTTGTGGCGCGGGACAGCAGGCTGCCTCTGCCGTGGCCAAGTGGGCGGCCTGCCCCCACTGCCCTCCGGGAGCGGAAGCTCTGAGACGCGCGCCCGTGCCTGGCGGGGGCGGGGTACGCACCTGAGGGCGCCGGGCGGCGGCGGGCGCAGGTCCGAGGCCTGGGCCACCGGCGGGCTGCGGCCGGCACCGAGATCGGGGCCGGAGCGAGGAGTGGCGGGCGTGGCCCCCGCTCTTCGGCAGCCCTCCTTTTTCCCTCTCGATTTTTATTCTTTTTTTTTTTTTTTTTCTTTTTTTGTTTGCTTCCTGCAAGGCAGCCTGCACCCGCGTGCACGCAGCGCCCCAAGCGGGAGGCGCTGTTTCCGGTGCTCGGGCCCCTGTCGGCCGCGCGCCTCGGCTCGGAGCTAGCAGTCGGCCCGCGGGGGTCCGTGCTCCTATAGTCTCCGCTTGTCGTGGACGCCGCGCCGCCGATGTGCGTGCAGTTTCCGCCTGTGGCTGCGTGGGGGCTGCTCGGCGCTCTGCAGCCCTCGGGTCACATCTGCAAGTCCCCTTGTAGCCCTCACATTGCAGACGGCAGCCGCGCCTTCTGACCCTAGCTGTCCTCCTCCAGCCGGTAGCTGTCCCCATCACCAGACGGGGGCGGCGCTCGAGTGACAAAGCGACGCTGGCGTGATGTTGGTTTAATTAGGTTGTAATTCCGCATTTAAAACATGCCAAGAAGGAAATTAATAGGTTAATACAAAGCCGACCACCCATCCTTGAAATTCAATATATTGTGCCTTATTTAATATTTTAAAGAAACTGCAGAGTTATACAGCCCTCCCCCCACTTCATCAAATAAGAGATGGGGTCTCTCTATATTACCCAGGCTGGCATCAAAGTTTTGGGCCCAAGATCCTTGCGGGATTGCAGGAGGGCACCCTGACCGCCTCAGACACCATTCACTCCCAGGCCTAACTATTCCGAGGTGAACGCCGCGCCTAAGAGAATACATGTTTCTCTTTAGTGGAGAGATAAGTGTTTTGGCTTCGCTAATATTTTTCTGTAAGGGCTATCAAAACTTCCTAGAAGTTAAAAAACTGTTCTTTTAAATTAAAGATAAATGATTCAACAAATAGAAACTTTCTGTTCTTAAATTTTAGGAAGTAATGCTCGTAAATATTTTCAGCACCTTACAGTCCATACTTATTTGGAGTACTGTAAGATACTAGAATACAGAGCGGTACTGAGCCCTTGACGCAGGCAATCTAGTGGGCCTTGACTTCAGCTACTCTGTTCAGGCTGGCCTTGAACTCACTGTGGAGCTCAGGCTGGCCTCAGACTTGAAGCAATCTCTGTCTCAGTCTCCGGATGCCTGGGATTACAGGTTTGGGCCACCATGCCCAGCTGTTGAGCCTAGTAACAGAACCTGCTTTCAGTGGTGCCTACACCCCTGAGCTAAATTCTTGGCCTTATGTAAAGAGGTCTTATGCAAAGGGTATTCTTGACTGGTAAACACCAAGTAAGTCACACCATTTAGTTCTTCTTTCTCTACCATGTACATCATCAGCTCTTGTCCCTGGACACTAAACATAGCACTTTGGCGCTGTAGTGCAAAACTGTTTAAGGCACTGCAGTCACAAAACCACAGATGAATGTGTTGGAAACTGAGGCATGGACCAGCCCCCCAAAAGTGAATGTTTATAGTATAAAACAAGGCAGAGTGTGGCTCATGACCTCTGCTGGGAACTTGTACACTAAGCAACTTGATTTTTTTTCTGCTCCATGCACATCTTGGATGCAGCTAGACACGCAACACTCAGAGTGTAAAGGAGGAGAGGTGTATTTTGGTTCGAGGTTTGTGGAAGTGTCTGTCCATAATGGATTGGCTCCAAGGCAGAGGAGAAACAGCTCAGGCTATGGAAGCTGGAAGCACAGCGTGGTCAGGGTGGCAGGAGGGAGGTAGCATAACCCCAGGGAGGGGTCACCTCCCTGAGGCCCCAATTTGGGGCATATAAGGCTTTGGGGACATCTAGATACAAACTCTAACTCCTGGGGGAAGGGTTGCTGCATTTTAATGAGTGGGCAATATCACCATCCCAAAAGAGTACTAAGCATTGATTGTATTTTGTTGCCCAGATCAATGAGTATAGCACTTACATTTGCCTACTTAAACCTGGACACAGGTTTCTGGTGTTAAAAACCTAGCAGCACAGACCTACTGTTATCCCATCTTTCAGAGGCTGAGACAGGAGGATCCAAGGTTCAAGCCCAGTCTCTCTTAGCAATTTAGCAAGACCCTCTTTCGCAATGAAAGAAGAAAAAAAGAGCTTGGGATGTAGCTCAGTGTGGGGGCCCTGGGTTCCATCCTTAGTATAAAAGTAAATAAATAAAGCAGCACAGAGACAGGAGGATGGGGATTTGCTCCACCTTCAGAGACTGTGTGCTCAGCAAGAACTCCAAGAACTCAGTGCCAGGGAACCAAAGTCACTAAAATCAAACCCACTGAGGAAGGGGAGAGATCCAGCCTTCTCCGGAACGAAGCAGGAGCCATTTCAAATGATTCAGGGCACATCCCAGGGACAAATGCATGCATAGCATAGTCCCTAGGGTGACTTAGTGACACTTTTTCTCAAATTGTCGTGGAAAAGTACTACCCTGAGGAGGTGGGGCTGATTTGATTGTGAGGCAGGTGGTGCTTAAGGAGGTCACAGAAAAAAGCAAATTCAGCCTCCGCAAAGGATGACGTCAGACACTGTGTCAGCCTCCTCCCCAGCCCAGGGGTGGGGTGTGTGTGTGTGTGTGTGTGTGTGTGTGTGTGTGTGCGCTTGAGGGGGCAGGGAGGTGCTGTCCCAGCTTCCCATGGAGAGCAAGGGCTGGTCTTGACTCACCAGGTAGCCCAGGGTGGCTTTAAACTGGGTTTACAGATGTGTACCATCACCATGCCCAGCAGTTGAGAGGGTTCTGGTAATTGAGGTTCTTCAGAACAACTATTTTAGGGGCTGGAGATTTAGCTCAGCGGCGTAAGTGCCTGCCTTACAACAGGCAGTTGTGAGTTCAATCCCTGGTACCGATAAAAAGGAAAAAGACAAAAAAACACCACAAACAACTATTTTATCTAAGGTGTCAATTCAGTGTCATCAATTTGCTTCTAATAATTTTTTTAAAGTCTGTAGAATCTGTAATGATGTCAAACGCCCTTTCTTTTCTGGTATTAGAGACTAAATCCAGGGCCTTCTCACTGAGCTTTATATGCCTGGTGACCTTTGATTGGATAAAGTGTTGTGAATTGTACCTCTTTTTTTTAGTAGTAGAGATTGAACTCATTGTCCTCACACTGGCTACATCCCCAGCCTTTTTGTTGTTTTTTATTTTGAGACATGGTCTCACTAAGTCACTGAACTACTTAGGCTGAGGTTGAATTTGGGATCCTCTTGTCTCAGCCTTCCAGAGTGCTGAGATTATAGGCCTGTGGGACCATACCAGCTACTTACTAATTCATTTTATGAGGCCAGCATCGTCCTCATATCCTAGCCAGGCAAAGCCATCATAGAAAAACAAAAGCACAATAAATATCCCTCATAAACATATTTATGAGGGATACAACAAGATATGATTTTTTGTCTTTTTGAGACAAAGTCTCACTGTGCAGTTCAGGCTGGCCTTTAGCTCACTTTGTAGCCCAGGCTGGTCTGAACTTGCAACAATTCTCTTGCCTCAGCCTCCCAAATGCTGGGATTACAAATGTATGCCACCATGCCCCACAGATATAAAATTTCTATGTATACTTTTAGCAAGTAAAATTTTATGATATTGTAAAGATAATACATCATGGGCTGGGCATTTAGCTCAGTGGCATAAGCACCTGCCTGGCAAGCATGAAGTCGTGAGTTTGATCCCTAGTACCGCAAAAAAAAAAAAAAAGATAATACATCATGCCAGGATAGTGACCCATGACTGTAATCCAAGTTGAGGCAGGAGGATCTCTAAGTTTGGGATATTGATTGTTCTCTGCTTATCTTAAAATTAAAAAAAAAAAACCAAAGATCTGGGATATAGCTCAGAGGGAAAGAGCTCTCTGGATTTGAGTCCTAGTATTCTTCCCACTCACATAAGGTATAAACTTGGTCTCAGAAAGTGAACAGCTGTGTGGGAGTGCACACCTGCAGTCCCAGCACATAGGAGGCTGAGGCAGGAGCGAGTTCTGGGCCAGCCTGGGCTATATAGAAAGACGTTGTGTTAAAAAGGGGAGGAGGAGTGGCAAAATAGAAAGCAGACACTGTTCATGTATAAACAGAGAGTGGAGTCTGTTCAGTGTCGGAAGGTGAGGTGGAGACAATTTCACATTTGCAGGGCGCAAGGCTCAAGATACGGATGTCATTTCCCCTGGTCAAGTTCTCTTATTAGCTCATGAACTGAGTGCAGCTTCAATCAAAATTCCAGTGAGATTTTTAAAAATGCTATTTGACAAGATTTTAAAGTCGATATGAGAGTCAATGTTATGACTAGCAAAGGAAGTTTTGTAAACAGAGTAGAGAACAAAGCAGAGAGATGTGATTGAGTGAAAATTAAAGCAAGTCA
Organism: Cavia porcellus; assembly: GCF_034190915.1. NCBI lineage: Eukaryota > Metazoa > Chordata > Mammalia > Rodentia > Caviidae > Cavia > Cavia porcellus. Next base: position 61,944,114 of record NW_026947506.1, on the reverse strand, counting down.
GAAAGACAGAATAGTTTTGAAAACTTGTCTTACACAAGAGTAGAACAGTAGAAACAAATAGTTTCCAGAAGTTGACTTGTGTATTTATAGAAATTCATTTTTTTTGGTTGTTGTTTGTTTTGAAGAGGGTCTTGCTCTGCAGATCAGGCTGGCTTTGAACTCACTATGTAGCCCAGCTTGGCCTTGAATTTGCTGTGATCCTCCAGCCTTGGCCTCCTGAGTGCTGGGATTACAGGTATATGTCACTATGTCCAGCTACCACCATTTTCTTTTAAGACACACAGAACAAAGATAGAGTCAGCCTGGCGTGGTGGCCCACACCTGTAATCCCACTACTTGGAGGCAAGCGGGAGAAGCTCTTTGAGTTGGAGGCCAGCCTAAGCAACATAGCTCCTGTCTCAAAAAACAAAGAAACAAACAAATGAATAAAAAAGGAAACAAAAGGCAGTCAAGTTTTGAACATGTCTATAGTCCCAGCACTCTGGGAGGCTGAGGCAGGAGGATCACAAATTTGGGTGCATCTGGGCAACTTAGTGACCTAATGAGACTGTGTCTCAAAAAATAAAGAACAGGAGAGGCAGCTCAGTCAGAATGCCCTGGGGTCAATCCCCAATACTACAGAAGAAAAAAAAATCCACTTAAATACCCCCCCTCCCCGTTTTGATAATAAAAAAGAAAAGTCCCATTGTAACTATGAATCCAGCTTCTGTTGGCTAAATTGCCTTTCAGGCTGCTGTGCCCAGATTCCCGAGATCAACGATGGTCCAACACTGCCTCCCAGTGGCTGGAATTCACATTGCAGTGATGTTCTCCTGTCTAAACCAAGGTCGTTTTTTGTTGGACATCCCTTAGGAATAAAATGTTTTAGGGCTTTAGATTTTTAAATTTTAGCAAGAAAAAAGTTTTAAAAAGCCTTTTGTCAAAAAAAGCCTTCTGTATGTTGTTAGTACCATTTTTTCAAAAGAATGAGTGTTTTTGTTGTTTCTTTGTTTTTGAGTCAGAGCCTTGCTATGTAACACAGGCTGGCCTCAAATTCAGCGATCCTTCTGCCTCAGCCTCCAGCGTGCTGGGATTAGAGGTGTGTATCACCACACCTGGATTTTTTTGGTTTTGTTTTTGTGTTGGTTGCCCTTGTGGCTGAAAGGAGTCCTGATTCTGCCAGGACTGCTGGGCAGGAGACGGAGGCCACCCGAAGGGACCGCAGCAGTGGCATCTGTGCCCTGGCCCCAGCCCCACTGGGTGAAAACTGCGTTTCTGGCTGCCAGCTCCATCTCTCTTCTGAGTGGCTCATGTGTGCCTCTGCATCTGAGGTTCTGGGTAGAGATTTAAAGATATATGGCCCATACTTGGGACAGGAAGTTTGAGGCACTATCAGCTCGGGATGTCAGAGCCATCACCAAGACTGAGGGCACTTGTGTGGCCCTGTGTGCCGGGCAGGGTCGGTCAGTGGAAGCCAAACATTTCCCAAGGCCAGGGCATGGGCGGGTTCCCTCTGCAGCTTCCTCCTCGTCCTGAGTGTCCTAATTCACAGCCACCCCACGGCCAAACAGCAGGCGCCCTGCCTCCCCGCTTAGCGCTGTGGGATCTGGGATCTTTGAGGCCGAGGGGTGGGGCTTAGAATACAGCATTTGCGCAGCATGTATGCGGGGAGGCTGGGTTAGAAGTTCACTAATTAGCCTCTAAAGAGAAGTCAGAAGCTAGGTGTGGCAGCACACGCATGTGAGCACAGCACTTGGGAGGCTGAGGCAGGAGGATCACAGGGAGTTCAATGCCAAACTTGGGCTCCATAGTGAGACCCTATCTCAAAAAACAAACCAAAACAAAGCAAAACAAAAAAAAACAAACCAAACAAAATCCAAGTAGCTCCACAGATGGTAAAACCGTACCCATATTTCTCCATATAATGATCACACTTGCTTTTAAATGGATAAAAACGGCTGGGTATTTAGCTCAGTGGCATACGTACCTGCTTGGCAAGCATGAGGTAGTGAGTTCGATCCTCGGTACAAAAAAAAAAAAAAAAAAAAAAAAAAAGGTTAAAAACATATTCCAGGCTAACACCATAATCAGAACTGGTCTTGGGAGTGGATGAAAACTGGGTGAACTCCAGGTATCACGGAATGTAGACAGCGAGGGAGAGAGAAAAAGAAGTGAGAGGCTGGATGCTCGCCCTTGGCATCTGGGAACCAGCAGGGATCACAAGGGTTTGCAAGAGATGCTTTGAGCAGTAAGATCCAAACCTCTCACCTTATTAAAAAAGGCATTGCACGTATTAATTTTTCTCGTGGCATTGGGGCTAGAACGCAGGGTTTTAAGCACAGAACTACAACCTCAAGCATTCCCACGTTTTCTGGAGACTGGGTCTCCTTATTTTGCTAAGTTGTCAAGGCTGAGCTCCAATTTGTAATTTTTCTGCCTCAGCCTCCCACAATGCTGGGGTTACACTCATGCTGGTTTTCTTTTTTTAGCCCATCATTTTAGAGGAGAAATTCAGGGATGGGGGAAGAGGGGACAGATGCAGCAAAGCCAGATGAGAAATCACTTAGGCTTGTGAAAATCAGGGAACACAAAAGGAGTTCAGTGGTGGAGGGTGGGGCACATGACCCGCCCCTGTCCACGGGCTTTCTTCTGCTGAGCGAGAGGGAGTTAGTTGGTTGCCAGATCTCGCGATACCTAGGCTTCCCTTACGTTCTTTTCCTTCAGCCCAATAACAAACATGGCCGCGGCAACAAGGCTTTTCCGTCAGGACGTGGGGTCAAGGGTTACGCAAAAGATGGCTGCCCCTAGGAGTAGCTGAGACGTGCGGAGGAGGATGGCTCTGGTGATCCTGGGTCGCGTGGGGCGGCGGCTGAAGTGGTCCGGGCCTGGACGCAGGCACTGGACGCCGGCCGGACGCTCGCGAAGTCGGCGCGAGGCGGCGGAGGCCGAGGCGGACGCGCCTGTGGTCCAGTACGTGGGCGAGCGCGCCGCTCGCGCCGACCGCATTTTCGTGTGGGGCTTCAGCTTCTCGGGGGCGCTTGGCGTCCCCACCTTCGTGTTGCCTGGGGCCGGGCCCGAACCCCGCGCCGGCTTACGGCCGCGTCGCAGGATCCAAGCCGTTCCCTACCGCCTGGAGCTCGACCAGAAGGTGAGGGCCGCGGCGTCCTTTTCCCCGCCCGACGGGGAAGTAGGGGTCGCCGGGGAACTAGGACTTGGAGGGATCGGCGACCCGAGCCGCTTGTGACCCCGGAAGGGAACCGCGTCAGAGGCCGCCGCTGAGACACACGCGGTGCTGGGCAGTGTCTCTGGCTTGGTATCCCCTGGAGTTGTCACCTACCTTGTAGGGGAGGAGAGGCGGGGACTGAGAGTCTGTGGACAGATCCTCAGCTGGTAGGTGTGTGCGGCGGGACGCGGGCTAGGCTGCCCCCCACATGGCCTTTCTCTTTTCCTCATTTATTTGCTGGTGATACTGGAAATGGATCCCAGGGCTTTTGTGCTGAGCTGCATCCCCAATTCTTATTTTATTCTATAATTAAGAAAAATAAGACAGGAGCTCGCTAAGTTGTACAAACTGGCGTGGAACTTGCGTTCCTCCTGCCTCAGCCTCCCTGAGTACTGGGATTATAGGGGCGCGCTCCCATGGACCTTGGCACCATGGAAGGAACATGGTGCTTTGCAGAGGACACGGGGCGTGGTTCTGTTAGTCCCCTGTGATAAATGAGAGGCTCTAGATCCTGAGGCGACCGCCGAGACTGAGCCGGTGGAAGTCAGGCTGGCTGCAGTACAGTGCAGGATTCAGCAGTCATCCTACAGTCCGGACCCCTCTAATCAGGGGACTCCGCGGGCACTCTTTTCCAGATTTCCTCTGCCGCCTGTGGCTACGGATTCACACTGCTGTCCTCCAGAACCAAGGACATCACGAAGGTCTGGGGCATGGGGCTCAACAAAGACTCGCAGCTTGGATTTCACAGGAGCCGGAAGGATAAAGGTGAGCACTGCTCGGGGCTCTTTGCCACCCCAGTGAAGGGACAGACAGGGGAGAGCACTTCCAGCACTTCTGGACTCTGCTCACAGCCCTGAGCCTTTTGGTACGAGGGCAAGCAGGGGCCCTGTTTGTCTCGGAACCCACAGTGTCAAGTGTGCGTTCAGGGGCAAAGTCGATGATGAGGGCCTGAAGCTGAGGCAGTGTTCTCACGTTTGAAACCTCTGCTATAAAATGTCAGAAATAGTAGACATCAGTCTGTTTCCTCAAACGGACCGTTAGTGGGAGATAGTGGCACATGCCTGTAATCACAGTACTCTGGGAAGCTGAGATAGAAGGATTGCAAGTTTGAGCTCAGCAATTTAGTGACTTGGTGAGACCTAAATAAAGCCATTTTAAAGCCAGGTTAGAGATATAAATCTAGGTCAGTGTGGAGGCCCTGCTTTCAGTCCCCAGTACTACACCCCCCCCCAAGCTTGTCTGTAAAGATTAAAGATAATACATATCAATGTTATTTATCACATAATGAAGAAATTACCCTGGAGTACATACGAGACAAACTTTTCGTTTTTCCTCCCCCTTCCCTGGTTCATTTGCAAATGTGTCTGCATAATTTAGATTGTAGTATATATTTTGATTTCACTTTTTTCGCTTAGTTCCTATATCAGAAACATCTTTTTATAACTCAGTAGTTCTAGTTAACCTTGAACTCATTATTGGAGGCCGGGCTGGCCTCTGAATTTTCAGCAGTCCTCCTGCCTCAGTCTCCCGAGTGCTAGGATTACAGGTGTGCATCATCAGGCTTCTCCGCTTTTTCCTCAGTACGTTTAAAGCAGATCCCAACATTATTTCATTTGTAAACTTTCAGTCCATGCCTACAGAAATAAGGAGTTTTAATTCTCTGGCACTAGGGCGATATACTAGGTGGGAGCTAGTTATTGAGGCACAGCCTGGGCCCTGGGTTTAAGAAGACAAGCTAGGCATGGTGGTGCAAGCCTGTATTCTCAGCACTTGGGAGGCTGAGGCAGAAAGATCACTGCAAGTCTGAGACCAGCCTGGGCTCCAATAGTGAGTTCAAGGCCACCTGAGAACTGCATGATAAGACCTTGTCTCAAAAAGACCAAAAAAATAGACAATGGAAGCGCGTTTTTTTCTGGGCCCGAAGAAGTGTGATTCCTCACTGAGACCCTGCTGCTCTTCCACAGTCCGGGGTTACGAGTATGTGTTGGAGCCCTCACCTGTGGCGCTACCTCTGGACCGGCCCCAGGAGACTCGGGTGCTACAAGTGGCCTGTGGCCGTGCGCACTCCCTTATCCTGACTGACGGAGAAGGAGGTGAGGTGCCAACGCTTACTGACCCTTCTGATCTCTGGGTCTCCATGGACAACAAGTGTGAGCTAGCTGCCAGGGCCCGTGCCTGTGATCTCAGCTGCTTGGCATGCTGAGGCAGGAGGATCACAAGTTCAAGCTCTACCTGCCCCACTGTGGGAGTCTCTGTCTTGCTCTGCCTGCCCCACTGAGGGAGGCTGTGTCTCCATGGTAAAGAGCCTGGTGGAGCAGGCCCTGTGTGCTGGCCCTAGGGACAAGATGGGAGGAGGACAGGACAGAAGGGACCGGTGGGGAGGGTCATGGGGCTCTGCTGGGAAGTCCCCAAGCTGGGCTGTGGGCAGGCGCCCTTTCTGCTGCCAGCGACTCTTGTCGGTACCCTAGGGGAAGGATGGCCTTGTGGCACCTTTCACATTTACCTGCCATTTGAACCTCAGGACAGGAAATCACAGAGGTGGCAGCTGGAAGTGCTGTAAAGAGGGGACCAAGCACCAAGGGATGCAGGCTCAGGGTCGGCAGGCCTGACTTCCTGCGGAGGCTGGGGTGTTGGGGACCAACCTGGCTAATGATGGGCTGTCCTTTAGTCTTCAGCCTAGGAAACAATGCCTACGGGCAGTGTGGACGGAAGGTGGTGGAGGACGAGGTGTATAGGTGAGTCTTGAGGGCCAAGCAGGCCGTGAGGTCCCCACACATGGATGGGTACCCCATTTGCCAGCTTGGTTCGGGGGAGTGTGAGGAGCACACTGAGTACACGTGTGACCCTTTGTGTTAGTGTTTGTCACTCTGTTTCACCAGCCTGCGGCACACAGCGGTGTCCCCACACCCCAGCCTCCTTCCTGTGCTTCCTTTCCCACTAGTTCTCTGCGTGACTTGGCCTCTGGCCACTTGTTAGAATCACCTTGTGTTTGGTGGAGTTCAGTCTCCTGTCCAGTCCAACTCCGCCCAACTTCGGGCCCTGGAAGTCAATCTCGTTTCTTGGTGTGGGATAATAATCCCGCTCAACTGTGAGGATCTGCACCCTCTACCTCACATTTACCTCTGCCATCCCCAGATCCCTTCTCCCGCAAGGTCCTGTTCTTGTTCCCAGTCACCTTTTATTTACTCTTGTATCTTGGGTTTCTCATGTTAGAGAAACTGTGATGTCACCTTTCTAAGTCTAATTTATCTTAGCATGGTAGCCTCAACGTGCATCCAACTCCCCACAAAGGACTTAGCCCTGTGCCTCTTCAGGGCAGAGTAGTGTTGTGTGTGGCAGCATTTCTGCCTTGGGCACTCCTCTGTTGGTGTCCTGCAAGGTCCCGTCCAGCTTTGCCTGTGTGAATGGTGCAGCTGTGAGCTGGGGCAGTGGGAGTACTGCGCATGGTGTCTGTCCATGTGTCTGTGTTTTTCGGGCAGGTGCCCAGCAGAGACAGCACCAGCAGCTCTGAGTTTGGGCGTGTGAGCTTCTGACCCCTCTCCTCCTTCCCTGTAGGGAGAGCCGCAGAGTGCACAGGATGCAGGACTTCGATGGCCGTGTGGTCCAGGTAGGGGAAGCACTGGCTAGCAGTGTGGGTCCGAATTATGGGCCCTTGGTGCACACATGACTGCCACCTTGTGGAGCATGCATCAGTGAGGGCCTAGTTGTGGGCTGTGGGGCGGGGGCGGCAGGGAAAAGGCTGAGGTTCTCAGAGTGTGGAGTACAGAGCGGTAGGATGCTGGAAGCGGCAGTGCTGGGCATTGCAGGGCCATGTGCCCGGAAGGACGCAGAGATGGCAGCACTCGACCCAGGGTTCATCTAAGTGCCAGATGGGGGCCGCAGCTGCGACCCATGGTGCAGGGTACTCAATGCCACACACGCCCCAGGGGTGGAGATGACATTGGCTGCAGTGGGTAGCAGGTGGGGTACAGGTGGGGAGCAGCGGGGGCACTGAGCAGGTGTGGGCAGGGGCTGTGGGAATGTTGGGGGGCTCAGGAGGTGGTGGTAGAGTCCTGCGGCCCTGAGTTGTCTCCTGTCGTGCTCTGTCTGCCAGGTTGCCTGTGGACAGGATCACAGCCTGTTCCTCACGGACCGGGGCGAAGTCTACTCTTGTGGCTGGGGCGCTGATGGGCAGACAGGTAGGGTGCTGTCCCCAGCAGTGTGCGGTCTGGGCCGTGTGACATGGCTGTGGCTGTGTGTTACAAGAAGGTGCCATGGCCCTGTGTTGGCAGGGCCCTCTCTCACCTCCGGGCAAATGCTGTTCTTTGCCTCCTGTTCCCTTCATTCCTAGATCCCCTAGAAATGAACCGAGGAAGTGCTCTCAATAGACTTGGAGTCTTGGGCTCCTTGTTTTAGTACCAGGGATCGAACCCAGGACCTTTGCATACCTCTCCGTTCTTTTGTTTTTCGAAACAGGATCTCACTAAGGCTCTAAATTACTCAGCTGCAATCCTCCTGCCTCAGTGTCCTGAGTGCTGGGATTACAGATGTGTGCCACCACACCTGGCCATAATTAGGCACGTGAAGTCACATGTGCCCTAGGAACATGTTGTTATATGTTTATAATCGCAGCACTGTAGGAGGCTGAGGCAGGAGGATCACTGTGAGTTTGAGGCCAGCCTGCACAACATAGTGAGACCATATCTCAACCCCCCCGCCAAGTGTGTATGTACCAGTTATGATTATGTCCTTTTTTCCTCTGAGAACACTAAGGAAGGAAAGTGTGTGCCCACAGGAATAGGCCTCTTAGGCTTGGCTCATCGCAGGGCCGAGTAAGTTTGCACGAGGGTGAATAATGAAGCATTTCCCGCCACCCTAGGTCTGGGCCACTACAACATCACCAGTGTGCCCACCAAGCTGGGCGGAGACCTTGCCGGAGTGGAGGTTGTCCAGGTCGCCACTTACGGTGACTGCTGCCTGGCAGTGTCAGCCGAGGGAGCCGTGTTTGGGTGGGGAAACTCCGAGTACCTGCAGCTGGCATCTGTCATGGAATCCACCCAGGTACAGTGCCCTGCAGCCAGGGCCTGGTGGGCCTCTCCAGGTGGGAGGCTGAGGCAGGAGGATCATTGTAAGTTTGAGGATAGCTTGGCCTCAAAGTAGGACCCTGGGGATGCAGCACAGAGACCATCTGAAGCCATCAAACAAGGTGGAAAAGGCTTTCTGTATGGTGCATGTGGCTCAGCTCCCTGGGAGCCCAAGCAGAAGAAAACGTGACGTCCAGCTTCCTCAGAGGTTAGCATTGCCTCTCCTCTTCCGAGGCTTGGGAGCATGTATCTCGTGGCTTTCCTGACATATGACCCAAGACCCACTGGATTAAACTACACACATTTCTCAGGTCCCAGATTGTATGACCCTTGGGCCCAGCAGTGTTCAGCTGGGTGTCTTGGCTGTGGGTCCCCAAGGTGACTGTCACCTTAGTTTGCTGTTACAAGAAGGTGCCATGGCCCTGTGTTGGCAGGGCCCGGCCTCACCTTCCTCTGTCATGGCTCATTCGGGGACTGCTTTGTGAGCCCCCCAGCACTTGCACAGAGGGCCCACATTTTCTGCTTTTGTACTGAAAGGGCAGTGGCGGCCACTTGTTTGGGCTGGAATTGTGTCCTGAGAATCAGGTCGCTAGATCTGGCCATATCGCAAGACAGGATTACTCGGGAGACTGGGCCATGCAGAGTTGTCTTGGAAATTCTGATACAGTCTTGGTTTTGGTTTTTGTTTTCTGAGGTAGTGAGGATTGAACCCAAAGCCTTCACACTGAGCTACTTCCCTGGTTCATTTTTATATTTTATTTTGAGTCAGGGTCTCACTAAGTAGCTAAGTTGCCGGGGTCTGGGCTGGGCTCACACTTGACAGTCCTGCTGCCTCAGCCCCTCTGCAGTGCTGGGATTACCATGCCCAGCTTGCTGTTCCTTTTTGTTGACTTTCCGCTGTGGCCCAGCCACATGTATGCTGACTCCCCAACATGCATGGGCTCTGACAGCTCTGAGGACCCTGCCTCTCACCTGGTGTCACCAGGCATGGAACACCCCCCCTTCTCTCCATCCTGGCTCTGCCCTGGGCCCCTGGCTGCTTCCTCCCCTCTCTGGGGTGCCGCCCTCCCTCACTGCTGCTCTGGTGCAGCACAGTGCCTGCCTGAGCCCCATGTCGGGCACCGTGCATTCCTGAGTCCTCCCTTGGCCAGATGAGGGCATCTTCTCTGCCAGGTGAGGCTCTGTGAGACTCTTGCCTGCCGAGTCTTGGTCAGCACAAGTGTAATTGTTGACCTTAAGGTTTGGGTTTTGATTTTTTGAGGCAGGGTCTCACAGTGTGATTCAGGCTGGCCTCAAACTCCTAGTGATTCCCCTGCCACATCCTCCTGAGTGCTGGGATGGTAGGCGTGTACCTCACGCTTAGTTTGATGCTAGTTTTGAGTGCCAGCCACCTCCTCTGCTAGACCAGGTCTCCCCAAGGGTGGGACTCCGGTGTCTTGCCGTCGTCGCAGCCCCTTGTCACAGTGCCAGTGTGCGCGGGTATACAGTGGGAGTCGGCTCTCCCAGCATGTGTGCTGACCTCGAGATCCCCGTTCCTGCCACAGGTTAATGTTCCCCGGAGCCTGCCCTTCTCTGGAGTGGGGACAGTGAAAGAGGTGGCCTGTGGTGGGACAGGTTGTGCCATGCTGAACGGTGAGGCCCCGTCCGTCAGTGACTGGCATGCATTGTGGAGCAGAGGTGGGGAAGTGGCCGGGAAGGGCAGGGGTCATAGTTGTGTGCTGTGTGTGGGGACCCTGGGGTGAGCACGTGCTGCGTCCTTCCTCTCAGCCTGGGCCGGAGATCCTGCCTCTCCTCCAGCCACAAATAAAACAAACTGAGGCCGGAGGATGGCAGGTCCAGCGCAGCTGCACAGTGTCTTGAAAGGAAGAAGAAAAGGCAGACACAGTGCAGATGCCGAGTCCCGCCCCCCCTCTCCAAGGTTCCTTAGTTTGGGGAGATGCTCCCCGGCACAGTGTCGCCACTGTGGGGTGTGGAGGACCTTTATGCTGAAATTGCTGAGATCGAGCATGTCATTGGCATGGTTTTCTGCAACGCCACGAGCTGTCAGGAGTTTTCTTGTGTCCCTTTGGGTTTCCCTCACGCCCCTTGTCTGCCTTCAGGATGTGGGACATTTGTGCTTGGAAGGTGGCCAGCTGGCCCAGTAAGAGAGGACCATTTCTTTCTTTCTTTCTTTAAGACTAGTCAAGTGCAGTAGTGAGAAGGGGGGAAAGAGTAGAACAAGGAGTTCAATCTGTACTGACTGTGAACAATCAATTAAGATAACTCAGTACCTTTGGACCAGCCAAAAGAGGATCATTTCACGTCCCTGTCTGTGTCATGGCCATGTCAGGGCCCCCCAAAGTCATGTGGGTAGAGGGGAATGCAGTAACGTGGAGCACGGTGCCATCTGCATCCATGGTGTGGGTGCTCAGTGCAGTTTGTCTGATGGACCCTCTCTTCCTGTGAGGCAGGAGACGGCTGTGTTTTCGTCTGGGGCTATGGAATTCTTGGGAAAGGACCGTGCCTTGTGGAAACTGCTGTCCCAGAAATGATCCCACCCATGCTCTTCGGCCTTGCGGAGTTCAGTGCAGATGTCCAGGTTTCTCACATCCGATGTGGACTCAGCCACTTTGCTGCCCTAACCAGTAAGTGACCAAGCCAGCGGCCCGGAATGTGACAGGCAGAGATATGTCTGCTCCTGGGGCTGCAGCTGTGGGCTGCTCCCAGTGTCTGTTTGTCTGTCACCTGTCCATTCCTCCAGTTGTGGCACTGAGGGCCAGTGCAGGAGTTGCTGAGCTTGGGGTTGTAGAATGTGAGCCTCTTTGTCAACCTGGAGCAGACTTTCTGTCTGTTTGGTTTGTGGCCGAGCCTCCCATGGGTATGGGTTGGTGGCAGGAGAAGGGAACGGCTGGGCTCTAGGGACAAGCACCGAGTGCAGTAGTGGCTGGGAGTTGACCATGACCCTACTGCACGAGAGCCTGCTGAGGCCTGAACGAGGATTTGTGAGGTGGCCCCATGGCTTCTGGGGGGTGAAGCTCCTGCTGATTGCTGCAGCTTCAGGCGACAGTGAGGCCCCAGACCTCAGATGCAAGGCTCGGACTGCAGTAGTGCACACAGTCCTTGTATCACATGTGAGTCACATGCAGGTCATGCTGCTGCTGCCTGCCACACTCAAGCAGTCAGAGGACACTGTTAGTTGTGCTTTTGTGATCCTCAAGTGAGTTAGCCATGTCCTGCAGTTCAGAAGTCCCTCACCTTGTGCCAAGTGTTTCTCTGAGAGTCTGGACCACCAGGCTGCTTGGGTTGTTCTGGTTCCAGCTCCTGGGGCTCTGCTATGCAAGACCTGTCCTTGGGGGCCGGACTGGCATGGATGCTGAAGATTGTGTGCCACTGCCTGTCTGCAGAGAGATCGGGAGTCTTGTAGATTTTTAACCTTTTGCATTTACTTAGTTCATTTTATTTTTGCAGTGCTAGGGATTGGACCCAGGGCCTTGCACACACCACGCAGGTGCCCTGGGCCTGTGCTGCACCCTAGCTTCTTAATTACCAGCTTATTTTGGTGCCAGGGAGGTGTAAGGCCGCACATCTCTTAGGTGAGCATCCTGCAGCTGAGCTCCATCCACAGCTTTTTTTAATTTTTAATTTTTTTTTTCAATTCTGGAAACATCTCTATTAATTTTAATTTTAATTTTATTTTGGTACCTGGAATCAAACTCAGGACTTTGCACTTGCCAGGAAGGCACTAAATCCCCAGCCCATTTTTTATTTTTAAATTTACTTACTTAAGATTTCTTTTTTTCTTTAATGAGAAAGAGTTATTTAATACGTGGTTTCAGTGGTTTGAAGGCAAGGGGATAGTGTTGCTTGGCCCGGGTTGTGGTTTTCTGCCTGGCAGAGTCTTGGGCAGGCTGTGGCATCCATGGTAGGAGTCCGAGGGCACCCGTGTCCCTGTCTATATTTTGTTTTTATGGTGAATTTACTAATCCTGGTGCAAATACCCATCTTTTTGGGACATTGTCAGGGTGTGCACAGAGGGAAATACTGGAAAAGCCTAGGAAGCATTTGAGAGGAGACATCTCCATTGGCTTTTCTGCCCTGTGCCACCTGCCTTTCTGGGCCACCCCCTTTCTAGGAGACCACATGGTGCTGGCTCCTGCCCCGAGCTGGACATCACCAGGTGCAGGCTGCCCCTCTGCAGCACTGAGAGGAGCCACAAGTGGTTGATTCCACTTTCCTAAGTTGCTCGTTTTGTCTGTATACCATGCCTGAGCCTTTTGCATGAAGGGGCCAGGCTATGGTGGGGACAGGGCCTGGGCCTCTGAAAAGAGCTTCATTTTTGCAGGAGTCCTGGGGGGCCGAAAGGCTTGACTGGTGGCTGTGCACTGGAGAGCAGCACAGGGTTCCATAACCACATGCTCCTGCAGGGCAATGGCGGACCCCTTGTGCGTGGGGACCCGGTGATTTGGTGAGCTTTGAGGTCCCACAGCCTCTTAACAGTGGGGACCAGGTGTCCAACACAGGAACTGCAGCCCACAAGCCATGCAGAGACTATCGTGGGTCACCCTTTCAGAGCCCTGTGTCCTTATCCCGCGGGGCACTTCGCATGCTTGCTGGTTAGATTGCGTCCTCATTGGTAGTTTGCAGGTCCTGCCCCAGCTCCCAGCACATGCACAGACCTGCCACAAACAGTGACCTTTACCTGTGTCCTTGCCCCATGCTCCCGAAGGTGGACACGCACATGGGGAAGAGTGGATCATCCTCTGTGGTTAGGAAACCCCCTGTGCAGATTGCTCAGGGTGGGGAGGGGTGAGCAGGAGCTGAGCATGCTGTGTGCCTGTGCCTGTCCCTGTCCCAGGCTCAGCTGCCCTTGCACCTGGAGTTGTGTCTCATGCCAGCACCAGGAAGCTGCGTGCATTAGTGGATGTGCTCTGCAGGGTCCCCACGCCTTGCCCTTCCTTTGCAGACAAAGGTGAGCTGTTCGTGTGGGGCAAGAACACCCGTGGCTGCCTGGGGATTGGCCACCTGAAAGACCAGTACTTCCCGTGGAGGGTAAGGAATGCCAGGCTCGGGCCTGCACAGCCTCAAGGACTGTGCGGTGGCCGTGGCCCTTCCCAAGGTGGAACCCTGTGTTCCTAACGGTGCAGGGTTGGGGGCACCACGGGTGCTGTGGAGAGCCATGGAGATGGCAGAGAAGCAGGTTCCCTGCAGGCAGGGCGCAGTGGGGTGCAAAGGCTTGCTTCAGCCTCGAGTTCCAGTACTTGGAAGGCCGTGACAGAAAAGCAGATCGGTGAAGAGGGGGCTCCTTTCACGCTAAAAGGGACAGAGGTTGTGGAAGGAGTTGTTTGTTCTCCCTGAACACAGAGCATCTGTGCACGGTGCAAGCATATTACAGGAAACAAGACTGCCCACTGGGTCTCTTTTCCTGAGATAGCCAGGACCCTGTGTGCTCGAGTTCCTTCTAGGTGCACAGGGTGGACTTGGGCTGACCCGGGCTGCTCTGCAAGGACCACGCATCGGGTTCAGGCTAGGATGCCTCTGACTTTCAGCTTCCCTCTCGTGGTTGCTGCTGTGCTCCTCTGTCTTGGTGGCCTCAGGGCAGCCAAGTGGGTGCTCTGCAGTCAGGTGGCCTCCAGGGCCCGCCTACCTCTTCCTACCTTCCAGAATAACTAAGTGGAGAGCAGTGGGCCAGGCCTCGTCTTATGCTTCAAGGCAGCCACTTGCTTTAGGACCTCGTAACCATGGAGAGTGATGTTCCTTAGCTGACTGTAGCCCTGTTGGGTTCACTTGGGCTATGTGGGGACCTGGGTTCTGCAGCTGTCCCACCATGGTGTTGGGAGGGCATATTGCCTTTTTTCTAGGCAGGGACAGCAGGGCTGAGCCCTCTGATCGGGACACAGCCATGAGCCTAGAGCTGCCGCCAGGGGGAGCTGGAGCCTGGTGAGCTGCGGCTCCCAGAGGCCTCAGCGTTGACTTTGTCCTGGCCAGTGCTGAGGCCCGAGAGGTCAGCGTAGCTTTAGGCTACAGTGGCCAGGCCATTTGGGGACAAGGATGTAGGTACTGAAGGGCTGCTGGTGGGCCCTAGATACGTACCGAGCAGGGCTTCTCCTGAGGAAAGGTAAATACCATGTCTCTAATGGCCTGGGCTGTTGCTAAGGACCACCTGGGCGTCACCACGGTGGCAGCACGTTTTCCTGCTGCTGCTGCGGGGCACACAGTACGTTTGCAAAGCTGTGTCTGGCAGATTCTGCTAGGGCTGTCTGGGGAGCGGGGTAAGGGTGGGGAGAATGGCTTGGCCCAAGCCCTTGTGCTTGTTTGCCTGGGCCCCAAGTCCTTGATGGCCTGACGTCCCCAGTTGGAGATGTGGAGGGAGCTCTAGGGACAGTGTCGGCTACCCCTGCGCTTCCTGGCTTAGGACTCAGTAAACTGCACTGCAAACTCAGTGCCCCTTGCCAGTTGGTGATGCCGCGTGGCTGAGCACTGCTCTAGGCAAGGATGGGCTGGGGTCATCAGGGCGGCATCCACATCCTGGCAAAGATCTGCAGGGCTGGCTGCGCCGGGCACTGCCTTCGCACATATCACTTAGGAAGAATGAGTGGGCATTCGTCTCCCTGACATCAAGACCCTCTGAAAGTCAGGTCTGGTGTGTCATGCCTGTAATCCCAGCATCCTGGGGTTTGAGGCAGGAGGATAGCAAGTTTAAGCCCAGCTGGGGTTAGTGAGACCCTGTCTTAAAATAACAAGGGCTGGGGATGTAGCTCAGTACGCAGGACCTGAGTTCAGTCCCCAGTGCCGTACACACACACACCCTCAGGAGGGCCACAAGGATACAGTTTGTTTCCAGCAGAGAGGGAAGCAGGGGCAGCAGAGGATGGCAAGGTGGTGGTGGCTGGCTCTGGGCCCAGTGCTGGTGAGAGTGGGAAGGAGGGAGTGCCCCGGGGATTGGCTGCCCAGGGGCTCAGCCCACTGCTCTAGCCCCTCACAGGTATTCGATCCTGTCACTGCAGGGCCAGGTTATCCTGCTGGGCCCTTGTGACCTGTCTGTCCAGGTGGGCAGAACAGGTGGAGCAATGAGGCCCTGGTGTTGGGTGAGACCCACCCCATGACGTGAAGCCCAAGGGACATGGGCTGTGTCCCCATTGGGGCGGGGTGAAGGGATTGGTGCTGGCAGGCAGGATTGAGGGCTCCGAGGTGCTTGGGAAGCCCGGACAGTGTCCCCTGGAGAGGTCACTGAGCACCTGGCCTGAGAGTAGCCGGGCTGGACACAGACCAGGCTGTGTGTATGCATTGCTACCTGAGAGTGGCGCTCAGGTGGGCTTGAGCAGTTGTGGCCGCTGTGAGGGGCAGGGAGGTGGGCAGTCTGTGTTCTGGGACTGCTGCTGTCAGGCTGCCTGGTGTCTAGCCATAGCATAGGGGCTGGGTACCTCGCTGTGACCATCTCCCTTACGCCTGCATGGCATGGCCTTCTCTTTCAGGTGACGATGCCTGGTAAGCCTGTGGATGTGGCATGCGGCGTGGACCACATGGTGGCCCTGGCCAAGTCATTTATCTGAGTCCCCTTCCTGGCCTCTGTGGTCCAGTGGCAGGGACATGGCAGGGTCCTGCGCTCAGATGATCCTGCATACTGTCTCCTGGCGCCCTTGGCATGTAGTTCAGCTGTCTAGGGTGATCCCAGCTGCTGAGGAACCCAGGGCCACAGACCGCAGGTGAGGACAGTCATCATCTTCCACTCTGTCCAGCAGCTCACACTGGGTGCACGTTTTACCTGGAATGCCAGTCTTCGGTGGCCTTTGGTGGTTCCCTGGTGGAACTCAGCAGCCTCAGCCCTGTGTGCAGCTGAACATGTGCCCAACTGCCACCCTTGGGCCAGACCATGACCTGGCAGCTATCCTCACTGCCAGCCTGGGAGGCCAACCCCCTGCAGGAGGATGACTGCTCCCAACGCAGCCGCAGAGGCCTGGCTAGAGCATTGTAAAATGCATTGGAATCAGGGACATAACTTCTCTTTTCCTTCGCAAATACCATTTAAAAGTCTGTTTTGGAATAAAGTCTATTTTCTACTGGCTTAAGAACTGAATTGGTGTTTTAAAATTTTTACCTGAGCTGGGAATAGTGGTTTACCTGCAATCCCAACATTTGGGAGGCTGAGGCAGGAGGATTGCCTTGAGTTTGCGGCTAGCCTAAGTTACAATGGTGAGCTCAAGGCCAGCCTCAACTACGTAGCAAGATTGCCTCAAAAAACAAAATTTTTTTGTCTGTCTGAGACAGTGTCTCTGTTATGCAGTTCAGGCTGGCCTTGGGCTCACTTTGTAACTCAGGCTGGTCAAACTTGCACCTAGATCCTCCTGCCCCAGCCTTCTGAGTGGTAGGATTACAGGCATGCGCCACCACTCCTGGCTGAAAAAAAAATTTTTTTTACTTGAGATTAGCTTTTTATAAAAAAAGGTTTTTGGTTAAGAAGCAACTAGAAGTCAGTGAAGCTACCATGAAGGATAAGACAGTCCTACCCAGGATGTGTGTCTCACAAGTCTCCTGCTCTTGTGCCCAACCACCAAATGGGGTCCCATGCACAGCCTGCCTGTCCAATGCAAACATCTGGTGTGGTCTTCAGCTGCTGGGGCAAGGCGACAACAGCCTTGCCTCCTGCAGCTCACTGGGGAAGGAGGGAAGCACAATAAGATCCCAAGCTTGGGATCTGGCCTTGTGGGTTGCTGTGATAGAAATCCCTGATGCAAACAGAAAGGGAGGGGTTCCTCTTGGCCAGGTGCAGGGGCACTAGCCTGCTGATAGCTAGTGGCTTCTTTGTGCAGAAGGGCCTGGGGAGGAGGTGTAGCCCTCTTGGCAGCTGGGCCGCTGGTAGGGAGGGCAGGGCCAGTGCCTCCCAAGGTCACGCCATGGCCGCCCCCGTCTCTGCCAGCCCTTGCTTCTTAGTTTCCACACTTCCCAAGAGCACCATCACCTGAGGGCATGTATCCAACAAAACAGGAGGGTTTAGGGTAAAGTGAGGGGTCCCAGCTGTGATAGCCCCTTTCCAGTGAGTGGAAAATTCATTTCCCTTCTGGAACTGTAGTTGGCACTGACCATGACATGACAGAGCAGTGTCTCTGGGTAGCCAGAGTCACTCCAGAAGGATTCACAGACCGTAGCCCACAGTGGTGGTGGGGGGACTCTGGAAGTTAGTAGTGTTTTCCCCTTGGCACTGCAGAGATTGAACCCAGGGTCTTTACACCGAGCTGCATCCACAGCACTTTAAAATTTTGTATGTTGAGGCAGGGTTTCATTAAATTGCCTGGGCTGGGCTCAAACTTTTGATTGTTCTGCCTCAGCCCCCAGATTGCTGGGATTACAGATGTATACCACCTGCAGTTGGTGGCAGCAGGAGTGATACTTTCAGGTACCTTAAGACAGCCCCCAGCAGCAGCACAGCCCCTCAAGGCAGCCATCTGACCCTGTGCCAGGGATGACCTGTGTGATAGCTGCCTCCCTGGGGACCCTGCTGCCCTAGGAAGGAATCCTGGACTTCCTTCTGCCCAGCCTGATAGGCCCAGGCTGTAGACAGTCTCTGGAGGCCTGAGACCTGTGCTTGAAAGCTCAGCATACTGGGAGGCTGAGGCAGGATGATCACAAGTTTAAGCCTAGTCTGGGTAACAGTGAGTCTTGAAATGAAAAATAAAAAGGGCAGAGTGAAGCTCAATGCTAAGGTCCTGGGTTCAATCCCTGCTATTGCAAACAAAACAAAACCCACAGCCCCACATGGTGCAGATGCTTCAAACCAGGAGCTGGCTGGCTTGGTCTGGAGGCCAGCAGGCCAGTGTAGCTGCAGGAGGAGGCTCCAGGAGGGCCAGAGAGGTCATCTCGCTATTGCTGCCATTGCATGGTGGTAGCTCCATGCCTGACAGTGTGGGGGGCCCAAAGCCGTGGTCATTAGAATAGCGCCCAGTCGTGTCTGGTGACAACTGGATAGATGGAAGGTCCATCCCTGTAGCAGCCAAGAATTGTTCTAGGAGGAGGCCAAGGGTGAAGAGAAGGGATGAGATCCAAAGATCTGCCTGCCTCAGCCTCTGAGAGTTCTGAGATGGCTGCCATGGTGGCCCAGTTCCACTCCTTTGATTATTAGGAATGATACTAAAACACTCATAGGTAAGTTTTACATTGGGCTGCCATTTTATTCTTGGAACATTTCAATTTTTGTGGTGTTGGGATGGGACTCAGGGCCTCATGTAGGCCAGGCAAGTGCTGTGCCCTTTGCAGTGTTCCTGTGCACAAGCTTTTGTATGAGTCCAGTTTTCCAGTCTGCATAGCTGTTCCCATAGAGGCTACTATCTGTACCAACAGGATCACTTTAACCCACAGCACACCTGAGTTCAGCCCTGTGGATTTATCTCCCCGACTCCACCTTGGCCTGTACCTGGCAGGCTGGTTGGAGACTTCCCATTTTTCCATATCTGGGCCTTTTTGACACTGGGGATTGAACCTACAGAACTCTTTCCATCGAGCTACATCTTTAGCCCTTTTTATTATCTTATTTTGAGGTGAGGTCCTACTGAGTTGCCTAAGGTGACCTAGAAATTGCTATCCTCCTGCCTTAGCCTCCCAAGTGCTAGGATTACATGAGTGCATGGCTATGTCTGACCTCAGTGCTTTGGGAGGGGCTTCCAGATGGTGGTCAGGACACTTGGGGGGCGATGTCCCTGGGAAGATTCAGGGATTGTCAGGGACTCATTTGTTTTTGTGAGCCTGGCCCTGCAGCCCCTTTGGTTTTCATTCTGATCATGATGGTCCCCTCTTCCCCTGCCACTGCTGGGATGGCACATGCCACACAGTGATGCAGACTGAGCTACCCCATCTTGGTTGGACTTTTTAGCCTCCAAAACCATGAGGCAAACCTCTCTTCTGCTGAAGAAGAAACTTATGAGTGCTTGCTTAGTGTGTACAAGAGCCTAATGCTTAGAATTGCAAAACCAAAATCTCTTCATAAAGTACTCAGCTTCAGGTTTTGTTACAGCAACAGAAAACAGATCAAAACTCAGGAGTGACTGGCAGCCATCATTTGCTTTTGGACACTGTGTGGTGTACATAATGATGACCTGAAGCCATTACCCAGGGGCCGCTTGTCTTTGTATTTTTTTTTTTTTTTAGGGATTGAACTCATGACCTCACACTTGCCAGGCAGGCACTTATGCCACTAATCTAAATCCTTGGCAGGGCCACTTGTCTTGCAGCACCAGGTGACTGATTGAGCTCCTCTCACTGTGGGGCCATTTCTGAGTCGGAATGTAATGCTTGCAGCCCCTGGGTTTTTTTTCCCCAACCCCACACTGAAGAGAAAGAGTGGTATCCTTAGATAAATCTACACAAAACCAGACAGCTGTCAGCCAATGTAGTTTTTTCTCTTTTAATTAACACTTTGCAAAGTATAAAATATACTGTCTTTTGGGGGGAACATTAGGTACTTTTTTTCTCTCCATTGTATAGTACATGAATCTCGAGCATTCTGTATTTGACAAAATAAGCATGACCCCATCGGGTGGGGTAGGCCTGCTGCTTGTCACCTGCATCCAGGTGGGAACCAGCGAGGGCCGTTGCTGCTGCTGCTGCTGGTGACCTGGGTGTGCCACGCTAGGTGCGGGCAGGTGGAGGGGCCTCAGGCAGGAGCGCCCCACACCCCTCCCACTCCCCCATCTCAGGATAACGGAAATGATTTTGGCATAGAGCAAGAGGGTTTAGGGGTTACTACTTGTCCTCAGAGCTTTCCCGTTTTGGAGTCAACCCTGCCTCAACTATTCCTGGGCCATTTTCTCAATAGGTAAACTGAAGCAGTGGAAAGAAAATTATACTTGGCCTGTCTTGGGACCTGAATTTGGCCTGCTTTTTGTGCCCCTGCACTGGGGTCTGTAATTTCTAGGAAGTGCCCTTCAGCGCAGGTCCCGGCCCACAACCTGTCTCATGAACACTAGGAGACCTGAGGTATCCACACAGCGGAGGGCCTGGCCAAGTCAGGCTGGCTGCTTGGATGGCTGGGCTGGGCTAGGGACACCTCTGCCCCTCCACAGGGCAGGCGCAACACGCCAGTTTCACACTCTGCCTTTAAGCCAGCCAAGTGTCCCCATGCGGTCACCTCTGTCCAAATACTGTATGAGGCAGCTTGTTCCGAGCCGAGCCCAGCACATGCACACTCATGCTCACACACACGCACGCTCACACGCACGCATAAGAACCACATTCGGCACAGCTCTGCCACTGTCGCCTCCCCAGGAGAGCAGCCTCCTCCCTTGGTCTGGAGAGAGGGACAGTGATGCTTGGGCCTGTGGTTTTGCTGCTTCTAACTTGAAAGAAAAATACCTCAGAGGGGCTTCAAGATGCAGGAACAGGCTATCTAGCTACACACTGCTCCCTCCTTCCCAGCCATCTGACCCTCTATGGGTGACCCCACCAGCCACTGCATGTGGCTGCCTCCCTCCAGGCCTGACTCTGCCTGTTCACAGCGCCTCTGGAAACCCAAGAAGAGGCTAAGCCTCTCCCCTGTTTATGCCCACTCAGCAGCCATGTGGTCCCCTGCTCCCCGTGGGCAGAGGTGGGGGTCCCCTTCCTCTCCCCCTGCTTTGCTCAGAAAGGGACATCAAATTCCCATCACAACAGGGTTGCAGTACTCCACGGTCACCTGGGAGCATCCTGAGTCCTCTCTCCTAGTTAAGGACAGGAATAGCCCACATCCAGCTTAGAGACTCAAAAGGTGGTTAGAGAACCCAAAAGTTCTGTCAAGGAAATATAGTGGCTCAGGACCCCTCTGAAAATCACCCATCAGCTGGTCTTAGACTGAGGCCCGTCTCTTCCCATCTGCCACAATCCCCTCCTCACCTCACTTCCCTGACACCCTCAGTCCCTCAGGACACAGGACTCTCCTGCTGGGCACTGGGGCCGCCTGGTTATGTCCCTCAGCTCTCCCACCAGGGACCTGCTGCCTGGGCTGTTGGTGGTGGTGGGGTGGTGGTTGGGCGTCCAGGATCCCCCAAATCTTGGGGAGGGGATGTTACAGAAGTCAGGGTTGGGGCTTCTGTCCCTGGAACTGGCAGTCACTGCTCCCTCCCCAGATGCTGGGCTCCTCATCATGGGACCTACACAGGGTGGGGTGGGGAGCGACATCAGGGTAGTGTCCACACTGTGGGCATTTTCCTCCCTGGAAAGGCTGAGATGTACATTCTCAGGCCTGGGGGCGGATCTGGCCTGCTCACCCACGGCATGGTTGTATACCTAGCCAGGGCAAGGGGAATGGCGGCGTCCTCCTTGCCCACCCCATGCACACCTCTGCTGCTGACCTGCAAGGGGCCCTGGCATTCTGTAGCCCTGCATAGTCAGGGGACGGCATGGGCCTCTAAGGAGGTCTGCAGAAAGGTCAGGGCATACGCGCCTTTGCCAGGGCTTTGGGGACACCTTGGCTACAGTACACAAAGAGCGCAGCTTCTTCGTACAAGTCACCGGCTTGGGGAACTCTTAGGGGGCTCCCTGCAGCCAAGCAGAGGGATGCTAGAGGCAGCTCCCCCCCAGAGCAGTGGGCCTTCACCGCAGCTTCTCCCCAGATGCAAGGTCATCTGTGCTGTTCTGCAGACGGCGCCAATCCCCAACAGCAGCCCCAGCCAAAGAACCCGGGATTTCTAATAAGCTTGGGAATAAAAAGAAAGAAATCAGGTAAGGAGCCTCCAGGAAAGAAGCCATCTGAGGGGAGAAGGCTGGAGTGTGGCCCTACGGCAGGCCAGGTGCGAGGGGCACATTCTGTTAAAAACAAGTCCCGATCGCTCTTCTATGTCAATGTTCCCCTCCAATAAAACACAGGTGTTATAGGGGCCACGGCTGCAGAAGTGGAGGTGGGGAGCCAGAGCAGGTCAGGGCTGGCCCTCCACATGGCCATGTGGTAGGCTCTGTGGGCTGCTGATTTTCCCGCTCTCCAGGGAGGCCTGCGGGGCCCACCAATGACACATCATCATATTGCCGTAGACTCAATAGGTGGGGGCTCAAAACCTCGTCAGTGGGCGGGGCCTCGCATCCACGCACTCACAGCACGCACACAGAAGGGGGAGGTGTGTGCCCGCACCCTGCGCACAGAATATATTAACATATATATTGCT
The DNA here is from genome assembly GCF_034190915.1 of Cavia porcellus. NCBI lineage: Eukaryota > Metazoa > Chordata > Mammalia > Rodentia > Caviidae > Cavia > Cavia porcellus. The sequence continues at coordinate 61,921,750 of NW_026947506.1, read as the reverse complement.
CAAGTATATATGCTATTTACAGTATATATAGATCTATATCAACATAAAACACAGGTATTTATAGGTGCGTATAACAGGCAGTCCTAGAAGTCTAGGGGCTACACAATTCAAGAAGCAGACAGAAAGGGGTGCCGAGGGGGGCGCCCCGGAAAATAAAGGCCTTCTACAGACAGGGAATGAGGGGCATCAGATACAGCCCTGCCCATTCAGCCACCTCCCTTTTGGGACCAGCAAACAACTGATTAGATTTGGTTGCTTCTAGGGTTTTGTGCAAAATGAATTAATTTAAAAACCAAGCAGAAAGTGGGTTTCTACTTAGTATGCTGGGCTCCTCAAGGGTCACACGCAGTGCCTGGCCTAGGGGTACCCCCGGCTGGAGAAGCAAGTGGCCCCTTCTTCCGCCCCTGCTGGGTCAGCATGGGGCCAGGGCCCCAGCCTGGGAGATACCTCTCAGACCTCTGTCCCAGATGCCCCTCAGGAGACAGCTTCTTCACTCTCACCAACCCCAGGAACCACATGGCCCCCAGCAACTTAGCCCTAGACCCCTGGGGAGAACTTGGAACCCATCTCTGGAGAAAAGAAATGACAGCCAATAGCAGCCCGGGCACAACTGCAAATATGTTAAACAAAAACTAAAACGAAGCATGATTTTCTCTATTAAGGCTCAGTTAAGCTGCCTCCTGGGTCAAGTACTGTGAACACCCGGCTCCAGAGGTCAGGGCAGGCCAGCAGGCGGGGTGGTGGGGGCAGAGGCCACTTGCATCCCCCAAATGTGGGGTGTGGATGGGGAGGCTGGTGGGGAGCCCTGTGCTGGTCTAGTCGACTGTCTGGGAGGTGGGGGTGACCTAAGAGACCCCGAGTGCAGAATGCTGGGGAGGGCCCCGATAGGGAGAAACCAAGACTCTGCCTGCTCAAGGAGGGTCCAGGAAAGTAGAGGATGAAGCTGGTGCTCTGGGCTGGTGAGTCCCCAGGGGAGCGCTTAGGGGATGTCTGCACAGGGCCCCTCTTGGCAGTTGTGCTGGGGGTGGGGTGCAAGTTTTGGGGTTGGCAGGTGGGGTCTGGATGGCCCGAAGCCTCCATTCCAGGGGAACCAGCCTTGAGCCCTGGGAACAGGGCGAAGGGACCACTATGGTCAGCCCCTCACCTTTTGGGGCTCCCAGGACTCCCCATGCCCAGCCCCCTTCTGCCAGTCCCTCAAAAACAGCCCCAGGAGGAGATGGGGCTGCTCCTCTGCCCCCTGGGCCTCAGATGCCACTTTCTGGGGTGGGCTGGAGAAGGCAGTCCCTTTCTGAAGGGCGGTGTCCCTGGGTCGTGCTCATCTCTGGAGAAACTCTGTGAGAACACGCTGGGGTAGCATTGGACAGCGACTCCCTTCAGTGCTTCCCCGCCTGGCTGACCTTCAGGGTGTTAATCACCCCACCAATGTTCTCCTCTGGAACCTGTGGGCCCGAAGCAGAGCCGTGAGCTGAAACTGCTGTCCGACCCGGCCCTGTCTGGCCCTGCACGTCCCCAGCACTCACCAGCGCGTGGTCGAACTTGAACGTGCTGATGTAGTAGGCAGGGATGTCAGCCGCGGCCAGGGGCTCCGAGATCTGGGCCACGATGCCACACTCGTCTGGGGAAACCAGGCAGAATGCAGCCCCGTGAGGCTGGGTCCCCTCTCTTTGTACCCGGTCCTCCAGGAGACGCCTAGGGGATCCCTGACCCACTGCCCAGCAATGCCTTCCACCCTCAGGGCTCCTTTCGCCTGCTGGGACTACTTTGCCCTTCACCAGTTCCTGCCCACACCTTCCCTGCCGTCCTGAGTTCACAGTGGGCAGAGCAGAGGCTGAATGGGCGGCCAGGAGGAGGGCTGTGGCTTTGTCTGTCTCACTTGGACCCTTTCTTTTTTTTTTATCGGTACCGGGGACCGCCTGCTTGCAAGGCAGGTGCTTATGCCCTGAGCTAAATCCCCAGCCCCAATTCAAGCCCTTTATACTGAACGATCTCCCCACTCGTGTTTTTTTTTTTTTTTGTACTGGGGATCAAACTCACAATTGGGCGCTTGCCTCAGCCTTCCAATGTGCTGAGATTACAAGTGTGGGAGATCACATCACCATATCTGGCCTTAATTTTTGAATTAAGGGAAAATAAAAGCCCTCTGATCACATCTGTTGCTTGCCCGTACCATTCCCTGGATGCCTACACACATCTGACACACTGATCCAGGGATCCCTTGGACTGGGGACTTCAGCCTTATAGTCTCCCGGTTTATTCGACCCAGCAGGGGCTCACCGAATCCCAGGGGCTGCCCTCCAATCCGCACCATCTTCCACAGCTCTCCAGATGCACTGGTGAACAGCAGGTTACTGGGGAACCTGTGGTGAGAGGAAGCTGGGGCTGATGTTCAGAGCGCTTCCTGCCTGCCTGTCCTCCCCTGGTGCCCTGTCTGTGCCCTTCTCGACTGGGCAGGGGAGGACAGGGGAACCATGCTAGGTCAGAGCTTTGGAACAAAGGACACCAGGGTGATGGGGCACTGCCCTGCTCATCGAGGGACAAAGTGGGAGGCCTGGCCTGGCCAGCTCACCTCTGCTGGGTCTGCACGTCCATCACCAGAGAGATGTAGCCCTCGATGAGGGAGAAGGAGAAGAAGCGGATATGGCCACAGTCCTCACCAGCTGCCGTGGGGTCCTTCACCCTGGGAGTGGGGAGCTGGTGAGGAGGGTCCCCACCATACCCCCTAGAAAGCTGGGCTAAGCCTGCCCTGTTCTAGGCATCTGCAGGGCCAGGTACCACACTTCCCAGTGCCCCTGTGTGTCCCCAGCCCAGGCTTCCAGCACAGGCTGTGATCACTGCCAGCTCAACAGACCTGCCACACCCGACTTGGGTGCTGCCCTAAGCTTGGTGAAATCTGTTTTGAGGACAGATGCAAGATTTGTATCCCCCAAGGGAACTGAGTTTTCCACCGCTCAGTGGACTGGGACTACGCAGAACTCAGGGAAGAGGGGTTCAAGCCCATTGTCCCTATGGCACCGAATCCAGCACATCCCAGGGAGGTGTCTCCCCCTCAGACGGGGGCTTTTACAGGTCCTGAGCCTCCCCTCAGCTGAGCCCTTGGTGCCAACTGCATTGTCCTATGCCCACTCGGGGGGCCCTACCTGCTGGAATAGAACATGACATCCATGAGCAGCGTAGCCACGGCAGGCAGTGTGTCAGGGTCCAGGCTGGTGACGCAGAACCTGTTGCTGGGGCTGGACAGCGGGTGGATGACTGGCCTCTGGACTGTGAGGGCACAAAGACATGGTGCTAGGGCCAATGTGGAGTGCAATGGTGATGCCAGGCGGCCCAAGAATGGGGCTGGGCAGGGCCACTTGCAGGCCTGGGAAGACCCGCCCATTGCCTCTCTAGCCTCCACTGCCACCAAAAGCTGCCCCTGGGCCTTTATACATCCTTCCTAGCTGTCACCACCCAGGCTAGTTCCTGCTGTGCTCCCACTTCCACCCCAGTCTCTGTCCCTGGGAACCACCCTGACACCTTCGGCCATCACTGGCTGCATCCTCATCTACTGTCTTCCCAGCACGTGAAGGCGCCACGTGAAGCCTGGTGTTGGCAAATGCTCGGTAGGTGGACAGAGCTTTGGTGTGGCAGGGAGCCCTGTGCAGACCCACCCCGACTCACCCATCTTGGGCCTTACAAAGCCGTTGGTGATACCCAGATTCTCAGCTGCCACCGTCTCGCCATTGACGACCCGCAGGATGGTGAACTCTGATGACAAGGTGTGGGTGACGAAAGGAAGGTCTCGCTCGCGTACCTGGTGGGGAGGGTAGTATGGAAGCAGTGAGTGACGTGGTTGGGCAGGGTGTGTGTGGTTAGGAGGTGTGTGTACGTGTGCGTGCACACAGGCACCTGGGCACTCACCAGGATGAAGTCTGTCTGGTAGGTGGACAGCATGAACACTGAGATGTTCTGGTCGGCCAGTGGGGCAATGACTGACTTAGCAATCTTGGTCACACCGATGGGCTGGGAGCTGGAGAAGCTGCCACCACCGGATACCACGTTGAGGGCCACCCAGGTGGCATCTGCTACACTCATGTGTTCTGAGCAGGGCAGCTCTGTAAAGGTGACACAGAGGTGGGCCTGTGACTTCGGGGGACCTGGGTGGGTGCAGGCCGCAGAGGCATGACTGAGTCCCTCTGGGAGTCAGCTTTCGCCTTTATCATCAGAATGAGACCTCCCTCAGACACAGCCCAGAGAGCCCAGGCAGGGAAGGACCTTGGCTAGGTGGGAACCACATAGGTCTGGCTTATCTGTCAAGCCTGTTTCCCCAGCTATAGAATGGAACCAGCATTGCCTTTATGATTATGCAGTTATTAGAGGTATAACAGATGTCACCATCACCACTGAGGCCCTACCTGTCACGGGCCCTGTGGCTTTCAAACTCAGTTCCCCAGGACCTCTCAGGGCTGGCTGAGGGCAGCTAGGGAGGGAGGTTGGGGCCGTTTCCTCCTGTGCTGCCTATAGGGCTTTGCTAGAAGAACATGTGGCTAGGAGGGGGGAGGGCTTGATGGTGCTGCACTGTGACAGGCAGTGACCATCACCCAACTGTACCCTGATAGCCTGGGCTCTTTGGTTACTGAGTGTGTAGGGTGGCTCAGAGAAGCTGCTATCACCATTTCCTGGGCAAGCTTATGAAGCCCCAGAATCCACAGCGCTTCCCAGTACTGTGTGAGCGCACACTGAGACGCAGGTACTAGGGCGTATCTGTCATGATGGACACACGCCAGAACCCCAGCATGGCAGTGGGGTTCCTCATGCACTGCAGGGCGCCTGCTCAGACCTACACTGTACCAGACCCAGGGCAGGCAGGGGACCAGACACTTGGAGGCAGATCTGACCCTGTGCTGCCCACAGAGCCTGCAAAGGACACAGGCTTGCTGGATCCAGATGCCCCAAAGGCTCAGTGATTTGCTCAGGATAACTTACGAAGTAACAGAGCTGTAGCTCCACTTGGGCTTGGCTCAGAAACCCTGGCTCTCCCCTGGCCATTGTGTGGGAAGGAGCACTCCCAAAGGAGACAGAGGCTTCTGAGGCTGGGGGAGAAAGTGAAATCGAGACAGGACTATCCGGGTCCTTCCTGCCTAGCCCTGGTCGCCACGGTGATCACAGCCTCTCAAGCTCCTGCTAGCTGAGAGGGCCTAGTGGCCAAACTGAGAGGCAGGGGCCTTCCACCAGGGATTCAGGATCCAGGTCCCTAGGGCCAGTCCCAGCACAAAGAACGGGCTCCCCAGAACCTAGCTGCCTGTCATGCTTCTGGAACTCTCCCAGGCCTGTGCTTGGCTGTGAGGGGAGCTTGGGTGTGTGTATGAGACCTCCCACCTCCAGGTTGTGCCAGTACACAGACCTGGAAGCCACTGGGGTGCTCAGTATTGCTAAGTGGTCACCCTCTGTCCCTGGTGTCAGGCTCAACTTTTGTTGGGAGTCAGTACAGCCCCCTCCAGTACACTGAGCGATGAAAGTAAGATGCCCCTGTCCCTTTTTTGCAGTACTGGGGACTCAACACAGTGCCACTGCTCTAGTATTCTGCTATATCCTCAGCCCTTTTCCCTTTTAAATTTTAAGGTAGGTTCTCAAAAAGCTGCCCAGGCTGGCCTCCAACCTGTGAACCTTCTGCCTCAGCCTCCAGAGTAGCTGGGATTATAGCTCTGCACCACCAAACAGAGACAAAACATCCTGTTTCAATAAAACAGAAGCTGTAGAGCCTCTGTGGAAACCAGTGAGGCTGTCTAAGATACTGCACAACCCATCAGGGCTTTCTTGGCTTTGGGATTTGACTTTCTCTGCTCCAAGCTCCTCAGAACAATCTCCTTGGCTTCCCATCTACCTCAAAGCACAAGCCAGAGTCCTTGCAGTATTCCCACCAAAGCTGATCAGAAAGCTGTCGGGGATGAGACACATGGCATGTCCTGTCCCGTTTAGCCAGGCAGCCAGTGCCCCCACAGCCACAGGTACTGGAGTCTGGCTTTAATCATATTCCTTTAAATTCCAATAGTTTCCAGCGTGTGGACCAGACTGAGCAGCTCGGGAACCAGTACAGTCCCATACCGCTGCACTGCCCAAGGTGGGCTCCTCTGTCCTGATTTCCAGGAACCCAGCGCCTACTGGGCAGGTGAAGAGGCCCCATCCCCGCTGCACTCACAGATCCTTTTCCTCCCAACCCCACTCTGCTCATGATCAGTCAGCCTCTGGTCACACTGCTGGGCCGGGGGCAGGTGGGCTTGCACACCATCCCCTCAACCTCGAATGCCAGAATCGGGAGAGGGGCAGGGCAGCAGTGTCCTGGGCTGGGCCACCTCAGGGTCTTCCTTACATCAGTGAGGCCAGGCCTTCACCGTTCATCTGTGTAGACTCCAGCTGGCTCTCAGAAGCCGCGTCTTCTGTCCCTGTTTCTGAAGCAGGACACTCAGGTTCAATGTCTGGAGGTAGCAGACTTCCAGAAGTGCAGTCTGTCACTGTGCGGGGCTGGGCTGCAGGACTGCCCAATGGGCGCGGCCGCCGATGGTACAGGATCCTCTGTCACTGCCCACTGTCTGAGACTCCTATAAAGTTGTTCGAACCCAGGGCTGTTCCTGGCCAGTGTCTCGCCCTGGCTGCAGTCCTGTGCTGTGTGGCTGCATCCTTGGGTGGCCCCTGTATTTCTCCAGCTTTGTCTACCTTGTTGCACTTGGGTCCTTGGGTCCAGTCAACTGAGTGGCCTTGGGTGAAGTCACTGGCCCTGAAATATGTGTGTTTTTTTTTTTTTGAGACAGAGTCTCACAAGATCAGGCTCACCTTGAACTTGCTTATGTGGCCCAGTCTGGTCTTGAACTCAGGGTGATTCTCCTGCCTCAGGCTCCCAAGTGCTGGGATGACAGGTGTGCACCACCACACCTGGCCTTCAAACAGTTTTGAAGTGCAGGGTGATAAGTTCAGGCCTGACTCTAGAGGATGCTTTGCGGAGTCCCTGAGATGATCCCGTTATGTGCCTGTCTGCCCAAAGCTATTACCATGAAGTTGGCTTCTTGGGTGCCTTGAGCAGGACAGTAGCAACGGGGAGAAAACTAGTTTCCTTAGGCTTGGTGATGCATGCCTATAATTCCAGCATTCTGGGAGGCTGAGGCAGGTCTGCAATTCAAGGCTTGTTTAGGCAATTTAGGCCCCTTGTCAAAAATTTAAAATGAGCTAGGAATGTAGCTCAGATAGAAGTTCTGGGTTTAATTCCCAGAAGCACAAAAACCAAAAACAAACCCCAAAACACACATAAAACAAAAACATGTTTTCTAGCTGTGAAGCATCTGTGAAATGTCAGTGTAACATTTATGCCGAGATTGGGAGGTGTGGTTAAGTAGGACTGGGCAAGTAGGACTGGGGTGAGCAGTCCTGGCACGTTAGTTTCTGGTGGCTCCCCAAATGTGTCCTTGGCTGTACATGCTTCCAGTGGGACCATTGTCCTGGGAATATGGGGACCTGGCTTCAGGCCTGGGCTCAGGGTACTCCACATTCTACAGGTTGGGAGCTAGCTGAGAATCAGGAGCACCAGAAGCTGGTTTTGGAAGACCACCTGGTTTGCGACAAAGAGCAGAAGTTAAGAGATGATCCCCATCCCTACACTACACGGGGCTTCAGTATGTAAGCTGAGATCTCTCAGGGACCAGGGCATCGGCAGCGTCCTGGGGAACTGGCACTGAGTCACCCGAGTCACAAGAAATGTGGAGCCTGAGCTGGGATTTGAATCTGGGGTTCAAGACGGTGCTACCCCTCTGAGCAACACCTAGCCCCAAGAGGTACTTAATGTTTCGTTTTGTTTTGTGCTGTTTTTTGAGCCAGGGTTTCACTATATTCCCCAGGTGGTCTCCAACTTGCAGGCTTCGGTGATCCTTCTGCCTCAGCCTGCCGAGCAGCTGGGACTACTGCGCCTGACAGAAGTCAACCTGACATCTTCCTCCGCCTCTCAGCCAGTTCCTGCCGCTGACCATGCCTGCCTTAAGAGATGCAGGCATCACTGTGACCTGTCCTGGTTACAGACAAGGGGCTGGGCTGACTTTGAGCCTTGAGCCTGTGTCCCTGCTGTAGGCTTGGCCAGCACAGGGTCCTAGCCCTGAGATGAACGATGCCCGCAGACCCCAGCTGCCTCAGTACCCCCATGCAGCCCCTGCACGTCTACCCTGTCTCTGCAGGGCACCCACATTCTCTGCAGCACCCAGTCTCCCCTTTGGCATCTGGTTCCCAGCGTCTCCTGCTTCAGAGCCTGGCCACCCCTAGGCGAAGACCGGCAGAGGTTCGCTGCGTCTTCACACTGTGCCCCCCAGGCCTCCTGTGAAGTCCCCACGGAGCCTTGCTCGGCTCAGGCAATGATGTGGAGATGGATGATTATTCTTGTTGCACAGGCCTGGTGAAGGCACAGCCGCAGCCCACAGGTCGGTCATGACTCCAGGAGGCCGCTGCGCACTGTCTCTTCCCTCCAGCCCCAGCCCCAGGACACCGTGCAAATGAGCATCCCCATTCTGCACTCTGCAGTGCTCTCCCTGCCTGTCCTGCACAATCCTCTTGCCGCAACCTGGCTTCTAGTTTCTTTTTTGAGGCTAGGCCTGGCCCCTGCTTCTCCTGCCGCCCTTGCACAAGGACTACCGCCCCTGACTAGGTACCTTCCTGCCCTGGCCTCCACAGGCCTTCAAGGACAGCAAGGTCACCTCCTCCATGAAGCCCTCCCTGACCGAGTGACCACCAGAAGCTGCTTCTTTCCAGGCCCTGCTGGGGGAGGCTCCCCTGTGCTTCTAGCACCAGGGTCAGCACAGTTCAGGTGGATGTGGACTGGGAATCTTTCCAGCTCCCTCCCCTCCAAAGATGCCTTCCAGGTCTGCTCAGCCCCCACAGAAGGGCCCCTACTTCCAGCCAGCTCATCCACAGCACTGAGGGTGGGCGGTGGAGGTACACACAGTGCCTTCTGTGAGAAATTTCCCTTCCCCAGGTTAGGGCGCCCTTCTCTTTCCCAAGGTCTTACTTCCAGCACGCAGCCTCCAGGGAAGTCCTCCCAGACTGCCAGGCCTGCAGGGTGGCCTCTCTTGACGCTGTTCATGTTTAAACAATTCTTTTGCAGTACTGGGGGACTGAACCCAAGGCCTTTTGCACTAGGCTTAAAAAAAAAAAAAAAAAAAAAAAAACAGCCCCTTTGAAATGTGTTTTAAGGAAGGATCTTGCTGAGATGCTGCCTTAGCCTCTGAGTGTTGCAAAGACAGGAGTACGCAACCAAGCCTGACCACAGGTGCCCTTCGACCTCTGACCTTTACTACTTGGATGGGCTTCCTGCCTCGGCCCCCAGGATTGCGGGATCCCCAACTTCCTGGAGTCCCCAGCCAAGGTCCCTCCCACCATCTCCTGCATGGGTGTCCTTTGTGGCACCCCATTGCCTCCTCCTGCCACCGCAGGGCCACACAAGTAACTGTGACTCACACCCGGCTCCTACTGCAGAAAGCCAGGGCGGGGGGCACCGAGCAGTGGGCAGTGATTGTACCCGGGGCTTGGAGTGAGCAGCCCTGCCTCGAGATCCACGTCCCTGAGGACGGGCTGCCTGGGACCTGACAAACGGTCAGTCTTTCCATTCTGAGGGAGGAGGTGCCCACAAAGTTCCTCTGCTCTGTAGGTGCCCAGATCGCAACAGCTCTGGGCACAGGTCCAGGACACCAGCAAGAAAATGGGAATGTGTATGGCCATCCAAGGGTATAACCTTTTTGTGGGGGAAGTGATTAGGAATTGAACTCAAGACTTTCATACTGAGCTGTAGCTCTAGCCTTGAAAAAAAAAATTTTTTTTTTTTCACTTTGAGGCAGGGTGTTGCTAAGTCACAAAGTTATGCAGGTCAGGCTTGCATTTTTATTTATTTAGGTATCGGAATTGAACTCATGACCTCATGCTTGCCAGGCAGGTGCTGTGCTGCTCAGCTATACCCCCAGAAGGGCTCCCATTTCAGCTTCCCAGCCTGCCAGGGTATAGGTGTGTGCTGGGTGAAACACCATTATGCGACTAGTGCTTTGCAATAAAGGCTAAAGTCTCTGTCTGTACCCTTGTGCTCAGAAAATTGCTGGCTTGGATGCAGGGTAGGGTTTGAGGCACACACCGTGTCCCTGTGCTATGGAGCAGGAAGCCCCCTTCGGCTCTGGCCATGTGCCACCTCTCTGTGTGGAGGGACACAGTGCTTCTCCAGATGTCAGGGTCCAGGCCCAGCACCTCACACTAACTTTGTGCCCCAGAGCACACATGCGTGAACAGTAGTCATCAGGCAGGTCAGCGGGGGCCACCTTGGTCCCTTCCTCTGACCTTCGATCTCTCATCACCAGCATGGGGGGTCCCTGACTCGGCCCGGTGACACGAAGCCCACACCATGCTACCAAATGCTGTTTCTCAGCTCGACTTAGGAACCAAGCAAGGCAGCTGTAACCTGTGTGAGCGGTTTTGTAGGTTTATCCCTGGAGGAAAACAAGACGTGGGAACACTGCCCAGGACTTGGGACAGGCAGGCCTGCTGCCTGAGTGGTGGGAGGCGGGCTGGCTCTTCCCCTGCGAAGCTAACAGTGTGAGGCCCCGGCGGTCGGGTCACAAGGACCTGCACTCAAAAGAGTGGGAAGAGAAAGCGCCAAAAGGCTGCTACTACTCAGTGGTCACCTCCTCCAGGACAGGCCTGTGGCTTTTCTAAATGTCACACTGGCTGCATTGTCTGCCCGCACCCCTTATGTTGGGGACTAAACCCAGGGCCTTCCATCCCAGGCCTGGTTTTTATTTTTTTGTCTTTTTGAGACAGGGTTTTACTATGCAGTTCAACCCGACTTTGAACTCACTTTGTAGCCCAGGCTGGACTCGAACTCACAGCAATCTTCTTGCCTCAGCTTCCTGAGTACTGGGATTACAGGGGTCTGCCACCACATCTGGCCCCCACACTGCTTTTTAACATTTCATTTATGTAACTTTTTATTCGGAGACAGGGTCTCACTAAGATGCTAACCCAGGCTCAGTTTAAACTTGAAGTTCTCTTGCCTCAGCCTCTTAGAACGCTGGGATCACAAGTGTGCACCACCATGCCCATTTTCTCTGCATGTTTTGAAGGATGCCACTTATTTTGCAGGAGTCCAAGACTGCTGTCTTGTGGGAAGCAAACATAACCGTCTTCCTTTTCACCAAGCCTATGCAGATGACAAGATGGCTGTGTATTTGTGACCATCCGGCCTGTGGCCTGAGAGCACTCTGCCAATGACAGCTGTTGCTTCAGAACAGGACACATGACATAAACCTCAAAGGGCCTGGGGATGGTGGAACAGCCTGGGGGCGACCACTAGCGGGAGCTCCACTGTGGGGAGTGAGAATATTCTGGAATCTGGGGTGGGGGAGGGGGGGTCTGGGCACTCACCCAGGAAGCCCTCCTCGTCCACGATGATGGTGTAGTCCTCCGGCGTCTCTGTCAGACTAAAGAACTTGCACCTGAGTGGACAGACACACACAGGATGTCTGGTTATTCCTGGCATGTACCCTGCGGCAGCCACCCCACCCATGACCGGCCAGGGTGTGCCTCAGTTTACCCAGAGCCCTGAGGGGGTCCCTGCGTGACTTGGGGAAGCTGCCTGTCTCACCTTCTGTGATGGAGTGTTTGTGGGGCGGAGGCTAGGAAGGATGTTTGCTGTGTATGTGGCTTCTGATCCTTGGGGATCCCCAAGCCAGGCCCCAAGGCCTTGTGTGCCGGCCCGTGAGAATTCTGACCTCGAGGAAGGCTCAGCAGGGGTGTGACCAGTGGGATTCCCACACTGTCCCAGTCCCTCAGTTCCTGGTCACCATGGTTGGATTCTGTTCCTCCACAGCGTGACCGTGGCTGCCTGGGACATTTCCAGGCAGCAGCTCATCTCTCCCAGAACTTCCCCAGGGTGCGGCAGGTGCCTAGAGCAGGTGACGCCAGGCCTGAGGGGGGTGCAGGGGCTGAGCGAGGATGGTGGTGTCCAGTCCCTGTTTCCTCTGCAGCCAGCACTGCCCAGAGCAGGCAAAAGGCAGGTGTGCGCATGCCTGGGGTGGGGCTGGGTGGTGACAGCGAGGCCCGGAAACCTACTGGAATAACCCAGGGCCGCAGGAGATCAAAGCAGAAATGGAATTTGAAGGCCACATGGGTGCTCCCTCCTCACCAGCTGCCTGGGAGCCTACAGATGAAGACCTTTGTGACGGTGGCTCCTCCTGTGTGCCCGACCCCAGGGAGCCCAGCATCTGCTGCACATAGCCCCCAGACTGGGTCACCCCGAAGTGTGGTACAGGAATCCCCGCAGGGATAAGGAAGAAGTCACCCCGATCTCACAGGTATCCATCTGGTCAAACCAGAGAAGCCACACCTGCATGGTGACCTGCAGTGACTGTACCAGCAGCACAGAGAAGCTGCAGGGCCACGTTCCTGGTTACCCCAGGGGCTCCAGCAGGCTGGTACACACGGGGGTCCGGGTCTGCCCTGCCTCTTATTTTGTTTTGAGTACAGGGGTTGAACCCAGGGCCACTGCACTGAGTTCATCCCTTTTTATAGACAAGGTCCAGCTAACTTTCTAAGTTCCCCAGGCAGGACTCCAACTTGTGATTTTCCTGCCTCGGCCTCGCAGGGAGCCGTGATGTCAGACAGGTCTGGGCCACCAAGCCAGGCTGGTTCTGCTCCTTGGCTGTAGGTGTGGTGGTCTGGCTGCCGGTGTGTCACAAACCTGGCCTGAGGGGAGCCCAGGTGCAGGGGTGGGAAGAGGCAGCCTTGTGTCTCTCTGACCTTCTTCTAGACCACCAGCATAGTTGCTGCCATTTCCTGCCATTTCAGAACGATTTTCAAATTACATCTGTTCCTGACAGTCCCATAGTCCATCTGCAAAATGCCTGCAAACCATCAGTGTAGCGAGTGGCAATCGTCGGTGTAATCTGGCTGTTTCTCAGAGTCCCTGTGTACCTGCAGTTCCCGACTGCCATAAGCTGGTGGGCACTGAGAAGGACACTCCAGAAATAGCCACAGGAATTCTTCCCGAGGACACGGGCATAAATAAGCGGCCAGAGCGTTTGTCCCCTGGGCCAGCATGGCCCTGCCAGCTGTCGATGTCTGTCATTCGGCAAGGTGCACAGGCAGGCCTCCAGCAGGGGCACTGACTGCTCTTGCTGGAGTCACCGAACTCAGAGGCAGCGCAGGTCCTTCAAGGCCTAGTTCTAGAACCTCCTCAGGGGCAAATCCTTCCCTAATCCAACAGCACCAGCCACCTCCTCTGCCACCACAGACATGGTCCATCCTTGATGACCCATGGATTCCTGCAGGAAGAGGGTCTCGAGACCTCAGTGCATGGCATACTGGTGATACTTTACAACTCTAGGCGGAATTTCTTCATGTAGTCTCTGTGAAACATGCCTTTAGAATTGAGCAGTGCCCAACCTGTATAACTGCGCATGACAGGCCTGCGTGCTTTCCAGTTTATTATCAAGAAGACTTTGGCAGTCTGTATCCTTCAGTAGACACTGTGCTCTCAGGTGGGGGCACTCGGCCTTGGTACACACACGCAGTACCTGACGCTGTCTGGACTAGGCTCAAGCACTACTCATCCCAGGTAGGTGGTTACAGTAACAGGAAACTGCTGACCAACACTGCTGGTGTGTGTGCACACTGTGCAGTGCTTGGGATGGAGCCCAGCAGCCCAGCAGCCCAGCAGCCCAGCCTGGCTCCCCAGGTGGCCAGAGATGGGGTGGGCGAAAGGACCCCAGCTGCCCAGGGCAGAGACACCCCAACCTGTGATCCCTGTCTGCCCCAGGGCCAAAACTACAGCCTGAGCCCACGCCTGGTGAGACTTGGGGATTCACAGGTGTGCAGGGGGCCCACAGGCCAGCCAAGCAGACTGGCGCGGCGGGTTTGGACCTGTGCCTGGCCAGTGGAGCCAGGGCTCCTTCCTGGGAGCCTGGACACTTCACTAGGCCCTCTGTGAGCTAGCAGGGTACAGCAGGACTTCACATACAATGCTGCTGCACCTGAGCCAAGGCCGGAATCCCGAAGGGTCGGGACACATGCACTGGCCAGAAGATGGCCCAGCATGGCTCACAGTGGAGGCTTTGGCTGCACTCAGCCTGCAATCCCAGCACTGGAGAGGCTGAGGGAGGATGATCTCCCTGAGTTCAAGGGCAGCCTGAGCTATAAAACAAGCCCCTCTCTCAAAACAACAACAATCACAATGACAATGACAATTTCTAAAAGGAGCTAAAGCCTTCCCTTGGCCCATGTCATGTTCCCCAAACACAGGGTGCTTTGGTGCCGACCATGGACCTCCTGCCAACAGGTTGGTCCTGTGGCTTTGCTCTGGATGCCACTGGCCCCCAGGTGCCACTCATCAGCTGCTTCAGATCTAGACTGCAGGCGCTCAGCCAGCAGCCAGAAGACAGATGCCTGACTTGTGCCCTGAGGCCACCTGCCCTCCTTGTCCCCGTCCCCCTGCAGGCTCTGGCCAGGGTCATAGGCCCTGCTTGCCAACAGACACACCTGGCCCCCGAGTGGTACCACTGGTGTCCCGGTGGCCTCTTCCAGCTCCTTCCTGCTGCCTGAATAGCATGGCACTGTCATTGAAGGCCCAGGTCACAGTGAAGGCCTCGTCATTTTCACGACGTCCAGAATAGCCTGGATATGGGCCGCCTCCTCCCAGAAGAGGAAACCCTGACACCCATGTGTCACAGGACCAGCGGATCTCATCTGTCTGGTGAGTAGCAGCACTTGGTGACTTTTTGGTGATGTGCACAGGCAGTGTTAGAAGGGATCTCAACGAAGTCGCTTGGCCCAGGCCAAGCACCCTCCCCAGGGCACCGCAGGCCGAGGGACAGGAATGGAATGGGGCATCCCCCTTGCTTTTTTTTTTTTTTCTTTTTTATTGGCACTGGGGATCGAACCCTTGACCGCCTGCTTGCAAGGCAGGTGCTTATGCCGCTGAGCTTTACTCTGGGTGAAGCCCCTCCCCCTTGCTTTTTGGTTCCCCTGTAATCTCAGCAAACTTGGGCAGACAGGGCAGTGTCCTTTCCTTTGTGACCCTGCACATCTGCTGGCCACACCCATCACCACTGGGTGACAAGTCACCACCACGGCGTCCACAGGCCCAGCTCTGCAAAGGTGGCCCCCTCACTCCACTCTGGGGGACACGCAGCTCTCCTGGGGTCCCTGGCCCCACACTTAGTCCAGGTCTGCAGGCACAGTGAGGGGTCCTAAAGGACCCCCGTGGCTGCTTCAAATCCCCCAAAGGTACCAGACACTCACACACCAAGTATCCTCTGATACAAAAGGGTAAGGTAATATAGGTGACCCTCATACTTCCTTTGTGGATGTGCATTCCCTCCAGGGAACCTACAGTCCCTGGCCAAGGCCAACACACAGCTCTGTTCATGAAGTTTTATGTAGGACTCAGCTCACAGCATAGGCAAGTTTTTTTTTTTTTTTTTTTTTTTTAGACAGAATCTTGCTTTGGACCCCACATAGGGTGAACTTGAAATCTTCCTGCTTCAGCCTCCTGTGTGCTGGGATTACAGGCTTGTGCCACCATAGCCAGCCAAATCCAAGCTAGCCTCTAGGAATTTCCCAGAATTTTTTCTCCCTAGTAGTTTTAACCCTCCCTTGGGACGATCGCCCCCATTTCAGAGATGGGAACACTGGGGCCCAGGTGGCTGAGGCAGCTGCTGTCTTGGCTCCCTGTGACTCAGCCTTTCTGTCCAAGGTCCCTAACTAGACAGAGCTGTAATGGAGTCATGGACTCCAGGACCTCATGTGCTCCTAACACAAGCCTGGCTGTGGATCAGGTGTCCATCAGCAGTGGGGAACAGGAGGGCAGGATTAGCCAGCCCTGACACTGACTAGTCACACAGACATGTTGGATTCGTGAAACCAGAGGAGGTGGAAAAGCAAGTCCCCAGGATCACGTATAGCTTGGCACACTCTCTACAGATTAGACAACACACAAGGCCAGGCCTGGGGTACATAACTGTGATCCCAGCACTCAGGAGGCTGAGCTAGGAGGCTCACTAAGAATTTGAGGTCAGCCTGGGCTACAGAGTGAGTTCAGGGCCAGCCTGAACTACATGGTAAGACCCTATCTTAACAAAAGAAAGAAAACAATGAAAAGAAAAAAAACCAAAAAGCCAGAAGAGGCCACCTGGCCAACACACAGGACACAGCTGTGGACAGCAGGACACCAGGGCTGGTGCGTGTTGATCACAGCAGTGGCATGTTTGTGGCTTGGGCCTCAGGGCCCAGGGCTCCATCTCCCAGGTGCCCAGTACTTACTGTCTGGGTCCCTGTGCGGGCAGGGCTGGCCAGGAAGCAGGAATTCACCTGGTCCCGTCTTGGTCTAAGGACCACAGCGCTTCCCTCTGGCCCTTGGCGGTACAGCAGTGCTCTGGAAGGGTGATGCTTTTGGAGTTGGGGGCCTGGGCATCAACGCATCACCTGGTGCCTGAGTCTAGTCAGACACTAAGGGTGACCCCCTACCCCCAGGAAGTTAATGTTCCTTCAACACAATGTGGTTGTCGTCAACCAGCAGTTGTTTCTGTCCTTTTCAACACCGAGTTTGGACAACAGTGCTGATATTCCCAACCCAGCCATGCCCTGTAGCAGCTGAGGACAGAGACACAGTTGCTTAGTTTCCAGAGGGTTCCAGCAGTTGTCACAACACTGAAGGTCAGGCGTGGTGGTACACGCCGTGACCTCAGCCCTCTGGGAGGATGAGGTAGGATGACTGCAAATTGGAGTCCAGCCTGGGCAACTGAGGGACTTAGTAAGACCCCACATCAAAAGAAAAAATAAATAAAGGGCTGGGATATAGCTCAGTGTGAAGGAGCTGGGTTCAATCCCCAGCACCACAAAACAAATTAAAAACCCTGAACACAGGCGAAATACTGGGCTCCGAAGCCACCTGTGGGCCTGACACGCCCTCCCTCCCCCATTACCGGGGAGTCCGCACCCTGGCTTGCTACTGTAGGCCTCCTGCCAGGCCTGCTGGGTCTTGCCTGGAGCACTTGTCCTGTTGTCTAGCAACTGAGTGTCCTGGAGGATCACCTGCATCCCGTGTCACTCACCTCCATGTCCCAACTGTCCGCATCCCTCCTCCCTGGGCCCAGAAAGCTGGCTCCTGGCACACAGGCCGCCTGGGCGACTCTGGCAGACTGTCACCCCCGGTTCCTTCCTCTCCCAGGCTCTGGTTTCCTCCATTCTGGAAACTGTCTTCCCTCCCTGCCCCCACTTCCGGCCACTGCCACCTGCGGCTGGCTCAGCTCCCCTGTGACACAGCCCTCAGCCCTCCTGCCCGTGACCAGCTGCTGTGACCCTGTCTGACTCCTCTTCTGCTCCCTGCAGGGACCTCTCTCCTCCCTGAGGCCAGGGGTGACTCTGGGCAGGGTCCCCAGGCCCAGCTTCTCTCAGGGCTCACACTCTCACCTGCCTTTTCCTGGGAATGATCACTTTCTTTCCCCTTCTTTGACACTGGGGGTTGACCCAGGGCCTTTGAATACACGACATCCCCAACACTGTTTTACTTTTTATTTTGACAACTGCTGGACTTCAACTTGTGATCCTCCTGCCTCAGCCTCCAGAGTGCTAGGATGACGGTTGTTCACCCGCATGCCCAGCTGGCACTCACTTCTCACATATGCTCTCTGGTGGGGGAATTGTTGCTCCTCTGTCATCTGCTAGCCGGGGAAACTGAGGCTGGGAGAGGTGAGGTAACCCTCAGTCTCCATGGGGACAGAGTGCAGCCCTGAGCTTACAGGTACTCAAGCCAAGGCTGGGGCTGAGTCAGCTTTCAGGAAGCAGGCAGCCAGGAAACCTGATCTGTTTACCCCGGGAGGTCAGACTGCTAAGCCTGCAGGGCCTGTGGGGCTCCCAAGTGGGGGGGGGGCAGTGCAGCCTTTCAGGGTGGGCAGGGAGGAGGAGATAGGGTACACTGGCAGAAGGAAGGCGGCAGTGACACAGTCCCAGGGGAGGGAGCCAGCAGGTCCACTGCAGCAGGGAGAAAGGTAGGAGGGTGGTTCCATGCAGCCCTCAGCAGCTGAGTCCTGGACACAGGTAGATGCAGGCCCCTCATACACCTCTCGGGACAGGGGGCTCACTTTGTGAGGCATTTGTTCCATCCTGGGACAGCTGACTTCTGGAAGTCTCCTTTAAATGACTCCCCGCGAGTCTTAACTCTGCTCTCCAGGTACCAACGGATCCTTCAATAGTGTGCATGCTTCCGCTGGGCAGGTGACAGGTGACAAGGGAACCCATACTCCCTCTGCCTCTGCAAAGCCTCACGGGAACAGGCCCAGGGCGAGGCCACTGCGAGAGACCTGGCTGCTGGGCACTGGCTCTCAGAGCAGGTTGGGGGAGGCAGGACACCCTCACAATGGATGTCCGAGCCTTCAGGCCACGACAGAGGCTCTGAGGACCTCTGCACAGAGCCACATGCCCAGGCCTTCATTTTATTTATTTGTAAGAAAAGTTCTTGTGAACTCACTAAATTGCCCAGGCTGGGCTGGAACCTGGGATTTACCTAGCTCAGCCTCCCAGAGTGCTGGGACTACAGGCACCCCTATGCCTGGCTGTGGTTCACATGCTTAATCTTCTCTTGTTGCTAAAAGTATACCACACACGTCCATACGGGAAACACACAGTAAACACACGGGATGTTTCCGCCCCTGGATCTGGGCGCCCACGTGGGGGTGTCGCAGTGCTTCTGCCCTGGGAACCTGTGCTGTCAGCCGCAGGTCACCCGGGCGCGGCTCCCTGGGCTGTGACAAGGCACGGACCACTGGCCATGATATCCGTGTGCTGTGTTGCTCACTGCTCCTCTTCACCATGGAATGAGGGACCCAGGGCGGGGGCTGCAGCCGAAGTTCTCCTCTTCTTCCCTGTCCCAGACACACGGGAAGGGTCATCCAGTGTGGCCATGTGCTCTGGCTCTGGGCTGGGCTCCCAGGCATCCCCAGAAGCTGTGTATGGCAGAGTACCAGGAGTGGGCTGAGGATGGAGGAGGCCAGCATCCAGTGCTAGTTCTACAATGGTGCTCTTCCCTGGAGGTGGAGTATGTGTGTGTGCGCGTGCATGCATGTGTGAGAGAGAGAGAGAGAAAGAGAAAGAGAGAGAGAGAGAGAGAGAGAGAGAGAGAGAGAGAGAGAGAAAGAGTCACACTATGTAGTTCAGGCTAGTCTTTAACTCACAGTGATCCTCCTGCCTCAGCCTCCAGAGTGCTGGGATTACAGGTGTGTGCCACCATGCCTGGCCTTTTTTTTGCTGTGTTAGGGATTGAACTCAAGGGTTCTCTACCTCTGAACTATACATCCAGCCCTTTGAAAAGCATGTTTTCTTTGGTGATAAGTTCTCACTAAGGTGCCCAAACAACAGTCAGACTTGTGATCTTTCTGCTGATCATGCCAAGAGTGGTCCCACCTTGCTCAGTCCACTGATTGAACGCCAGCCCTTCACAGGCACTCCTCACAATAGTGCACACCCATAGCCCAGCCAAGGCAACACCTACACTCAGCCACAGGCTCTCCCACTGTGGCCTCGGCAGGGATCCAGAAATCACCCCGAGGGGCCCAAGGAGGACAGTGACCATGAGGAAGCCTTGTGGCTGTCACTGTCAACCAGAAGCCAATAGCATGTGCTGGGTCCTACAGGGTGGGGAGCGGGACTGAAAGGCCTGTGTTCCTGCAGGGTACCAGAAGGGAGGACCCCAACTGAGGAGGAACCTGAAATGTCCACAGAGAGTAGTGGTGTGAGTTACAGCTCACAGATCTGCAAGTGACAGGCAGCGGGGACACAGCAGGACAGAGACACAGCCTGCACCATGAATGCCTTCATGGAGCAACCTGGGCCGCTGGATAGGGATGGTAGAGACATATTTTTCTGCAAGGAAGAAACAGAAACAGCAGCCTGATGACTGTAAGACCTGCGCCGCCCAAGCCAGGAGGGTGGTGGATGGCAACATCTTCCATCTCCTGGAGAAAAGATGGAAAGCCAATGCAGAGATACTGATGTGATTGGTGAATACCCAAGGCAGGCCAAAGAGAAGATGCCTGGCCCGTGGAGACTCTTTTTTCCTTCCTAACCCCTGAAGCCTCTCCATGGCTGGGGTTTTAGGCACAAGTTCCTGGGTGGCAAACGGTGGCTCTGGGGACCATGTTGAGAGATGTTGAGGGGGCAGGGCCCAGAGGATGGAGGGGACTGAGCTAAGGGCCTCCCCACTGCTGCCAACTGCATTTGAGTGTCATTCGAGGGTCCAAGCACCAAGCGGGGAAAACACCAGTGGCCTGGACCTGTGTGGTGGCTCTGCCAGTGATGACCGATGTAGGCCACTGATCCGGGACCCCAGAGGTCACTGTCCCTGCAGCCTGGCCACTGCAGCCTAGCCCCTACTGGGACTCTCTGTGCCTGAGCCCTACCCTGGGCAGGGTTTCTGGAAACCTCTTATTTTCCCCACCCTGTTGTGGTGAGCTGGGGGACCCTGGACCCCTCTCACGTGGTCCAGTACTTTGGGCCACAGCTGCCACTGCCCATGTCTGCATCTGGAGGCCAAGGGCTGCTGGGGGCTGCTGGGAGCTCCTGTGGCACAAGCCTCACCCCATCCTGCCACATGATTTGGGACAGGGACCCTGGGGCCCCTGCTTCTACTTCCATGGGCACCAAATGATTTCTCATTGACTGCAGGAACCTGGCTTTGCCTCCCAGAGCCCAGCTCAGGTCCTGGGCAGAGAGGTGGGGAAGCAGGGCAACTCTACATCTGATGTACTGCAAAGGTGGGGTCCCCTAACCTTTGGGCCAGAGCTGCACAGCAGGTGAGCCTTGGCCTGGCAGGTGGAAGCTCCCAAGCACCTGCTCTGCCCTCCCATCCCACCAGTGGGGCATGAGATTCTCAAGGGAGTGTGGGCCCTGGGGTTGCCCACTGTGGAGAAACCGTCCTCCATAAAACTGCTGCTGCGGCCGTCTGCCACCAGCAGCTGCTGAGCTGCACCAGGAAAGGTGCTTGTAAGTTTTTCTTACTCAGATGTGAACAGCTACATAGCACCAGAGGCTCTGGATCTGCACAGCATAGTTCCTGAGCTTTTCAACTGATCACTTCCTCAATTCCAGGCAGTGTGCTCGGTAAGAAGCCCAGGGCACCTCCCTCCTTCCTGACCTGGCCACTGGGGTCCCCAGACCTCTGGCAACAGAGTTATGTGGGGTGAATTCCTGCTGGCAGGCTGGGCATCACTGGCACTGCTGGCTGCCCAGGAAGGATGGTGGGAAAGTTCCCGTGACCGTGGGTACCGTGGTGAGCCAGATGGGCCACTGAGGCAGGGGACACAGTCTCACCAATGGGAGGAAAGGGCCACCTTAGCTTGGGCAGCCCTGACAAAGGACAGATCAGGGGGCAACAGGAACACATGTTCTCTGGGTCTAGGAGGCTGGAGTCCCATGTGGGGGTGGAGCAGGGCCTTTCCAGGAGGCCCTGCCACCTTGCTATGCCCTGTGTAGTGTCTCTGTGGTGCAGACAGCATGAAGGAACTCTCCGGCCTCTCTTCCTATGAGGAAGTGGATCCCTGTATCGTGTGTGTGTGTGTGTGTGTGTGTGTGTGTGTGTGTGTGTGTGTGTGTGTATATGTGTGCATGCGCATGTGCGCCTGTTTGCCTGTGTTGCCAGAGCCACACCATGCTAGACAAGCACTCTACCACTGAGCCATATCCACATCCCCTGTCCTTTTTATTTTTTGAGACATGGCCTGGCTTGTTTGTCTCAGGCCAGAACTTTAGTCTCCTGCCTCAGCCTCCCTCACTGCTGAGCTATAGCCTCATTTAATTTCTACTTCCTCCTAGCAGACCTATCTCCAGGTAACAAGGGACAGAGCTCCAACACGCCTGGGGACAAGCATGCTCAGTCTGTAACACCCCAGAGCTGCCTCACGGTGTCAGAGAGTGGCTGGAGACCACTGATAGGTGTGACTCAGGCAGAGCCAGGGGCTGTGTTCTCCAGGAGGCACCAGAAGGAAGGTTGGGTTAGGAAAGGCCGACCCAGCCTGCGGGCTCCTGTGCCCCTCAGGCTCGAGCTGGGACCCTGTAGGCAGTCTCTCCGTGACAGCAGAGGCTCAGCCACCCCTTGAGCCCAGCCCGGCATCTCAAGTCCAGTCCAAAGGAAGAAGCAGCATCAAAGCTGCCAGCCTGGCCTCAGGGTTAGGGCTCCTGCCTGCCCCCTACATCTCCCAGCCATGCTGGTTCACTGGGCAACAGCACCAGGTCATACCTTTCATCACCTCCACAGCGGCTGTGAGGGCTCTGTGATGCTCTGGTGTGGACCGGCCTGTAAGGGGGTCACACCTCTGGGCCCCTGAAGGCTTCAGACCCAAGAGTCCCACAGCTACAGCAAATGCTCCCTTGTCCGTGGCCAGGGCCTCAGACCCATGTCCCTTGTCGAGGGAAAGGAAAAGGGAGCTTTGGGGAGTAAACAGAAATGAATCAGAGCGCTCCATACACACGCATCTCAGAGACCCACAGGTCAGCGCTGCCAACCCACTGCTCAAATGAAGGAACTGAGGCTCCAGGAGGGCAACATTTGGCTGAGGTAGAGAATGAGTCCTACATGACTGGTCAGGGAGGGGTCAGCAAGACCTGCTGGGCATGGCCTGTTGTACCAATGCCCTTTCTGCCCAGGCAGGAGGTGGTAGCCTCGGAGAGAAATCATCTCTGGGTGGCAGCAATCAAGCAGCCTCTTCCAGGGCCCCACAAGAGCCACTGTGCCACAAGCCAGGTATTGGCACCATCCTTAGCCAGCATAAGCTACTGCTCCAGGGGCCCCAAGAAGTCTCAGCTGTGACAAAGTAGATGCACGGATGATGTGAAGACCCCGAGGCCCTCACAGCCTGGGGCAACTGTCCCCAACAGTGGGGCAGCCAAGAGCCACAGGTGTGGTGGAGAACCCAGCCACACACACGCACAGGAGGCCTGCTCTGCTCTCCACACCAGGAGGGGACAGTGCCACCTCTTGTTCCCTAGGGACCCATGCTCCACCCGGTCTTGCCGATGAATCTGTCTCCAACAAGTGAGAGGAGGCCGGGCACCAGCTCCACATCACAGCACCAACTGGAAGCAACGCCATCAAGGCTGGGAACCTGGGGGCAGGAGATGGCTGACAATATCTCAATGGGCAGCCAAGAGCACGGAGGACACAGAGCTATCGACAAGAAGACTGAGCTGGAAAAGCCGAGGCCTGGATACCTGGATAGTGACGAGCATGGATTAATGCTGATTTACATAGGTAAGAGGGGAAGCAATACGAATGCAATTTGCATACTCACTGACATGTACAGAAAACAGCACTCCAAACCCATAGGAATCTGGGTGTTTATGGGGCTGACGAGAGGGGGTCTTGGTCACTTTTCTGTCACTGCACCAAATTACCCACAAAGCCACCATTTAAAGGAAGAGAGGTTACTTGGCTCATGGTTTCCAGTGGGCTCAGTCCATGGCCACCCAGCTCCACCATGGGAAGTCAGGGTGAAGGGCCTGGCAGGGGACAGTCACTCAGCCCACGGTGGACAGGAAGCGGAGGAAAGGGAGGAGCAGGGGACAAGAACGCACCCTTCTGGGTTACACCTCATGACCACAGTCTCCTGCCATTTCTGAACACATGAGACTTCTGGGGAATGTTTTAGACCTGAACCATAGTATCGGGAGTTTTTATGGACCACCTCTGTGTCTCTTTGGAACTTGGAAACATGCAAACTCAGTATTTAGTCAAAATTTAAAATAAAAAAAAAATCCTGAAAGACAACAAGCAAAGGTGCATGATGGCCTCCTAAAAGAGGAGCAGGCCTTTGGGGTGGGTGAGCTAGGAAAGGGTGCTGAGAAGGTACAGAAGCAGTAAGGGGAGTGCCAGTGAGGAGCAGGAGACAGGTCACACACAGCCCTGCTTACAGCCTTGTCTCTGCCACCCAGCTGGGCCTCAGTGCCTTTGCACGTGCCATTCTTCCCTCCCAGAAGTCCTTGTCCTATCTCCACGTTTTAGCCTAGCTGGATCCCATTTCCCCAGGAAGCTGTCCCCAGGTACCCAGGCCCTCCTCGTCCATGTCTCCACTTGGAGCTGCCCCAACACACTGCCCACGACTCCTGCACGGATGTGCGGAGGCTTAGTGAGTAAGAAGGGGTTGCTGGGGTTGAAGGCCATGCCAGGTGTAGGAAAGAGAAAATTCTCATCAGCCTCTCAGCAACATCACTTAAATTTTATTTTGAGACAGGGTCTCACCAAGTTGCACAGGCAGGGCTCGAACTTCCTGCAATCCCCCTACCTCAGCCTCCCAGAGCCCTGGGATTACAGGCAAGCATTGCCATGCCTGGCTGGAGACCCCAGTTGCTAAGGGGTCCTGTGGGTGTGTGGCTGAGTCTCCTCTTCTCTTAGACTTCTTGACTCTCAACTCCCAGCCATGGACAGAGGCTGGTGGCCTTCGGGGGAGTGTGGATACCACACAGCAGGAGGTGGAGACATCGGTTGGTAGGGTTCCTCTGGGGCACACCTCTCACAGGGTCCCCACATGTGGGTCCAGTGTGCCCCTGGGTCTGCGCCTGAGCTGGGGAGCTGGGGCTAGCATTCATGTGACAGCCACCCTCCCTACAGTGGCCCCGACCCTCCCACGCTTCACCTGAGTGCTGGATTGCCTCATCCCTGCCCGAGGACCCCCTGTCCTTGTCTTCTCTCCGAGGAGCTAACTGACGTCTGGAGAGATTAAAGGGGGTGCTCCAACAGAACCTGGTTCGGTGTATTCAGAAAACAGGAGGGCAGCGCGTATCTGTCATCCCAGAACTCTGGGAGGCTGAGGCAGGAATATGGAGCAGCGGGAGAAAGAAAAGGAGGCAGGACTGTCGGGGCAGGGTTGTGGGGTTCAGCGGTCTGGGACCACCTGGGTGTTGCTAGAGTGCACAGGGCTGGACAGGCAGGAGATGGAGAGGGGCCTACAGGGTTGGGGGACCTTCCTAAGGATTTCAGGGTCCAAGGTCAGAATGGTGGGCTTGGTCAAGATGGGAAGGGACTGGGGGTTGAGTGGGCAGACCCAGCAGTGCGTGGGCATTAGGGGGAGGGCAGGATGCAGGTGGTGCTGTTTACCAGGCTGGGGAGGTTGGGTCTGAAAGGTCTGGGAGGAAGAGGGCCAGGACCACACAGGGGTCCAGAGGGCAACACCTTTCTTTTTGTTTTTGCAGTCCTGGGGACTGACCCCAGGGCTTTTGCACTGTGTCCCCAGTCCTTTTAATATTTTTAATTGACTCGGGGTGTCATTTAACCAATAAACCACCAAGGCTGAGCTGATCCTCCTGCCTCAGTCTCACAAACTATCACCAGGCCAGGCTGTACACCTCAAGGCCACCTGGAGGATGGAACTGTGCTTTGTCCCACCTGCTGTTCCCTTCAGCCTTCTGTCCGGGTGTCACAGACCCTCTTGTGCTGGCCACCCACCCCACACAGGAACAAGTAGACACTGCCCTCAACGAAAAACCAGGATAAGCGGCTCCACCCTGCCCTCATCAGCTGGGACTTGCTAACAGCAGCAATGCAAACAGGTAGTGCTGACTGGCCCAGGCCACCATGGCCACTTCCCAAGGCCTGTATTGGGCCTCAGTAAATGAGGTGACGTAAAGCCAGGCGTGGTGGCATACACATTTCATCCCAAGCAGTCTCGAAGATGGAGGCAGGAGGATGGCAGGCTGAAGTCTTGGCTGGGCAATTTAACAAGATGCTATTTCAGAGACAAATCAAAAGAGCTGGGGATGCAACTCAGGGCAAAGGCCTGGGTCCCCTCACCACCCATGATGCCTAACCTAATGCATACAATGTCCCACTGAACTGTCACCTCCCTAGCGTTGACATGACCATGCCCACTTGACAGATGAGGAAGCTGAGCTTGCTTTCACAAGGTGCCAAGGCTACAGTGTGGGTGGCACCCAGTACCCAGCACTGCTGGGGGAGGAGCTGGTGCCTGGGCTGGGCCCCTATGTCCAGTACAAGCTGTGGGTGAGAGCAGGTCTGAGCCTCAGTGCCACTTGTCTGGGTGGGACCTGTGGCTGTGGACACCTCCTTTGTACCCTGCTGCTTGAAGAGGAAAGGACAGGAAGCCTCCGCAGCAGGGGGCCCGGATCTGCGTAGGGGTGGGGCTCCCTGGGAAAAGGACTGAACCTTGGGAACAAACTTCCACCCTTGGCCCTTCCTGCTGGGGTGTGGTGGAGTGGGGAGGGAGGAAAGTCCACCTTGCCCAGAGGCCCAGCAGCCCCTTGGGGGAGTGACCCCAGCCCGCCCTGTACTTGGGCCTCCAGGTGTGGCCCCACCCCCGGCCCCCATATCCCTGGGCTCATCTCCGATACCCAGGGAGCTCCCCAACAATCTAAGGTCACATTGTAGCCTCCACCCCCATATTTCCCACTCAGCACAGCAGATTTCCAAGAGCTCAGTTTCCAACAGGCGGACCAGGGATGAGTACTTCCTGAAGCCTAGGTGCCCACAGGGAAACTGCATCTCATGGGATGTCACCACCCCCACACTGTAGCCCCCATGAGGGTCCAAGTTCCCAGTCACAAAGGTTAGTGTGGTGGCTGAGGAGCAGGGGCTGTGGAGGCAGAGGCCCTGGTTCAAATCCAACTCTAACAAACTGGCACAGGATCCAGCCAGTGCACTGGGAGGTCTCCGTCCAAGAGAAAGGAGAACACGTCTGCAGCTGTTCGCAGTATGTTATTCCCAGGGCTCGAACTCGAAGAAACAATGCAAATGCTCATCACTGGATGAATAAGCAAAACGGGCAATATTTACACAGTAGAATAGTATTTAGCCATAAGAAAGAGAACAACATAGATACAGGCTATGGTGAGGGTGGATGCTGATGACACTGTACCAAGTGAAGTCTCAAAGAATCACATAACCTGTGATTCTCCCTCTATAAAAATGTCCAGAAAAAGCTGGGCATGGTGGCACAGGCCTGTAATCCCAGCACTTGGGAGGCTAAGGCAGGAGGATCATTGCAAATTCGAGATGAGTCTGGGCTACAAAGTGAATTCAAGGCCACCCTAAACTGTATAAAGACAAAAATACAAAAAAAAAAAAAAAAAAAGGTCCCGTATAGGAAGAGCCATAGAAACTGGAAGCAGATTCATGCTGTCTGGGGCTGGTGGGGTGGAGAACGGTGAGGGACTATTTAATGGGTATCTTTCTTTTTTCTTTTCCTTTCCTCCCTTCTGCAATGCTGGGACTTGAACCCAGGGTCTTCATACCAAGCTATATCCCTGGACCTTTTTTGAGACAGAATTATGCTAAGTTGCTAGGTTGCCCAGGTGGGCTTCAACTTTTGACCTTCCTGACTCAGCCTGGGAACTGCTAGGATTACAGGTATGAGCCACCATGCCAGGCTGGTTGGCTATTTTCTTTTTGGGTGATGAAAATGCCTGGAATTAGACGGTGGTGATGATCACACAGCTCTGTGATGATATTAGAAGTCCCTCAATCATAACCTTGAAGAGGGTTGACTGAACGGTATGTGAATTATATGCCAGCATGCTCCATGCACAAGCCTCACTAAGTGTCAGCGTTTTCCTGAGGCCCTACCCACTGGCACCCCTGCCCTGGCTGCCATTTGGTCCTGCCAGGTTGCCACCTCCTTCCTCTGTATATTTATTTGCTTACTTGCCTATTTTTGTAGCCTGATCTCAGGGCTCCCTGCACTGAGCTGCGCCACCAGTCTTTTTTACTCTTTGAGACAGAGTCTCACTAAATTGCCCTCCTGCCTCAGCTTCCCAGAGT
This sequence comes from Cavia porcellus, assembly GCF_034190915.1. NCBI lineage: Eukaryota > Metazoa > Chordata > Mammalia > Rodentia > Caviidae > Cavia > Cavia porcellus. Next base: position 61,893,948 of record NW_026947506.1, on the reverse strand, counting down.
ACAGGTGTGCACCACTGCACCTGACTTGCTTCTTCTTTGTGACCATGTTAACGTACAGCCATGACCGCTGTCAAGCATGCAGTGTGGTGGGGTAAATGCACTCACACAGTTGAGTAGCAGCTGCCATGTCCAGCTCCAGCGCTCTTGGGCTTGCACAACTAAAATGCTAGGCACATTAGGGAACAGCTCGGGGTCCCTGGTGACAGCATGCCGTGCCTGTAAACCTGATCCTCTCAGCACCCTTGAAAGGCACACAGTGTGCTGCTGTCTTTCCTGTGACTGCCCTACTCTCGTCGTCTGGCCCCCAAGGTCTGCCAGCTCTGGCCAGCCCCACCGCGTCCCTCCTGCCAAGGGCGGGCCAGCTATCTCGGATGAGGTGCAGTTCATATACTCACTTGCTGATGGATGCAGACAGCTCTGAGACCCAGCTTCCGGGGTCTGGGCATCATGTTCCCAAGTGGAAGGAACTGCCGGGCCACACTGTCACCCTGCCACTTTCTCAAGATCTGCTGTATATTTTTTTGCAGTGGACTCACAGTCTATGTTCTCACTAACGGCACACCAGGGTCCCCCACACTCATCCCCACCCTGATGGGTGTGGAGCTCCCCATGGCTCCGGCCCCAGCTCTGCCTGAGCATGTCCTTTCTCTGCCCCCACTGTGTGGCCGGCTCCAAACTGTCATCTGGGTATCAGCCCACAGGACCTCTCCAGGACCTGGCTCTCAAAGACAGCAGCTACCTGCACCTGAGCACAGTCACTTTCCTGCCTTAGTGACTTCAAGGCACTGAGCTCTCCCCCCCCCCTTTTTTTAATTTGTTTATCGTCTGTCTTCAGGAATAAGATAAGGCCCACAGACTCCGACACGCTGACGTGCCCCTTCCAGCGCCCTGTTCTGTGACACTGTGGCAGCATCTCAGGAAACAGCAATGAAAGACAAACTGACAAAGTCCAAGCTTAACTTCCACCTTCCTAGACTCTGAGCCTGGGTAGTTCCTGAAGCTGTGGGCAGCAGCCAGTGAGGACTAGGAGACAGCATGGAGGGGAAGGGCGACACTGAGATTGCTGTCACCTGTGGCCACATGTAGGGCAAGGAACCCCTACACCTCCAAAAACCTGGGAAGCCTCAGATCAGGGAAGCTCCTGGGCATGGTGGTGCATGCCTGTAATCCAAGTACTTGGGAGGCTGAGGCAGGAGGACTGTTGTGAGTTGGAGGGCACCCTGAGCTACAAAGTGGGTCCAAGGTCAGCCTGAACTGCACAGTGTGACCTTGTCTCAAAAAACCAAAACCAAACAAAACACAGATGCGCTCCATTTACAACAGATGTGCCCTCACTTTACAAAGTTAACTATTTTCAAGGGCTGGGGATTTAGCTCAGCGGCCTAAGTGCCTGCCTGGCAAGTGGGAGGTCCTGAATTCAATCCCTGGTACCACCAAAAACAAAAACAACCCAAAAACAACAAGTTAATTAATTATTTTCTAAACATTGTAGTAAAACACATACACACCACATTTTCCCACTTGGCCATGTTTGAGCACAGCTCTGTGCGTTAATCAGTCATGTGGCTGAGGAGCCTTCACATCACGCACCTCCAGGACGCTTTCCACACCCCAGACCCTGGTGACCGCGCTTGACTTCCTGCCTTTGTGCTTCTGGGGCCTACAAGTCCTTCATCCAAGTGGTGTCCTGAGGTGTCTGTGCTCATGTGTGGATTATTTCACTTAGCATGATGCTGCTGGTTTCGCAGCAAGTGCCGGAATTCCTTTTCTCTTTTCCCAGATCATACTCCATGGCACACACAGAACCTTCTTTCCTTCTCCCAACCATCTGTTGCTGGATGCAAGGGTCGTGTCACCTTCTGGCACTGCGCCTGATATGCCTAAGATGTGGGTGTACAAACAAGCTAGGTGTGATCCCAACACTCTGAGAGGCTGAGGCAGGAGCATTGCAAATTCTAGTCCTGCCTGGGCAACACAGTAAGATCTTGTCTCAATATTGAAAAAAAAGGGCTGTAAATGTAGCTCAGTGCAGAGGCCCGGGTTTAATACTTTGAATTGCAAACAGGAAAAAAACTGTGGGTACGTAAGTAGGACTCTGGTTTCTGAGCATAGATCTAACACAGAGAGCAGAATCTGTTCCGAGCATTACTTCAGGTTGAAGAGCAGCACCAGCCATCAAGACGTGCGTTCTTCGTATTAAGGTGCTCACATTACACAGCACCAGAAGGTTCGGGTAAAGCATCAGTCACTGCAGACCTCATGGTCACCTGCTCACGTTAAAGCACAAGCAGAAGTGATGGCTCCAGCAGGACGGGCCCAGGGTGCCAGTGGGGTGGTGGGTTAGACTAAGCCAACCTCTGCCTATGGCCTCCTGGGGTTTCTGGGAGCTGTCCATGCTGAGGAATATTGATCCTTCAGCGTGGACACGTACTGGGGCTGAGGACCATACAAGGGACCTCTCACCCATCCCCATCCAGGGCACAGGCAGTCCCAGCCCAGTGGGAAGTGGGCTTGCTGGGCTAAAGGCAGAGGAACCACACATTACGGTTTCCTCTGTTGTCTGGGGTGGTTATTTTTTTAAGATCGTCTAGTTTTAAAAATGTCCCCCTTTGAGAGATACATTTTTGTATAGTTACTTCACTACTTATCTATTGCTATGTAACAAATTACCCCAATCTCCCAAATCTCTGTAGTTTAGAATAAGAACACTCTTGTAGGATCCTCTGAAGTCCCTAGGGGTGAGGAATCTGGGTGTGGCCCAAGGGACATCTCTAGTTCAGAATATATATTCCAGGAGGTTTCACATGGTACCTGTTGGGCTGTGACTCATACTTTCTGGGTGGGAGGCTGTGGCTCCTCTCTGCAGGCAACATCTCCAGGGGGACAGCAGCTGTCCTTATATGACCTAACCCTGATGACCTGGAGAGTCACTCTGCCCACCTTCTATTGGTCAGCAGAGTTACCAAGTCACATAGTTAAAGGCAGGAGGGCCAGTAGTCCTCAGCTTTGGAAGGGAAGAGTGTCAGAATCTGAGAATTTAAAAACAACCAGAGTTGTGCTAAAATGGACAGGGAGAGGCCGGACAAAGCCATGTCGCATGGAGGGACAGAGGAGGATCAGGTAAGGAGAGTGAACCAGAGGCAGGGCGGGCTGAGGATCCTAAGTCAGGCAGAGGTGTGGCCAAGGAGGGCAACAAAGGCATGAAATCCACCCTGTGCCCACCACAAGGACCACCTGGCTTCCATCTGGGGCCTGTGAGCCTCATCTGTAGCTTTGGAGTTAACCACACTATGATCCACAGACAGCAGCTCCTGCAAAGGGCTTTGGTGTGAGTAAAATGTCCCAGTATGCACAGGGCAGCAGCCTGCAATCTCGGACACCTTTCTCTCTCCAGCCTGGACAGAGACCTCAGCTCCCATGGCTCCCACTGCAGGATGGGCTGCCTCTGAGGTGGCCAGGGTGAGTGTGGGAAGTGGTACTGGGTTCCACTACGCTCATCCCGTTTGTATCCCTCACTTGATCTATCTGTACAGCTCACAGCTGGACCACCTCTCTCCTGACATCATCTACCCTCTTCTCCTGCTGCCTCCTCCACAAAGCCTCACAACCCCGAGGTCCCAGAGCCTCTGGTCACCCCTTCCTGAGGCTCTTCACCTAAATAACCAAGGTCCCTCCAAGGCAGGGACAAATCCCCAGTTCCTACAGTCAGAGATGACTGTGCAGGCAGGGAGCTGACTCTGCCCTTAGAGGCTGGCACTGCCAGCACGGTCAGGGTGTCTTCACTTGGGGATGTTCACAGGTGCCAAAATGGTTTGCATGGTTCTTTTCCTGTCCCTGTCACAGGCTGAGCTGCAGGCATGGTCGTCACCTTTATGTGACACGTGAGACACTGACAGCACAGCGAGATGAAGCAAGCTGCCCAAGGTTGCAAGACCAGTGTGTGGCAGCACTGGGATTGGCCCCTAACAATGACCTCTCGGGTCCTGGCTCTCTGCCCCTCTCTTTTTCCCTGAACTGCAACCCAAGGGTGGCTGCAGCCCTGCGCAAACAGGAAAACGATGTAGGCATAGACAACTGTTTTACAATTCTATGTTTTTCTCCCACAAACACCTCGTTGGTCTCCAGAGCTTATGGTGGCTCATCAGCAAGATGGACTGAACTGTCTAGTACACCAGACTGAACCCCAGCCCTCTGGGGGCATCCACCTGCCTTTCCTGCTGTCTCAGGGAGATGTGCTTCCAGGGTGGAATTTAGAGATCTCAGTATTCAGTGCTAGGCCCTGGCAATAGCTCTGGGAAGGGGATCTTGGCACAGGAATAAGTGATTAAGGGGCCAGGGCCCAAGGTCAGATTTCCTGGATTCAAATCCCAGCTCTGTCACTTCTGTGTGTCCTCAAACCTCAGCTTTCTCATCTGTAAAACAGGGACACTACAGTTTCCATGCCTCAGGGCTGTTGTAAGGTTGAATGACCTAACAGGTGTTCGGTGCTGAGAATGACCAGAGCCTAGAATGTACCAAAAGCTTTGTGAGTGTGAAGGATGACCAGTGTCACCACTGCTGGTCTTACTGTGCATTCCTAACTGGTTCCATTTCACCTTCCAGGGTACAGAGAACAGCTCCACATCTCCATAAGCCTTACGGTGGATGCAGCAGCCTCTGGCCCTGCATGATCATGATCATCTCCAGTCCTTCCAACGGGGTCCTGGGTTCTGAGCCCTCCAGGCCCTCACAGGACTCTGAGGCTTGTGTGAGACCAGCTGCAGCCTCCTTGATTAGGGATATCTGGAAACATCTCTGTGCCTCTCCAAAGAGAGTCAGGTCTCCTAGGACTGGGGAATGCCAGTCAACCCAGGCATACACAGCTGGCCACTTATCCACAGCCCCTGGGTGGGTCTTCCACTGCCCTTCATGGGGGAGCCACCAGGTGACAGCACCCCCCTTCAGTGGCAAATTCTGATTGGTCCATGATGGTCTCATTCCCTGTGCCAGCCATAGGCTGAGATGTGTTCATGTGACCCAGGTCTGACCAATGAATGGAGATGTCTGTGCAGGGCTGGGGATGCCCCTTCTCCTAGCTGAGTTTTCTCCTGAGGGCCCAGGTCTCCTGGAGCTGCCAACACCCAGGGAGTGACACTGCCAGGCTGAGGGCCAAATAAGAAAGTGGAAAGATCCGGGGCCTGATGACATCATTAAGCCTTTAAGTTAACCAACCGTGAAACAGCCCAAATGTTATCACACAAGGATCAACCTTCTTCTAGTTTAGGAAGTTAGGCCGTGGATTTATTTTTAAATTTTGTTATTCTCAGTTCCAAGCATCTTTGCTAATAGTTCTTGATTACCTTTCATCTTCCAGAGATTAAGCCCAACATGAAGGCTTCCTGGAGGAGGGGATGCTCAAGTGGAATCTAAAAGGAGGGGCAGACAAAGGGAGCAAAACTCCGGGTTAAAAGAAAGTGGTAAGACCAGAGGGGTGAAGGCTGGAGATGCCAGGAGGATGCGGGGGACACCAGAGATCATCTGTGCTCTGGGGGTCCTGAGAGACAAGAATGGGGGGCAGGCACTGTTGGCCATGGCCCAAGGTACACAAAAGGGCAGAGGGGAGCTCTGTGGGTGGCCTCACCCTCCATCTTCGGGCCAACAACAGGTGTGCTCAGCTCTGTCCTCCTGACTCACTCCAGCCACAGCCAGAGGCTGCCCAAGTGTCCGAGGCAGGGCCAGGCAGGGTCACCGAGCTTGCCTCTTAACAGGTGTGCTCTGCCTGCCAGGTCCCCAGGGTGCTCATCAGAGACTCCAGCAAACACAGACGTGGCTGAAATCTGGGTCACTCTGTGTGTGGTTGGAAATCCATCACTCAGACAGCTACTAAGTGCCTACAAAGCAGTGTACTTGGGGCCTGGTTCAAATCCCAGGCCCGTGGCTTCCCTCCCGTGTGACCTTGAGCAGGCCACTGCATTCCTGCAAGCCTGGAGCTTCACCTCTGTGCAGTGCGAAGCGCAGTGGGGTCAGCCAGCCCTTCTCATTCCTGGTACCACCCTGGGCGAGGGGTGGAGTGACAGCACGATGCCCACAAACTTTCAGGGAAGATGGTCTATAACTCTGGAGAGACTGGGAGACACACATGATGTGCCCCTTCAGGGACAGAGTTGCGAAGGAGCACCTGAGGCCAGCCTTGATCTAGGGGATGGGTGAGGGACATGCACTTCTGCCAAAGAAAAGGGCTGACTGGGTGGAAGTACAGGAAGGTTCTGACTCTGGGCTTCTGCAGCTTTCCACAGCGTGGGCATCGTTTGCAAAAGGCAACTGCAAAACCTCTGCTCAGGGATTATGTACCCCTGAGTGAACCACTTAACCTTTGAGCCCCAGTTTCCTTCTTTGCAAAGCCAGTAAAACACCTAGTGGACACCACAAGGGGCCAGTGACTAAGTCCAGTCAGGTGAGAAAGAGGGTGGGGGATGGGGAAGTTTTAGGTGATTTCACTAGGTCTGGAGGGCTGAAGTGAAATCTACTAGAAGGGGTCAGGATTCTAGGAAGAGATTAAAAATAGGCACAGAAATGTGAAGGGAAAGATGGTAAACTAGGGGTCACTGGAATTTTTCCTTCGTTGAGGCTAAAGGATAGGATTTGGGATCCAGATTTCCCAAAGGCCTTGAACGCCATGGCAAGGGCTTGACCCTACAGTGGGATGGATACATTTTAAACAGGCAGCACTACCCTGGGGTAAACAGGTTATGAGGTCATATCTGGAAGGCAGGTACTGCAGGAAGAGAGGAGAACTAAGAGTCTTCCTGTTTGCAGGTGATTTCTGCAAACAGCTCAAGTCATAGATCAGAACCTAAGTGCTGCTTTCACACCTTCTAGAAGCCACAGCCCACCTCTGGACAGCCTGTGAAAAGCAGTCTACCTCCATTTCACAGGGACATAAAGAGAGCCAGAGGAGGGTCACCAGTCTTAGCTGCTCAGGCCGGGAGAGGACAGGTCACAACCTGAGCCACAACCTGGGCCCTGCCGGACTTGGGTTGCTTGCAGCAGCAGGTCAGAATTTGCCATTGACAAAGGAGTTCAGAAAGTGGAGATAGGGAGACAACCTTTGACCTCTGAGTCCTCTTAAGACCAAAGGGCTAAGAGGGACCCAGAGAGGTGGGTTTTGCTGTGGTCACATGGGTCAGCAGGGGCTCACTCACCCTAGAGCCAAGTCTGTCTAACAGTCCTCCAAACTGGACCCAGGATATGCGCAGGGGTTACTGGAAGTCCTTTCCCAAAGGGCAAGGGACAGAGGGAGTCACCTTTAACAAAAGGTGACTTTTCTAAGAAGCCCCCTAACCCCCCTCCTTCCCAGCACCAAGGCCTGGGGCATAGTGGTAGCCTGAGTCATGGAGCCCATCTGAATGGTAGCTATTGGGGCTGAGTGTGGGCCAGGGGCTGGAAAAACGAGGCCATTCTGTTAACCTCCAGCCCTGGTCCTTGGAGACCTGTGGCAGGCCTAGGGTGGGGTGGGGGCAGAGGACAGGTAGAAGCAGAACTGAACCCAAGGTGTCCACAGCCAGAAGGGGCTTTTTGTGCTGGGGGGGGGCAGTTCAGAAACCCAGCAGTTGGCTTTTGTTTTCAAATGACCTGTTTAATGATTACCTTTTGCAATCAAAGGAGCATGAGCTCTGAGAAAGCTAGAGTTCCAAACCTCCAGACCCCAAGGAGGAGCAGCCTAGCCCCAGAAGAAAGTAAACAAGACACCCACCCTAGGCAAGGCTGGCTGCCTCAAGCAAACAATGGCCCAGGACTGCGCTCCCAAGTGAGATTTCCAAGCAAGAACTTTAACAGGCAAACAACAGATTTGGATAGAATTATTTCCCTAGTACCCTGAGTTCTGCACAGAAGGGGACAGCCCAGAGGTGGGCTGTCATTTTCACTTAACCTTGACCTGTAATGTATTCATTCATTTTCCAAGCATTGGGAATCACTTTCAACCTCCTCCAAAAAATAGACAAATAAACCACCAAGCAACAACTTCACCATCCATTTTAACAGTCACAATGGTAGGCAAGAAGGGACCGAAGTTACAGCAGATACCGGCACTCAATTGCCCACTGGGCTCAAGCTCCTTAAAACAAAACAAAACAAACAAAAACAAAAACAACAAAAATCCTAACACAAATACCTACCAGGGCTCACAAGTCAAGCCCTTACTCAGTACTGAGAAAAATTCAAGTTGGTTTTTTTTTTTTTTCTTCTATTTTCCTTTTACCTTCCAAGGCCTTCAACTATTTTCCCTCCTGCATCCCAGCACAGCCAGGAGGCAGATCCATAAACAAACCTGCCCCTCTTCTCCCTCCACGGTTAGGCAACTCCCCCTTCCTAGATTTCCTGGACCCCAGGAGAAAGAATCTCAGGCGACCCAGGCCCCGCAGCCCCCTGCCTGCCCTCCCCCACAGCCGCAACCCTCTTAGGCACCTAGAGATAAACATCCACTAATGGTTTTCTAATTTTTCTGCTCTGGGTGGCCGCGTTCACTGGCTTGGATGAATCCCTCCCCCTTGGCCGTGGCGACCTGGGTTGGGGGATGGAAAAGTGTTAGTTTGTTTTTTCCACTGCAGCATTCTCACACCTGTTTTTCATTCATTCATTCATTCGTTCGTTCATTCGTTCGTTCATTCATTCGATCTCGGGGAGGGGACCGAGATGGGTGGGTGGGGGGCTAGGTAGGTAGGTAGCTAGGTGTGTGTGTGTGTGTGTGGGTGTGTGTGTGTAGGGGAGATGGTGACAGTAGCGGGCTGCGGGGTCAGGGCACAGGGACCCCCGCGGGATGGCAGAGGGGGTGGCTCTGTCGAAGGCCGGCGCTCCTCGGGGCCGAAGTTGTTTTCAGCGGCCCAGCGATGAGGACAGCCGCCCCGGGGTGCGCCTCTTTGTCTGTCCCCCGCCGGGCGCCGCGTCGCGGGTCCCCCCACCCCAACCCCCAGCGCGCTCGCTCACCTGGTCTTGGAGGACAGGAAGGCAAGTTTGATGAGGCCGTAGGTGAAGAGCGGGATACTCTCCTTGGCGACGCTGGCAACTTGCAGCCGATGCTCCAGGATGTGGAGTTCCATCGTCCGCCCGCGCTCCGCGGCGGCTCATCGGCGGGGGGCGACCCGTGGCCCCCCGCGGTCCCCGCGCCCCGCCCCGCTCGCCCCGCCGGCACCGAGCCGCCGAGGCCGGGCTGGACCCGGTAGCGGAGCGAGATCCAGTAAGTTGCGAGGGGAACCCTAGACTGGTGGGTGAGACAGGAGCGCCGGCGGAGTGAGAAGGAGAACGGCGGAGCAGCGGCGCGCGGCGCCCGGCGCAGGCAGCAGCTGGTGTTCGCTGTAACAAACAACTTGCCACTCAAACGCCGGCCTTCTGCGCATGCGCCTCTGCGCAAGGCCTGATGGAACTTGTAGTCCACGCGCTGCCCGGGGCGCCGCGGGTTGCCAGAGTCGAAGGGGAAGGGGCTGAGTAATTCCGCCATGGATGCACTGGAAATGCCGCGGCGCCGGCTCCGCAGGCCTGCCGAGAAGTCCAAGGGGAGACCACAGGCATTTGGAGTTTGGAGACAGTCTCAGCCTGGGTGTACGCTCTTGTTATTTATTTTAGCTTCAGGCTACGCGATTTGGCGGGAGAGGGGTGGGACCCCAAGACAACTCCTTCGCTGAAGGAGACCCGGAGCTGGGAGGGGAGAGGTTTAGAGAAATCGGTAGAGGGCGGAGAAGCCAAACAGAAAGGGCGTGTTGGGGGATAAGGAGGAGGGGTCCAAGAGAGCTGCCCTCCGGGAGGGAGGGGACCTCTAGGCTGGGTTCTGAAGATTGAATGGAAGCTCGCAGACAGGGGAGGGGCGCGTGGACCCAGGGCTGCGGCCTTACAGGAGAAGTGCCAGTGGGTCCCAGGCCACAGGAACGTGAAAGCCCACACGGTGCTGTATTTGGCTTTGTTGCAGCGGAAAAAAGCGAGGGAGGCGCGACGGGAGATAAGGCAGGCGAGGTAACCAAGATTCATGTCGCGAGGGTCAGGTGTCTAGAGCTAATGAAGTGGCAGGCCAGGCACTGTCCCGCGGGAGAGGAAGTGCTGGGGACCACAAGAGCTCGATGGAGGATCTGACAATATCGAGCCACTTCCAACCTCAGGGCCGAGGTGCCTGGACCTGTTCCCCAGACACTGCCCCCTTCATGGGTGAGTGGTTTTGAAATTTTCTAGGTTAGAGGTACTAGTGCTTTGCCCTTTGGCAGAGTAATTTTGGCGACTTGATGACTCAGGTCTATCTGCTGGGGCAGGCTGGGAACCGTCTTTTTGAGGGAGATTCTGGCCGTTTTCTCCCGCGTTTTTACCCCTCATTTATTAGATAAGAATGTTACTAGGCGCTCTCATTTCCATCAGTGGGCACAGAATCTTTAATCTTGGATAAATCTCAGAGATGCCTACTTTTCACTTTTACTACCCTCTAATATAGACTATATACAAAATATATCACCTTTTTTTATTTGATTCTTCATCTACACTCAGCTAAATCTCTGCTCAAAAACAGTGATTTAAAAGCAAAAATGTTTTAAATGAGGCTGGAACCCAGGGCCTTCTCACTGAGCTATGCCTCCAATTCTTTTTTTTTTTGGTACTGGGAATGGAACTCCTGACCTTGTGCATGCCAGGCAGGTTCTTGTGCTGCTGAGGTAAATCTCCAGCCCCTCCTTTTCTATTTTTCAGACAGGGTCTCACTGAGTTCCTAAATTGCCCAGGCTTGCAATCTTGCCTCAGCCTCCCAGTGCTGAGACTACAGCCATGCACTGCCGTGCACCGCTAAGCACTGCTGCATTTCTCGTCTGGAGCATAATGACTGGCGTATGAGAGACATTCACTCAATATTTTGGGAATGCATAAGTACATCCTCTATGCCTTTTAGATCCATAGACCCACATTGTCCAAATACAAGTGCATTCAGGCCCAGAAGGTAGCACACAGGGATATCAAGCAGGTCAGAAGGGCATCAGAGAAGAGCAACCTGCCTGAGGGTGCAACTTTTAATATCTATCAAAACAACCAACAAGTGATAAAACAAAGCTAAAGGCAGGAATTGGCCGGTTTTCTGACTTCTGCTCTGGATGGCTCAAGTCTATTTTTGAGTCTGCAGGTTATGACCCAGGAATGGATGGCGAAATCAATTGAGCAGGGTACAACTGGCACTGAAAGAAAGAAAAAAAGAAAGAGAAAGAACACAAGGAACCTGAGTACTGCACATGGTGAGCACAGGTTACATGATCTTTTCTGTGTCTTAGGAGACACTGGTTTGGGCCATGTATCCATGCAGGCATGTACATATGTGTCTGTGTGTGCATGTGTTTATTGGACCTTCATAGAAATCTATTTTTTTTTTTTTTTTTTTTTTGGTATTGGGAATTGAACTCATGGCCTTGTCCTTGCCATGCAGGTGCTGTGGTGCTGAGCAATATCCCCGGCCGAGAAACCTATTTCTTAACTCTTGGTCTTGAAGGCGCTGTGGGCTTTATGTTTAATCAAGTCAGACCATGGAAGAGTTTGCAAATTGATACATATTGGTTTGACTTGCAGAATTGTTTCCATAGGATTGCATTTGGTGCTTAAGATTTTGGTGAAATTTATCTAGTGAAGTTAATATTCAGATGTTAAGGAAACTGACTTCTGGGTTCCCAACTGCTGAAGATGGTTGCAGGCTGGGATTAGGGTGAGGCCAGGGAGGCACCTTGGGCAATAAATGTAAAGCAACAGTGACTCAGGGCTATGGTAGGGGTAGGAGTGGAAGCCATTCAGAATTCCCTTCTCTCTTAGATCCCTAGCCTGGCCCTCCTTTCCTGGTTCCTTTTGGTTCCTAACTGGTTTCTTTGCTGCTCAATCCCAAGATGAGTGGAGGTCCATCTAGTCTTCCTTCCTGCAGTATATTATAGCTGTCTGTGAATCATGTCTCTTTGAAAGTCCTTCCCCATTGGCTCTGGCTTTGGGTTTGGCCAGTGAGATAACAGCATGTGTTTTGCATACACCCTGTGTGTTGAGACTTGTGCTTTGGATGCTGCCCTGGTGACATGCTGAAAAGAAACCTGGATGAAATTCACAAGGATAGGTCCAACTGAGACAGCCGGAGGTGGCCCCTGCCAACAACTGGTGTCACTTACACCAGCCCTGTGAGATCATCATGGGTTTTCCAATGACTGTCCAGCTGAAGGTATATTGTGCATTTCCTGTTGCTGTGTCAAGTTAGCCGAGTCTGGGTATTATGCAAAGAAAAGGGGTGTGTTTAGTTCACAGTTGGGAAGCTGGAAGTCGGTGATTGGGTGGCCATGTTGGTTTGGCATCTGGTGAGGGCAGCATGGAGAATGGGATCCTAGTGGTGGGAACAGGTGTGGTCAAAGGTCACATGGACAAAGGGAAAGCCAGAGATAGGGAGGGGCCAGGCTTGCTCCTTTCCTTACCACCTACCTACTCCAGCAGGAACCCACTGGGTCTGGAGGCAATGACAAAAAAAAAAAGGAATAAAAATAAAACCGAATTTCATAATATAATAATAGAGTAACAAGAGTTGATACATTGCATGTTGTTATCTTTAAATTAGTTGCTCAGGGTACAAGGTATGGGCATAAAATTTCTCCAGTTGATATTAGCAGAAACTTTCCTTTTTATTCTTTTTATTTTTTAAATTATTATTTTTTGGTGCAGGGAATTGAACTCAGGGGCCTGTGCTTACCAGGCAGGCATGGTGCCACTGAGCCACATTCCCGGCCCAGATGAACTAAGAGACACTAACAGTGTAACTGTCTTACATTTTTTCCCTTTTCCCTACTGTTCTTTGCTCTTTCATCCATCCTAGTTCCTTTTTCTTTTTAAATGATTTCTTTTTATTTCACAACAGCTGTTGTACATTTTAAGGTTTTTTTTTTTTTTTTTTTTTATCGGTACTGGGGATCAAACTCATGACCGCCTGCTTGCAAGGCAGGTGTTTATGCTGCTGAGCTAAATCCCCAGCCCCTTGTTGTACATTTTAGACCTTATTTACTCTTTCAGTTTCTCTCATCAGGGAGACACTATGATGTTTACACATGTGAATCTGATTTATTTCACTGAAGAGTATGGTCTCTAGCTGCATCCATTTATCTATAAAAGCCTCAAGTTTATCCTTCTTTATGGCTGAGTATTACTCCATTGTATAGAAATATCACATCTTTTTTATCCATTCCTGATTATGGGCATTTGTGTTGTTTCCAAGATCTAGCTCTTACAAATTGTGCTGCTATAGCCATGCACATGTATTACTGTGGTATGATGTTTTAATTCTTCTGGGAAGATACCCAGGAGGAGAATAGCTGAGTGGAATGGGACATCTAATCCTAGCTTTTTAGGATTCTCCGTACTTATTTCTGCAGTGGTTGCACCAGTCCACAACCCCACCAATAGTGAAGAAGGATTCCTTTTTCCCTGCAGCCTCACTAGTGTTTGATATTGGCTGATTTCTTGATGATAATAGCCATTCTTTCTGGAGTGAGATGGAATCTCAGTGTTGTTTTAATTTGCATCTCTTGAATGACCAGTGATGTTGAACTTTTTTATATATTTATTTGCTGTTTGTATTTCTTGATCTGAGACATCTGTATTCATCTTAGATGCCCATTTTTCTTTTTCTTTTTTTTTTAAGGAGAAAAAAGAAAAAAAACAGAAAAAGGGTACAAGTTATACAGAATTTCAGAAAAAATAAACAGTAGGAAATCACTAGTTAATTACATATTGTCATCTTAGAAATAGTTGTTGAAGTTACAAAATTAAAGCATATAGAGGGGACTTTCAAACAGTGAGACTGCAAACAGTTTTGTTCAATGATCCAACAAAACTCAGTAATATGGTTATCTATCTTATACACTTAAATATGTACGCAGTTATATCTTTTAGAGAACTTTCTTTTCCTTTCTTTTGTAAGATGCCCATTTTTCAATTGGGTCTTTGAATCTGTGTTGTTTAAATTTGAATTCTTTATGTTTTGATGTAAGTCCTTTGTCAAAGGGACGATTGTCTAATCTTTTTTCCCACTCTGTGGTTGTCTTTTCACTCTGTTGGTGATTTCTTTTGCTGTACAAAAGCTTTTTAATAAGATGGGATCCCAGTTGGTGATTCTTTGAAGTATTTCTCATACAGTTGGTGTTTTGTTCATGAACTCTTTACCTACCCCCGTGTCTTCCACCTATTTTTTCTGCCAGTAATTTAGTGTTTTTGTTTTTGTATTTAGATCTTCGATCCATTTTGACTTCAGTGCATGATAATAGACATGGGTCTAGTTTTAGTCTTTGGCATGTGGAAAGCCAGGTTTTTTCTTTTCTTTTTTTGTCTTTTTGAGAGAGTCTCCCTGTGCAGTTCAGGCTGGCCTTGAGCTCACTTTGTAGCCCAGGCTGGTCTCAAATTTGCAGTGATCCTCCCGCCTCAGCCTCCGGAATGCTGGGATTACAGGCATGAGCCACCACACCCGGCTCAAGCCAGTTTTTTTGTTTGTTTCTTTTGTTTTTGTTTTTGGTACCAGGGATTGAATTCATGACTCAGGGTTTGCCAGGCAGGCGCTTATGCTGCTGATCTAAATCCCAGCCACAAGCCAGATTTTTTAAAGCACTATTTATTAAAGAGGCTTTCTTCCAGTGAACATATTGGTTCTTTTGTCAAAGATAAGGTGGCAAAGTGTGTTTGTAGTTGTATCTGCATCTTTTAATCTGTTTCACTGGCTCTCATATCTGTTTTTTTTTTTTTTTTTGCCATTACCATGCTGGTTTTATAATAGTAGCTTTGTAGTATAACTGGAAGTCAGGGATTGTGATGCCTTCTGCCTTGCCTTTGTTGTGCAGAATTGCTTTTGATATTCTAGGTCTCTTCTGGTTCCAGATGAATTTTAGGACTGTTTTCTCTAGATCTGTGAGGTATTCTGATGGTATTTTGACTGGGATTGCATTAAATCTGTATAACAATTTTGGGAGTATGGCCATTTTCACTGTGTTGCTTCTTCCTATCCAAGAGCCAGGGATATCTTTCTGTTTCCTGAGGTCCCTTTCACTTTTCTTTGTCAGAATACTGTCATTTTTAATATATAGATTCTTTACTTCCTTTGTTTGGTTGATTCCTAAACATTTCATCATTTTTTGAATTGCTATTGTGAAGGGTGTGGTTTTCCTAATTTGTCTCTCAGGAAGTTTGTTGTTTGTGTACAGGAAGGCTGTTGATTTTTGAGTGTTGTCTTTGTATCCAACTACACTACTGAATTTAGTTATTCAATCTAGATGTCTTTTTCGTGGAGTTTTGGGGGTCTATGTAGAGTATTATTTCGTCTGTGAATGATGATAATTTGACTTCCTTTTTTTTTTTTTTTTTTTTTTTTTTGGCTTTTTCGTTTTTTACCGGTACCAGGGATTGAACTCACGACTGCCTGCTTTCCAGGCAGGCGCTTATGCCGCTGACCTAAATCCCCAGCCCCCATATTCTTTTTATTTTTGAAGAGAGAGATTTTGATTCCTTCAAAGGGTAGCATATCCAGCGACGTAAGCACCTTCTTAGGCCCCTCCCTGGCTTCCTGGCACAGCGGACACCAAGCCTGTAGCATAGGAATGTGTGTAGGACAAACCACATCCAAGCACCTGGAGAAACCAGAAGAGGGAAGACCCAGCTGACCATGGAAATGTGACAGATCGTTGTTTTCATGCACTAGGATTCGGGCTGTGATGCAGCTACGCCTCCCTGCAGTTCTCCCGTCTCTCATTCTGGGCGTGGCCAGTCTCTGGCTTCTCACATGTTGATGGCTCCAGGCGCACAGGTCCAGTGCAGGGAACAGGTCCAGTGCAGAATATCTCCGCACAGCCCCGAGTCACACAGCTGACTTCCCAGTGCTGGCTGTGTCCACCTGCGTGTCCACAGGTGGGTTTAAACTGTGCTTCAGCACCTGACTCACATTGAACACACCAGAATCTTCCTCTCTCCTTTCTGAACTCTCTGTCCTTTTTCTTTCTGTACTGGGTTTGAATGCAGCGCCTTCACACCCAGTTACATCCCCAGCCCCTTTTGTTTTGAGATAGGGTCTTGGTAACTCTCTGAGTTTCCCAGGCTGGATTCAAACTTAGATTCTCCTGCCTCAGCCCCTCAAAGTGTTTCAGTTCAAGGTGTTCTCTGAGCCCCGTCTTGGATGGCAGTACCTTCTCAGTCCTTCAAACCACAAACCTCAGTGGCTCATTGAGTTTTCTGAGATGGCCCCAGATCTTCCAGTGTTTGTGTTCCTCTTGCAAAAGGGCCCTGACAGTTGTCACAGTAACAGGCAGATCTGCCTCACCGTCCTGTGAATGTGGGCCAGGCTGAAGAAGAAATGGCAGTGTGTGACTTTTAAAGCAAGTCCTGCCCTCTTGGGATCCTGGCCCTCAGACCCCACCAGCCATGCTGACGCAACACAGGGCGCCTGGGAAGGCCACCTGGTTGTACTAACTTACTAGAGGTACTATGCAAAGTACCACAGAGTAGGTGGCTTAAATCAGGGGTCCCCACACATTTTGGCATCAGGGACCAGTTTTGTGGAAGACGGTTTTCTCCAGAGACCTGCAGGTGGGGGATTGGGATCATTCAACTGCATTGCGCTTAATTGTGCCCTTCATTTGTGTTGTTATTACACTGCACACTGTACTTGTGTCATTACTGCATTAGATTGTCTTAGATGCGTAGGTCCAATGCATGGGCAGTTCACAGCAGGGTTGCCCTCCCTTGGGAATCCATAGCCCGCTGACTTGGCAGGAGGCGGGGCACAGGTGGTGATGCCGCTGGAAACAGATGAAGCTTCACTGGGTCCCTAAATTGTTTCAAAGTAGTGTGACCAGCTCATCTTGGTTTACTGGAGAGTGTCCTGGTTTTAAATCTGAAAGTCCCATGTGCTGAAAACCATGTTGGTTCTAGGGAAACCAGGACAGTGGGCTGTTGTCTTCCAGCTCTGCTTGGATATTGTCCAGGACCTGAACTGTATACCAGGTTTTAAATTTAAAGGAATGAAAATGATGTAGAGTCACAATGTCAGCCACTCATGGGAGGGGGATTCCTTCTGGCACCGCTATTGTTAGTAATACACAGCCCACACTTAGTGGAGCGTAAGGACAGTTCCTTTATTGGTTACTTTACTAATTCTGTAGACCAGGAATTCAGACAGACCACATGAGGATAGTTTCTCTTTGTTCCCCAGAATCTGGCCTTGCCCAGGGAAGATGGGAATGGTGGGGGAGACATGACCACCGGTGGGACTGAGCTGAGGCTGTACATGGAAGCAGTCTCCTTGTGGCCTGCCTGATGTTGTGGTTAACTGTGAGATGTCAATTTGAGTAAGAACTGCTTAGCAGATTAATGAAGCTCTAGGTGTGTCCCTGGAGAATTACTGGGCCAGCAAATTGAGGGAGGAAGATCCACCCCAATATGACTGGCACCAACCAGTAGTTTTATAGGGTTGAGTGGCACCAAGCAATAGGCTTGTAGCCTTGAGTGCCAACGGCCAGTAGTCTGGTAGTCTGGACAGAATGAAAAGGGAAAGAAGAAGGAAATTTTTTGTTGTCCTTTGGAATTGTAGTCATTGCCATTGCCTTTGTACTTTTGTCTCCAGTTTCTTTGGTATAGACCGCAAGCTTCTAATGAAGACCCTTTCCAACCCAGACTCACAGAACTGCACAAAGCTCTAGGCCTTCAGCCTTTGATTGGATTCCCCGGCTCTCCAGTACATAGAAGGCCGTTTCATATTCTTCCACCCTGATTCTGCAGGTAGCCATTGTAAACCTACTTAGTGAATCCTTCATATAATTGTGTATATGTATGTTATATTAATCTGTTCATCTAGTGAACCCTCATGAATATACCTGGGCTTCTCCTAGCATGGAGGCTACATTCCTAGAAGGGGTCTTGCAAGGAGAGCCTAGAGATGATTCGATTCTAAAAGAGGCAGCTTCGGGCTGCAAGTCCATTTATAGCCCAACCTCAGAAACCAGGAAGGTGTCACTTGCATTGTTTTCTATAGGCAGAAAGAGTCAGAAGCCCAGTATGAGTAAGGGGTGGGGACATAGCCACTACCTCTTGATAGGGCGTGACCCAGCTGCCTGCAGAAGAGTGCTGAAAGTTATCCTTTCATCCAGCTTTTGGATTTTCAGCCCACGGCTGTGTGATGAGTGGGTCCAGAGAAGGTACGGCTTGTGGAAGGTGCATAAGCTTTGTTTTCTCATCAGGCCTGTTCTGCCACATGGGGTCTTGGAATTTTTAGCTATGACCCTATTTCTCCATCATTTCCAGAG
This sequence comes from Cavia porcellus, assembly GCF_034190915.1. Lineage (NCBI taxonomy): Eukaryota > Metazoa > Chordata > Mammalia > Rodentia > Caviidae > Cavia > Cavia porcellus. The sequence continues at coordinate 61,875,655 of NW_026947506.1, read as the reverse complement.
ATTCTGTCCTAGTAGGACATGGCCTGTGCCTGTAATCACAGCACTCTGGGAGGCTGAGGCAGGAGCATTGCAAGTTCAAGCCCAGCCTGGCCAACTGAGCAAGAACTTATCTCCAAGCTAAAAAACAAAAAAGTTCTGGGGCTGTAGCTCAATGCAAAGGTCCCGAGGTCACCCCTAGGATGAGTTTCTGTTCCCTACTCAATCTGGTAAATTAAACTTTTTATTGTGAGGTGATTCTAGATCTGATAGTTATTCCTGTGTCCTTCACCTAGAATTCTCCAATAGTGACGGCTTGGGTAATCCCCCAGCCAGGACAGCGGCTGTGACACTACTCAGAAGCCCATTCCCATCTTCAGCTTGACTGGGGCCTTGACACTGAGCTGCACCCCAGCCTTTTCACTTTTTACTTAGATACAGAGTCTTGCAGTCACTGAGTTGCCCAGGCTGGGTTCAGACTTTCGATCCTCCTGCCTCAGCCTCCCAAAGTGCTGAGAGTATAAGGTATGCTTCACCACATCCAGCTGCAGACACTGGTGTTAGCTTTAATGGTGCTGGGTTTTGTCTGTTTTGCTCAGGGCTGTATGCCAAGTGCTTGGAACAGTAGGCACGGCTTCAGTGAATGCTTGTTGAATGATTAGATGAATGAGTGGAAGCAGGAGAAGTATCAGCTGGTGGAGGCGGGGTTGGAACTTGCCTTTGCCATTGGCCTTTCCAGAACTCAATTTTCCCATCTTTAAAATGGAAGTGGTGGGCTGGCTGGTCTACAGTTTCACCATCACTCACAGTAAATCAAAGCCCTACTTTTGGAGTTTTCCCTCTGAGGTGGAAGATCTTTCTCCTGCCTTGTCCTTGCCTGTAGCTCAGATCTGCAAACCTGACGTGGAGAATGCTCACTCTGTAGAATGTGCCAGTGAGGTTAGTAGGGGAAACCCGGACTGAGATAGGTCAATGCATCTTGATTATGATGTACTTGGGCAAATGATATGAGCTTGAGGGCCTTAGTTTTCATGTCTGTAAAGTGGGGATAATAATGCTACTTTAATGCTGTGCCACATGCTTGTAATCCCAGCACTCTGGGAGGCAGGAGGATCCCAAATTTGAGCTCAGCCTGAGGGTAACATACCAGGGTGACCTGCCAGCAATGGGCAGGGCCAAAGAGGGGACGTCTGAGCTGAGACCTGAAGTGACAAGAGGCCACCTACAAAAACCTGGAGGAGGAGTCTGCAGGTGGACACATTGGCAGCAGGACACGGGGTGGGCACCTGCTCACCTTAGCTGTTGTGAGTTCCCCGTAGGAGGGAGGATGTCACTTGAGGCTGGCTGGCTGCCAGGAAGGGCTTTGATCTCCAGTGGGAGGCTAGGTTGGAGAAGCTGAGGTTGGAGCCAAGTTAAAGCCTAGATTTGGACTTTGCCTGCAGCTCAGAGATCCCCAGTTGACCTAGTGTCCTGGGTATAGAGGCCCCAGGCTGCTCAGATGGGCGTGGAAAGAAGAGAAGGAAGGGAAAGTCATTTTGGGGGCTCAGATTATATGGTGTTTGGGTGAGCAGGCTTTGTGTCTTTTTCTCTGAGTCCAGCAGACAACTTGGAGACTCATGGGGAGCTCTTGAGGATTCTTGAGCAGAGGAGGATCCCAAGGGAATGGGTGTCTGATTACCTGGTTCTGGGAAGCCCTGGCTGCAGCCACCTCTGGTTTGTAGGATGCGCATTCCGGAACATTTCTCTGATCCTTGGCTAGAGATGCCTCCTCCTTCCCACCCCACCCCTCAGGGAAGGGTCCCTGCTTTCCAAGGTGCAGGGCCTGGACTGGGGAAAGAGCAGGGCTTCATCCATGCTGGCTATTGTCTCATCTCAGTGATGCACCTGCCTTTCCTGGGCTCCCTGGGGACCGGATGCCAGCCCTACTGCTGCTCCCCGTGCATGGAGATAGACCCCTGGCCCTGTTCAGCTGTGCCATAGCAGGAAGCACGTGGTATGGGAAATGATCCCATGTTTGCACCCTTGGGAAGCAGGCCTGACCCATACTGGCCTCTCTCTTCCAGGGCTGGGCAGCCACAGGCCCTCAATTTGCTGATCTGTACAGGAGTGGTCACAGGATCTGGAGAATGCACAAGACTGTATGAAAATTTTTCACTATGAGAAAAGGCACATTCTGTTAATCCTGCTCAGAATTCTCTGCCTCCCTGTCTCCCTATGAACGCCTCATTCTGCTGTTCTTACTCTTTTATTTCATCCTTTCTCTTTCTCTCTCTTCCTCTCTCTGTAAAGCAGGGTTAGGGTTATTTTTTTTTTTTTTTTTTGTCTTTTTCGTTTTTATCGGTACCGGGGATTGAACTCACAACTGCCTGCTTGCAAGGCAGGTGCTTATGCCACTGAGCTAAATCCCCAGCCCCCAGGGTTAGGGTTGTTTAGCTCACAGTTTGAAGGGGTTTCAGCTCATAATCGGCTGGCTCCAAGGCAGGGTGGATGGCAGACAGACTTCAGAGAGGAGGACAACAGTTGATGGCAGCAAAGCCACGAGGGGCGCCCACAGCACTTCCATCCCTGAGATTTTATCCCAGGGATAAAAGGTACTTAGGACAGGCAGCACTCACACCCTTAATCCTGGCACCCTTGATCCTAGCATTGCACAGTGAAGACCTCATCACCTCTGAAAAGGCCCCCCATGACTGCATGAGGCTTTGAGGGGACATCTAGACACAAGCCATTACATTCCATGCCTGGTCCCCCCAAAGACTCATGCACATCCCTTCATGCAAAAGGCATTTAGTCCATCTCCAGGAGTTGCCAAAGTCCTAACAGTTTTAGCAGTGCTGGAAACTCCAAGTCCAAAGTCTCCTCTGTGATTTGAGACAAACTCTTAGCTGCGTGCCCCTGTGTAGATGAAAAGAAAGTTAAACACTTTTTTTTTTTTTTGGCTTTTTTTCGTTTTTATCGGTACCAGGGATCAAACTCACGACTGCCTGCTTTCAAGGCAGGTGCTTATGCCGCCGGGCTAAATCCCCAGCCCCAAACACTTTCAATGGCACAAGATAGATGTTTGCATTCCTAGAGTTACAAATAGGCCAGGTGTGGTGACGCATGCCTGTAATCCCAGCACCCTGGAGGCTGAGGCAGGGAGATCCCTTTAAGTTCGAGGCCAACCTGAGTGAAACCTTGTTTCAAAAAGGGCAACAAACAAACAACTCCATAAAAGTTACAACCAGGGGACCACAGAGGAATGGGACCAAAGTTCTTGCCACTTTCTGAAGCAGTTCTGCAAGTCTCTTTCCTGGATGTCTTCAGTTGCACTGTTGTGGCTGCCTTTGTGTCTTGAGATTCAAAACATTTCCTATTCATGGCAATTTTGATTTTGAGGAGACAGAAGTTGCAGGGTATCAGATCTGGTGTATGAGGTGGACGAGGACACAGCGTCATGTTTTTATAAGCGTGCCTTTCTCTACTGGGTGGTGCTTGGCAGTGGTAGTCCCTGTATTGTGATCACACCTGGGGAAGACCCTCCTGAAAGAAGGCTTCCAGACTGGTTTCAGGCAGTCGTAAGAATGATGGGACCAGTGTGCAGTCTTGGTGAGGGAGAAGATTTGGAAGGGATGAGTGACAGCGTGCCTCTTAGTTTAAACTTTAAACGCTCACTGTGTTTCTGATCTCAGTGGGCACCCTGCCATCCCCTGGTGTGTGCTGGGGCAGCCCTTTAAGCAGGTGCTGTGCTCTTCCTGGCACCCTGAGGTGCACAGGAAACCCCAGGGAATGCAGGGACCCAACATGGAGGCAGAGTCTTGGCTGTGGCTTCCCTGCCGGCCCTTCTGCAGCTTCTACTGTCTGCTCCCTCCTGGTGTGGTGAGGAAGGAGGTGCACACACCCAGGGCTGCTGCTGGGGCCAGGTATGCAGCACCTTGCGTGGTTCCTGTGCCCTTTTACAGATGAGGAGACTGAGGCTGGGGATGTGAGAAGAGGTTTCCTGTGGTCCCCAGGGTGGACTCTAAGTGACACAGTATAGTGACATCAGGCCCCTACTTGCCTGAGCCCTGGATGTGATGGGGCAGGACTAGGCCACCTCGGGCTCCATCTTGGGACCCCCACCATGGTCCTCAGCCTGAGTACTTCTGGTATTGTTTTCTCTTTCTTGGTTATTATTGAGGACTGAAGACGAGTCACAGAGCCTCCAAAGATGCCAACATGATGGGTTGGAAATCAGAGGCCATGATGAGTACCTCCATGCTCCTGCTGTATACATCCTGTGTCTCAGTTTCCCCATCTCTAAATTGGGGTTGTTCTGAAGATCAGGAGTGACATGTGGAAAGGCCCAGAGGGGACACTGCTGCCGTTGTCTGGTCTGTCCCCAAGTCTGTGCACCTGTAGCTTTCACTACTTAGTAACTACTTAGCCCCTGGGACCATTTCTGGAGTGATCCTGCCTGGGATGCATCGGGGAGGCGAGGGGTAGAACTGTTCCTCCATCTAGGGGTCACTGAGACACAAAAGCAAATTAGCAGAAAAAGCTCCACTAGGTTAGAATTCTCATAGGGTTGTGCAGACACTTGGAAAACAATTTGGCAGTTTCTTTATTGTAAGAGTAAATATATACTACCTGGATGTGGGGCTGCAGACCTGTAATCCCAGCAGCTATGGAGGCTGAGGCAGGATTGTAAATTGGATCCTAGCCTGGGGAGTATAACAACATAGCAAGATTCTAACTCAAAATAAAATACTAAAGAAGGAGTCGAGATGTAGCTCAGTGCCAGTGCCTTTATTTCAGACCCCAGTACTAGAAGGGGTGATGATGACAAAAAGTAAACACACAGTAACCATGTGACCTAGCAGTTTCACTTGTAGAAATTTACCCAGAAATGAAAGTTTGTATTTGCACAAAAAACAGTTCAGAAATATTTATGGCAAGTTTATTTGTAATTGTTCCAGAGTAGAAACAGCTCAAAGACATTCTAGCGAAAGGGTTAATTAGGACATTCATACAATTTAGGGTACTGTTGGAATACTGTTTAGCAATGAAGAAACAGAGGCTCTCAGAGGTATTACATTAAGTGGAAAGAGAGACTCAAATTGTCACCTACTGTGTGATTACAGAGCCTGTGGCGTGGAGGAGGGGGACACTGACTCCAAAGGGCAGGGGAGCTCTGAGAGCTGATGGAAAGATCCTGTGATGACCACACAAAGATGCCCCTTTGGTAAATCACAGAACCATATACTAAAGTGAGTACATTTTATTCTGTGCATGTTTTTGTTTTGTTTTGTTTTGTTTTGTTTTGTTTTAAATCAGTATCGGGGATCGAACTCATGACTGCCTGCTTGCAAGGCAGGCGTTTATGCTGCTGAGCTAAATCCCCAGCCCCTTATTCTGTGCATGTTTTATCTCCATAAACCAGACTTAAAAATGGAGTTGCATTTTGTATCACTGATAATACAGTATGTACCTGCTGCAACCTGCGTTTTTGGCACAGTGGAATGATTTTTAAGACTCAGTCAAGTAGCCCAGTGTGGTGGCGCATGCTTGTAATCCTGGCACTCAGGAGGCTCAAGCAGGAGGATCATTGCAAGTTCAAAACCAGCCTGGGCTACAAAGTGAGCTTGAGCCAACCTGAACTGCATAGAGAGACCAAAAAGACAGAAAAAAAACCACTCAGCCAAGTTAATGCTATGTCCACAACAGTGATACACCCTAGCTGGTTTTTCATTTCTTCTTGTAGTGATGCTGGGGATTAAACACTGGGCCTTCACACTGAGCTGCATACCCAGCCCTTTTTTATTTTGAGACAGGGTCTTGCTAGTCACTAAGTTGTCCAGGCTGGATTCAGACTTGGAATCTTTCTGTCTCAGCCTCCCAGAATGCTGGGATTACAAGTATGTTGCATGACAGCTGGCTGGTACATGGAGCAAGAATATTGTTCATCCATGTTAAAGGCTGCAGCATTACAAGCTACACTTAATTTGCTTGTCCATTCTGCTGGGGAACGTTTCCCTGTGTCTGGTTTGAACAGTGCTGCAGCAGACATTGCTGTACGTGTTCCACGGGAGGAGGGTTGGGGTTTCTCCCCAGGGAATGTACCTGAGCCGCTAAACGGGATCATCATGGCAAATGGTCCGAGCACTTCTGCTTTGTGCTCTGAGGGTTTATACCAAGGACACTCTGCCAAATTGTGTGAGGATTTCACTTCTGTGCAGTCCCATCAGCAGATGGTATTAGCCAGTTATGGTGGCACCCAGCTGGTATTCTAGCTACTCTGGGGGCTGAGGCAGGAGGATCTTAAGTTTGAGCCTAGCCTGGGCAGTTTAGTGAAACCCTGTCCTAACTCCCTTAAAAGAAAGACTGTGTTATCCCAACACACCTGATTATTAGTTTGCAGTCTGCCTATCAGTGAAACTGACCATCTGTTCTTAGGTTTATAGTCAAGTGAGCTAGCACAGAGCTAGAGTCCCAGCCTTTTTTATTTTAAGACAAAGTCTCACTCTGTTGCCCAGGCTGGCTTCAAGCTTGGAATCTTCCTGCTTCAGCCTTCTGAGGGGCTAGAATTACAGACGTGTCACCATGCCCAACTTCGCTTTCCTCTTTTGTATAGTGTTGGGGATGGAACCCAGGTCTCCTGTGTGCCAGGCCTACCTGGTCCCAAGGATTTAATGTGCCCTGTTCAGTTTTGTACCTTTGTAAGAAGTCCTTCTCACCACAGGCCATGAAGAATATTTTCCTGGGAATCTGAGCAAGTTACGCTTTCGTATTGAAGTGTTTAGTCTATGTGGACTTGAATGTTTTATATGGAGTCAGTTTTATTTTTCCATATCATAACCGTCACACGACTTCGGGGTGCTGAGGGCTCCTTCTAGAGGTGATTCTTAGGTTTCTTCTGTCCTGAGCAAAGAATTGGTCAAGAGAAGCACAAAAGGTAGTGGAGTTTTACACTTATTAAAGGCAGGAAAGAAACGCTCTACAGAGCGAGTCTGAGCCAGGGGAAAAGTGGCAGAAGCACAGCCTGGGGCAGGAGGGCAGAGCACGGCAGAAGAGCCCAGTGCCAGGGCTCGGTGGCCGCTGTTCTTTTGTGTCTCCTGCTCTTCAGGCTGACATCAGGTCTGGCTTGTCCTGTGGAGCCACAACCTGCTTCTGTTGTGGCTACAAGGGCTCTCTGATGGGTCCATGTGCAGGGAGGGCTTGGGGACTGTTCTGTGCATGTGCGTGTCATGGGAACTTGCAATGGGCAGGTCAGTCCACTTCCTCAGCCAGTCTGCTCTGTCCTAATCTCCTGCTTCCTGCCGTGTTTTATTTACTGTGAAGCTATCCTTTCCACTTGCATTTATGTGTGCTTGGGTCTGTTTGGGACTCTATTTGCTTTTACTGGTCTACTTGTCCATCTTCATACATATAAAACACCCTCTTAATTTTATAACAAATCTTTCTGTCTAATAAATCTATCTAGGACTAATCTTGGCACTCTGCTCTCTTAAATAAATTTTAGAGGCCACATGTCAAGTTTCCAAAAGAATCCTATGGATTTTTAAAAATTGTGTTCAATTTATAGAAAAGTTTAGATGAGACTGGTATCTTTGTTATGTTGAATTCTGTTCATGGTGTATATTTACTTACGCAGATATCTTTGAGTCTTTCAAAAGTGTTTTGTTGTTTGCACTACAGGGGTGCCTTGGTTCATGAATTTAATTTTTTCTATTATTCTGGTCCCAAACTGAGATACTAAATCAAATTTCCCCATAAGGTCAACATTGAACCTGACCACTGAATCTGATTCAGTTCTCATCCAGTTCAGTTTGGGACCAGAATTGTGAAATTCAGTTTGGGACCTGAATTAAGTTTGTGAACTGAAATACTGCTGTTGAAAGGTCTTCTATAACTTTTGCTGGATTCATTTTGGGGATTTTATAACTATAAATTTCTTTTTTGTTTTTTCAGTGGAAAATGGAATTTAAAAATAAAAGGTTCTTTTTTTTTTGAGACAGGATTTCACTATGTAGTTCAGACTGGCCTTGAACTCACTATGTAGCCTGGGCTGGCCTTGAATTCACAATAGTTCGTTTGCCCCAGCCTCCTGAGTGCTGGGATTACAGGTATGCACTGCCACGCCTGGCTAAAAAGAATAGATTCCAGCTATTAGTGTGCAGCAGTCTTGTTGATTACAAGTTTGTATGCAGATCTCTTGGATTTTCTATTGTAGACAATCATACTTTCTTTAGCATCAGGTGATTTTTTTGTGTCTTTGCATTTAATCTTTTCTTTTATTGGCTTTATTTTATTGGTGAGATGCTTTGGTTACTACTGGACCTAAATCTGTCTGCTTGCCACTTGAAAACAATGTTTAGAAGTTGAATTGGTGTGAAGAAAGGTTTCTTCAAGAGAAAGGAGTGTGGAAGATCGAGGGGTCATAATCCTTTCAAAAGCTATCTCAGGTAGATGAAAGCTTTTACAGGGGAGGGGGCCATGTGCCTAGCAGGGTCTCTGCGTGTCTCTTCTGGCCTGCTGCCCTGTGTCCAGAGCGCCACAATATCTGGGCCAAGTGGTGACCATGGCTTTCCTGTTAGTCACACAGCACAGCGTTGGCTGGGGTGCAGGGTTAAAGAGCAAGGAGGTTGGGGCGCGTTCTGACGTTAGCCACAGGTCAGCAGAGGTCCTGGGTTGTTGTGTAATTCTAAAGAAAAACTCTCTCTCTTTTTTTTTTTTCTTCTTTCTTTGTTTCTTTCTTTCTTCCTTTTTTTTTTTTTTGTCTTTTTCATTTTTGCCGGTACCGGGGATCGAACTTTCTTCCTTTCTTTTTCTTTCTCCCCCGCCCCCATCACTGGGGATTGAACCCAGCAGTGCTGTACCACTGAGCTATGCCATTAGCCCTTTTTAATTATTATTTTTAATTATTTTTGAACCAGGGTCACACTATGCAGTTCAGGCTGGCCTTGAGCTTACTTTGTAGCCCAAGCTGGTCTGAAACTTGTAAGACTTCTCTTGCCTCAGCCTCCCGAGTGCAGGGATTATAGTTGTGCGCAAATTTTTTAAATTTTGAATTTAAAATTTTAAATTTACTGAGTTTCCTGGGTTTGATTTGAGTTTGTTGTCCTCCTGTCTCATATTTTCTTTTCTTCTATTATTTGTGTGTGTGTTTATTTATTTATTTGAGACAGCATCTCGTTATGTAGTATAGGCTGACTATGAACTTACTGTGTAGCTTAGGCTGGTCTCGAATTTATGGTGATCTTCTTGCTTCAGCTTCCCAAATGCTGGGATTACATGTGTGTACCACGATGCTCGGGTGTTGTATTTATTTATTTATTTTTGGTACTGGGGATCGAACTCATGACCTAGTACTTGCTAGGCAAGTGCTTGTGCTGCTGAGCTAAATCCCAGCCCTGTTTTTTTTTTTTTTTTTTTTTTTTTAAATCAAGTTTTCAGTGGCCTCATAAAATTAGAGAGCTTTTATTTTCTAAAATTTTTTTTTTCTGAAACATTTTTAGAGAAAAGTGTTTTCTGGTGCTTAGTATTTTGGGAAAAATTGTCTCTAAATTTACTTAGCCTTGGTTCTCTTGTGGGTGGAATGATGGAGCCCAACTTTAGAAATGATTAAACGTAGTTGCTAGTGTAGTCACTGTTTTAGTTTGAACATCGAATCTAAAATTTTATCCGTTTTATCTGTTTTTCAGTGCTGTTGGCAGTAGTTACAGTAGTTTCTTAGGAGTTTAAACTTTTTTTTATATGTCACTGTCAATTACTCATACTTTAACTTATTTTTAAGTGGTCTAATCAGTAGTTTTAAAATTTTTTAATAGTTTGTTTTAAAAGAATCAGAATTTTTGGTTTTGAATTTGGGTAAGATATAAATTTACCTGCTCTAATGGAAACCTAAACTTATTAATGACTTGAGGCATGCATTCATGTGTTGCGAGCTAAACTGTGTCAGCTCAAAATGCAGATGGGAATGTTCATCCCCCAGTACCTTAGAATGTATCCGTGCTTGCAGAAAGGGCCTTTACAGAGGGGCTTAAATTCACGTGAGGCTATTAGGGTGGCCCTAACAGACTGGAAGTGGTGTCTCATAAAAAGAGAAAAGCTGGCGTGGTGACATCTGCTCTATTCTTGTTTATTTATTTATTGATTGATTGATTTTTGGTACCAGGGATTGAACTCATTACCTCAGGCTTGCCAGGCAGGCGCTGAAGCCACTGAGATAAATCCCTGGCCTATCACACCTACTCTAATAATAGCACTCTGGGAGGCTGAGGCAGGAGAATCACAAGTTCAAGATCAGCCTGGGTAATTTAGTCAGTTAGTGAGACCTTGTCTTGAAATAATAAAATAAAAAAGGGCTGGGGATGTGACTTAGTGTGAAGGCTCTGGGTTCAATCCCCAGTAGAGGAAAAAAGAAGAAGGAAGTGGAAAGGAGGAGGACAAGAAAGTGGAAGAGGAAGACGAAAGCGGTGCACAGGTGCCAGGCATGCACATGTGAGACATAGCGGGAAGTGGCTGTCCATGCCCAGGAGAAACCAACTCTGTGGACACTTGCTTAGGGCTTCCGAAAGTGAGACTCTAGATCTCTGTGGTCCTGGCCTCCTGTCTGGTGTCTCTGTGCAGACCTAAGGAGCTGGTTCCGTCTCCTGGAAACCTCTGCACTCTTCCGAGCTCATGGCCGGCCCAGTCCCTTTCTGTGGAAATGAATAGGGTCGCTCACTTGTTGGGTGGAGCATCCTGTACAGGATCGTATTTATCAACTGTGTCGTTCACGTGCTATGTATTGAGATTTAAACTGCGTTTAACGTATATCATTCATTGTATGCCTTTCATTTTCTTTTCCTTTCTTTTTCTCTTCTCTGTCTTCTGTTTGTTACATCCATGCTACACATGCTTTGAAATATATACAACCTTTGCTGGCTTGGAAGACTTAGACTGTATCTCATTTTTGGTGACATTTTCAGTATTTTTTTTTTTTTTTGTCTTTTTCGTTTTTATTGGTATCAGGGATCTAACTCATGACTGCCTGCTTGCAAGGCAGGCGCTTATGCCATTGAGCTAAATCCCCAGCCCCAATTTTCAGTAATTTTTAAAAAGTTCTTTTTTTTCCCTTCTGTGTTTGGGGTTCAACCCAGGCCTTTATGATACCAGGCAAGTGTTCTACCACTGAGCTCCATTCCCCAGTCCTAAGATTTTTTCTTTGTCTTTGATTTTATGTGGTTTGATAATGATAGAGGCTTATATATTAATAATTATATGAGTAATCTGTACTGTCTTTTCATGGAGTATACTTTGGAGTGGAGGACTTGATTTTCCTACCACGTATGTCTTCTCTGGCATTTCTTCCTTTCTTTCTCTGGAAGTTCTACTAGGCATATGTTGGGGTCCCACCATCTCCCCCTGATTTCTCTTCATTGCTCTCTTGTGTATTATATTCTGGTGCTTTCTTGTTCATTAGGAGGTGTCTGATGTGAATAGCCATTAAGAGTGGGAACCCTGGGGGCTGGGGATTTAGCTCAGCGGCATAAGCGCCTGCCTTGCAAGCAGGCAGTCGTGAGTTCGATCCCTGGTACCGATAAAAAAGGAAAAAGGAAAAAGACAAAAAAAAGAGTGGGAACCCTACGTGGTGTCTCTCCAGGAGTGATTCAGAGTTGAGCTCCGCAGGGCATCAGGATGTCATTAGGAACAGACAAGAAGGAGTGGGAGGTGTTCTCTAGGCGGAAGGAACAGGGTTGATAAAGGTCCCAAGGTGAGACAGTGCATGACACCCAGAGAGGGTTGCAAACCGGAAGCCACCAAAAGGCTTTAAGCCAAGAGAAGATTTGATGCAGGGACAAATGCCCTGGCTGGCTCATGGAACAGGTGACAGAGACACAGGAGGTGAGCAATGAAGAACATGGGGGCCCAGCCTGGGAGTCACTGTGGCTTGGAGAGTAGAGGTGGCCTGGCAGGTGTGGTGGCAGCAGGGACAGAACATGCAGCTGGATAGAGACATATTCAGAATGCAAGCTTGTGATGCTGGATGTTGTGACCATTAATCGTGGTGTGGCAACTGGCATGGATTAAGAAAGCCTGGCAGATTGGTAAGGCCCAGTTCTGGGTGTATCCAACAATGGTTGGCTTGCAGGCAGGCAGATTTATAGCCTGCATGGAATAAAAAGGGAAAGAAGGAGGAAGTCTTTCTGTTTTTAAAGAGCCCCAGTCTTCCTGAGTGGGTCTGTCCTTTGCTGCTATCACCTCTGCACATCCATTGTCAGGTGTCCAGGTGCTTCAGACACCAGTGACTCCCCAGGGGGCTTCCAGGTCTTTGACCTTGGACTGGTGCTGCGTCCTGGGTCCCTCTTGTTCTGTGGCTTCCTGATTCTTGGGTTGAGCAGCTGCTGAACCCTCCAGCTCTCCAGGGGGCATACAGCCGTTGTGAATGCTTCTGCTTCTAATCCTGCCTTAATAAATCCACCTGTACATATGTTTTCTATTGATTCTGTCCCTCTAGAGAAACCCAACTAATATGGGTAACATAGAACAGGCTGATGATGGCGAGGAACCCTGAACTCAGCTGCTAACAGGAGGAGGGGTTTGGGTGCAGGTCTTTGTCACACTTGTCCTTGTGTAGGTGAGACCCTCTGCCCAGGATCCACCAACCCTGGCCATTGCCGATAGGATCCTGAAGATGAGTCCTGGAGGACTCCTCTCTCCCCAGCACCATTCTCTTTGACCCACTGTGTGTACTGAGTTGACCTTTCTGGGCTTTTGCTCTAGTGTTGATGAACACTGTGGCCGCATGTCTGTCCTTAGCCCTGGCTTGGTGTCCAGGTCTGGTCAGACCTTCTCCCAGATTCCATATCTTTAGGTCCTACTTTTACCTGGTCAGGCTGCCCAAGGTAGGACCCCGGCAGCTTTGCCCCTGGAGACTGCTGCTGGGCTGTGAGCTCACCTCCCGTTCTGGTTACTCAACTTCCCCTCACTGGGACAAAATACCTGGAATTACAAAGGAGTTCATTTTGATTCATGGTTTCAGGGGTTTCCGTCCATGGTTCGTTGGCTCCATGGCTTTATACCTGTGGTGAACCAGAAACATCATGGTGGGAGGGCCTGGTGGAGGGAAGCTGCTCACCTCATGGCAGCCAGGAAACAGAAAAAGATAACCAGAGAGGAAAGGGCAGAGACCAGCTATAGTCCCCAAGCGTACTCCCTGAAGATCCCCAGTAATGCCACCAATTTATGAATCTATTTAATCTCATGATCCAGTCATCTTCCAGAAACCCCACCTTTGAAGATGTAAGCCTTTTGGGGGACATTTTAGATCCAAACCATAAGCTCCCTACCACCAATGGGGAGCCTGGACTCACCTCCATCCCTGCATCACCTCACCTCGAGTGGGGACCCACTGGTCCTCAGCTTGCTCTTTCCCTCTGCCTATTTTGGGGTCCTTCCCAGGACCGAGGGGCAAAGCATTCCAGACACCCAAGGAGGAAAGGAGCAGACAGACAAGGACAGTAATGCAGTCAACAAGAGGGCTGTCACCTGACCAGCTGCCACTTGCAGTTAAACTGTAAGGGACTTCCAGTGTAGACAGAGCAGACTGCAGAGTCCCAGAGTTGACGTACCTGTGTGTCACTCAGATGTTTATAGGCCAGTTGTTATGGTCATTGGCTGGGTGGCTCTGGGTGACCTTGATTCCTGTCACTTGCTCCTCGGCTGCCCTAGTCTCTTGGGAGGGCTGGAAGGCTGGAGACAAGTCCTGAGGCCACAGCTGTGGATGCTGCTGCAGGGATGTCAGGTCCAACCCTGGAATGGAAGTCCAGGCTCCTATTTCATCATTCGCACAGCAAGAACACCCCAGGTCCCCAGCTCTGCTGGGTGCAACCTGGAGCTTCCTGGAGCTCAGCAGGGTTGGGGAGTGGGGCCTGGGAGCGCAGGAATCTGCTTTTGCTTTGCCGGTGCCCCTCCCACAGCTCTGGCCTCTGGTTCCTGCTGTGATGTTCTGGTTCTAAAAACAGATGTGACACCTCAGGCAGATCTGCAGTCCCCTGACAGAGTTTGCCTGGCACATAAAGGGCCGCTTCCTCTTTGCGTGGCCTCACAAGGCTGGGAACAGGTGAGGGACAGTGGCATACATGCTAACCGCTACCTTCACTGCACCTGCAGAAGGGAGGGTTCCTGAGCCGCAGCTGTCTGGCTGGAGCTGTGGTAACAGGTTGCTGTCACCTCTGCAGGGCATATATGAACCCTAGGGGAACCATTTTGTTCTTTACCCCTCCAGCCCAGTAGCTGTTTTGGTTGACATCCCAGAGTCTCCTGCCACCAAGGTTGGGGCTTCCTGTCCAGAGGAGGGTGGCAGTGCCATCAGGGACCCAGGTGCCCATGGAAGCCAGGTGCACCCCTTGCACTCCTCCCTGCAGGAGGGCATTGTCCCTGGTCTGTCATACACCTGCCTTGAAGCCTGCAGGCAGCCAGGAATGGCTGGGTGGCTGAGGCCAGGCCAGGCATGCTACCCTAGGGTCCCCAGTGCCTGTCACCCTGGCCATTCTGTATCCTAGTGCTCCTCAGCCTTTTGCTAACAGGATCACCAAGGCTTCCTCTGGGGGTGCCAGGGCCAGCCTGACAGGGGTAGGGCTGGAGCAGTAGCTTCAGTGCTTCTAGCAGCTGGTCTCACGGCTGGTACTGGTCTCCTGGCTTCAGGCCTGGCACAGTGGGCATGGGCAGCGCTGGCCCTGTGGTACACCTATGTGAGGATCCATCTTAGTTGTCCAGTAGCCTGAGTACTGTGGTGTAGTTCGCGACTCAGTTTACTGTCTTGTGCTCTAGATCTCCACTGGGCCTTGGGAGCTTGACCAAGTCTCTGGTATTCTTACCAACTGCTACTAGCCCTTGACCCAGGAACTCTCTCTTCCTCCAGCCACTTGCTAGGAGGATCAGTACTGACAACTCTCATTTCTTTGCTTAAAAAAAAAAAAAAACGTGTTTTTTTTTTTTTGAGATAAGGTCTCACTGTGTAGCCCAGGCTGGCCTTGAACTCTCAGCGATCCTCCTGCCTCAGCCTCCTAATGGCTGGAATTATAAGTTTGTCCACCATGCAGGAGTGCTAGTATCTCCTGCACAGAGCTGGTGGAAGGGACAATGGTGACATTTCTAGCACATGTGACTCTGTTCGTGGCGCACAGCAAGTGCTCAGCAACAAGGAACTCTGACCGTCCCTGCTATTGCCCACAGATGGCACCATTTCTTCTCATAGACTCTGAGAGATTCTTGCTGCTGTGACCCCCACATCTGGACCTCGACAGCAGCGCTGCTCCAGAGATCTTTCTGCAGTGATGGAACTGTCCTGTGACAGCACTGTCCCTTGGTTGATACCTGGAACACAGTGGCCCAGGTTTTCTCAAGGCTCGAAGTGTGCCTGTGTGACTGGTATCTTAACCTGTGCAGGCTGTTATGACAGATGACCAAGCACCGGGGGTCAAACAGCACACATAGTTCTAGAGACTGAGAAGTACAAGGTCAAGGCACCCACAACCTAGAGCCTGAAGAGAGTGAATCTTTCTGGACTGCAGAAGAAGGTAGCGGAACCTTTAAGAGGTGGGGCCTTATGCGAGGCCTTAGGTTATTGTGGGTGTGGCCTGGAAGAGTAAAATAAGACCCCATGCACTTCTCCTTCATTCTTGGTGATCAGGAGGTGAGCTGCTTTGCTCCACCACGTGCTCACCACCAGACTGTGCTGCCTCACCACAGGACAGAGGCAATGGGGCCAAGTGACAAAGGGTGGAAACCTACACAGACAGGAGCCAAAGTAGATCTTTCGTCTTTTAGTTGATTATCTCAGGCATTTTATCATAGTAATGGAAAGCTGACTAAGACATCCTGCCTCCAAATATCGTTGCTGTGGGGATAAGGATTTGGTGTGTACTTTGAGAGAACACAAGGATTCAGTGTATACCATGGAAAAATGGGATTTTAGTTCCATTTAATTTTAATTTTCTCTCTCATTCACTTATGTGGTACTAGGGATTGAACCAGGCAGGGCCTTTGCAGGGAACTACATCCTCAGCCCTATTTTGAATTTTTTATTTTAAAGACAGGGTTTCCTGGTCACTGAGTTGGCCAGGCTGGGTTTGAACTTGTGATCCTCCTTCCTAGGCCTCCTAGAGGGCTGGGATGTCTGGTGGGCATGGTCACCCTGATTTCAATGTAAATAGTTGTATGTGGTGCAGGGTTGGAGAGAAACACTGGCCTCTTGTTTTCATGAAACTGTATTTACTTAGCTCTGGCCCGACGCTGTGCCCCCCGCATACATGCAGGGCATGTGGCCCTCGCTACACTGACAAGACGCTTGCTCCCATGGAGACGGAAGAAGTTGAATTTTTCAATCAGGCCTTGCAGACAGTGATAAGGGATTTGGAGGACAAAAGATGCTGAGCCAAGCTGTCTGCAGTGACCAGGTGATTAGTATGGCCTGAGAGAGTCCACGGGAGGTGACCTCTGGGCCAAGCTGAGGGACAGAGAGGAGGCAGCCTGACCTGCCTGAAAGTGTCCCAGGGGAGCGTGAACCTTACTGGGAGAGGCCAGAGCAGGAGTGGACTGGCTGATGTATCTGAAATCTAAACTGCCTTTCCTGGAAAAACAAGAGAGTGACTCCTTTTTCCTCCAAAACTTTCTAATGTTTCTAAAATTTTCTAGCCACACAGAGAAAGTCCTTTCTGTCCACTTAAGTAGGTTTGGTATATTGTTTTCCCTCCTGGTGGAACAGATCTGTTTTTTAAGCTTTGTGCATTGAAAGTTTTGCCCTCATATGAGTTTATTAGGGCTGCAACAGGGGAGTCAGTCTGGTGGCTTCAGTAAAAGAAATGTGTTTCTACCGCTTCCTCCCCTCCCCTTCCTCCTCCCTGTATTCTTTCCCTGTCTCCTCCCCTCCCTGTCTCCTCTCCTCCTCCCCTTTTTCCCTCCCCCCTATTCTTTCTCTTTCTCCTCTTTCTTCTCCACCTTTTCTCCTCCTCCCTTTCCTCCTCCTCGTCCTCCTTCCTTTGGCTCAGCCTTCCAGAGTGTTGAGATTGCAGGTGTGCACTGTCAGGTTCAGCTGTTTCTGGTTTTTGAGGTTAGAAGTTTGTGCTGGAGCTGTTGGCAGGTTGATCTCTCCAGTCTCCTCTCTCCTGGGCTTGTCCATGGCTGGCTCTCCCCTCTGTCTGCACGTGCTCCTCCTCCTCCATCTGTCTGTGTGCAAATCTCTCTCTCTTATTTTTACACCAGTCATACTGGATTAGAGTGTGCCCTAGTGACCTTATTTTCACTTAATTACCTCTGCAAAAGCCTTACCTCCAAATATAGGCATGTTTCAGGATACTGGAGCCTAGGATTTCAAGATACCAATTTTGGAGATGTAATTCAGCCCATAATAGTCTTAAACCAGTGGGTTCTAATGCACATCTCTAAAAACGAGTTAAGTGGCACTGAATTTCAGCTACTGGATTTCACAGCTTGTGACACTTCTGCGAGGTAACCTCTTTCTTAAAGCACTTTGCAGACTCATGATGGTTCATCATTTCAGCTGGTCACAGGGATGAATTCCATTTGGCTTTCCTTTTGTTTGCCAGCTGGACTTCAATCAAGGAAAAAGTACTCTACCCCAATTCTTCCCACAGACCCTGGCTCCTTGCATTTGAGAACCTCTTTATCTCCTTGGACACAGTGTACAGAGAAAGATCTGACAGGAAACAGGCCGATTGTCCCCAGCCATTGTAGCACTTAAGAGTGGCTGTATTTGGTGATGGCAGATCTTAGCATTTCTGTGTATAGTGGCTTGCTTATTTATTTATATCATGATAACAAAACCTCCACACATAGCACCTTTTGCTTTTTTGTTTTCTCACAGTGCTGGTGATGGAACCCAGCTAGGCACGCACTAACTACTGAGCCACAGTGTACAGCACAAGGTTGCTAACTGTGTACACATCCATGTGCAGCACGTAGGTCGCTGGAACTTTTTTTTTTCAGTAACAGGGATTGAACACAGGACTTTCACACTTAGGTATGTCTCGTCGTTTTCATTTCATTTCATTTTTTATTTTGAGGTAGGGTCTCTTTAAGTTGCTAAGTTGCCCAGGCTGGGCTCAAACTTGCAGTCCTCCTGCCTCAGCCTTTCAGAGTGGAGGGGTAACCAGTGGACACCATCACCACACCCAGCTAAAGATTTTATTTTTATTTATTTTTTTAAGTTTTCATTTATTTATTTAATTTATGGTTTTGAGACAGGGTCTCACTATGCAGTTCAGGCTGGCTTTGAGCTCGCTTTGTAGCCCAGGCTGGTCTTGAACTCACAGTGATCCTCCTGCCTCAGGATTCTGAATGCTGGGATTACAGGCATGTGCCACCACACCTGACTCTCAGGATTTTATGTTTAAAATCACAGTTTAAACTGCAAGGGCACCTCTCATGGAGAAGCAGTGCCCACCTAGCTCTCCTAAATACCGTACACTCTTTTTTTTCTTTCAATTTTTTTTATTAGTGCATGTTTGTAGTATATAATGATTACCCCCCAAAGGGATCTGAAATTACTCTCCTTGGTTCTTCTCTGGTGTCTCTTCTTTGGTTTTGTTTCTGGCATTATGCATACAGTAGACATGTGTGTTAGCCAATGTGTGTCTTAATTCATACAGATGCAGAAACCAGAAAAAAAGGAGAAAACTGGATTTCTGTCTTCGGCCACACTGGGGCCTGGTGGCCTCCAGGTGTCAGCAGGGGATCAGGGAAGTGAACAGTTGTCTTCTCCCTTCATAGACTGTGGACTTTGTGCAGTTTTTATTGAAAAAGGAAGGAATTTTAAAAAACAACTGGGGAGCCAGGCGTAGTGGCACATACCTGTACCTGGCACTTGGGTGGCTGAGGCAGAAACATTGAAAGTTCATGGCCAGCTAGGGCTACGTGATGGGTTCAAATCTGGCCTGGAAAACAGTGAAATCCTGTCTCAAAAATAAAAATTGAGAGAGAGAGAGAGAGAGAGAGAGACAGACAGACAGACAGACAGACAACAGACAGACAAACAGACAGAGGGAGCAAGAGACAGATAGGTATCTGGATGCTTCTCCCTTTCCAAATAAATAAAATGGGTATCAGGGTATAAAGAGCAAAAACAGGCCTGAGAGTCCCAGTGACTAAATAAAAGAGAAGAGGATGCGTACTCCTGCGTCTGGGGGCCAGGGAGAATTCAACGGCTACTTAGAGAAGGAAGCTTGTGTTATGGCTCTTTCTCTCTCCTCCCTCTTTGTTATCACATCTTCTTTTCCTTCACCGTCAGCTCCCTTTCAGTGTGCTCCAGGCTGCCATAGACCCTGCCCCTGCCCCTGGTTTTGGTGCCTGCATTATAAATCAGCCCCACACTGAGCAGCTTGAGACAGTGGTGTTCTTTTGCTCCCTGGTTTGCAGGTAAGAGCTGGGAGGTGGCCCAGCTGCACAGCTGTGGCTTGGGGTATCCTCCAGGGCTGAGGTTGGTGCTGCTGGGAATGTGGCCACATGCAGGCTCAAGTTCTCTGGCTTTCCAGGATGGCACAGCTCTTCGCTGGCGCATGTGGCCTCTCCAGTGTGCCAGATATTTGTGGTTCATCTCTATTTCCCCAGTGATGCATATTCCAGCAACACCAAGAGGAAGCTTCATGGCTTTTTCAGACTGAACCTTGGAAAGTCAGTTCCAAGAGTCACTTCTGTGAAACTTGACTGGTCACAAACAACCACTGATCCGTGGAGACTCGGGAGGTATATAGAATCCATTTCTCAAGGGAGAGCATCAGGTGTGTGAGGTGAGAGGCTACCTTTGGAAAATAAAGCCCATGACAACTTCCACATCAGTTCTGTGATGGTGCTGGTCAGGTGTCATCTCTGGTGGCCTGTCCTCATTCTTGCTTCTGTTTCACTGGCATCAGGGCACCAGGAAAAGCAGCTTCCTGCTTCAGCCTCTGACTAGAAAGTCTGGCCCCATCTTAGTCAAATTTCCATCGACTTCAGTTGACTTTGAAGATGGATCACTGCTTTTTGCCAGATGAAAGCCTGTGTAGCCAACTCTATAATCAAAATATATAATGAAAGTTTACATTTAAGAATTACACAGTATAGGACATATTGCT